>NC_090437.1:780317342-780922029 GCF_031143425.1 Pleurodeles waltl | reverse complement strand
CACCGTCGTGTGGTGTCGTTCGGATCCGTGTGCGTCGTTCGGCTCCGTGTGGTGTCATCAGCGTAGTTGGAGCCGTCTGTGATAAAGGCGCCAACCCGCACGCGTACGTCAGTTCTTTTACCCACGAACTTCCACGCCAGAAGCGGAGAATCATGGATAGAATCCACAGTTCGTCTGTGCAAAACTAGGGCCCTAAAAGGGATAAACCCTAACCCTACTAGACATATCTGAAGAGCGGAGAGGCATGGGTGGATGTAAGGAATCTGCAGCTAGATAGCCCTTGAGAGAACCCAAGGCAGAACCCTGCTGGGCAAGGGATAGTATGAAGAGAAGGATATTAGAAAGAGAAGCAGAAAGAGGATCAATAGACCTTTCTGTACAATAATATACAAAGCGTTTCCACCGGCAGGCGTATACCATTTTAGTGGAGGGACGCCTGGCTGCCAAAATAACTTTACAGACTTCGGGAGGAAGGTCAAAAGCTATCAGCTGTCACCGCTCAATCTCCACGCATGTAGGCACAGAGTTGACAGGTTTGGGTGGAGAACCTTCCCCTGCTGCTGTGACAGAAGATCCTCCTGAAGGGGCAACCTGATTGGAGGATTGTTGCTGATTTTCAGAAGCTCTGGATACCAAACTCTCTTTGCCCAATCCAGAGCCACTAGGATTACTTGGGCCCGGTCGTTCTTGATCTTCTTGAGAACTCTGGGCAGAAGTGGTATGAGCAGAAAGGCGTACAGGAGGCCTGAATTCCACTTGTGACGAAAAGCGTTGCGGAACGACTTCTGCCTTGGAAACTCCAGCACGCAGTACTGTTAACATTGCATGTTCTCTGCGGAGGCAAACAGATCTAACCAAGGCTCTTCCCACTGCTAAAAGAGTCCTTGCACCACCTCCGGGTGGATATACCATTTGTGATCCACTGGGCACCACCGGTTGAGTTCATCTGCCCTGGCGTTCAGAGAACCTGCCAGGTGTTGAACCATCAGGGTTATGCCCTGCTGTTCCAGCCATGCCCAGAGATGCAGAGTCTCTGGACAAAGGGTCCACGACCCCACATCGCCCTGCTTGTTGCAGTACCACATTGCGGTGGTGTTGTCCGTGAGCACCTGCACTATCTTCCCTTTTACAATGGGAAGAAATGTTTTCAATGCCAGTCGGATTGTTCGGAGCTCCAGTAAGTTGACATGGAGCCCTGATTCCGCCGGAGAACAGAGACGTCTGATCACTGCCTCACCCAGATGGCCTCCCCATTCTAGAAGTGACGCATCTGTCACTACTGTGAGCTCTGGCTGGGGAAGGGAGAGGTGTCTGCATTTGACCCAATCGCAGTTCACTAACCCCAACTGCAGGTCTTTTGCCATTCCCTCCGAGATCTGAACCGTGTCGGTAAGATTCCACTAATGCTGCGCCCACTGGAACTTCAGGTCCCACTGCAGAGCCCTCATATGCCATCTTGCATGCTTAACTAACAGGATGCAGCAGGCCACAAGTCCCAAAAGCCTCAGGGTCTGTCTCACCGAAATCCAGGATAGAGGCCGAAACAGCGGTATCGGTATCATAATCTGAGTATCCTGGACTCGCTGCTCGGGAGGATAAGCCCGAAACTGCACTGTGTCCAGAATGGCTCAGATGAAAGGGAGCTTCTGAGAAGGAGTCAAGTGTGACTCCTGCATGTTTATGGTGACCACCCCAGTGAATGCAGGAGGTTTGCCATAGTCTGAAGGTTGTTGACGAGAGCCTGGGACGTAGGAGCCTTCAACAGTCAGTCGTTGAGGTAGGGGAAGGCTGAAACCGCTAACCTGCCAGATGAGCTGCTACCACCGCCATCACTTTGGTGAACACCCTAGGGCCATTGGTGAGACCGAAAGGAAGCATGGTAAACTGAAAGTGCTCATGGCCCACCTTGAACCGCAAGTAGCTCCTGTGGACAGGCAGGATGGGGATGTGAAAATACACATCCTGCAATTCCAATGCTACCTTCTAACCTTCTTGGTCTAGGGCAGACAGGACCTTAGCAAGAGTGGCAGACCTCTGGCTAGACCCACTGGGTCTGAAGATACCATGACCTCGTCCTCACACTGGATGCTGAGTTGATGGAGGACGGTGGCTGACTTGTGGGTGGTGTTGTACCACACCCCTTCCGAAGCCTCGAAAGGGGTTAAAGGCAGACTGCTGGCGAGCACGTGCTGAGAGGCCCAAGGATCTGGCTGTAGCTTGAGAGTCTCTGAACCACTCAAACACCAAGTCTGCCTTTTCTCCAAAAAGGCCTGAGCCATCGAAGGGCATTTCCATAAGGTTTGCCTAGACCTCCCCCGAAAAGCCAGATGTACGGAGCCAGGCGTGGCGTTGAAGGGCCACTGTCAATTAAATGACCTTACCCAGCGAGTCGGTCATGTCCAAACCACACTGTATTGTAAACTTGGCTGCATATCTCCCATCTTTTCCAGCTTGTGTGAGAGTGTCCTGCACGCCCTCCGGGACCTGGGGTACCACCTGTGCCACAGTATCCCACAAAGTATGGGAAAAACGGCCTAATAGGCAAGAGGTGTTTACGGACCTCAATGCCAGGCTGGAGGAAGAAAACATTTTTTTTCCAAGCTGATCCAGCCTCTTGGATTCCCTATATGGGGGAGCGGAATGGAAGTCACCATGGGAAGTGAAGGCCTGGACCACAGAGCTCTCCTGTGTGGGGTGCTGGGTGAGCAAACTAGGATAGTTTGGAGCTGGTTTATGGCAGCAGTCAATAGTCCTATTAACAGGAGCCTGTGTGCTGGGTTTGGACAACGTTCCCAGCAGGACATCAGTGAGGGCTTCATTGAAGGGTTACATTGGCTCTAATGTGGAAACCCCCGGCTGAAGCACCTCAGTCATGAGGTTAGTCCTGACTGGCACTGTAGGGAAATCTGGGTCCAAGGCCTCAGCTGGCCTATGAATCACCATAGCATATGAAGCTCCCTCCTCCGTAGCCACAGTAGGAGGTGAGAGCATGCCAGTATCTGGAGAAGTATCCATTCCACTGGCTTCCCATAGTTACTCATACCAGTCCATATGCTCCAATTCATAGGACCTCCTGTACCTGGCTGTTCTAAAAAAGCCTCAGGTACTGATATGGCCCCTGTCAACACCGTTGAAGTCGGACTCGGTGTCATATAATGTCGTTCCGGCTCTGGATCATCTTGCATAAGGATGAGGCTTGCTCCATCGGTGGGCGTCAGCGGAGTGGGGAGTGGCAACGTCGGGAGCGATGCCAGAGGAGGCAGACTGTGTAAACTCGGCATCGCCTCTGATCCGGTATCGGATCCTGGAGTCCCCAAGGGTGCCAAGGCGGAAGCTGCCAGCGTCGATCCCAATGGGGTCCCTGCCAACCCCGCAGGGCCTGAAAGTGCGCCAGCAGGGGGCAGCCCGTTCAAATACAAGGCGCATGGTGTTGTAAAACTCTTTGAGCTGAGCGGGGGTCGCTCCAGCTCCCGGAAAGTGGGGGGGAGGCTCGTAGTCGGCCCTAGCAACGGTTCTGTGGAACCATGCCTGGAACGTCGACGTTCCCGAGATGCTGCGTTGGCCAACTGGCCTGGTGATGTCGAAATCTGCTTGGGCTTCTTCTTCTTGTGCCTCTTCCCCGAGTGCCCAGAGGACCTTGAGTGCGAAAAAGTGGACTTATGGCTCCTGGAGCGGTCCCGCGACCTCCTCCTCGATCGGGACCGTGACCTCCTAGGAGTCGCACCACCCAAAGTCATGAGCTTCAGAGACCACTCTCTCAAAGCTTGCAGTCCCAGCAGTCGGAACACAACTTCGAGTCTTGGTCTCTGTCGAAGCACCAGAGACATACCTGGTGGGGGTCCGTCACTGACATGGCCCGATGGCAGGTGCCACACGGCTTGAACCCCGTTTTCCTCGATGTCATCCTACACAGACTACAAAAGACTAGACAAAAAGTCAAAAAAGGCCTGCCAAAAAAGGCAAAGGGTATCTTGAATCCGGACCTGCGCTTCACCGGTGCGGAAGGAAAAGAAGTGATGTATGCGCCCGGGGCAGTGCCTTTGTAGGTGACAGTGACGTCACAGACGGGTCCAACAACACTGCCAACGCCACGCAGAGCCGAACGACGCATGTGAATCCGAACGACGGAAATTTCAGGATTCCAAGCTGACCCCAGGAAATTCAAAGGTAAGGAATCTGCAGCTAGAAGCCTCTATCAGATTGGTTCCTTTCATGGCCTTGCCAACACTCAATACTAATATGGACCCACAAACAATATTGTGGGATTGAACTGTCTTTCACAATACAAATAATATCAAGTATCAGTCTTTACTCAACCAGAAATAAGTATTATACATCTAATTATAGTGACTAGAAGGCTAATCGTGCATCTTTATAGCCAGTCAAGTGAAATTATACACATTTCAATAAACTGATTTTTCAAATCCTGAATACATGACATATTGAAGCAGTCCATTGGCAAATTCCACAGAGCACAGGTCTTACCAGCGTCCCCTTTTCGTTCATCAGCCTAAGTGCACACACAGAAGCAGGTTCTGCAAGTGACACTAAGATGACCTGTATATAAATGTAGTTGTGCCTAAAGCACTTAGGGTGCGATTTAGCTATTGACGGTCAGGACGTTGTTCCATCTGTGCAAGGGAGAAAATTCCTCCATCGCCCTGGTGAAGGTCCCGCCCGCAAGATTTATAAAATTCCTCCATTGCCCTGATAAATGACAGCCATGCTGGCGGTCCTTTATAACACATCGGCAGGAACCACCATGACAGCAATTCATATATCAATGCATTTTGCTGTTTGGTGCAACATATCAGTGCCTTGCACCAAACTGTTTCCTTTACTTCCAATAAGAAAATCCTGAAACATAATTTTCTTTTTGAAAATAAAAAAAGATAATGGCCCCTCACCATTAGAGTCATATCTCTTGGTGAGGGGGGCATTTTTTTCCATTTTACTCTCCCTCAAAGCCAGGCTTTGCCTGGCTGCCACGGACAGGAGAGGTGGTTATGTGTCCACCCATCTTAATTGGGCAGATGGATATATACAGGGAGTGCAGAATTATTAGGCAAGTTGTATTTTTGAGGATTAATTTTATTATTGAACAACAACCATGTTCTCAATGAACCCAAAAAACTCATTAATATCAAAACTGAATATTTTTGGAAGTAGTTTTTAGTTTGTTTTTAGTTTTAGCTATGTTAGGGGATATCTGTGTGTGCAGGTGACTATCACTGTGCATAATTATTAGGCAACTTAACAAAAAAAATATATATACCCATTTCAATTATTTATCATTACCAGTGAAACCAATATAACATCTCAACATTCACAAATATACATTTCTGACATTCAAAAACAAAACAAAAACAAATCAGTGACCAATATAGCCACCTTTCTTTGCAAGGACACTCAAAAGCCTGCCATCCATGGATTCTGTCAGTGTTTTGATCTGTTCACCATCAACACTGCGTGCAGCAGCAACCACAGCCTCCCAGACACTGTTCAGAGAGGTGTACTGTTTTCCCTCCTTGTAAATCTCACATTTGATGATGGACCACAGGTTCTCAATGGGGTTCAGATCAGGTGAACAAGGAGGCCATGTCATTAGATTTCCTTCTTTTATACCCTTTCTTGCCAGCCACGCTGTGGAGTACTTGGACGCGTGTGATGGAGCATTGTCCTGCATGAAAATCATGTTTTTCTTGAAGGATGCAGACTTCTTCCTGTACCACTGCTTGAAGAAGGTGTCTTCCAGGAACTGGCAGTAGGACTGGGAGTTGAGCTTGACTCCATCCTCAACCCGAAAAGGCCCCACAAGCTCATCTTTGATGATACCAGCCCAAACCAGTACTCCACCTCCACCTTGCTGGCGTCTGAGTCGGACTGGAGCTCTCTGCCCTTTACCAATCCAGCCACGGGCCCATCCATCTGGCCCATCAAGACTCACTCTCATTTCATCAGTCCATAAAACCTTAGAAAAATCAGTCTTGAGATATTTCTTGGCCCAGTCTTGACGTTTCAGCTTGTGTGTCTTGTTCAGTGGTGGTCGTCTTTCAGCCTTTCTTACCTTGGCCATGTCTCTGAGTATTGCACACCTTGTGCTTTTGAGCACTCCAGTGATGTTGCAGCTCTGAAATATGGCCAAACTGGTGGCAAGTGGCATCGTGGCAGCTGCACGCTTGACTTTTCTCAGTTCATGGGCAGTTATTTTGCGCCTTGGTTTTTCCACACGCTTCTTGCGATCCTGTTGACTATTTTGAATGAAACGCTTGATTGTTCGATGATCACGCTTCAGAAGCTTTGCAATTTTAAGAGTGCTGCATCCCTCTGCAAGATATCTCACTATTTTTGACTTTTCTGAGCCTGTCAAGTCCTTCTTTTGACCCATTTTGCCAAAGGAAAGGAAGTTGCCTAATAATTATGCACATCTGATATAGGGTGTTGATGTCATTAGACCACACCCCTTCTCATTACAGAGATGCACATCACCTAATATGCTTAATTGGTAGTAGGCTTTCGAGCCTATACAGCTTGGAGTAAGACAACATGCATAAAGAGGATGATGTGGTCAAAATACTCATTTGCCTAATAATTCTGCACTCCCTGTAGACAAGTGTCCGAGAGCCTTTACTCCATTGGGCCGTCGGACCGGGGTCTAACCATGGCAGAGACACAGTACTCACCGCCATGGTTACAACAATGGTCTAACCACATATAAATAAGGTGTGCAGACCATCTTCTTGGGGGTAAGGATACTCCATCACTACTGCGATGGAATATCCTTATCACCAGGATAAAATTTGGCCTCTACGTGACTAACAGAAATAACAGTTAAAAACTGGACATTTTATAATACTTTCCGAACACAATACTTAAACGTGTCATTGTTTTTTTATTAGAAGGCAATCACTGCATGAATGTTTCAAACTGACAACAACAAGATAAAATAAAGCACTTAGAAATGTCGGTATTTACAATGCAATAAATGCTGGACTTCAATGTGTTAGCGGTTGGAAGAATCTGATTTGTCAGCCGATTTCTAATCGATCATCATCCTTATACAACAGCGCCCAACCATGTGCTTAATTTGTTTGTTTTTTAAGTCACGCACATTTAAAAAAAATTACGTCTACATGCTGACCACGTTCGGCAACATTCATGCACCACTAATATCTGATAACGTTATTTTCTTGTCAACATTAAATAATGTAACAAAAATATAAGCACATGTGTATAAAACATCATTGTGAAGAAACTACTGCAGTGGCATTAGTCAGCATGTTTGCAAAGTGAAAGTTGCTACTTCAGAGGTAGGATAGATAGCCCCCAAAGGAGAATGGCATAGCCACACTGCGTGCTAGCCTCTGCAAGTGACGCAGTAACACAGCCTGGGTCAGTCCTGGAACACACCTCCATAGCAACTCATAGGAAGCATCCTGTCCAGCGACCATGTTGGAATGACTATTGTTGGAAATGCGCCTTGGACCATCGACAGTCTAATCCTTCTCACCATTATCTCATCAGAATAAAATCAGAGTCTGAAAGAATCGCCATTAGGAGATACTGCAGTAGGAGAATGGTACATTCGTTTTGCAAACATCCAGCATCAAGCGAGACAGTTGTCATACTTGGCGAGCCACTTCATTTCTGGAACATTTTATAACTGCATGTACCACCTATCTCTTGGTAAGAGTGGGAGAATTGCAAACGTCCTGAACAGGTCATTTTATTTTGCCTTCTTATCCTTCATCAATGCCTGATCCTGCACTTTGAGCCTGTAGGCGCTGTACTGCGAATCTGTTGAAAAGAGTCTGTCCCACCACGTAAAAGTTGAACCATAGTTTCCCACGAAGTTCATATGATGGAAGTCATGGAAACGAGAACCAGCGTAGAAGGGCAGCAGATGAAGTGGGTTCAGCGGAACGTCATAGCCACTGCAAGAGAATGAGATTATGTTAAATACTTTATTACAGGCTAAAAATGCATTTTAAAACTTCTGGTTATTATGTGCTCCATGGAGGTCGGCGCTCAAATTCAAAATAATGTTTGTGAGAACTGGGTATACAGCCTTGTATGACAATCTCCTTTTCATCACACATGAGGAATGCATTTCTGAAGCTAAGACTTGCAGATACCCAACTAAGGATGGCATTCCAAAATGGTTAAATTAGGGCCTATCCAGACTCTGTAGTTATCTGCAAGAAACATGACTGCACTTAGTGTGTGCTCACCAAATTCTTTTATAACCTCTATTTTTAAAGGCAGGTATAAGAACATGTCGTAAAGCACATATGTTATGCTTATCTGGCAAGTCAATTCACCTTATCTGACAGTGGGTTAAATTCTTGACTGAGTTGGAAAGATTTTTTTCAACCTTATCTTAACGCCCAGCACTTTACGCATTTGCATTTTAATGCTTTATGTATGTTTTATCTATGCCCAATTAATAACCAGAAACGGATACCCTAAAAGACGGTGACTCAATGTTAAGCACTTTAGTGACGTTTTGCACAGGTCCTGTAACAAGTAGTTCATGAATATTGTCAAATAATAATTAACTAATAGATTAGCTAATGGAGTTATTAATTGAGTAACTATTTAACACATTTTTATATAATTAATTAGAAGGCAGTAATGGAGTATTAATGTCCAGAACTTTAACAACTCTTGAATAGCCTGTCAATGATTCATAGTTGCTCCATTTCGTGAGGTAATTTACATCGGAGGGAATTGTGCTGCACAAGTTTAGTATCAAACAACAAAGGATCAGAGGTCAAAGGACGAATAATTACTACTCAGCACTTTAGCATCTTTTTGCATAGGTTTTTGAGAATAATTTGCACATGCCTAATCTTGAGTTATCATGCATGTGTAGTTAATGAGATCATTTTTTAATTTGTTTAATATGACTGTATGATTGTAATTAATCAAACAATAAACTTAAACTTCAAAACAGACTCTGATAAAGACAAAATGATGGCAGCCAATGCCAGACCCACTGACTTTGCAATGATTGTTTTTCTCTACTTTATTTATACTTATATTTTTTTTAATCATCTTCGTATGTTTTAACTTTGCCTTCAGGTTACACATTATTAAAGCCAACAGCATATTTTCTTCAAATCAATAAGAATCATATTTTCCTTGCAAGTGCATTAACATTAAAAGGCTTTCTATATAGGTTTGAGTGCACCTACCAGCTGGGAAGCACATGAACTGTTCTAGTGAAATCATATGCAATGGTTATTTTATTTGAATCTTTACATTGTTAATTAAAAGCATATAGCTGCTACTTTTAGGTAGCAGCACAATTTTTTACTTATTTTTGTTTTTGAGGAATATGCTTGTGTGCGATCTTTTTCAGAAATCCCAAGGCAATCAGGGATTACTGGGCTGAAATTCTGACAATCAGAGCCTTTTACCACTGGAATGCTGGGGCATAATCTTACTATTGAACCCAAAACGGAGAACCACAAATACTCTTTTAGTACTTGACCTTCAGAGTGGTGGAGTAGAGTAGTCCAAGACTTATTCTGGCAGGTGACATGGCATAAGAGACCCAGCAGGGGCGGCTCCTCCGCTATGGCAGAGGAGCGTTGCCCCCCCACCAGCAGCAGCAGGAGCTGCAAATCTTTAGAAATAAAACAATAATAAACTGTGTTTATATTACTGTTTTACTTTTAAAGAGGCAGGGTCGTGGGGGTGACAAGCAGTTAGGGGAGTGCACAGAGAACTCGCATCAGTGCACATATATGTTTGGGCGGCTGTCTCAGGACGGCCAAATACAGATGCTCACAAGGGCTCTCTCCAACCTGGCACTATGTTGTCGAGTTGGAGAGAGCAGGCCCAAGCTCCCAGTCTGCGTTGGAGCACCCTTCCAGGGCGCTCCAGCCAATCATAATGCTGCTCTGAGCAGCGTCATGATTGGCACAGGGGAAGCTGGGAGTCTGTGCCTGGGGTGTGGTGGCGGTGCGGCAGCGGCGTCTTTAAGGTAAGTTTATTTATTTTTGTTTTGCTCCCTCTGCCCCACCACTTTTCCCACTCGCAAGCCTCGACTGAGACCCAGCATTCAATAAAACATCCGATGACAAATAATAAACCACTGTTTAGCCAGTACTTTAGTTCAGAAAAGAAAAGCACTTTAATCCTAACAGTATTTACTGTACACACTCATCCGAGGGCACTGTAAAAGATATACCACTTGTAAGTCAATACCTACTTCAGCCTGCATGACACTCTCGAGTGTTCCCTAGGGACAGGTTTTGTGAGGTAATACACATTTGCCTTTGGCCCTTTGAAGGACATCTCAGGAGAGCTGTCTGTGGGGAAGCTCCAGTGGTTCAGTTCCCCCTTTTAGTTCAAGTTATTGCTTCCAGTCCCCACAAATGTATGACTATTCCCACCAACCACCCCTACATGATCATAATTCCACAGGACCTTTGTGTACTTCAGTGTAGTTTATGCAATCCAAGCCTATAGTTCGTCACTGGTTGGCAGCTTCGCTGCTTCAGGTTGAGTGCCTCTTGCATGGCCAACCAAGTGGACTCACCTGTTTTTTCTCCCTGGACCAGTCAACCTTACTTGTGGTCCATGGTTAATCACCTGCATATGCTTTGTCGGGGGACATAGGCAACACTAGTATCAGCAGTCTGTTGACACCTCCTCCTCAGGTTGTTCCTCGGGTCTGACAACAACCCCCACCCAAACCTTAGAGCCCAACCCTGTTGCAATGGTGAGTAAGGCAACATCTAATGTGTGGGTCTGTGAAATGGTGCCGCCCTCCTTCTTGGCATAGTTCAGCCGTGCAAATGTCAACTGCAGTTATAAGTTGATGAGCACCTCTCATTTCTAGGCACAATCGTCTAGCAGTGGTGCTGTGCACTAAAACTTCATGGATCTTGAAGAAGACCATTCAATCTTGGGTGCTTCCACACAGCAGCTCATGCTGTAGGCACACACAGGACACCTCAACCCCCACTGGTTGAGTGCAGTCCAAACCTCCCTGGGTTACAGCTTCAACACAGTTCATCATTTCCTAAGCTCCATCATTCTCCTCTATTTCTACGTAGTGTATTCTTCATGAAAGCACACTTTCCATGCCCCTTCTCAGTGGGTTAGGTCTTTCACTTCACAGCAGAGACCAAAGTAGTTTATTCTAGTGGGCTGTCAAACTTCTCCACATTCTGGACTTGAACCTGGCAAGGAGAGTGGAATAGACACCTCATACCTGAAGCACAAAAGAGTTTGTTGGTCCCCACTGGTGTGGGACTCTGGGTGCCAGTAGAGAAATTCTGACACACTTGCTGAAAGTTTCTGGACCATCTTTATATTAAAGTTGGTAACAGCATTTGCTTAATTTAAATGTCAGATTTGCAACTGGTTCTAAGCAGTGCTGCTCCTTTTGCCTATTCCACTCAGACCTGTCCAGGTAAGGTTTTTCTTTCCAGGTGCTAGCACGAAGGTGCAGTGGAACTGGCAGTATGCTGCCAAGAGAGGCCCAAATCAAAGCTTCAATAGAAATGTATGCTGTCCCACTTAGCAACCTGTTACCCTGTGGCAGGTAGCATTCCAGTGAACAATTGGCTAGGAAAGGGCAGGATAATCTCCCTAAGCTTCAAAGAGGCCCTCTGTCCCCAATCCATATCTAAATGTCTGAACCACTACAATGAATCCCTGGAATGTCCTGGAGGAGCCCTGCAGTTCACAGCAGCTGTCTCAGCTCTCTCCAACCCTCCATCTAAAGTACCACTTGGATAAAACAAAAAAAAATATGGATTTTACTGTGGCTCAGGCCATGTCACATCGTCTACACACACACACATTTAGGTATTCTCTTCTATTCTGTTCATGGAGATTTGTAGAGCACATGGCTAACCGGAAAGGCCTGACTGAGGAAATCTAAAAAAAAGAGCTGCCTTCAACAGTTTCTGCATTTTATTTCTGACTCAGTTTTCCTTATATGTTCTGGGAGAGAGTTCCACAGATTGGGGACTAGGAAGGTGAAGGAGCATCCCTCACTCCTGGTTTTCCTAACCCTAGGTAATTCAAACAATTGATGGCTGCTGGAAGCAAGTGATCTAATGGGGTTATAGGGAGTGAGACATTTTTTAATCAAGCTATGTCCCTTTTGATACATTGTTGATGTGCCTGGAAAAGTGCCTTAAAATGAATCCTTTTAGTCACTGGTAGCTAGTGCAAGCTTGCCAGAGCCAATGTTACAGAATACAATCTGGGGATTTCTAAAAGTATGAGAGCTGCAGCGTTCTGAATAACCTGGAGACTTTCTATGGCTGACTTGGGGCTTTCCACATACAGGGAATCCCCATAGTCCAGTTGCGACAGGACTACGCCTTGCATTACAATCCTTCTTGAGGATTCTGAAAGCCATCCCAGCATCTTTTTTTCTTTAAGTACATATATGTGACATCCATGTCCCCCATAGATGGGTAAAGGATCTGGAATAACCCTTTTAAAGTCTGTGAAAGGGCAGAAGGTGTACTGAGGTGGGGGATGAAAATCTACCAAACGCTAAGATAAACTTGCAGGTTCTTCGAGCCATGCAGGGACCTTTCTTTGTCCCTATTGCTTGCAATAAAACATAAGTCCACAAGTAGCCATTGTATCAGCTTACCACTACTTCTTTCCAAGCACTCATTTTATGAGCCTATTTCCGCCATTCCATAATGAGGCCTTGAGAATCTACAGTGAGGGGCATTTTGAAGCTGAGACTGGTGTTGGTGTGACGTTTGTGAGATTTTGCGCTGTCTGTTAGTGATGATGTAAATTTGGTACAGTTAATTGCTACTAGTCCTTTTTGTACCCAAGTTTGCTTGCTGTTATTAGCAATTAGATGGAAATATATAATTAAACTTCAAATATTCTGGGTTCAATGTGAGTGAGGAAGCCCTTTAAATGGACAATATCACTAGCACATGTTAACTTCAAGTGCAGCAGTGTTTGAGAGGGGCATCGCTGACACTTGGGCCCATATTTATACTTTTTGACGTAAAACTGCGCGAACGCAGTTTTGCGTCAAAAAAATTAGCGCCGGCTAACGCCATTCTGAAGCGCCATGCGGGCGCCGTATTTATTGAATGACGTTAGCCGGCGTTAGCCGCCGGCGCTGTCTGGTGTGCGTTAAAAAAAACAACGTACACCAGGCAGCGCCGGCGTAGGGGGAAAATGGCGTATGGGCGTCCACAAATGGTGCAAGTCAGGCTGAGGCAAAAAAATCGCCACAACCCGATTTGCGCCATTTTTTTACGACGCCCATCCCCCATTGAAATGACTCCTGTCTTAGCACAGACAGGAGTCATGACCCCTTGCCCAATGGCCATGCCCAGGGGACTTCTGTCCCCTGGGCATGGTCATTGGGCATAGTGGCATGTAGGGGGGCACAAATCAGGCCCCCCTATGCCACAAAAAATAAATAAATAAATAAATTACCTGGACTTACCTTAATGTCCCTGGGGTGGGTCCCTCCATCCTTGGGTGTCCTCCTGGGGTGGGCAAGGGTGGCAGGGGGTGTCCCTGGGGGCAGGGGAGGGCACCTCTAGGCTCATTCTGAGCCCACAGGTCCCTTAACGCCTGCCCTGACCCAGGCGCTAAAATCCGGCGCTAATGCGGGTTTTTTAGACCCGCCCACTCCCGGGCGTCATTTTTGCCCGGGAGTATAAATCCGACGCATATGCATCGGAGTCATTTTTTAAGACGGGAACGCCTACCTTGCATATCATTAACGCAAGGAAGGTGTTCACGCAAAAAAATGACGCTGACTCCATGAACTTTGGCGCTAGACGCGTCTAACGCCAAAGTATAAATATGGAATTAGTTTTGCGTTGAATTTGCATCGAAAAAAACGACGCAAATTCGGCGCAAACGGAGTATAAATATGCCCCTTGATGTGCATATACACATCTTTTAGCTGCCCTTAAAAGTGGCGATCCTTTTCGAAACAGAAGTTGAAACAGATAAATACTGAGCATGTTTTCTTGAATTTGGGAGGCACAATTAGAACTAGAAGAAAAGGCCTACTACAGTTATGGCTGGCCTTGGAGCGAGGTGAAGTGGTGTTAAGAAGTGATCTTGTATAGCAAAGGAGGTTTGTACTGATCCCTGAGGCGTCCTGTGGCCATGGTTTGTGGCTATGGACTATGCCTGCTAAGAGAGATCTGAACGGCCAGAGGAAGAAAGGAAACTATAGTGAGGATTCACAGTAAACAAACCAGCTGGGTATATAAAGCTCCACCAAGTGAAGAATTTGCTAAGGGATGGGCCCCCTTGTAGAAGTGGGTGGGGGCGTTAATTAAAGTCACACTGAGGTCCCATAGTCTGCATCATCTTGTCTGCCATCAAACAATTGGACACTACCGGGTGGATATTTATGACTGTGGGATAACTTGTCAATACTGCCTCGAAATGGATTAAGGCCAGATTCTGTTGGTGACTGGTCCATGGAAGGGCACAGGAGCTGAACTAGAAAAACAGGCCATCACCCCCATAGTACGCCTCGTTCGGGGTGGTAAGAGCTATCCAAAGTTTAAAGAAAGTGCATGACACTGGCTCAACCGTTATCAAGGGGCCCACAGAAGGCATAGGGATGAACAACTCCCCCAGGGCATACATGTTAGTGCAAAGATAGATAGCATTATGATACTCATATCTAGACTGTGCACAGAGGGATTTTGTTTGTTGAAAGACAGATTATAACAATGCAAACAAAACTAACATGGGGTAGAAAAAATGGAAGCTGACACGTTTTAAACCACTACATACTTGAGAAAATGGTGTGGGGGAGCCTCCATTGATGTACTAGTGAGACAGAATTCAGCCCTGCCAAGTGTCGCGTTTCTCGCGTTAGAATAACACATTTCCAGTCATTTTCCCGCATTACCGCAATGCCTGAGATTGTCATGCAAAATAACCATGTCCTGAAGTGTGGTAAAACTTCTTGTTCCAGTTTCACACGCTCCAAGTAGTGTTTATCAAAGGCCACAAGGTGGCGCTAGTGTACAATGAGAGGTATAGGATTCTCAATATATTACGATATTTATATGGTTCCCTCGTCTTCATCGCTTGATTTTGCTTGTGAGAAAGGGTCACTCATAGTCGTTGAAATGTCACTCATAATTACACTGAAATTATGAAAATGTCACACATAGCAATCTGAAACCTTGTCAGCTGTGAGGATTTAAGAAAGATAAGCGCCAATCTGAGGCTAAGCGGAGGTGCTGGGAACTTCCACTAATGAAAAAGAATGAATGATGGGTAACAATAAAGCAATTACAGCGCAGCAAATGCCCAGGCAAATAATTCTGAATCAACACCATCACAAAGTAAATAATTTGAAAAGCCGCCCCCCCCCCCCCCCCCCCCCCCCCCCCGGTAAGCGAGGAAGCACTTCACATGGCAAATGCCAAACTGGAAGTGAGCAAAGACACCACACAGGTGCATGAAAACAAACTTGAATCAGAGTACCTGAAGTGAACAGTCTACAAGCAGACCATAAAAATATCTCAAATGGTAGAACACATAGAAGAGGCTATATAGGAGCTGTAACCAGATACAAAAGTGGTTAATTTCCAAGTAGAAGAAATGCTGAACAGAATACGGTTCCCTGACTATAAAGTCAGGAATGCAGAAGGACGGCCTAGTAGGAATAAGGTATGTATTGCGCGCCTACCTAAAAAACAGAGGAATACAGAATGGAACTAACCTTTAACATCGGTTAAGGACAGTGGTGGTGCAGAAGGGTCTCTCAATTTTTTTTTGTGGTAGAACATGTTCATATGGTCCCAGAACACCCCCTCTGCTAGGTGGCCCCAAATGTTCAGTAATGGCGAGACAGCTACGCTATTGAGCGAGACACCTAATATTACAAAGAGCAAGAGCAATTGACTCCCTCACAGTAAATGGCAGCAAGGTGTGCCTGTCCACGACTAAATAATCACAGTACAAAGTCACAGAAACTACTTCCTAGCAGTAAAACGTCAACTTAGAAACCTGGGTATCCTTTATATATTGCTTTCAACAGTTATTCTGAAAGGTATGGATCAAGGTGAGATCTCCTTCATGGAAGCAAAGGAGGCATGGGATTTGGCAAACAATGGATGATCTCTCACAGATTTCCTAGTCAAGATCAATTTAAACAGCAGAGACGAAAAATAAATTTAGAACACGATTTCCTAATGACTTGATAGAGAAACAGATCAAAAGGGAAACGCAGTGGCAGCAGAAAATGCTGAAGCACAGCAAGACAAAAGAAGATGGCTTAGAGTTTCTGAATCAAACATTTAAGACCGTGAGTCCCAACCTTTTGACTTCTGTGGACCTCCACTTTATCATTACTGGAACCCAGGGACCCCCACTGAATCATTATTGGAATCCGGAGACCTAAACATTCTTGATGATTTGAACCACAAAACAATACACAAAAAATACAGAAACAAGCATTCCATCAAATACATACACAAACAATAACACTTTTTATTTAATTTGCAAACAAATAAAATATATATATATTTTTTATTTTAATGGGACAGTCAGAGCTTTTCTAAAATTAATTTAAGCCACACATCGTCCATGCTATATTCTGTTTGATGCAGCTGCACTGCTTCCACGAATCAATCTGATGATACTAGTTTAATTTTCAGTCTCCAATTTCAAATTCCTGAATTCCTTCACATTTAGGGTATGTTTAAAAATGTTCAACTGTACATTTATCTACTTTTATATACACTTTATTAATCTGTTAATATCAGTTAATTTTCTAAGCAGTCACAGACCCACGTAGGAGGCTTTGCGGATCCACAGGGGTCCCCAGACCACAGGTTGGGAATCACTGATTTACGAAACAGCCCCAGATTCTGAATTCTCACATTCATCAGCAGTGGAACACTGTGGATTGGCTGTAATCTCTATGATGGTGGAAGAGATGGCCTTGTTGTTGACTGTCACTGGGGAACTTGAGTTGAAGTGTCCGCTGGGTTATATTAAGTATCATAGGAAATTATATGAAGTATATACTGATAATTTTGGGACCGAATGGCACAGGCAGAGACAAGCGGATGCTATGGCCCAATTCCTAGTCTTTGGTACAAACCAAATAATAAGCAAATAATTTGTATTTGTTCTGTAGGCCAAAAACTACTGTTTGATTAAGATGGATGGATTAACCCCTTTGCTGCCAGGCGTTTCCCCCCTCCTGTGCCAGGCCTTTTTTTGGCTATTTGGGGCAGTTCGCGCTTATGCCCTCATAACTTTTTGTCCACATAAGCTAGCCAAGCCAAATTTGCGTCCTTATTTTCCAACATCCTAGGGATTCTAGAGGTACCCAGACTTTGTGGGTTCCCCTGAAGGAGGCCGAGAAATTAGCCAAAATACAATTTCGTTTTTTTCAAACAAATTGGAAAAAGTGGCTGCAGAAGAAGGCTTGTGGTTTTTCCCCTGACAATGGCATCAACAAAGGGTTTACGGTGCTAAAATCACCAGCTTCCCAGCTTTCAGGAACAGGCAGACTTGAATCAGAAAACCCAATTTTTCAATACAAATTTGGCATTTTACTGGGACATACCCCATTTTTACAATTTTTGTGCTTTCAGCCTCCTTCCAGTCAGTGACAGAAATGGGCGTGAAACCAATGCTGGATCCCAGAAACCTATACATTTCTGAAAAGTAGACAAAATTCTGAATTCAGCAAGGGGTCATTTGTGTAGATCCTACAAGGGTTTCCTACAGAAAATAACAATTGAAAAAGAAAAATATTGAAATTGAGGTAAAAAAACTGCAATTTTTCTCTACGTTTTACTCTGTAACTTTTTCCTGCAATGTCAGATTTTCGAAAGCATTATACCGTTACGTCTGCTGGACTCCTCTGGTTGCGGGGATATATAGGGCTTGTAGGTTCATCAATAACCCTAGGTACCCAGAGCCAATAAATGAGCTGCACCCTGCAGTGTGTTTTCATTCTATACCGGGTATACAGCAATTCATTTGCTGAAATATAAAGAGTGAAAAATAGCTATCAAAAAAACCTTTGTATTTCCAAAATGGGCACAAGATAAGGTGTTGAGGAGCAGTGGTTATTTGCACATCTCTGAATTCCGAGGTGACCATACTAGCATGTGAATTACAGGGCATTTCTCAAATAGATGTCTTTTTTACACACTCTCTTATATTTGGAAGGAAAAAATGTAAAGAAAGACAAGGGACAATAACACTTGTTTTGCTAATCTATGTTCCCCCAAGTCTCCCGATAAAAATGATACCTCACTTGTGTGGGTAGGCCTAGTGCCCGCGACAGGAAACGCCCCAAAACGCAACGTGGACACATTACATTTGTTTAAAGAAAACAGAGGTGTTTTTTGCAAAGTGCCTACCTGTAGATTTTGGCCTCTAGCTCAGCCAGCTCCTAGGGAAACCTACCAAACCTGTGCATTTTTGAAAACTAGAGACCTAGGGGAATCCAAGATGGGGTGACTTGTGGGGCTCTGACCAGGTTCTGTTACCCAGAATCCTTTGCAAACCTCAAACTTTGGCTAAAAAAACAAATTTTCCTAAAATTTTGGTGACAGAAAGTTCTGGAATCAGAGAGGAGCCACCAATTTCCTTCCACCCAGCGTTCCCCCAAGTCTCCTGATAAAAATGATACCTCACTTGTGTGGGTAGGCCTAGCGCCCGTGACAGGAAATGCCCGAAAAAACACCACGTGGACACATCACATTTTTTAAAAAGAAAACAGAGGTATTTTTTGCAAAGTGCCTACCTGTAGATTTTGGCCTCTAGCTCAGTCGGCACCTAGGGAAACCTACCAAACCTGTGCATTTTTGAAAACTAGAGACCTAGGGGAATCCAAGATGGAGTGACTTGTGGGGCTCTGACCAGGTTCTGTTGCCCAGAATCCTTTGCAAACCTCACAATTTGGCTAAAAAAACACGTTTTCCTCACATTTCGGTGACAGAAAGTTCTGGAATCTGAGAGGAGCCACAAATTTCCTTCCACCCAGTGTTCCACCAAGTCTCCCGATAAAAATGACACCTCACTTGTGTGGGTAGGCCTAGCGCCCGTGACAGGAAATGCCCGATAAAACACCACGTGGACACATCACATTTTTTTTAAGAAAACAGAGGTGTTTTTTGCAAAGTGCCTACCTGTAGATTTTGGCCTCTAGCTCAGCCGGCACCTAGGGAACCCTACCAAACCTGTGCATTTTTTAAAACTGGAGACCTAGGGGAATCCAAGATGGAGTGACTTGTGGGGCTCTGACTAGGTTCTGTTACCCAGAATCCTTTGCAAACCTCAAAATTTGGCTAAAAAAACAAGTTTTCCTCAAATTTGGTGACAGAAAGTTCTGGAATCAGAGAGGAGCCACAAATGTCCTTCCACCCAGCGTTCCCCCAAGTCTCCCGATAAAAATGGTACCTCACTTGTGTGGGTAGGCCTAGCGCCCGTGACAGGAAATGCCCCAAAACGCAACGTGGACACATCAAATTTTTTGAAAGAAAACAGAGGTGCTTTTTGCAAAGTGCCTACCTGTGGATTTTGGCCTCTAGCTCAGCCGGCCCCAGGAGGGGCAGAAATGGCCTAAAATAAATTTTTCCCCCACCCTCCCCGGGAGCGACCCTTGCCTACGGGGTCGCTCCCCCTGCGTGACATTGGCACCAAAAAAGAATCCCCTGTGCCTAGTGGTTTCTGCCCCCTTGGGGGCAGATTGACCTCAAATCGGCCAATCTGCCCCCAAGGGGGGCAGAAATGGTCTAAATACAATTTGCCCCCCAGGGGAGCGACCCTTGCCTAATGGGTCGCTCCCCATCTCTAAAAAAACAAACAAAAAAAAACACAAATAAAAAATTTGCCCTGGCGCCTAGAGGTTTCTGCCCCCCCTGTGGGCAGATCGGCCTAATAACAAATGGCCTAAAATAAATTTGCCCCCTCCAACCCTCCCCCTCCCCCAGGAGCGACCCTTGCCTACGGGGTCGCTCCCCCTGCGTGACATTGGCGCCCAAAAAAAAATCCCTGGTGTCTAGTGGTTTCTGCCCCCTTGGGGGCAGATTGACCTCAAATAGGCCAATCTGCCCCCAAGGGGGGCAGAAATGGTCTAAATACAATTTGCCCCCCAGGGGAGCGACCCTTGCCTAATGGGTCGCTCCCCATCTCTAAAAAAACAAACAAAAAAAAAGAAAATTGGCCCTGGCGCCTAGAGGTTTTTGCCCCCCCCTGGGGGCAGATCGGCCTAATAACAATAGGCCGATCTGCCCCCAGAGGGGGCAGAAATGGCCTAAAATAAATTTGCCCCTCCAACCCTCCCCCCCCCCCCCCCCGGGAGCGACCCTTGCCTACGGGGTCGCTCCCCCTGCGTGACATTGGCGCCAAAAAAAAAATCCCCAGTGCCTAGTGGTTTCTGCCCCCTTGGGGGCAGATTGACCTAAAATCGGCCAATCTGCCCCCAAGGGGGGCAGAAATGGCCTAAATACAATTTTCCCCTCCAGGGGAGCGACCCTTGTCCAAGGGGTCGCTCCCCATCTGTAAAACGAAAAAAACAAAAAATCCCCGGTGCCTAGTGGTTTTAGATCGGCCTAATCAAAATAGGTTGATCTACCCCCAGGGGGGCAGAAATGGCCTAAACTAATTTCCCCTCCCCCCCCAGGGGAGCGACCCTTGCCTAAGGGGTTGCTCCCCTTGCATGAAATTCACGTAAAAAAAAAAAACCTCCCTGGTGTCTAGTGCTTTCTGTCCCCCTTGGGGGCAGATTGGCCTCATCAAAATAGGCCAATCTGCCCCCAAGGGGGACAGAAATGGCCTAAATAAAATTTGCCCCCTAGGGGAGCGACCCTAGGGAGGGGGCCAGATCGGGGGCAGAAAAGGCCTTTCAAAAAAATGCCCCCCCTGGGAGCGACCCTTGCCCAAGGGGTCGCTCCCTTATGACAGTTTAAAAAAAAAAAAAATCCCTGGTGTCTAGAGGGCGTTTCAAAAGCCGGATTGCAAGCAATCCGGCTTTTGAAACGCTCGGAGAGACTTCAAAGGGAAGGAAATACATTTCCTTCCCTTTGAAGCCTCTCCGGGCCTCCCCCACGTGATCGAAAGAGAAATGCTGAACATTTCTCTTTCAATCGCGCTGGAAGCTGAGCTTCCAGCGCGATGGGGGAGGCCCTGTGACAAATCAGCGCGCGCTGACGTCACGGGGGGGTGGAGGGGGGTCAGGGGAAGGGCTTCCCCTTCCATCCCTGCCTTGGGGGGGTGGGTGGGGAGCACAGGGGGGGAGAGCTAGAGCTCCCCCCATTTCCCGGGTGTAGGACGAGGTGACCTCGTCCAAGGCACCCGGGAACTGGTGCCTTGGACGAGGTTACCTCGTCCAAGGCACGGGACAGGTTAAAGTTCAAACGGGAACAGTAACAACATCATAGTGGCAAGAATATATAAACACACTCAATGAGCACAACAGGTAAAGAATGAGGGGTTAACTAAAGCAAGACTTAAATATGAGAGGATCACAGATAGCCTCTATAAGACATCATACATAACAAACACAGTGTTATAAATTTCTTACATGGAACATTAGCTATATGGGCTTAGCAATCAAAAGACATAAAATCTACTTCTGATTAAAAGGCGTAAACAATCTAAATGTTTTATACAATTTACTTGAGCTATTCGAGAGGGGCACTTTCATGGATAGGCCCTAGAGTTTCCTTTGGAGTTCATAAAGTGACTGTAGACATTGAGGGGATGTTAATGACAGAATAGGGATTATAGACGGAGTACTCCTTGTTAAGACCTATGCTCTGGGTTTTTGACCCTGATCAAGATGGCTGCTCTGAGCTAGCCACAGGTGGAGGCAGAACCCTCCAGAGTTGTACCTGGTGTTCTTCCTTCTCTGAGACCCCGCACTCTGACCATTCTGGTTTGACTGCTGAGGGCGTTGCGGTCTTGGGGAGGACTGCGGCTGACATGGAGAGTCTGGGCAGTGGTGTGCAAAGAACAAGAAAGGATTGGGTGGCATCCCACTGCAGTGGCTCGCTGCATCCATGGTCCTTTCTCCGGTGGCATGGTGAGCATTACCTCTCACAGGGCAGAGAGGAAAGCCTGGCAGAGGGCTTACTTGGAGGTGCCAATACAGGCAGGAGCTGCCTTGGGCGGGCAAGTGTATCATTCCCTCTTCTGCGGTGACAGATAAAAGACTCAACTCCTGCTGCCTTCTTTAGATATACTGTTTCTATGGAAGGCACGAGACTGCACACTGTAACTCAGTTCTAGACAACTACTCTTCTGGACACACGATTGCAGTTCCATTCAGTTAAATGGGACTGCTTGGATTTAATATTGAATATTCTAAATAAAGCAGCTCTTATTTATTTTTCCTCAGCAGCTGCCCAGTTAACTTTCTCCAGGATAGTGGCAAGACCTTTAGCAAAAGGTGGGGCCAGAAAAACCCTTGCTGGTCATTCTCTCAGCCCATGAAGAACATGGCAGAATGAAGCTCCCTGCTAGGAAAGCCACTATCAGTATATTGGAGACTCCTGCGGAATCAGGATCTTCTAAAGCATCAACAGGATCGAATGCCCCAAATCCCTTGCCGGAGGGTAGCAAGGTGTTAAGACTAAAAGAGCAAAATTCAATTCACTTGATGACTTGGGCTCAGAATTGCCTCCTCAGGGGGTAACTCTGGTATCATAACAACTCTGTCTCCAAAGTCTATTGATCAATTCATAACACCCCCCTAATACTATCTCAGTGGTTGATTTGGATAAGGCAGCGTTTATCTCCAATTTGTCTAGCAATGCTTGCTCTACAGATCAGGTGGCAGCACTAGAGGGGGAGCACTGGCCATCAGTCTTATATTCTTATCAACATCTTCCAGGTTTATAGCAAATGAGCCTCCCATGGGGAGAGTAGCTATGCTCCAACTAGAGGGGAGCTGGGCACCTAGAGACAGGGTGACCTTGTTAGATGGATGGGTCTCTGGAGTGTTCATCTGTGAAGCTGTCGGGCAGGAAGACCCTATGGCTCTTTAGGCCAGATGATACAGCAAGGGAAGACCACCTATAGGGATGATTTGGCCTTGTCCCGCGGCACTAGCTTACTTGAACCCCTGAGGCCTTCTACTCACTACTATTCTGGCAGCTTATCTGATACTGACGATGAAGTGCCTTACTCAGATGATTCATGTTATTTTGTGGAGGGAGATCTCAAGGCCATGTCGTTCCCTAGAGGCGAGGGGGCTTTTGGTAGCAAATTAGCTAGCAGTAGGACTCCGATGGCTTGAATTGGACCCATAACAGCAACCCAGCTCGAAGATCTGATAACTTTGGCTTTCGTTCAGGGGATCTTGACCCTGTAATCTCTAGAGCAGAGGAAGAGCTGCTCTGGGATCTGGATGCAATTGAACTTAAACCGATGAGCTCTATTCCTCCCAGACAAGAAACATTTGCTTCTCCTGCGATCTTTAATTTGTTTAAGACAGCCGGCATGGGGCCGCAAGCAACTGCCTCAAACAATGCTGATGCTCCTAAATTATCCGCCATCAATGATCTCTCCAGCTGCACAGGAAAGAGTATTGGAAGGATTCTCTTGCACTGAAAACTGCCCATCTGAAGATACAGGTGGTCTTTAGAAAGTTGTCAAGGAATATGGATATTCTCTGTACCCGGCTTGTAAGAGGTAAGTCCGGCCGCTCTCCAAGAATCGGTTGGTGAAAGCAGGGCTGCTATTCAGCAGCATGACTCTCAGTTGGCAAGTTTCTTGTCCAAGGTGGAAGACCTTGAGGATAGATCTCAAAGAAACAATCTCTGTGTTCTTGGTATCCCTGAAGGTTCTGAAGTTGACGATCCTAGAGTATATTGTTCATCTCTTTAGAGAAGCCTTCCCTGCTTTCAATGACCAGCATATGGAATATATGATTCAAAGGGCACATTGTTTTCCATTTCGTCTCCCTAAAAAGTGGTGGGGCAACCTGCTACCCCCCAGCCATTCTCATTTGTGTTGACAATTTCATATTGCAGCAGGCAATCTTCCAGGCAGCTCATCCTTGATCTCTGGTTATTGCCTGGAGTGTTGAGTTTTTTGTACAGTCTGACTTTTGCCATGAGACAGTGGTATGTCGGTGGCAGCTTTGTGAACATAATCCAGCCCTTCAGAGCATCAGGCAATAGTCTCTCTCATGAAGCCAGCTACATTGTGGATTAAACACGAAGGACAATTGCATTTTGCTATGATGTGGCGAAGGTTGCTGAGCTGCTACACAAGTGGCAGCCAGCAAAATGATTTGCTCCCCCTCCTGGTCTTTAGTTATCTCATTGGTTGGATCTATATTTTGCTGTTTGGGATCTTTTTGTCTTCCATGTGACCACTGTGATCCAATCGTACCTGCTATTGAGTTGCAATTGTGGAGAAAATGTCCCCTTTTCTTCAGCTTTTCCGTCTCCCCTCCACTCCTCGGTGATTGTCGGGATTCTGTTTCCTTAAACCTCATTTTTCTTTCAAAGCGATTAAAGGTACATGGGGGTCAGTCTCTTTGGTTACCTGTTGGCTTAGATAAGCCCAGTTCTGGGGAGTGAAGGGGTCTCTTGGGTGACCGTGTGTTGTGTTGTTTTTGGGCTGGGTGGGATCAAGGTCTCGATACTGGCAGTTGTGTTAACATCACGTTTGAGGGTGCTGAGTGTCTCAGGTTAAAAACTGTAGGAAAAGTTGGAATAAATGGGTTGAGTGGACAGCTTCAGGGGGATTGTGTTAATTGTTTTAAGGACTAGTGCAGGTAGCATCTCCTCTAGGTGAAGAAATCATAATTGCTAACAGTGGTATGGATCATGGCTGGCACCTGCATATCCTCTCTTGGGATATCAATGGCATTAAAGCATCCAACAAGTGCAAGACGTTTAGGGAAGAATTATACACCCTAATACCACATATTGTCTGCCTACAGAAAATACATCTCTCCCGGGAACAAACTCCACTGCTGAAAGATCTGGGCTATGGAGTATTCTGTACCTCTAGCTTTAGTTTGGCCCAGAGAGGTGTTGCCTGCTTCTGGTTCAGCACAATAAACTGGTCACATGGAAACTAAATTCGGGCTTAGGGGGGCGATAGTTTACTGTGACAATCTGCAAGAAGGATATCTGATTTACTACTTATTTAATTCATGGTCTGAATGAGTATGACCCATCGATCTTTGACTGCTTGCTGGCAAACTTTCATCAATGGTTCGAGCTCTTCTCTGAGCCTCATAGAGGAAAGCCTTACACAATACGTAATTGATCAATATTGGCAGAGAAGTATAATTCTCTCAGAACAAATGGTAACCCTACAAGCAGTCGCCAGGAAGTGTACCTGGGCAAGAGCTTATAAAAGGATTTGTGCTAAGCAATTGTTAAGTTTTGAAAATAATGAGGAGATGGGTCGGCTGCTCTCCTTCAAGGTTAGAGACAGAGCAAGTACTAATGTTATTCAGAAGACTATTAGTGGCAAAGGTGAACATGTCAAAGATCAGGAGTATCTCAGGAAAGATTTTCGGCGATTCAAACAAAATCTCTATTGGGAGGACTGTCTCGACTCTGGAGATTATGTCCATCAGTTTATAGACACATATCATCACTGTAAACTGAGTCAGGCGCAGCGTTCAAGACTGAAGGAGCCCATAACTTTGCTCGAAGTTGAAACAGCAATTGGTCAACTAAAAAAGGGTAAAGCCTCTGGGCCGGACCAAATCCCTTTGGAATTCTACGTGTCTTTCTCATGAGTTTTAACGCAGCTCTACCAAGATCTCTTTAACTCTTTCGATTCTTTGAGCAAGATGCCAGGTTCTTGGGGTGAAACTAACATTGTCACCTTCCCAAAAAAATGAAGGACCCTATGCACTATGGTTCCTTTTGGCTAATATCCTTGATTAATGTAGAGTCTATTATTTATAGTCAGATACTGGCCACTAGGTTATCCATGGTGATTTCCATCTTGGTAGATCGGAATCAGAATGGTAACGCTACACGTCCTCACCTATTAACATGGCAACTACAGCCATGGAGGTAGTTTTGGTCGCTTGAGATCCTATAGGGATTGACAATGCTAGATGCTGAAAAGGCATTCAATCAGGTTTCTTCACTGTTTCTCTGAGAAGTTATGAGCACTTATGGATTTGGTCCTCGGTCTATATTGCGAGTGCAGCAACTGTATAGGGGACTGAAGGCTAGGGTTCTTTGTTCTGGTACCCTTTCAAAACCGACAGAAATTACTGGAGATACCCTGCAGCGGTGTCTTCTCTCACCCTACCTTTTTGCATTATATATCGAGGCTTCTATGCAAGTTCTTAAATTTGCTGATTCCATAAGTACATTGCATTTACACAGTCTGGATCTCAAAGTTCTACCTTGTGCAGATGACAGGGCTATTTCAACCTCCACCCCAGCCGCCACTTTAACACCAGTGAAGTCACTGGCAAGGGAGTTTGGTCTTGTGTCAGGATATAAACTTAATCCCGATAAAACACAGGTTTTCAGAAAATGCCACCGCTCTGGCCCAAGACAGGAGGTGGGTGCAGTCTGTAACATACTTGCAAGAGAAATGACTCTAAGGATGGAAGAAATCATTAATCTAAACTTTTGGCAACTTCACAAACTGTTCATTGTTGTCTTTAATAAATGGAACACATTGCATCTTGGTCTGATTGAGAGTTGTAACCTCATAAAAAATATTCTACCACAGAACCTTTACCTCTTTAGATGCATACCCCTTTATCTACCAAAAGCCCTCTTTAGTAAAGCTGATGGTTGTTGGCATACATTTGTAGGGAGCTACCACCCTGTAGTATACAGAATTTCCAACTACCCCAGAAAAGAGGTGGTGCCTGTACACTGCCTTTACAGGCGTAATGTTTTGCTGCTTTTATATCACAACTCACAATGGTCCTGGGTAGGGAACCGTGGACTTTGGGACTAATGTTTCCCTGTGAGGGAAGCCACTGTGATGCACACAAATATTTTTGACACTGTGTACTTTAACAGAACCAGATTTAAGACCTTGCAGGTGTATCACCAAATTTGTACTTATCTTAAAAATATTTTTTGACTTCACTCTCTTTATTCAATATACCCATTAGGGTCATAATACGAACATGCCTCTACTTATTCATCATAGCTTTCTTGAGTGTTGGGAGGACTCTAAACTTCTTACTAAGGGACAATTTTTTGAGGGTGGCACATTTTTGTCCTAGAAGATCCTTCAGCAATGGTTCTCCCTTCCCATGGGATTTTTTAGATATTTACAACTCCAACATTTTTTTAATGATGTTTAAAAACGCATGAGATTAGCTGTACACAGAATAACATTCTCGATTATCTCATCAGAAGCCCTCATAAGGGAGATATTAGTTTGGCTTACAAAATAATTTCCTCGGCAGAGATTGAGCAGAAGGCTGATCTATTCCACCTTAGGGAGGACAAGTGAAGCAGACATCTTGGGGTTGTGGGGACTTATGATGATACATATTTTAAAGTTGAGACAAGATGAGAAATGTTTTGGGTTGAGGAGACTGGGTCTGAAGCTGTCCATATCTTTGCCATATGTATGACTATATGAAGCTATTGGGACCATATTTTAGAGACCCCCTATTTTGGCCCTATTTTCACTCAAATCATTAAATTGCATATCTCTGGTTCCACTGATTGGATTTTTGTTGTTTTCCTCTTGATTTATTTATTAAAATTCACTTTGTGTTCCCTAAATTGGAATGGGGTTTTTCCTGTGTTATGTTTTCACTTTCTTACTTTTTGAAGTGCTGAGTAAATACTTTACACAGGGTCTCTAAGTTAAGCCTTACCTATCTATGCCAAGCTACCAGAGGGTTGAGCCCAGGATAATCTGGGGTTTGCTTGTGCCTCACCTTGACAAGGTCTGAGGTTGCTGCTTTAGTAGTGTTTCACCCCCCTCAACCAATAACCCAATACTTCACAGAAAGAAATACTTCAACATGTTCCACTGACACAACAAAGCTTTTTATAATTGCTATGAATAACCTAGTACCACTATATAGGTATTATTCAGGATACGCATCAGATCTCTACCTAAATTATAATAGATATGTATTGAAAATGCAACAGACTCCAATCTGTTATCTAATCTTGTGTTTGAATGATTAATGCACTGAACAAAAGATTAGTTAAAACATACAAAAGGTAATTGTAATTGTATTGTAATGATTGTAGACTATAACTATGAAGCATACAACAACTGTGAAGTGTATTAGCTTGAAGTTAATATTTTTTTTTAAAGTAGAGAGAGGTTTGTGCGTTGATGGTCTTGATGGTCCTTCCAGTAATCTCCATAACCATTAATAAAAATTATCATGGTTGTTTAGGGGCAGGACGTTTTGTCATCATTAAAATCACCCTGGGGACCATCACAAACAGATCTCTACCTGAGAGTCGTCATAGTAAGTTTCATCAGACCCCTCCCTTCAATGGGTGACTTTACACTTTATTTATCTAAAATATCTCTCACCTCTAAACCACTCAGCAATGAGCCACTTGATACTGTAAATTCCATCACCAAAAACTAAAATGTTTTCTCTGTACTGAGAGATCAGTAAAAGAAAAACCATTGCCAAAGAGGACAGGTTTAAGGAGACTAACGCCTGTTTCAAAAAGGAAAACATATATTTTATTGCAAGTTTATGATTTTTTTGGCTCTAAATGTGGTGGACTGGCCGTGGGCGGAGTTGTGGTATTTCTGCTTTGCCAGTCTAACAGTGAGCCGCACACCAAATTCTACTTGTGCATACCTCTAGATTCCCCTAGATGGAGTTAAAGACATAACCTTCACACCAGAATACAATGAAGTACTTATTGGGGAACATTTTGTTTCTGAGCACAAGCAGTGTGTGAGAAAATAATATGCAGCGCAATAAATTTGCCATTGTTAGGGAAAATATTTAACACATTTTTGTATGTGCAACAAGAAAACTGCTTTGAGCATCAGAAGTGACTTACCTGTGGACATCTATGGTTTCTGCCAGGCGAAATGTTACCCAGGCCCAAAGGAGAATCACATGATTACAGAAGGTCATAATTCCAATGAAAAATCCAGCTCCGAGAATGAGGGTTTCTAGTGGATGTGCATACTCAGCTTGCATTCCAAAAGGAGACTAAAAGAAATACATTTATTAGTGTGCAGGAAAGTTACTGAGATCCCAATATTCCCTTTTGCTTCTGCCCACCTTCTAGGGTTGCAACAACGAAGATGCAGAATTGAAAATACAAACAATAGAAACATGAAGTGGTGAGGTGTATAAAATGCAGACTTAATTGAGGTGCGGCTTCTATTTAAAAAGAGGCCTAAAATTAAGAAAACACAGAATTGTTACAAGCTTATGCATGTCAGGAAGACCTAATGTAAAAAACTAAAAATTTTAGGGTGAGACACGGTTTGAACAGGTGCATTTTCTCAAGCCTGGCTAAACAGCCAAAATAATTATACATGGCAAAATTGTTCTTGAAAAAGAAAGTTTAAGAGCCAGCGATGTTTTAACTGATCAAGATCTAACTAAACGTGTAGAATGTCACCATATTTTTAACTATAATGTTTTTTCTTTTTATGTCTATTGACTTAATATGATCAGAATTTTAATTACCTTTGAAAATAAATACATTTGATTCGATAAAAGATCAGAGGAAACCGGCAGAGCAAATGTGTAATTCAAGTGGATTAATAATCTCATAAATAACTGAGCGAATATAATTTAGTTTTCTTGAAGACCGAAGAGTACATTTTAAAAGTGTTCCTGGTACATAGGATCATATCTATTGCTGATTTAAAAAATGTTCACAGGAGTTCTGAAATAGTGCTACTGCATGGTTTCATCTCATGGAGAAAAAATGTGTATTTAGCAAGGGTTTATGTAAATTGCTGAAGGTAAGAGACCGAAGCTGGTGTTAAAAATACAGTCTAGATTGCTGTCTTCCCTTGACTGGGCTTAGTTATCGCCTCACGTTCCTGCAACAAGGTGTTGCATTTATCTTGGGTTGTCAGGTTTAGGGACAGGATGCACAAGAGAGGAGCTGGATTAGCAGGGACATACAGGGATAAAGGAAACAATGGTCCCTGAAGGGGGAAGTGTAAACCTCAACTTCCATGGTGAACTAGCAAACAACCATCAATAGATTGGCTTTACTAGAAAACATACCATTTTATTTGATTATGTAGCATTTAGAATCATAGGAATACAAGCTAAGCTGACCTCTGTTATCATGTACATTTGGTATTACAGACATGATCCCAACCGACGCAACGGAGCGGTGAAAGTGAGGTAAGTGAAAAAAAAAGTGTGCTAGTCCTTTACAATATGTACATAAATAGTGACTGTGAAGGATTCACAGTTGTTCGATCCAAAATCCAACTAGGGGTGTGTGGGGAGCTCTGCTCCGCTGGCGGAGGTTGCGGAGCTATTTGCACTCAGCGCTCCGCTTGGAGAGCAGAGTTCATCCAAAAACTTCGCTAGCCCCGCCAGGGGAGCAGAACTCACCCACTTTGTAGCCCATAACTGAGCTGTAGTGCACACCAGAGCCTGGGAGCAGGGGGCAGAGGGAGGCAGAGAGCTATGCCACTGCAGAGTATGACGAGGAGGGCCCCCTGGAAGACACAGGTAAGTCCTCGTCTCTTCTTTTCTTTTTCAATGTTTGTGCACACTGGTGCACAAACAAGGACTGAAACGGCTGCTTTTGCTGCCTATGGCTCTGCAGCAAATGCTGCCGTTTCAGGCCTCTTGTGCACTGGTCTGTCCTATGTGCAGTCTGAAACGAACCAGCAATATTCGCTGAGGACTACAACAATTCAGTTTTATTGTCAATCTGTGTTCATGTCAATGGGTGGTCCAAGGCATAGACACTGCTCTCCAACTCAAACTCATTTCCAAGCAACATCAGGAGATTTCAGATGTGACTAGAAAGATTCTTGGTAACATTGAACTAAAACACCCCAAGGAAGCATTATAAGCCTGCGAGAGTAAAGAAAAATAAATACAATCAATGTCTGAATGCCATGCCTAACGTGAGTTCACCAGGGAACCGTGTCAGTAGCATGACACCCAATTTCTAAACTTTGAAAATCTCACCGCATCAGTAAATGTCTACTGAAATAGAAATACAAATATTGTTGTAACAGAAAAAATGGAGGCTTACTGCCACCCGGTGGCCACCTGAATGTATCCCGGGTTACCGATGAAATCAGCAAGAGGCACACGCGTCTGGTCAATCAAGATGCGGGCCCAGTTTTAAAAAGACTGTCTTATGAAGGCAGTCAAGGCCCGGAACTCACACGTGGTGGGATTCATAAAGAGTTCATGGGGGATAAACAATAAGACAAAAAGCACATAAGAGTGGTTGAAATTAAACTTCCCTCTTTTGGTTTCACAACGCATACATTTAAAGATATATCTGTTAAAGGTGTAGTTCAACATGCCTGGAGAGTGCAATAGAAACAGAAAAATAGCTCCTTAGGCACGAGTTGGCTCATGAAAAGCTCGCCAAGAGAGGAGGCTTTAAATACATAACTAAGCAAAGTCTAGTTGGGAATGTTTAGTCATAACCGTCATTCTTTAAATTTTGGTTGCACAAATTGTGGAATGTCATGTTGAAAACTGTCGTTCCTCATACTTCGGGACCACAAAGGAAATGGTAGAAACTGTTCCTCCGTGAAGTTAAATAAAAAATAACAATACAAAGGAAGTATAAAGCAAATTATTTAACATGGGGCACAATACTGTTGTAGTCAGTGATTAATTTGTGCTTGTTGTAACCGGTGCTAAGCACCAGCACTTATTTTTGAGGGCCGGCGCTTAGTCTTCAGTCTCAAGCATTTACAGCGAGCTAAAGACACATTTGGGAAAGACGGTGAAGAGAAACCCGAAAAAGCTTCACAATGGGAGAAAGCAGAAAGCTGCAAGCGTGAGCTGAAGGGACAGGGAGGGGTTTTAAATGGATTGAAGAGATCTGAGGTAGCTTTAGGATTACGCTGCCTCAGTACTCCCTCCCTGTTCGCACATTCTAATTGCAGCAACCGCGTGTTTAAGAGGAAGGCTTTGAGCACCGGCACCTTTTTATTAACAAATTAAGCACTGGTTGTAGTACCCTGCTACAAATTGCAAAATCACTTTTACTGGTGGATCACTGTAAATGACATTCATGAATAACGCATCAAAAAGGATGCTGTATAGGAATTTACTCTGTATTACTAATATGAGCCTGAAAGAGTAAATTAATTTCCATTAGACACCTTAGCCATGCTCTTGTTCAGACATTACAAAAAATACATTCAACCTGGACAACAAGATAACAGATGCACATGAAGAAAAGTGAAGAGTTCAATGTAGGGACTTTTGTCTCCAGCCCTAAACCGTGTTGAGCCTGTGCGCTATGGAGTCCAATTTGTCAATCCACTACAATCCCCTCCAATGTCCTTCATTACCATCTTCTCAAACGTTAAGATTTCAGTAGGTATTTTATGTAAGGGTGACATGAATGTAGAGAGAGGGTGGTCTAAATCCTGTTATGTCCGATTTGGATAGAGATGGGCGGTCAGCAAAGAAGTGATTTAGCCCCTCATTACAACTTTGGCGGTCTTTTCACAAGACCGCTAAAGCCGCAGACACCCAAAGACCGCCACATTATGAGGTATGTCTATTAATGTACCTACCAGACTCGTCTAGTTTGTAGCAATCATCTTTGGTGTAAGGGTACATTTGTTGTTTGTCATATTTTGCTATATCTTTCACTAGCTTGTCAAGTTTCCGCTGTGGTGTAACAAAATTGAACTCTGCAACTGATTTCTCAAAGGCTTCTAATGCTTACTTGGCGTTATTAAAAGCAGTGTCATCAAGGATCTCCCTAATCTAATCTGAAATCTCCTGTTCTAATTTGGAAATGAGTTGGAGAGCAGTGTGTATGCCTAGGACCATGCAGTGACGTGAACGCTGACAACAAAACTGAAATTGTTGTGGAACTTAGGGTCCTCAACAAAGACTGCTGGTTTGTTTCGAACTTAAACGCCAATGGGAATTATACTGGCCGGGAGATTTTCTTTCATAAAATGCCCGTGTAGCTGGGTTCTGATGAGTTTCTTTTTTAGGTCTTTCTATTTTGCCAATCTGCTCTTTTAGGCATCAGTAAACCTGCTGGGAGTCTTATTAAGGAATGATGGAACTTTAAGAATACGACCTATACAGTCTTCACTGTAGGACAGAGAGCAATCTGGGGTATCGTGAAGTTTGTTTCCCCAGAGCGCAGCAACATATTTGTTTCCCTATAGTGCAGGGACATGTGGCCTAAGAAATGCACCAATTAATAAATTGTGGTATGTTACGCAATTCAGGCTGGTCATTCAGTTAGTTATAAAATTGAGGTCATAACTGATGTACATTTTGGTTCTAAAACTAACAGGATCCTAGGGCTCGGTCATGTAGTACACGGAATGCTCTATGGATTAGAGCCATGGTCGAAGCCATAATAAAGACCTGCAATAAACTGGATTACAACTACTTTTTAGCCATAACATATATGTTGGAAAGTGGGTTATTGGTAGTAGTAAGTATGAACCTACCACTGGCAATAAGGCCACTAACTGGCAAAAAGGCCACTAACCAAATATAGGTTCAGTAAAGGTGTCAGTAAATTATCCCCTTGCTCAACCCTTGGTAGCTGTAACCGAACAAGCAGGCCTAAACTAGGAGACAAGAGTGTAAAGCATTCAAAAACACCAATACAGTAATTAAGTGAGACACAACACACAATAAAAATCCCGCACCAATTTATAAAAACAGGTTATATTTTTATGAGTAAATAGACACCAAAACTACAAAAATCCAATGTAGGGAACCAGAGATATGATGTTTAAAATAATAAACACTTTCTAGCGCTTAGAAACACAAAGTGTTAGCTTTAACAACATTTTCCAAACTTCAGGAGGTTTTTCCTGAAGTCCTCCTTGCAGATACAAAAGGTCCAAAACACAAACCCAAGGGTCTGGAATCTCCTGGTCGGTCCTTGGAACCAGAGATATGAATTTTCCTAGTGCTTAGAAACACAAAGCACCAACTTTACCAAAATTCTCCAAACTTCTCCAATCTTCAAAGTGTTTCCTGAAGTCCTCCTTGCAGGTACAGAGGGTCGAAAATACAAAGTCAAGGGTCTGAAATCTCCTGGATGGTCCTTGGAAAGTTGGACCACAAGTCCCACAATGCACCTGGTCAAATCCTTAAAAGTCTACTGGATGCACTCCAGGCTGGGGACTCTTGCTGGGGATGATGCAGGTGAAGCTCTGTTAATCCGTAGCTGCAGGGAGTCTACTCCTGAGCCCTGCTTATAGCAAGTCACCGTCCCCTGGGCTGCAGTACCAGATTGTGCAGCAGGCACAGTTCACTCAGAAGTGCAGGCCAAGGGTGCAGATCTATATTCCAGCAGGGCAGTTCTTCTTTCTCTTGTAGTTTCAGGCAGCAGATCTGAGAGGCTATGCACCTCTCACATATTTATTCACAGCTCCGGGCATCAGGAAGGGGGGCACCCAACCAAGAGAATGCAAAGGGACGCCCAGGTGCATGACCACTTCCTCCAAAGTGTGGCACATTCCTGTTCCAGAAAGCACCACTCTTCCAAAATCCATGATGTCTGAAATTTCAGCAGATCAGTAAGTGCTGACTAAATCATCCTCCAGTGTGGCTCGTTTCCATAGCTCTCCTCCTCCTAACATCTGCAAATTTCGTCCTTAAGCCTGGCTTCTAGCTGAGGGGTCCAGAAGGTGGGGGTTAGATGATCTGGCATTCCCTCCTGTCTTGTTCTCCTTTGAGTATGTATGTTTTATTACCCTTCCCCCTGCTCTGGCATTCCTGTGTAGCCCTTCACCAGATAGGCTCTCCCCTGGACAGCCACTTACCACTTAATCCAGCAGCTCTGATAATCCTGTTAGCATTGACCAATCAGAGGGGACCTTCAGAAGGCTGGATTTTGGTTTACAGAAAGAAAAGCCTTATAACGTATTCTCTGCGCAAGTTGCGATAAATGCACCAATGTGAAAGTGCTGAATTTATCAAAACAAATCTGTTAAGTCCTTGAATGACTTTTCTGTGCATTTCCTTACTATAATTACCATGAAATACAATATAGCAATCATAGCCTTTGAAGGCCAGTATCTATAATGGTGGAAAAATGAAATTATTATTTTTTCCCTAACCAGGGTTTATAAAACTTCTTTCATAAGGTCCCTGCTTATAGTTACATGACTCCCCATACCCCCCCCCCAGCCCCTGGGACACCTAGGGGAGACCCTGGGGGCACCTAATATGTGAAAATAAGGTAGATCATCACTTTTAAAGTGTCCACAGCACCAAAGTCGAATTGGGACACCATTTCCATTTAAATGCAGTCTGCAGGGTCAGGCTGCATTTAAAAATGTCAGAAAACCTCTCGCAGTACCCACATGCAAAGGGCAGCAATTCTGCTGGGCCTCTTCTTCCATGCCCTATTATGGACCCTAGTTTTATAGGTAGCTGGCACCCCCTTGCCATATTATTTAATAGGGACTTATAGGGGTTGTTATACAAATGGTAGGAATTTAACTTTTAAAGGCAGGCTGCAAGGCGGGCCTGCATTTAAAAGGACAGGAAGCACACAGCAGTGCACACGTGCAAGTGTAGAAATTCTGCTAGGCCTCTGATCTCCATGCCTTATTATATCCGAGGGGCTTATAGGCAGATTGTACACCCTTGCCCTATTATATACTAGGGACTTATAGGGTCTGTAGGCCAATTGGAAGGGTACCCTAATACCTAGTGTCCTCTACTACGTGTGTGTGTGTTTTAACATAGCCCTGGCCTGGGACTGGCTAACAGAGCCCAGGGCAGTCAGAGTCAGTTATCATCAGCACCAGTCAGCAGCCAAAAAATGGGGGGGACCAGGCCAAAATGATGACTCTGCAACAACATACCAGCCAGTAATATGCATATTCCTTAAATCTAGGTTTCAGTACCCATATTTCACAGATTCATTCCTGGGCATACTGGTGCAAAAAGTGCTGCACGAGTACTAACCTATAGGGAGGGCTTCTCCACCAGAAATAATGACAAATATACCTGTATGTTTTTCAAAACTATCCTAAACTGACTGATATGAGGCTTCTTTTTTTAAAGGTGTTTCCCATACTTTGCCTTGATGATGACCCTGCTGTAGTAACCTTAGAGGGCCGAAACGTAGACACAATAATAGTTGTGTTTATGCAATTTAGGAGCCTAGAACTCTATGTTAGAGCTTGAATCAAACAACTGTGCATCCTTCATAGTCACTATTTCTGTACATATTGTATGGCACTAGCATATTTTTTTATTCACTTACCTCACTTTACTGCACCATTGCATCTTTTGGGAACACCACTGTAACACCAAAGTTACATGATAACAGACCTCAATGAGCAAATTTTCCTATGATTCTAAATGCTATGTAATCAATTAAAATTGTATGGTTTCTAATAAAACCACTCTACTGATGGTTATTTGTTAGTTCACTGTGGAAGTTAAGGGTTTACACTTTCTCCTTCAGGGACCATTGTTTCCTTTATTACTGCATTACCCAGGTTCCAGGGTTACTGGGTTGCCCCTTGTTTTTTTGGGACATAAAGTGAGGCAGCTGTGGGGACAGAGATGGTGATGGACAAATGCTCCACCCCACCAGCTCGCAGAGATACCAAGATGGCAGGTAGAGAATGATGGTGCACGCTGAGGAGCAGCGCCACTGGTGAGAGCAGGGAATCACTTTTTTTGAGGCACGAGCCACACAAGGTGGCTGGGGAAAAGAATTGAGCCCCCACTGCTCCTAGTGAACTTTGGCGAGCTGGCACTGGTGTCTTTTCTCTGTATATATGTTTTTCTAGGTATCTGTAATGGATAAGCCGCAATGAGCAGGGGCAGCAGGGAAAAGAGCCCTGAGAGAAGTGAAACATGCAGACCCAAGAGAGACACCGGCACTACCAAATGACAACAGAGCAGACCATAGGTGCTAGATGGTTTGTAAGATGCAGAAAAAAGGAAAAACATTATCTTTCAACTCCAGAAAGAATGAAAATGCTGAAGAGAAGACTGCAGAAAAGGCTTATGCTGGAGATCTTGCTAAGGGATAGAAGCAGATGACGGATGCCCTTCACATCATTTTTAAGAAGCTTGTAAGAAAGACAAATCAGTATCTACCATGGAAGTGTGACTTGGGAAAATGGGAACCAAGAATGCTGGTGTTGAGGCAGCTATGAACATAGTAGCAGAAAGTGCTGCATCTGAATAAAAGGACGTCCAGATCTCAGGCACAGGGACAATGAGATTTTAGAAACATGGTTGCAGAAGCTATGGTCCTTGAAAATACGAAGAGAGCAGCCGCTGTTTGCATCTCTGGATTCCTTGCTGTGCCCCCTGGATCCCTGTAACTGAAGCTGTACTCTCCTCCTTCTGGAAGCAACTTGGTTGGGCCCAAGCTGGGGAAGGTGAGGTGATGTGTAAGGGGTATAGGTGGACCTCTAAAGTGTTGAGCTCAGGAGGCCATGTGACAATGGGATAATAACAGTGTCTCAGAACCCAGAGATTTGGCAACCCATTCTGCTGGTGGCAGCCTTGTTGTGGGATATAACAAAAAGATGCCAGGCAAGTGCTTATTTTGCCCAGATTTTAGACATTTGACACGGCAGAAGAGAAGAGAAGTCACATGCATGGTCTTTGCAAAGAACTGAAAAGCTGAAACTCTGGCATACTGAACATGTGTACATCTTCTCTGGTGCTTTATGTTCTTTTATTGATGGATTCTATCTCATTACTTGATTTGTGTCTTCTGAATCAATAGCCTGAATACTGAGACCATGCAAATTATTATGGCTTGATTTTCTTCTTAACCATCGCATGTTTGGTCACAAGTTATAGTGAGAGATATGTCCCATGATTAAGAGCTGCTGCCTGTATTTTTGCATGCTAGGTGGCCAGGCAGCAAGTGTGGCTAAATCCACCCCACCCTCGGAGATTAATGTAGCTTCACTGTATCAAAGTCCTCTGAAGGAACTGTTGAGGGAAAATCAGGAAGAACCTTCTCAGAAGTGTTAAACTCATGTATGTTCTGGAATCCAAGCAGAGAAACCGAGTCAAAGTTTGGATGGATCAAAATAGGATTGCATCATACTGCCCAGAAACAAAATTGGAGCTGGTGCTGCAAACGTGGTCAATACTGATGTCAAATTCAAAATGGGCATCAACATATTTGGTGGCAAAATGACAGCCACCAATCCCGGAGCAAAATGTTTAGTAGTTGGCCAGGCCAGAACAGGGACTGGTGATGCTGAACACTGAGCCAGATTTGTGCGAGGTCCCAACTTTGGGCTCATGTCCACCAAGGTATGGCACTGCTCCAAAGATGACCTTAAGGTCTAATTCAGTGAAGAAAATTGCCAACCCTTAAAGTTGTCCTGCAGTCGGGACCAAATTTAAGATGAAAAGGGGTCCTTTGAATGCTAGGTCCTGAACTTGTAGCAAGAATACTTCCTCAGAAGGTTGTCATACCTCTCCCAAGAGGGGGATCTTAAGAGGCATCAGCCGCAGCGCTAATCATGGCCTCCAGACATACAAAAAGATTCTGCTCGACCGTCAACAGATGCTAAACAAAACAGGCATGGCCAACAACTATACTAGAGGCTCACAGAGAATTCAGAACTCATGGGCAAGCATCAAGAGAAGTCGAAAAGGATCCCCAGAAGTAGCAGAAGAATGTATGGCCACCTGACCTTTTGTTCGGTGGTTGTCCCCATTAAGCAATGCAAAACAGATTATCTGACAGAGAGAAACTCTGTAACTCTGTAAACTGCATTGAAAGGCGCACAAACAACAGAAATGACAAGGAGCCAGGGCGGCTACAGCTCTGTCACATCCACAGATGCACAGGATTACAATTGGAGCTTTGGTACCACACAGGAGAGCTTGAGATTTTCCATGGAGTTTCAGGTAGATGCATCTTTCAGAATGTAAAAGATTAACAGAAGTGTCAGGATAAGTGAGAAAATAAAGGCAAAAGACAAGGGGAAAAGAGTCCAAAATTCTTACCCTTTATGTGTACATAAGTTACATAATAATAGATACAAAACACAGCCACTAATTTGATAATGCATGAAGGAGCAGCTCATGTCGAGAAACAGGACTAGGAAGTATACACCAGGGAGAAGCTGATAGCTATCCTGAAGTATAGATTGCCCACTTAGAAAACATCTGGATGCAGTTTAAGACATGCATCCAAGGCCATGTTGGAGGATGGCCTAACATGTCCCTAAGCTGATCTGCAGGGGTGTTGCACTGGATTTTGGGCTCTTCATCAGAGTTAATGGGGGAACACGTATAGGGAAGGTCCACACTCTGCTCTAATTCCTACTTAGGTGTGCTATTAACAGCTTCCATACCCAGCCCAACTTGGATATCCCTCACACATACACACACTTCTGTTTATTTCCAACAAGCTCCCTCTCCTATGCCTCAACCCTTCTCCATGTAATGACCAATAAGATGCAGAATAATAGTTCTTGGCTTTACTATAGGTACTAAGCAACCATTAGAGTGAACTTTGACTATGCCTGCCTAGTTTAACCTACACTTGATGTATTGTTGTTAAGATCTTCACCTCCCCCCTCCCCAAGTGATTCGTTTGTCCTCTTATGTTATATTATGTACATTGCTAAAAGAATTAATGAAGATAATTAACAGAATGTAGAGAAGCAGCAGAAAAAATGCCTATTACCATTCAAGCAAGAATTAGAAAATATAGTAAGGTTAAAATGGCCTACAGGTATTCATACTTTAATATCATATCCCAGAATTATTTTTGATTACTTCTAGATCCTCAACGAACTTAAGTAACGTTTTTCCATAGCAAGGCAGTTACATAATTCATGAAGCCAATCAAGAACATGTATAACTGAGAGAGCAAAGTCAGCAGCTCTTTGGAACAAAAAACTATTTCCCTTTGAAAATCAGAGTCATGTGTGACAAGTTTCACACAAAAAAATTTAAGGTAAAAAGAGGGCTTGGATTACAAATAAGGCCCAGTGAAGAGGGTTCTGGAGGTTCTCTTCAGTGAGTCAAAACAAGAACGGAGGGACTGGGCTGTTGTGTGTGCAGGAATCCCTTAAGAGGCAGAATCACAGTCTCCTACACAATTGTTATCAGTGTTCATGGGTTGTTTAAAAAAGGGAATATGCTTTCTTTTTTTACTTAGGAGAATGTATTGCAGAGCCCAACTTGATCTGCAGGATTGTTTAAGAAATTATGCAATTAAAGGGGGAGGGGGGAGGAGCTAACGCCGATGGTGTAGGACTGAAACTTCATAGTTCCCAGTCAGCTGCATCCATCCAGTTTCATCCTGCTGGAATCCTGTGCCGAGGGACCCGTTGATCACTGTGAGGAGCCTTAGCCCTACACTGACAGCCTGGTGGGGCTGCTTTTGCACCCCCTCCCACCTTTTCATAACTGAGACTTTTGCAGCCGGAATTCTGTGTGCTGCACAGCTGCGTTCCAAGATGTTGGTGCAGAGGTAGCTTGGCTCTGGCCGCAGAGTGCGGCATCACCAAGCGTTGTGCCCTCTGGTGCAGTCTGCACTACAAAGGGAACCTGGGCCTTGATAGAGATGGAAATCAGCACTACAGAGCCCCACGGAGCTGAAAGCACAACAGCAACGTGTAGGAGAGCCCACTGCACTATGAGGACGCAGAGGGTGCGGCGGCCTTTGCTCTAACTGCTCAGGCCTCGGATGCAGGAACCTGTATCTCCCAGTGAGTTAAGTTGAAAGAACTCTCTGATTGCTTTCCAGAGTTCATCCCTAAGCAGACGGTCTCTAGTAAGGGAAGAACCATCGACGATATCGTGGAGGAGGTCCCACCCATTCCCATGTGGCTTCAACTGGTGCATTATGTGATGGATTGAAACGGACTGTAAGTGTTGAAGTAATCATTGGCTTAAAAACAGGTAATCCAATCTAGAATAGGAGTGAGAATGTGAAAAAAAAAAGGTGTAGTCCCTGGATTGGGGGTATAACTCCCTCCATGCATCCACTAGACCTATCGATTGAAATGCCTGCTGCAAAGTCTTGGGAAAGCTTCCCGTGTTGGACCTGTGAGAGTGTGTGAAATCTATACCTGAGTGCTATGTAAGGTTGAAGTCGCCCATTAAAAAAACCTCTCCCTCTGCAAACCCACCTATCATGGTCAAAAGAGAATATAGGAAAGCTGCCAAATTTGTCAAGGCATTTGGCAAGGGAGTTCAGTCCCTTCAAGTTCCAGGTAAGTGTGGTGATTACCATATGTATGGTAAGTTTGAGGTATAATTTCTGTTGCAGCCTAGTCGTGCATGGGTGTAGCTCCCCCCTATAGTGTTCGCTGCATAATGTGGCTCCAATGCACCACTCCGATGTAGGATAGAAGTTAGTGTCCCTTTGGATGCGTAAATCTGCCCTACAGGTTTCCCAAAGTCTAAATAAACAATTTCAGTTAGAAAAAGCAGAGAGACAACAGGTCTCAATATTTCAAAATAATGTAGACATGTGAATATTTAGTCGGGCAAATAGGTCTGCAACTGCTAGCATACTATAAAGGAAGGAAGTCGGACGGGTGATGTTAAGGTTCAGAAACATGTGAGGCTGGAGAAACTGTGACGGAGCCCCCATGAAGGGGGCCCTATCTTGCAGTAAACCTTGTTGGACTACAGGCTACCCACAGGTAGGCAGCATCATTTGGGATGACTCCTAAAGGATCAGTAGGATATCTTGGGCTGTGGGCTTAATAGCCCCATTTGGGCTTAAGTAAGACAGTTGGAACCTGTGAGGGTAATTAAGCTACAAAACACATCAGCGTTTCTTGTGTGGGCGGAGCTGTGACAGCCAGGCGTTAGAACTCTAAGAACTTTGGATAGTGTCCCTTGAAACCCCTGACCCAGGGCTGTCATGTTGCAAAAATGAAGAAGGGAAGTCCAGCAGAGTCATTGCCTCTGTAAGATCTGTCACATGCCTAGGTTTATTCTTATAGTCAAATGCGATCCCAAAGGGATAGGTCCACCAATATCTAATATGGTATTGTTGTAATTTGTCAGTGATCGGGTGGAATTGCTGGCGCCTGGCGGGCGTGGCTGGGACGACATCTTGGAAAAGCAGGCATGAGGTGCCCTGAAAGGAGCTCATATCTGCTTTGCGTGCGGCCTGTAAGATGCTTCCTTTAACCTTAAAGGAATATAGTTTCACTAGTACCTTACACAGGCGTTTTTTCTCACCCATCCCTGGTTGGCCAACTCGATGCACTCTGTCCATTTTTATTTTTGTCTGTTTACCGCCCAGAAGTTCGAAAAGTAGGCCAGTAACAAAAGCCTCTAGGTCTGGTTCTTCTATCCCTTCTTCCAGGTTGAGGAATCTTATGTTATGACGCCTTGACCTGTTTTTCAGGTCTTCACTCTTCAGTGTGGCGGCCAATAGTTGAGTGCGCTATGATCGTGTCATATCTTCTAAGTGGCCTGCTCGTTTTTCCAACTCCCCGTATTTGCCGTCTAGGTCCAGGACTCTGCAGCCAACTGAATCAATGTCCTGTTGTTTTCCATTCTGTCCATCAGTGATTCTGATTCCAGAGACACAGGGAGGAGGGGGTCATCTACAGGGTATGGGTGCACAGGGGTAGCCAGATAGCTGTCAATGCTTCATCTTTGTGCAAACTGTGGGATCGGTTGCCCTGTTGGGAAATCAGCACCTCCTCCCTGCTGCTACAGCCCTCCACGTGTCAGGTCCATATCTGCCTCCTTCTCGCATTACCAAGTGTCACAAAGGGGATCACGATATTCTTGATGATTTGCCTTTGTTCCTCACTGCCACAGCATGTCTCGATTATCTTTATTTAGTCACATTTACCCCTTTTTGCTCCAGGTTGTAGCGGAGCTTCAGCCGATTACATCCACTCAGCCATCATGGCAGGCCATGCCCTACTATGCGTCCATCGTGAAAACTAAATCGTTTTCGGGCAGTGTCGAGCCTCGGTGTTAAATAGCAAAAGTCTAAGTTGTTTCCTAAGGGTTACGGGCAATCGCTGAATCAAACCCTGAGAGGACTGCTGTGGGAACCTACATGCTTGCGATCCTTGGGAATTTCAATATACCATGAAACACTGGATCTCCTGGCTCGTAATGTGGGCACTGCTAGCCAGCCCTGATTGACTGAATGTGGATATTTACCACCCCTTACCGGTATTAATAGCTGGCCGTATTGCCATTGCCAAATGGTGGCATTTCCCCAACTGATTTATTTCTTTATGGTGTTGCTGCTACTGGTACCTCATAACATCTTTCAGGCGCTTGAGTCTCTCATGATTACTTTCATATGGCGTACAGGGCACTGTAGAGTCACGCTAGCTAAATTACAGCGTCCAGTTATGGATAAGCGTATTATTTAGCAAGCAGGTGCAATGGCTTAATCAGTGGGTAGATGGTCATAAGACCCCAGGTAGAGCGACAGGCCTGCTTGTTCCTATGCCCAACAGTTTCAGGGCTCTTGACCCCCCGTCGGTTGATCTGAGAGGGTCCTGCTGCCCTCTAAGATATGAGACGGTGCTGGGTGCGCTGCTTGCAGAAAACTAATACAAAGCTCCCATATTCCCCAGATATACTGCTGCAGTGGCTGTTGGTACTGCCCTACAGGGGTAACTGGTGAGGGTTGACTGAGTGGACAGCCTTGGGTGCTGCTCGGGTGGAGACTTTGTTTTGTGCAGGGGTGTTGCTCCATTTTGGGAACCAACAGTTGGAATTTGAACTCCACAGAACTGTAGTGGTGACGATAAAGGCTCACTGGGGGATGGAGAGGATGAACCACCCACACATTAGGGCTGCCACCTGATTTGCATATCCCCAGGCACCGATAAAGTGGTCAAATGGTTCTATAGTGTGCTCGGTTGGATATGATTGAACCGATGACCGACTAAAGGAGAAATTGGAGGAGGATTTGAGAGTCCTGATCCCTGGGTCTGCAAGTGTCTAGAAATGCTTGGTTTAAGTTGATTACCTTCTACTTCCTACCTCATGTCCAGCAGAGTGAATTCTATTGCACTGCTGAGGCCAGATGCCCAGGGTGTGGGGAAATAGGGGCCGAAATGTATCATATGGTTTGGGCCTGCACTTCCTTGATGGGATTCTGGGAGGAGATCTTAACCTGTGTTAATGATCTTTCCCAGCATAATGTTCCCTGCTCTCTGGGCCTGTGCTTATTGAGTTGACTTTGTGCTGGGCCAAGCGTAAGGCTATAAGTAGGTTCATTGGTTTGGCCATGGTCTTGGTAAAAAGGAGAGCAGGCTTAACTAGAAGGCAGCTAGGGGACACGGAGTAGAAACATGATGTTAAGATATGATTAAATGGGTGGGCTATGAGGGTGGTGTGTTGTTCAGAGAGGCGAAACTCGGTTGTGGGTTCCTTGATGTGGCACAAGCCTGGCAGACCTTGGTCGACTGCATGAGAGACCTGGACCCGTAGTCACTGATCAGCTCCTCAGGAAGAGTGGCCCGCAGAAGAGGGAGAAGGCTTGAAGGAATACGACAAGCTACATGACACTGGTGCAGGTTGAGGGTTACCTCATCTAGATACTGGTGGGGGCTTTTCTCTCCTGTGGTCGACCCACACTGGGACTTTACACCTTGCAACACAAGCCAATAGGGGCAGCACAGCTGAGTTGGGGTTGTGGGGGGATGTTGGGGTTATTATGTATTGGTTTCTTGGTGGTGGAGTTGGCTGAGTGGATGCAGATTGGGGTGAGATTTGTAACCCCGACTGTGTGATGTCTTGATCTCTGTGCTGAAATCAATCAAATGTGTTGGAAAAAAATTATGCAATACGATGTGATGATGAACAGTTGTCCACAACAATGGATAAATACATTAAATACTGTAGCAAATTGCTAAGGTGAGACTTGTGATGGATAGAGAATTTCCTGACCTGTAAAGTGAATACCATTTTCAATTTCCGTGGATCAACAGTTTGGGAACTAGACAATTCATTCAGTAGAGAAAGTTCTCCTTGGTATATGTGATCGAAGTCTACAGCTCACATTTGAATGCACAACTTTAACTAAAGATCACTTATCAGCTTCGGTTTGGCAAACAGAGGCACGTGCAAAACCAGCATTACTTTAATCAATAAAGTTAAACTCATACACAACTCTAAAGAAAAGTGTGTAGGCTGACCTGCTTGTGGAGAAGAACTTTTTTTAAAAGGTGGGAAAGATACAAAGCATAACAACTAAACAGACAAGCAGCAACAAATTTGGGGCCTGGTTTAAATTTAAGTGGTAACAGAAGATTTCTACAAGAGCTGTTAAGTCTGCACAATAATCAGTAAGATGATGAAGGATATCCCAACAGTATATTCTACTGAAGATTTAGCAGCTTGTCCAGGCATCTGAAGATTTTTCATTACCTTCAAACTTTAACCTATACATTATTATCTTGCAACACACATTAGTTACATATTTATATTCTTTCTAATTAAAAGAATGAAGAATGTAAATCCTATGCCTCGCATTATTAGTATTCCACTTTACCAGAAAAGAACAGTTGCAGTCTTAAAGACATTCCAGTTTCCTTATTGTTTCCTCAGAAGGGTACTATGGCTGCCTAAACAAGAATCTATTTTAAATGTAGTGTACTCTTTTAAAATGCATATGTGGCATAGGTTCATATTATTTGACAGAAAAACTCAGGTGGTTTTAACAGTCAAGATGTTTGAGTACAGTGAATCAATGTGTCATACATCCTGGATGAAGTTTATGAAACAAACTGTTTTCTATTTGTGAAACAAGCTTCTCCAACATTTGTGAGAAGTTACCAGGTTTTTTGGCAACTTCAGAACTGTACATACTCCCTGCTATGTACTTTGCTAATTTGAGATCCTGGGGTTAAGCCAGTGCCCTCTTTATTGATAGCTTGATCTTTGCAATTATAAATATTTGTCATTACGTGCTATTTAATCTGTTGTTATGTTTAATAGCTTGTCCTGCCACGTAATGTGCTGATTATTTTTTTGGCCATGCTACAGGAATTAAATAAATAAACATCCTATCCAATCAATAAATTCTACACCGCATGGGCACTATGGCATCGTAAGGCCAAATAATAATACCTACAAAAGTTGGACATAGATTACTGAGTTGTTTTTTGCCTATCTCAGTACAATCAATTAATCAACTGAAACGCATTAGATTAGAATATAATAACCATAAAAGTAGAATTACACAAAACACTATTAAAAATATAAAATATAATTAAATATGTTTTGTACATCAATCATGCTTAGATGACGTTATTGGGAATAGTAAAAAAAAACAGGGAATTAAGAAAACACACACCAAATTTTAAAAAATGATTCTACAACAAAGCATACTTCACACTGTCTATTTTAGTTATAAATATAGGGTTACTTTTGAGATTGTTTGCTATTCACAAACAGATTTATGAGTAGTATCGCTATGAGTGCAGAGTTTCTGCACATAAAAAGACCTGCTTCTCCACATGCTAAATGATAATACTCTTAAATCCCTTTGTGAATAGAAAACAATCATAAACTTACACAAAAGTGTAAATTTACCTTTGTGAATCAGGCACATAGTAGCACGAGCTAGCAGTAGCTGTCTTAGCTTTTGTGGAATGTGCAACAAATGTAGGGCATTATAAATATTTTGAAGGATGCAGGACATATACACTCTGCTACATTAAAAGTGCATTGATATCCGGATGATAAATGGGACAGCTGCAACTTTTGGTGGATACACTACTTTATCAAGCTTTAAATAGGGTTCTTAATACTTTGACTGCTTCTCCATTTTAAGGGTACTTTTAGGAAGAATCATGTTAAAGTAGCAGTACTACAAGATTAAATATATTGAATCAACTTACTGTGAAATCATGATGTACTTTGTGGATGTGCTTGTAGATACTTTTGTGGTGCAGGAGTCTATGGAGGAAATAGTGCCACGTGTCTTCAATAACTGCACAGCCAAAACACTGTGCACAAATGATGTACCTGCAGCAAAACAGACACTGTTAGCCTAAGCTAGCACACGGATACTACATTTCCACATTGGATTGAAAACACACAGTAGCTCATTTGGGGTTTCAACAAATGTTCAACCTATTCATGAGGGAGCTTTGTCAAGAAGAAGAAACAGTCTTATACAAAATAAAGGATTGTGTTCTTGAAATAAGACATAAGAAGTGCATGTTTGATAATATGGATAGGGTGTTCCACCATAACATTGAATCAAATATATTGTGGGACACAAATGTCGCGTCAGAAATATCATAGGACAAAATACAAAGGCAAGAATTGTGGGGTTTTTTTAATCACTTTTTAATATGCCTGTATGTAATATCCTTTTTAACTATTTTGTTATGCTTGCTTTGTAAGTTATTATTTTAATGTTAAGTGTGATTTTTTTATAGCTTATTATATGTATGATTCTCCAATATATTTTATTTAAATGTATTTACTGGCATGTTGTTTAGTTTGTAGGGGAATAAGGTGGGATCTTTTTTAATTATTACTTGTAATTGTTTATATTTTTCATTTTTATTTGGTAACATGAATATCAACTATGTAAATTATTTTTTAATCATTTAATAGATATTAAATAAAATAATAATTGCTAATTTAGTTAATCAGATTACTAATTTTATCAACTTTACTTTATTAAATTAATTTTACATTAAATTGATTGTAATTTGTTTTGATATTGCTTATTTTGTGATTATTAACAAATATGACATTAATATGTATTGGTAATTTGTTTCAGGTATTTTTTATTTACTGCTATATACTTTACTATTTTCGGGGATGGAATCATATAAGAAGCATTTCTTTTATGTTGCATGAAAACACCCTATTTTGTGAGCTTCTGTTACTCATATAAATTAATTTTATGATGTACTGATTACTTTTTTTACACTTATGGCTCAAGTGTCTGTTTTTAAAAGCAACTGAGCACTGTGTAAGGTTAGGCTGTAACGAAGATTGCTTTGGTTGCCACACATTACCACAAATAAATCCACTTTTGATGCAGAACTTGGGGTCACCAACACGCAGGAAAGCACAACCTTTTGATAAAATGATGTATTTAATTTAGGAATGGGTACAGTAAATTAAGCTTCCCAATGTCCAACACGTTCCCTACTGTTGCTTACAGTGGAGTGTGAATAGTAAATCTGACCTCTCATAAGTTCAAAACTTTCCCTACTGTTGCTTCAGTTGAAGTGGGAAGAGTAAATCTTCCCCCTCCAAAATCCAACACTTTCCCAACTATTGCTTAAGTTGGAGTGGGAATAGTAAGAGCGACTCCTTTAAATTCCAACACTTTCCCTAATGCTGTTTACATTGGAGTGGAAGTCACAAATCTGAGCCCTGCAAAGTTCTGCTCACGTTGGAGGGGGAATAATACACTTGACCCATCCAAGGTTCAACACTCTCCCTACTGTTGCTTACCTTAGAGTGGGAATAATAAACTTGACTCCTCAAAGTCTAATGCTTTCCCTTCTATTGTTTACCATGGAATGGGAATGGTAAACATGATCCTCCAAAGTTCTACACTTTTTCTACTAATGCTTACTTTGGAGTATGAATAGTGAGTTTGACCCCTACAAGTTTAATTTTTGTAAGATTTTTTTTGTGATTTAAAGCTAACTTTTATTTTTTGTTTTTGTTTTTTAATTATGAATTTTTATTTTTAAGTAATATTGTGTTCATTTAATTATTATTTTTAATTTTATTAATTTTTATTGTGTATGTATTTTAATGTGTGATGCATAATGTTTGTAATGACTATTAATTACTATGAGTATTTTATATTTCATAATTCATGTGTTTTATATATATTTGTTTATACATTATATTATGTTTATTTTGTTTACATTTTGTTTTAAATTCTATATTTTTATTTTGTTTGTAAGTTGTAAATGTTATATTTTTTATATTGTATGCATTTTTATGTGTATTTTTTTAAGTGAATATATATTTTTAAGTTAATATACTGTTTAGTATTAAAAATACAATATACTAACCTAGTTTGTGACAATATTTTTCCCTTCCATATTTTTGTAGTCAATATTTTGCACTCTGCATGCAAAGTTTGTAAAGTTGATATTTTCATCCTCAATATTCTTTGGCGATATTTTTGGCTGAATATTTTGTCAAACAACCATGGCTAAACCTCAAGGCAGGCCCCGTCACTATGGATCATCGCACCTTGCCACTTTGCCCCTCCCAAGTATCTCCAGTTGACAACGGTGGACTAATGTGGGTTATTTTCTTTAATCCCATGATACCTTATGGTTAAAAAAAAAATGTGTCCTCTGCAATTGTGACTTGGTTTAACTGCAGAGTTCTCCAAATACTATTTTCACCCCATTTGTTTGGAATCATTCTGGCACGCTAAGGCCAAAAGTTATATCGATATTTTCTCTGAAAAACCTCTGGGTGACTGGATCAACTGTTACAGGCAATGTCAGGAAAACCAAAGTACTGTTGTCAGGCACCCGAAGGAATAAAAACCTTCAGCCTTCATTTCATGTAATAAAGTAATCCTGCCACTAAATTCTTTACTACGCGTTTCCTCTACATTCTCAACCACTTTTCCAGAGTTACACTAGTTTTTTGTTATGCTCCACATAGTAGGGAAGGTGATACATAAAATCCCTCTTTCTGGTACCTCGGAAAATGCAATATAAATAATTGAGTTATATTCCTCACTTGCACTATGCATCACACTACATTTTGTTCTCACTCAGTTTGGGAATCCACATGAGGCCATATACTCCCCATGGAAGTTTGCTTTCGCTGATGCAGTAGAAGTGGAATGGCTGGTTTGAAGCAGGCGCACATGTGGTGAGGGCAGCCCCCAATGTTCATATGAGGAACAGAAAGTAAAGCCTGCGGAAACACAGTAGTACTGAGTCCTGGAGAAAAGTGCCTGACTCAACTATGCCAATAACTCTGTGAATTAGATGACTAGAGCCCCTGGGAAATATCCGTACTCCATACCCTCCCATTACCTCCATCAGGCATCACTGAATACCCATGTTGGATCTGTGGTTAGTGGCAAGGAACATTTTGTTTACCTAAGCGCCCCCAAACACCTCATCCATGACTCCCTCACCCTTCAGCAAGAAGCAGAGACAGCAGTGAGAAAACGTCTAACACACAAACTCTTAGCAGCCACCTTTTCAGTGTGCACAGGTGTGAGATTTTTATGTGTGCACTGCCGCTTTGAGTGGTATTCAAATAGCAAATGTGTGTCATTTTGTTTCACATTGTATTGCAGCAGCACAACAAGAAAACTGGCGCGATCCACAGTTCTACTTTTCCAATGTATTTAGGTTCATGTAGTTCTACTTTTATAAAGAAAGCAGCAAAACTACAAGTTCCACAAATAAGTGACTAGATGAAATCCTCTGTCATATTCTAGCATACTTTAGTTAGGGCTTAGACACTGCTTTTTTGCTACAGAAAAAAAACAGATATTCTTGCAACATAATAAAACAGAGCTCTCATATTTGCTGCACGTCAGGTGTAAATGTCTTAACATGTATGATGGTGATAACGCTCACGTGACCCTCTTTCTGGAGCCACCCTACCCAGTCATGGAGAAACAGCCCAGTGAATTTGCACAAAATTGTACACAAGCTGACTATTTATTGTCCTCTCTCATTCTAGACTATTCAAAAGGAAGCTGAACAGACTCTGAGAAAAGAGGGACTGGTGCAAGTGAACAATCTCACATTTGTATAATAGTGTACATGCCTGCCCAACCTTATTGCTGAAAACCAGGAAGAGTAAGTCTTTGCCAATGCCTGGGCTTTATAGAGCTGATTGGGCAAAGTCCAACCTATTGGATTTGTAAATGTTTGTTAAATATATGCCCCTACTATACAGCACAGGCTGGCATGACCTGCTCCATCACTTCTATCCAACAACATAGAGCTTTTTACTGTCTGTCACTGGAAAATGAGACCAATATCAACCCCTGAAAGATTGCTGATACTTTGTCTTCCTGAAACTCAATCAAACTAAACCCTTGCTCTTCCTGGAATCTGTGGTCAGGCTATACAAAACATCAGCAAGGCCAACAACCAATATGGCAACCTTGAATCATTTACTGTCTACAAAGAGTAACTGAAGAAGGCGATCATTAATGTCACCACCACTGTAATGTTTCCACTAGCCTCTCTTAATGGTTAAACCCCTCTAATGATGAACAACTATCATCTCAACTACAATCTTTAGCCTGGACTATGTGAACTCTTTAGATGTGTGTGTACGTATACCCCACCTTTCAGAACATGTATATACACCAATTACAGAAACAAAATCTTATCCTCAGTTCTTTCTACTCTAAGAAAATATTGCCAACTCCTGTAAACAACAGCATGATTTCCACAGTCTTCTAGCCCAGTGAAAATTAAGTGCTGATCCACATTAAAACCTTGATAAAGCCAGAAAAGCCTGATTTGACAACTTTAAATAGGAGTTAAATTTTACAGTGCGATGCTGTGTAAATCGTCTTTTGTTCATAGGTTGGAGGGACAAAACAGCATTCCAGCCCACCCTACAATCTTTTAGTGTTAAACTACTTTGAATGGTACAAGCTAGGAGGGGTACACCTTGGAAGTCAACATTGTTGTGATATGAATGACCATCTTGTGAAAAGACCACCTGACAACTCCCCTCTAAAGAGGCGTGGGCAATTGTAGATGAAAACCTAGGCCTCATCACATTTAGTAATGCCAAAGAAAACTACACTATGCTTGCAAGTTGTGCAATTAAAAATGCAGATCAAAGACTGAGTGCCTCATTACGAGTCTGGAGGTCGAAGGACCGCCAGACTTGCGGTGGTGGTCGGACGGCCGCACTCCTGGAGGCCCGACCGCGACATTATGATTCTGTCGGCCGGACTGCCCTATCAGGAACAAGGTTCCCGGAAGGCTGATGGCAGGCAGACTTGTGGTCAGCCACGGCGCGCTGAACTCGAGGCCCCCGTGCTGATCATGACTCCTGTTTCCACCAGCCTTTCCATGGAGGAGTCCCTGCCATGGAAAGGCTGGTGGAAACACAGTGCTAGGGGCTACAGGAGGGTCCCTGCACTGCCCACAGCATGGGCAGTGGAGGCGCCCCTGACCCATCAACCTCGGAATGCATACTCTCTGCTTTGCAGACAGTGCGCATTCAGAGGGAGCTGTTGTGCTTCAGTATTGGCCTCGGGAGCAGAGACCAATACCGTAGCACTGTTCCCGCTGATCAGCCAGCAGGAATGTCATAATACTATGCTGCAATGAGAAGTAACCATAAAAAATATTATCCACCCTCACAAAATATCGTAATCTATATTGTGGACGCCACCTGGAATGTACAAATTAATCATTTAAAGCATCTCTCTTCTTCATCATACACACCCAGCAAACACAAACTCTGAATACAAAAATAAATGACTTGCACATAATATCGATTTGATAACATCAAAAAACAGCAGCAAAAAGAACTGCATATTTACCATCTCGGCATTGAGTCCCAGTCGTACGGAATATTAAAAAATTCTGTAAAATAGTAGGTGCCACAAATCAAGGGCAGTTGAATGCAGAAGTGGTTGAAGAGGATCACTTTGAAACATCTCCATTGCTTTTCCCAGGTTTCTGGCTTATCCTAAAAAAAAGAACTCAGAAGTAATGATTACTGTGACTGTTTACACAACATTGTAATCGTTTTATTATAAAAATCAACCAACGAAAAAACAGATTTGACTGGAAAATTAAAATGTTCCACAAGGTCAATAGCCCTGAGCATGCATGAACAAATTGGTTAACTGAACAACCGATATGTGAAATTAGAGGATCCCACAGACAAATGAATACTTTACAAATTAACTCTAACGTATTCCCTCCTTTTCTCCAAGTTAATGAAGCATACAATTAAAAAATATGTGAGTATATATACACCACAAATAATTAATTTACGTGGAAGAGGTAACATTAATTTGAGACTGCTGACTCGTACCCAAGTTTGGCTTGGAACTGTTTGTTTTGTTTGCTCGTAGAGTAAACTGATAGGCCGAGTGATTTCCAGTTTTCCTATGTCAGATGTTAGTAGTTCATTCAGACCTGTTTTCTCTGACCCTAGTAAAGGTATCTTTGATTTTCCAATTATTAATGCAATACCACAAATGAAAAATAAAAAGAAGACTATGTAGGCTAGTCACAGGTAACAAAAGACAGAGTCATGTGACGATGCAGATGTTTGAACAAATCCCTGGGTTTCCCTGCATGCAGACTAGCCCAAACGTGTCTTCACACCAACACATTGTGCAAGCTGAAGCTACACCCGACTAGGCGTAAATATCCCTTACTTTCTGACAACAACTCATATAAATTTCAATACATGGGCTAAGCCCCCACATGCGTGCATGAACATCTCGAGGTCAATTACTCAATCAGAACATGTGTTTCACAAATTCTAGAAAAGAGGACACTGAGCTTTCATATGATACTGATCTTCCTGTTTGTCGGTATAAACCAGCAGATTAGGTTTCGTTGCAACACATGAAAATTCCACACAGTGGTACAGCCTACTTGCCAGTAGAAAACTCGAAATGTAGAGCAGAGGTTGAGCAAAACAGCAACTGTGTATGCGTTGCACCAGCTGAAAGTGTGGAAGACATTTGAGATCCTGGTGCCCATTTTTTTTAAATAAAAGTTGAGAACTAGCGCACTTACCGGTTGGATCTTATACTTCTGCATGAAAGGTAGAAACTGGAATATGAATCCTGGAACGCAGAACAGAAAGTAGATGAGTTCGTGGACTATAAGGGAGCCCCAGGTAGCGATTTGAAACTTTGTGTAATTGTCCAACATGTAGGTCCAGGCATGTTTAAATGGCTGCTGCAGTGGATTGTCTGGTAACAGAGAGTCAATGTACTCAACAGCCAGGTAGGCCGAACTCAAGATGTCAGCGCTATCATTGGCAGCCATGGTCCACACAGGCGTCACTTCTCTGTGACTGGTTTTAAATAGGTGTTATGTTGTAAACTGCAAAAAAAGTACGGTAAACAGAGGTATAATATCAAATGTATTAACTTTATAGATTGATCAGAGAAGATAAATATTTAACTGAAGCACGTTAACAGAAGTTTTTGCTACTGCTGTGCCATTGGCTGACTGAGATCGCTAAGCAGGCCATCTTAACATTACATGTCACAGTAACGGGGAGTAAAGGACAAAATAATAAAATGGGTATAAAGTGGGAACAAATGATTCAGTAGATTGAAGCACTGGTGAGAACTCACATTAAACACCGTGTACTTGGGTGTACTTATCACCAAAATAACGTGAAATGTTATTTATACAAGCTCAAGACCCTGTGCTCCTGTTGCTCCCCACTGGAGTGAGGGAAAGATTATAACAACACAAAAACATGCAACATAAAAAACTGTAGACACTTTATCGTTGGTATCCACATAACGCCGTATGATTCACCTTGACAGATATGCAATATATAAAAAAGCTTCACATAATTTCATAAAAAAGACACAAAATACGTCAATTTTACAGGAATATCCTCCAGACTTCGAATCAATCACTGTGGCTTATAAGGAATAGATGAGCATAAAGTCCACAACCGGAGATGGTACAGGTTTCAAGACTTTTTCTGTCTGTTATTTGCTGGCCTGTACGTTACATGATTCAACTAAATGACTTCCAATTTTTTGGAAGAAAAAGGAATCATTTTCCTGTAGTGTTGCTCCAAAATATTATTCATCCTGATCAATGCATGTGCTATCAACAACTCAAGTGGAATTACCATTTTAATGTAAGAGAAAGCTAATTAAAGCTATGACAGATGGGGCGACACATTGACCTGTGGCTCGTCTCTTGGTGCACAGATATCCTATTTCAAAAACACATTTATTGTCGTGGAATCTTGAACGTGGAAATCATTGTTTTTATGTTTAAATGTTAACTTTTGGTGCAAACCCCACAGCAGCCAGTGAGGCGGCTACTGTTACACCCAAAGATGTCTGGAGAAGACAGCGTAGGTGTTAAAATGTAAGATGAGTGTTCTTGAGTGGTGAGAAATGAAGAAGAGCTCTGCGAAGCGAGTGTGAGCAGCATAATGCAAGACGTTCAGAAGGATATAGAGTAAGACAGCAAGATTTATGAAGAAATTGATAATAATATGCACGATGTGTAGTGTTCACCACCTATTCGAAGGAAATTTCACTTCAATAAGGTTACTTAACTATGTATACATTTAGGTAGTAACCTAAATAATGTCTTATACATTTAGGTAGTAACCTAAATAATGTCTATATCAAGAAAAGCTCACCAGGAGCTAGCTGTTAATGTAAGCTCCGCCATTCTCTTAATGAGTTCCCCAACACACTCCTAGTGGAAATACTCACGCACTGAATACTCTACAGCACACATTCCATCTCTCAGACATCCTACTCATGCATACTCCATTTACACAGCAAATATCTCATATCAAGATAGTGCACACATCCCTTTGCACAATAAAAACGTTCCACACAACCAGCAGAAGATGCACTGCATTCACTACACCTCACCCACTTACAATACAAAGAGGACCACTCACGCTCGATGAGATACACTACAGAGAGGACACCCCATTCACCAAAATGTATTCACTACTAATAACTAACCCCCAAATACAGAAGATCTATACCATACACCCACCAAATACACTGTAACAAACAAAAACCAACACGGCTAAGGTTTGCTCACACCAACAACTCCATACCCTACCTCTGATACAAACACATATCTGCATGACTGCAGACTTCTCACACCCTTAGTCTTATAAGGCATGCGAGCCTTGCACTCCTGAACTGATTTGGAGTTTCATACCTTAGCCAAACACTATAACAAAAACGATGCCAGCCTAAGGACTCCATACCCCAGACTGAAACTGAAGAACATAACAAATACAAAATCACAAGTCACAAGTACAGACTTCCCACGCCTCTAATCTTATGAAAGCCTCAAGCCTTACAGTCACCAACTTACAAAGGATTCCATATCACAGAAAAACTGCACCAGTCAAGGGGGATCCATAACAGCCTGACACTAACCCCACATGCATGCACAACAGACAAATGCATGGCTGCAGGCCTTCTCTACTTGCAGTCTACACAAGACTCAACAGTCTTGAGTTCCAACCTCAGACACGGCCTCGAAAACCTAGCATAAACATAACTAGCAAGGTACAAACAACTGCTCAAAATCACAAATAAAAAAATACAAAGGACTACATACCCCTTCTGATTATCAGAATACGCACAATTTAAAAGTCCACTTCGAACGAACAAAGTCAAAGCGCCCATAAATGTGCAACTCACAGTCCTCAAGAAAACATTTCTTCAGACATGAAGTACATACCATGTATTATCCGAAGCACAACTATGAGAAACACTAGAAACACGCTCACACAAACACAGAACAAATATCAGCTGAACCACACAGCCATTCTAGCATGGCGCACTCCTACACCTAAAGCGAAAGGTACTTCAACACACAGGAGAGTTCTCTGAAAATCTATTCAAACTGTGCATTGTGAGGTAGGTATAGTTAAATCAATACATAAACAATGCGAACTTCTGAGATGTGGAATAAAAAATGTATCAATTCCAACAGAGTAGAAAAGTTACTATCAGTGTGCGATCTGATGTCTGACTTGCCTGTAAAGGGGAAAAATAGAGAATCTACACAGACAGCGTACAGATTTCGCTATGCGAAACGCACCATAACACAATAATACATATATTGCAGCCTGAAATACTTCCACTGAAATACTTTGAGTACCGTGACACCCTCAAATTAACTGCAAATATTTCTCTAGCCAAACTAGACAATACGTAAATAATAAAGCAGACCCACAGGATAGCGCATGAAATATCGGCAAGATATAGAGTGGTATCAAAAAATGCTCAGAGCCCGAGAATACCGCTGTCTGTCAACAAACTTCCAGATTGATCATGGCATTAGCCCTGAAAAATGTGAGGTTCCTATTGATTTCAATTACAACTCATAAATGCTCTTAAGGGTCCAAAATCCAGCATCACTCGTCACCAAATTGTGGTATTCATTCCCCAACGAAGGAGGGTTCACTCCATTAAGTTTATGTATTTATGTTTAAATGTAGGTACAAGCTTAAGTTCCATATCTACAAAACCCCACCATGACCTAGACGCTACTGTGAGCGCAGATTTTAAAATCCCGCTCACGCTCTGCAAACGGCTCGTAAAGATGTTACACGATGGTTGTGAAGTGCTTTTCGAAAGAGCCATAAACTGAGAAAGGAAAGTTGACTAAGTTCTAAAGCTGGTGGTTGTGATCAGATATAATTAGGGAGAATTAAGGAAGAAGCACAGCGGCAGAGGCGGCAATAAATGCGCAAAAGACTCACCTGGGCTGTCTGTCTGTTGAACACACCTGGGTGAGCGGCTCTATGTAAGACCCCGCTGCTCACTCTTCCTCTTCAGCACCTGGACAGAGCCGCCCCAGAGACACTGCCCTCTCTGATGGTGGAGCGTTCTCCTCCAGGCACGCTCTCATTGGATATCAGGCCGCAAGATACCTAACGTCACAGAGTCTTACCAAGGCGTCGATTGGCCGGGCGGATGGAGTGAGGATCGTCAGACAGACCACCCCGGCCAACCATAGAGTGGGAACGGACAGCAGAGTGACGAACAGAATCAATCTGAAAGAAAATACTTCTAAGATGGCGTTCTTGTAAACTCGGTCTAGTGTTAAAAGGTTTCGATGCTTCTGTGTCTGTCTCGCATATAGCGCTGGAAGAATGTGCACGCGTAATTTTTTGACACCTCGATTGACGTTTGATCGTTCGGTGGGGACTGGGATAGATAGGCGGCAACCGTTTGATAAATTGGCGTTAATTAAGATCTAATTTCAGGATTCTGTCAGCTAGTTTTTTTTTCTGAATCTCAGGTACCTCGTCTTCTGAAAGTCATGTATGAGTACATATTGTAAAGTCATCTCGAAGCAAGGCAGATCACACACTGTAAGAATGGTGGAGTAATAAAAAAAGACGTCGTTCGTTCATTCTCAAAAATTGCTAAAGTAAAAATGCCTGATTTTAAAAAATGATATACATCTTCGTTATTGATTACAGAGCTTGAGGTGGGCAGAACGATTTTTTGATTTGGGGAATGTTCGAACAGCCTTGCCAAGTAGCGCACATCAGGTTTATTGTAACGCATTTTGTTGCATTGCCATTGGCGACCCTCAACATTTTGAGCAGGGGTAGCTTTGAGACTGGGACCACTCAAAACCTTTTTGAAGCGATTGCCATCTGTGTGTCTATATTGAGCGTAGTTACATAGGCTGTGACTGGGTTGCCCTAAATAACAATGATATACGAATTAGCGGCTACTTCCCAATTTATAGAAAACGTTGGACTTTCAGAATCTTGATGTGGAACATCATCTAAGTGAGCATGGCGTCACAACCCACAATTCACTCACCCATTCACTTATTGATTCTTCTGAGTCAGGCACCTGCTTCAGAGAGCAGCCTTCAACCTCCATTTCACTCATGCCTTAACTATACATCGTCTATGTGCAATGGAAGCTTGTACTAGTCTCATTGCTGGATTTGTTCTGCAGGGAATGGAAGGTTGTACTTGCTGCATTCTGTGAGAGTGGGGAATTGCTTTACTACTGCCATCCCGTACCACGTCTGAGAGGAAGCAAAACTTGCACTGCTGCTGCCTATTTGTAAGTGACATGTGATGGGAAAAGCTTACACTACTGATGCCCTACCTATATTTGTCCTGTGAATGAGGAAAACATGCATTATTTTTGTCCAACATGTAACTGTTCTATGCAGAAGGGGCGTTCCAGTGTTGAATAAAGATGTCTCCACTGTTTATAGAGAAAAATGATAAATACAATGCACTTGCATAGCATGTTCTACAAAAGGAACTTTTCTACAATATTTGATGTGCGGTGCCTCTAGTCCTGAGGAATTTCCTATCCTTAAGTGACAAGTATTCGAGCGCCTCAACATGCTGACAGAAAAGTGAAGCTGGGTCAGTTGCTTTCCCTCTATTTTGAATGTTGTGGCAGGGAGACATAGGTAAAACATTTTAGCTTACCCACACACACAATTGTAACATAGGTCTGAGAGTTTAACAAAAGGGGGCATAAATATTGATATAAGGGAGATAACCTTACTAAAACTAGGGTACCCGCAACCAGGAGATTGTACATCTAGTAAACAGTTTTCAGTTATTACAGTGCTAGTTGTGGAACTCACTAAGGAACCATACCAGACTAGGAAGGTGGATTTCATCACCATATAGGAGTGCATGAGTGCATAATTCATTCTACAGTTCTAATAGAGGTAATTCTGTTAGAGTTCTGGGCATTTTTTCACCAGGCGTGCTGTGTTTTTTGTATGTTATATGTGTTTACAGAGAGGGGCATTGCCAATCCACCAAACATGGTGGCAGCAGCTTGAGAGTGCTCTGTGCACAGCCTGCGGAATCCTGATATGTCAGCAGCGTGGTAATAACGCGTCCAGCCCTTGTAAATTACTTGTACCTGGACACGTTGGAGGTCGGTGAACCTTTTAGCCGAGTTGGGCTCTCCTCATCCTAGAATAGTCGGGTCACTTAAATCAATAATCAATGACTATTGTAATCGATAGCCAATACTCAATTAATAGATCAAAATAACACATTAGGAATCAATAACAGTTGGTATTTCGACGCACCATGACCTTTCAGTCATGAATAACCACACCAGGTTATTAAAAGTTAGTGAATTTATTTCCCTATATTAATAAAGCTAGCACAATGTATATAAGTCTCAAAACCAAATGATATATGTATACGAACATTACTAGCTGCCCATAGCGGCGGAAGAAACACAATCTATGCAAAATCTGCATTATAATGCATTCAGTTATAGCAATACAAATCACTAGTATAAGCAACTGAATTTGACTAATTTCATACATCGGTCAGCATAACAAGATTTCAATTTAACATGGTGCATCAGCTGAATACTTCGACTAGCCTCTAATTAGCATTGGCGTGTGGGGCTTCATGCAAAACGAATTTAGTCAACACAAATTTGGAAAACTTCTAGCTTGGGCCCTATCAAAATAGCAGTTGGTACCTAAAAGGAAAAACACAATGCATAATACAATTATCCTTTCATAATTACCAAATACAATCAGCATTCAAGAAAGTCTTCGTCCTTCAGGTCCTTCAGGTACCGGCATGGGGCAGATATCAAAGGGGCAAAATTAAGGGCAAGTTTCCTTGCAGCAGCAAGGAGAATGGGGCAAAATTACTGCATGGGCAAGACGGGGCAATTTAAAGTTAAAGTCTTTAGGGTGAGAATTTCAAAGTCTCTTTCTCTAGAATAGAGAAAAGGGCATCAAGATGTCATCTAAGATGGCATCTGGCATTTGGCTTGAAAGATGGCATCAAGGAAAAATGGCTGACTTCTCTTTGTCTGGTGGGTTTAAGTAAGAAACATTCCAAATTCAGCAGGGTCTTCCATTGGAGGGTTCATAGGGTGGCTTCAATTTGACCAATGAATAGTGTCTTTCTCCTAGTACTCATTTATGCATACATTGTCCTTGGAACCATGGAACACAAGTTGCAACATAGTTTGCCAATTATTTCAATATCAGTACCCTTATTGTCCGCACCTGCAGAGACTGACCTTGCATCTAAGGGGATGAGACCGGCCTAGCACGAACCCTTGGAGATAAGTGTATTAGTCATCTTTACTGGAAAAATACAACCTTAAAGTAAAATGCTGTCTTTTATTTAATGCAAGTAAAAAAATCACACAGTTGAATTTGAGGCCAAGCGATTAGGCCAAAGCCTCTACTAAATTTAAGCTAAGCATAAAATAGTTTCAACCAGAAATCATAGCACATATTTGCAATTATGGCGGATTACTACATTTTTCAATTCTTCATGATTAATAAAGCTCGTTTATAATAATGGTGAACTACTCCGAGGGCACAATTTCCCTCGTACGTTATTTTCTTTGCTAAAATCACACTTCATTATACGATTTTAGTTACATGATATATGAATATATGTTAGTCCTTCTTTTTCTGCGTCATCAATCCCTCCTCTGATGACTAATTATGTCATCACATCAAATCTTCCCACAAATTTTATCACATTAAAATTCTGTTTTAGTAATTTGGTATTTCAGTCAATTCCCTCTTTCTTTTGATTCCCTTTGATTTTTCTCTGTATATTTCTACCATTTTGGTTTGTTCTTTCTCTTCTCTTCTCCTCTTGTTCCTTTTTTTTCAATATTTTAATAACATTCCATATTCCCCAAATGCCTTATAAACAAATTAATATTATTAATATTCCTTTTAATATTTTCAGTAATATTCCATTCCAAATGTTGCTGAGCCAATTTCCCACAGAAGCAAATCCTTTTCCAACCTTCTCCCATACTCCTGGTTCTTTAAATTCTTTCAAATCCGTACTTTTGTTTGTAATTTGTAGTTTAATTTGGTAAGCATTTTCTAATTTGGCCGCTGTTGTCCGGAATATAAGTACAACAGTGACGTGTACCAAGCATTTTGCAAACGCCGCCATCCTTTGCTAAAAGAATGTCTAAGGCAAGCCGATTTTGAAGAGTCATAGCTCTTTCTGCAGCAAGTTCAGCATCCATCAGGATTATAGCTCCTGAGAATTTTGTCAGCATGTTATCCACAATAGTAGACAACTTTCGTATTTTAATTGAATTCAATATGACTCCCACTGAAGGAATCATTGCTCCAAATATATCTCCTACCACACCAGAAGCTGTCTTCCTCTTTTGAACATGATGTGATTCAGACAGCTTTGGGAATTTCTTTAAGTCGTCCAGTTGAATAACCTTTGGGAATACTATTCCCAGATAACATCTCCCATACCATCCTTTAGGAAGACGATAATAGGCGTTAAGTCCACAAATATAATATACCCCTGGAATAACTGGGTCTTGTCCATTCAGCATGAACGTCCATTTAGGTTGAAATAAAAACGTATGTTTACATTCACTCGTTCCCACAAAGACTGTGTCATAATATGATTTATGTCTATGTATACAGAATCTCCCTACGTGCAATGTATCTAAAGCTATTTTCCCTTGCGTTCTTATCGCGGCAAAAGCATAGTTATCTACATATGTCCTTTTGTGTAATTCCTTTTCTAATTTCTCCTTCACCGCTTTCCTCCTATCGTCAGTGTTATATAAAAAGCTTATCTCCATCGGTGAAAGTAAGCATGTAAGGTTCTCTCTAAGTGCGTGAGCTGTGTGAAAAGGTGACAATGGTTCAAAGAAACCCCTCATCAATTTTATATAATAATCTCTTGCTACTTTACTCAGATACTCTATTATGGGGATATATGCAAATCAAATGTAACATCCTGGTTGGAATAAAAGTAATGAATATACTCCTGACCATAAAATCTGGTCATTATCAAACTACATGTAATTCCATACGTAAGAGGCATACTATGATATGTCACCCCTTCCACTACTGAGGTAGGTATTTGTGTGCATACATAACAATCTTTCGCATCCATGGTCTCAACATACTGACTCAAAAAGCGATAGAAAACATTGGACGAAAGTTCCTTTTTATCATGCAAATGTCTTTCGTCTTGTTCGAGTTTCTTTAAAGGTGTTAGTTCAGTAATAGGTTTAGAAGTAGAAGCATCATTCGCATCTCTCTCATTCTTTCCATGCATTCCAAAAACTATTGCTATAATGATTAGTACACATGCAGTTATTAGACCTATACACATGTATTTACAACACTTCATTTTATGTCCCTGTGTAGTGTAGCCTGTCATGATCTATATAGAATCAGAAAGTTGAAGACACTTTGTCAAATCAAACTTGCAGATATATATAAAGCTGAACGAGTTCAATGTTCACACTGTTTTCTTTAGCAGCTTAGTCTCTTATCGGTTAGCAGCTTTGTCTCAAAATCGGATCCAAAGTCAATTCAAGTTAGCAATGTCTTAGCCGGTTCAAAAGTCAATCAGGTTGTTAATGTCCTTTTCGGTAATGTTCATGGGATTTCACTTCTCAAGTGCCAAAGTGAAGTTCCGCTTCTTCGTTCTCAAGACTGAAAGATAGGAATTCGTCTGACCAATCGTTAGCGGCTATGTATGCCCACTCCGGACCAGAATATCTTCTGCTCGGTATTCTTTTCCTTTTTAATTTTACATCTCTTTTCGATTCTCTCTCACTGGTACTTTCTTCCTTGGCTGGGTCTTTCTCTTCACTCGGTGTTGCTATTGTGAAAGACACTTTTCTTTTCTCTTTCAATTTCGGCCCTTCATTTTCGTTTGATATTACTTTAGTCCTTAGTTTCACTGGCGATATGCATTGTCTCCGTTTTGCACTGTTTTCACCTGAGGGACCTGCAACCGGTTCTGGAAGAGTTTGAACGATTTCACTCTGTCCCACCTCCTTTTCTTACCCTAGGAGGTCAATCAGGTTCTCTTTTTCTTTTCCTGTATCGTCTGCTTCTGGGAAAGCCCTCCTCTGATCAGGCTCTCCTGCTACTTCACCTGTCGCAGGCTCTTTGTCACCCTCAGGATCTCCGTCACTTTCTGATGTTTCTCCTCTATTCTCCTCAAATGGATCAGCTATTTCTTCTTCAGAAAATATCTCTCCCTCCTCTATTTCTGCTTGTTCGCCTCCAGGTTCTCGTTGTTCTGTATCGGTGCCTGGTACTCTCTTGTCAGTCACTGGCGATTTCAGCGCTTCAACTTCCTCTTCTGTGGGGCACGTCACCCTTTTCGTGTGACTGGCGTGAATCCAGCTGGGAACTCACGCACACTTCACAGCAGTAGTAGTCGTCAGAATCACTTGGAAAGGTCCTTTCCAACGGGGTTCCAGGCACGACTTCCTCACGTGCTTCTTTATCACGACCCAGTCACCTACTTCCAGGTTGTGTCCTGGACCTTGGATCGGTGGCAAGGTGGTTGCCTCCACCTGGTGAGAAAAAGAACGTACCACATCAGCTAGACCTTTGCAGTAGTCCAACACCATATCATCTGTAATATTCAAAAGAGCATTTGCAGGAACTGCTGGAAGCCTCATGGCTCTGCCCATGAGGATCTCGTGCGGGGACAGTCCTGTTTTCCTATCAGGGGTGTTTCTCATTGACATTAACACCAAGGGCAATGCATCAGGCCATTTTAAGTTCGTTGATGCACATATTTTCTCCATCCTTGATTTCAATGTGCCATTCATTTGCTCCACTAGTCCTGATGCTTCAGGGCGGTAGCTACAATGCAATTTTTGCTCAATGTTCAGCGCTGCACACAGTAATTTTATTACTTCGTTATTGAAGTGACTTCCCCTATCTGATGCTAAGGAGATCGGGAATCCGAAACATGGTATTAGTTCTCTCAAGAGTAGTTTTGCAACTGTGAGACTGTCATTTCTACGTGTGGGGTATGCTTCAATCCAGTGACTAAAAATACACACAATCACCAACACATACTTCAAGCCTCCATGCACAGGCATTTCAATAAAATCCATTTGCATCCTGCTGAATGGACCTCCGGCTCTTCCAATGTGGCTCAAATTTACTACAGTTCCCTTCCCTGCGTTCATTTGTTGGCAAATGACGCAACGATGGCAAACTGCTTCAGCAACTTGACGGAATTTGGGATTAAACCAATCAATTATGAATAGTCTAACCATGGCATCCCTTCCAAGATGGGCTTGTCCATGGTACAATCTGGCTAACTGTGTCAAGAGACTGTTTGGCAGAACCAATCTCCCTTCACTTGAAACCCACAGATCATCTGGTTTCTTTACACATTGTAATTTGCTCCATGAGAGTTTCTCGTCTTCACTAACATCGTTCTGTAAGGATTTCAATTCATCGATTGTATCTACAACCTTTAGAGCAAAAGCTTCACTTGGTTCAAGTTCTGGCTCATTTATCAAGGAACATGCATCACGTTCATGGCAAAACAATGTAAAAGGCTTTGTGTAATCAGGCATACCTAAGGCTGGAGCCCTACACATGCATTCCTTCAATTCAATAAAAGCATCCATCTCATCTCTTTTCAGCTCTATTTCATCCAGCGCATCTTTCTGGGTCAGTTTCAGTAAAGGTTTTGCTAGAGTTGAGAAATTGGGAATCCATTGGCGGCAGTAGCTCACCATTCCCAGAAACTTTCTCACCTCTCTTCTCGTCTTCGGTGGACTCATTTGAAGTACGCTTGTTATTCTCTCTTTCATAATTCTTCTTGACCCTTTCTCTATTTCGTGACCCAAATATTTCACTTTCTTCTGGCAGAACTGTAATTTTGAAGGGGACACTTTGTGTCCGTTCCTTCCCAAATGGTTCAATAGGGCAATAGTGTCAGCTGTACAGTCATTTTCTGTCTTAGATGAGATCAGCAAATCATCAATATACTGTACCAAGGTTGATTCAAATGGCAATTCCAATAATTCCAAATCTTTCTTTAGGATCTGATTGAAAATTGATGGTGACTCCGAAAACCCTTGAGGAATTCGACACCAACTGTAGACTCTGTCTAGGAATTTGAAACAAAAGAGAAATTGACTGTCCTCGTGAAGAGGCACAGAAAAGAATGCTTGTGATAAGTCGATGACTGAGAACCACTCAGCATCACAGGGAACTTGAAACATTATCACAGCTGGTTTTGGTACTACGGGACAACATTTGACTATTATGTCATTAATTTTCCTCAAATCCTGAACAATCTGGACCTTTCCACTCGGTTTTATTAGTCCCATGATTGGTGAATTACATGGACTACTTAACACTTCTTTTAGCACTCCCTGTTTTACAAACTCATCAATGAATTGGGCGACTTTCATGAGGGTGTCTTGTGCCATATGGTTTTGTGGGGTCAGGGGAAAATTTACATTGGGCTTTCCAGTCACTCTCACTGGTTATACTCCTTTGACCAATCCTACTTCTTTCCCTGTCATATCCCACACTTCCTTTCCAACTGTTTCCTGTAACTCAGCAGGAATATCTGCTTCAGTGAGCATTGGATAAAGAGTAATCAGGGGATACTCTTCATCAACAGTCTCCATTTTGTCTCCTCCTAGACTGTGCTCGTCTTCCTCATCACTGTTTGTCTGAATTTTAATTCCATCATTTGAACACATAATCGAACATCCCAATTTACACAATAAATCTCTCCCCAATAATGATATCGGGCTTGAGTCACACACCACAAATTGATGTGACCCTTGATAATTACCAATTCTGACTTGCACTGGATCTGTGATTGGGTTCATCAGGTACCTATTCGCTACTCCCACTACTTGAACTGTTCTCCCTGAAAGTGGCAAATTTGGTATTTCAATGCTTCTGACTGTAGAGCGTGTAGCTCCTGTGTCAACCAAGAACGAAACGCAGTGACCCATAACTCTTCCTTCCACATACGGACCCTTTTGATCAACTTCCAAAGATGCTGCAAGCATACAATTTCCCTCCTCTTCTGAACTTTCACTCTCCCATTCATTGTTTATTCCATTCTCACTGTGTAGCGGGAATTGGTGTACTGCATCATTTTGGTTCACTCCTTGACCCGTGACCTGTTGAGGAAGCATTACTTGTTGCTGATTCATTGGTGCTAAGGGTATTTGCATTTGCTGATTAGGTACCATAGGAAACTGCTGTTGCATTGGCTGCAACTGTGCCATTTGTGCACGGGGCATTTGCACCTGCTGCGGTTGTATGGGTTGTAAACCCTGCATTTGATTTACATTATTTTGAAAATTTAGATTTGGACCTCTCAATTTCGGTCCCCTCATATTCTGAAATGCATTGACATCATTGTTTTGCTGACCTACACCTTCCTGCACCATCATTGGGCACTCCCGTTTCCAATGCCCGACGATTCCGCACGTGTGACATGGCATCACCTTCTTCATTGCCTGTATACCATTCGGAATCATAACAGTATTTAGATCAGGACCATTATTCACAAAACCTCCTCGGCCTCTGCCTCTCATTTGTGGCTGAAACATAGCATTTCCCTGCTGTTGCAGCTGCGGCAACTGTTGTTGAAACCCTTGCAAACCTTGCAGACCTGTCTGAGCTGCTCTAAGCTGCATCACCATCACCTTTTCTTTCAACCTTTTCTGCTTTGTCTCAATCTCATCACTGCAGTATTTTGCATAGTTCAATACTTCATCGATCAATTTTGACTGCCAACAAATCAAATGCATTTTAATCATCTGACTGATCTCGGGTCTCAACCCTCCCACAAATCTGAATACAAAATGGAGCATGTCCTTTGCCTCAATCGTTTCCGTACCACTATAATTTTTAAACGCTTTCAGCAATCTCTCATAATACGCATGTATCGACTCTTTAACCTCTTGCGCTGTTCTGTCAATCCTCTGCCAATCCACATTTTTCGACGCAACCTTTGTTTTCAAGTGCTCAATCACCTTATGGTATAAACTCATTACCGTAGGCGATGGGGCACCTGTGTCCCTATCTCTTTCTGGTTCGCTTATTGGCTAACCTACAGCCCTTTTACAATCTTCCCATAAATCTGCCGGAACCACAATTTCGAATAAGGTATTCAGGTCTTCCCAGAGACATTTTGCGAGTTTCACAAATCTATCTGTTTGTTGATACCATTCGATCGGTTTCTCTCTTAGTTTAGGGAAATCATCCGTAAAGGATTGAATGTCGCACCTGTGCCACGGTACATGTACAAGTTTTCCCCCTGCTGTCTCTCTCATTGGCAACATGGTTATCAGGTCGTCATTCTGTTGTGCTTTTTCATTCCGATCTGGGGTACTCTCTTTCTTTTTGTCCTTTTTCTTGACCCATCTACTTTCCCACTTGTCTAGACATCTCCAGACCTGCGCGCTCTGCAGTATCTCTTTAAGGTGTGTTTTCATCCCTGCAGATCTCATGTGTTCAAAGTCTTTTGTCTCAAAGTCTAGCCTGTAACTTCTGCTCAAGTGTTTAGTCTTACCTATATCGATCCTGTTTCTGTCTGCCATTTCTTGTAACTTCTTATGTATGTTGCTCACTTCTCTTGTAATCCTAGGGCACATGTATCTCAGCTCTTCTTCTGTGTATGATTCTAACCTGTTCAGACCCATTGTTCCCTCTACTAGTTTATCTGCTTCCATGCCCAATCTTATTTTATTCAGGTATTCTTCTCCCTTCCCGCTGGATGTACTCTGTGGGGAGTTCAGACTGTTGAACCATTGTGTTAGCTGTTGTGCGTTCAGTCCCATCAGTGTAGCACTTACATCAACTGCAACTGATGGTTGCTGCAAAGTTTCAGTTTTTGAAGTTAACGGTACTACTAGTGGTGGATTTGACCTTGCCACAGTTGATGGAGCACAAATTGGAATTGGACTAAATTCCGACAAAGACCCAGATCCATTTGGCAGTGTTCCTACCGGAGTCGTTTCTGGAGTGTTTTCTATGCATCTTCTCCCTGTCTCATTTTGTGTCATTACCCCTTGATCGCACACGTTTGGGTTTGCTTGTATATACAATGGCACTGGCGGACCCACAATGATAGGCAGAGATATTGTGTCTGGATTCTGTCTGTTCCCCGAATTCTGTGGCATGTTAATCCCCACATTGTGGTTCATCATTGCTGGCATACCTAACTGGTTTTCTTTTACTCGAGTATACCTCAGCACTTCTTGAGCCTGTTTTTGAGGCATCAAAATTGCGTTAATTGTCAGTTTTTGATAATTTTGTCCTCCCTGCGCCATTAAATCAGAAGTCATTCCCATGTTATGCTCATCACAGCAGTGCCTTTGAACCTGTGGCTGATAATTATCAACAGGTTTCAATTTAGGCACGTCAGGATATATTCTCAGAATTTGTGGTATTTGTGGTGCAAAGGGCATATCGGTACTGCTCCGCCTCTGTGATATTCTCAAATTCGGTGTCACATTACCTTCTATTGGTTCTGGAGGGGCGGTACTAATGCTTGAGTCTTTTTCGCTTTCCACATATGGTGGTGGGTGATCATTTAGCAATTGTATAATGAACTCCTCATCGTCTGACTCGTCTGATCTTTTCGAATTTCTGTTATTTTCTCTATCTCTGGACTGACTCCTGTTTGTTTTATAGGTAGCTTTCCTTCCTTCCGTCTCTGCTTCGTCAGTGATTGTTGAAAATAATTTAATTCCCTGCAATACGTCTGATCTCCAAACCTTTTGTGTGCCATACCATCTAGCATCAGCTAGTGTCTTTTCTACTTTTCTTATTCTTGTCTCAAATTTCTTTTGTTGTTGGTTTCTAGCTATTAGCTCCCAAATTGCTAATGCCTCAAACTGTGCTGGTCTTGGAGGTACTTTCATGTCGTATAGCGCAAATCTTAGATTCTCCAAAACTCTTAGATTAACGACCCATGGAATGCTACACTTCCATGCTTTTCTGTTAATTTGCACCATTGCTTTAACCAAAGACATGGTGCGACACCCTTTTCTTCAATCACGATATAAGCTGGTGTACCCTCAGGCGGTGTCTCTTCTCCTACATTTGCTTTAATGTATTCATCTCCCCGCATGGCACTCTTAAATGCTTTGAAAAATTTCATCTTTCCATCTTTTATTTTTCTAAAATATGTAATCAATAAGTGACTTTAATTCCCGGAATACTCTTTGCTTGCCTTTCCCCACCAATTGCGCTTCACAGACTGCGTCCAATCCGTGCGCGACCCTTCTCATCAACCAACCTATCCCAGCGCGGCTCCTAGTGACGTCACACTCACACACTGCGGCTGACAAAGTCCCGCTGCTTGTCCTCCTTCATTCAGCTTCACTCAAAACTAATTTCCGCAATATCGCGAGCACTAACCAAAAAGAGGAAAACAAATCTGTCGGTTTACTACAAGAAGGGTAATACAATCGCTTCAGAAACCTTAGGGATTTTTCAATAGCCTCAGCAGTTATTCCATTTTTCTCGGTTTCCTGCTTTCGCAAGCAAAATTTGACCCGCAAACTTTACTCTCAACTGATCAATGAACTATTCTAGTGCACCTTAGAATTCGTCAAATCTCAAAGTCGAAAATTTTCTTTCATTCCTCAGTATTCATACTGACTCGTTGACCACGCCCGACCAACCTATTAAACCGAACAGATTACAACATCAATCAAGTGTCTCATGCACTTTTCAACATACTCCGGAGTCTCTTGACCTCGCAGGGCCCGTCTCAACATCAACAACCACGTGGACAATTTTTCCTGCACAAAGCGCTACACACATGTGAAGTTCGACGACTTCCCTACTCTCACACTTTGGAGTAACACTCCTCTAATAACTCTTAATTGGAGTTCATAACCCCCTAAAATCCTCACAAACTTCTCAATTAACCTGTGGCAATAAGCTGTGCAAGTGCAAAACCTTAACCTCTCTCATACCGTCACTAGAAACGCCGTAAACCTTTTCACACCTCTATTTCCTCCATTCGCAAGCTCCGAGATTCTGGGAAAGTCATTGGGGATTTAGGGCATCATCATCTCTCCAACTTGTTTTATCAAAGAAAATTCTAACTTATCTCCGTCTATTGTTCGGATGGGGTCCCAAAGGGCCAAACCATCAATCTCTGCTAGCATCTACTGATAACGCGTCCAGCCCTTGTAAATTACTTGTACCTGGACACGTTGGAGGTCGGTGAACCTTTTAGCCGAGTTGGGCTCTCCTCATCCTAGAATAGTTGGGTCACTTAAATCAATAATCAATGACTATTGTAATCGATAGCCAATACTCAATTAATAGATCAAAATAACACATTAGAAATCAATAACAGTTGGTATTTCGACGCACCATGACCTTTCAGTCATGAATAACCACACCAGTTTATTAAAAGTTAGTGAATTTATTTCCCTATATTAACAAAGCTAGCACAATGTATATAAGTCTCAAAACCAAAATGATATATGTATACGAACATTACTAGCTGTCCATAGCGGCGGAAGAAACGCAATCTATGCAAAATCTGAATTATAATGCATTCAGTTATAGCAATACAAATCACTAGTATAAGCAACAGAATTTGACTAATTTCATACATCGGTCAGCATAACAAGATTTCAATTTAGCATGGTGCATCAGCTGAATACCTCGACTAGCCTCTAATTAGCATTGGCATGTGGGGCTTCATGCAAAACAAATTTAGTCAACGCAAATTTGGAAAACTTCTAGCTTGGGCCCTATCAAAATAGCAGTTGGTACCTAAAAGGAAAAACACAATGCATAATACAATTATCCTTTCATAATTATCAAATACAATCAGCATTCAAGAAAGTCTTCGTCCTTCAGGTACCGGTTCGATCAGCATGGGGCAGATATCAAAGGGGCAGAATTAAGGGCAAGTTTCCTTGCAGCAGCAAGGAGAATGGGGCAAAATTACTGCATGGGCAAGACGGGGCAATTTAAAGTTAAAGTCTCTAGGGTGAGAATTTCAAAGTCTCTTTCTCTAGAATAGAGAAAAGGGCATCAAGATGTCGTCTAAGATGGCGTCTGGCATTTGGCTTGAAAGATGGCATCAAGGAAAAATGGCTGACTTCTCTTTGTCCGGTGGGTTTAAGTAAGAAACATTCCAAATTCAGCAGGGTCTTCCATTGGAGGGTTCATAGGGTGGCTTCAATTTGACCAATGAATAGTGTCTTTCTCCTAGTACTCATTTATGCATACATTGTCCTTGGAGCCTTGGAACACAAGTTGCAACATAGTTTGCCAATTGTTTTGATATCAGTACCCTTATTGTCCGCACCTGCAGAGACTGACCTTGCATCTAAGGGGATGAGACCGGCCTAGCACGAAACCTTGGAGATAAGTGTATTAGTCATCTCTACTAGAAAAATACAACCTTAAAGTAAAATGCTGTCTTTTATTTAATCCAAGTAAAAAAAACACGCAGTTGAATTTGAGGCCAAGCGACTAGGCCAAAGCCTCTACTAAATTTAGGCTAAGCATAAAATAGTTTCAACAAGAAATCATAGCACATATTTGCAATTATGACGGATTACTAAATTTTTCAATTTTTCATGATTAATAAAGCTCGTTTATGATAATGGCGAACTACTCCGAGGGCACAATTTCCCTTGTACGTTATTTTCTTTTCTAAAATCACACTTCATTATACGATTTTGGTTACATGATATATGAATATATGTTAGTCCTTCTTTTTCTGCGTCATCAGTGGAGACCCATCAGAGCTCCCTGATTACCTCCTAGGGGAATGGAGATTGGCACTGACCCCGGGGCCTCTGTAGGTTATGCCCCTGGCTCTTTGGAAGCACTGGGCTCAGTCTCACATCTTGGGTGCACCTCGCTGCCTGCGCAAGACCGATATCCTACTCTTCTCGGCCTTGGGCTGTGGTGCAGTGCTGAGGTGGTGGCAGTGTTCGGGCGCTTTCCCCCCGATGACTGGCGGGCCGCTGACAAGGCCATGGCAAGGCCTGCACACTTGCCGAAGGGGCTGTCTGCCCTGGACCAGCTAGCGTGGCATGCAAGGGTCAATAGAGCGCCTCACAGTGGAGTGAGTTACTTTTTCTTCCCTCCCCCCAGTCCTAACAATATTGACCGTGGCCTCCTGTCCCCGCATTACTGAGCAGTTGCCCTTGGAGTTGCTCATGCCCACCTATTAAAGACTCCAGGGGAGAGGTGGGCCCCAAAGGATTGAGGAGCCCGGTAGCAACACACTTACAGCAAACACCGCAGACTTAGTGTCCCCTGTAATATCCACACCTTTGATGCTTCAGTGTTTCTACATGAGGTCACCTGAGTTTCATAGGATCAGTTCAAGCCCCGGAGTCCTTGACTGCTCATGCCCCCTGCTGAGCACCTAGTTTTGAACATGGAGAGAGAAGGTTCAGGAGTGAGAGCGTGTTAAACCCTACAGATTCATTACACATAGACTGCATTGTGTCAAGGTCGACATAGCAGGTACTTCACGTTAAGATTTCTCTTTCATAGGTAGAGTTCACGGCTCACGTAGACACTCTTGGCAATCCACTACTGGTTCACAGCCGAGGAGGACACAGTTGACCATGTCCTTGACAGATCCCCCCTACAGGGGTGTTTCTGGTTGGCAGAGGTATGCACTTTGTCCAAGCAGGAACCACAATCCTAGTAAGAGTAAGTCAGATACACACCATAAATTAACCTTTGCTCACCCTCTGGCAGGTTTGCACAGAACAGGCGGGCTTAACGTAAGACCCAATGTGTAAAGTATTTGTGCAACACTTAAAACAGTAAAACTGTGAAAACACCACACAAAGAGATATCGCTTGGTTAGAAAAATAGAACCCAATTTAATGAACAAAACAAGATCAAAAGGACAAAAATCCAATAAGTAGAAGACAATATATGAATTTCTAAATAATATCTGAAAATATAGTTCCTAGAAGCATAAAATGCCAACTGGGGCTATCTGGTCGCACTAGAGCGGATGAGATCTGAAAAGTCAGGCTGGTTGCGATGGAGCACGGTCCGGCTACAGGGACCAACCTTGTCCCGCATAAAAAGTACCTTGGGGATGGAGGATGTGTCAATATCGAAGACCTGATGCGACGAGCAGGCGATGCGTCGGTTCTGATCCACTTAATCGGGGATGCATCGTCAGCGAACCCTTGGCGATGAAGTTGATGCTTTGTCTTTGAGCCCTGTAGCCAACAATGTGAAAACAATGCGTCGGTGCTGACGATGATGTGTCGATTCAGAGTTGCTCAGTCGGCACTGTGATGTCCTCATCTTCAGTGGCAGCACTCTTCGGTTTTGAGAAGAGATGCTGCAGTTTTGATTAGCGCACTGATGGCGATGTATGATTGTTTGTAGAAACAGCTGCAAAACCCACTTCCAAGTGCCCCTGACTTGATTGGTACCACTTGACAGGGCGGGTCTCACATCTAGCAGAGTCCAGAAGCTGTAGCAGGTGTGAGTGAAGTCTTTGACTTCAGGATAAAAGCCCTTGGAGTCAGTTTGGTTCGGGGGATGTAGAGATGCAGGTCCAGTCCTTCACACTCCCAAGCAAGGAGGGCAGCAGGCATCAGAGCAGGAGTCCAACATAGTCCAGCAGAATGACAGTCCCTTCAGCAGCACAGCAGTCCTTCTTCCTGGCAGAATATTCTCAGGTTCAGATGTGTACAGACTTGGTTGGGTCAGAAGTTCATTTCTTATACCCTGGGGTGCCTTTGAAGTGGGGGAGACTTCGAAGAGAGACCTTTGAAGTGCACAATGCCCCTGCCCTTCCTGCTCTGGCAGACTCACTACAATGGGTAATGCAGCCCATTTAGGTGTGTCAGCTCTTCCCTCCGCTCCTGACCAGGGTGGGCCATCAACATGTAGATGGTCACTCAGTCACACATACACTCCCTTTGTGTGTGGCTGTCTGGAGGTAATGCACAAGAGTACATCTGTCACCCACCCAGTCATGTATTCAGAGACAGGTAGAATGCACTAGATGATCTAAAGTAAGAAAATGCCAACTTTCTAAAAGTGGCATTTTCAGAATTACAATTTAAAATCCAACTTCACCATAAGTTGTGATTCCAGAGACACCAAACTTTGGGGTCCCATCTCTTCCCAATTGGAAATTACACATATAAAATGTAGTACGGTAATCCCAATGTTAACCTGTGGGAGGCCATGCAGTAGTGAAAAACAAATTTAAGAGTTTTTTACCACGTGGACAAATAAAGCTTAAAAGTACTTGTCCAATTTTTTTAATACACTGCGCCTTGTCCTTGGCGCTGATTAGGGCCTACCTTAGTGGTGACATATATGTATTAAAATGGAAGGTTTGGGCTTGGGAAGTTGGTTAACTTGTCAGGTCGACATGACAGTTTAAAACTGCACACACATGCGTTGCAAAGGTAGGCCTGAGCCATATTTAAAGGGCTACTGAATTGGGTAGTGCAATCAGTGCGGCAGGCCAAGCAGTAGCATTTAATTTACAGGACCTGAACATATGAAGTGCACTATACTAAGGATTTATAAGTAAATTAAATATGCCAATTGTGGATAACCCAGTGTTATCATGTTTTAGGGAAAGAGCAGGTACACTTTAGCACTAGTCAGCAGTGGTAAAGTGCACAGAGTCCTAAAGCCAGCAAAAACTAAGTCAACGAATAGGTCAAAAAGGCACAAACATCAGAGGAGACCACGTCAGGGATGTCAGGTCTCACTAACAGGAACAATAATGTGCAGTGGAAGTCTTGACTGTTACAGAACTTATCTGACACCCCTCGATTCTCCACTTCAGGTTCCAGTATCGCCTGTGACAATGCATCTTCAAGGGTGGTCAACAAAGGATACAGGAGATACACCAGTGATCACCACACAAATACTTGATGATCTGCTTTAGCTACTTTCATGTGCAGTTCCTGGACTTCATCCTCTTCAGTTGTATACCTGAACGTATGAAATTCTGGTGCCACTCTCTCATGGAGTCAAGCCAGGACGTTTGCTATGTGGGACTGACCTTCCGCTTAGTGGTACACAAGGTGTGTTCTTGCATTCAGCCCGAGTCCTCTCTATTACATATACTGGACTCCTATCTGCAGCCACTATGGGCATTGAGATGGTTTCTCCGCTCTTTACTATAATTAGCAAGCAGACCGGTAGGCTCCTCTGTTGCTGGTCCTTCCCCTCCTCACCATGATCCTCTGCTTGTTTTCAGCTGAGGAACTAATGTAAGTGGTGCTCCATTTGGGCCTCAGCCTTCAGTTTTGTTGCCAGGGTTTGTTTTATTGGGGGTTCATTCGATACACATAACATAAACACTCAGAACATTAACATTACTTTCTCATGGCCAGCTTAGTCTCCCAGTACAATCCCATCTGGGCCTGATGAGTAATTGTCATGCTGTTGTGAGCTTCTGTTGATTATATCTTCGTGACCCAATGTAAACTAGTGATGTGGAACACCAAGGACATTAATTTTCCCCATAAATATACCCAAATTCATTCTACCCTGGTTCGTTGGAAGGAACACATAGCTATTTTACAGGAGACTCATCTACTGGCCCCAGGGGTATTTAGACTCTGTAATACATGGCAAGGTCTAGTGTTTGAGACTAGCTTCTCTGCTTGTGCGAGGGGTGTAGTGCTCTGGCTCAGCCCCAGAATCCTCTTTGAAGCTGAAGAGACCACAATTGATGTTGGTAGCCATTATAGACTGCTGTGCGGTTGACTGGATGGCTTACCCCAAGTTCTGTTTGTTATATATACACCCCACCCCCTCAAGAAACTCAATCTAGGTTTTGGGTCTCTTTATCTGATTGCCTGCTTTATCTGAGCCGGAGTCCATTGGGTGTTGGGAGGAAACCACTGTCACAGTCATCAGCCGTCCCGGCAGCTAGAGCACTCTGGACCTGGCTTGAGGGATGGCAGTTTAGTGATCTTTGGCAACTAATATTCCTGCTTCAGAGGGACTACTCCATTTACTCTGCAGTTCACCACAGTCATTCAAGCATAGATAGATTTGTGGGCAACCCAGACATTCACTTGTGAGGTGTGGCTACTCCTTACTGCTCTAAGACGTTATCACACCAAAACCTCTTGCAGGTGGAACTGGCTTGAGGAAGGCAACTGACACCAGTTTCGACCTTGGGTCTACAGATGTCAGTACTAGACTATACAGTGTTTCGTCACTCTGTACTTGACCATATTGATTCCTATTTTGCTGATAACAAGGGTTCTCCCTGCTACCCTTTACCAAAGTGGTATGCATTTAAAGTTGTCATGAGAGGATTTTGTATTAAATGTGTGGTGGGAGTACAGAGAATGCTGGTGGTGGAGCTTACTAGATTTGAAGCCTCATTACGGTCTCTTAAAGAGTTACTACTGACCAACCTAGACAAGGTAACCGAGGTGACTTCAGCTAGATGCTCGCTATTTGACACCCTAGAAAAACGGTGCTGCCTCGATTATGCTACCTACTGAGCTAAAACTTGCAAGAAGGGTGACAGAGCGGGCCGTCTCTTTGGCACATCTAGCCAGGCCCAGGCCTTCCACTTCGGTCCTGCTTACTCTGGCTCTCCCCTCTGGCGAAGTACTGGCCACATAGTTGGCCATAAAGGATGCATTTTGTGCCCACTATGAAACCCTTTACAAACCTCCACAGAATTCCACCACTGTGGTGGGGGCTGTGCTTTTTGACCCACTTCCGCTACCTTGCCTCTCGGCTACAGCTAGGGATGAACGTGATCTTCCCTTGTTGCTTCAAGAGTTTAATGTGGTTTTGTATGATCTGCCCTGAGGGAAGACCGCCGGAGCAGACATATCTTCCTATCATCCATTTTTAGTCCTTAATGCTGATTTTAAAATTCTTACTAAATTGCTAGATAATCTATTACATCTGAACGTCCTGATACATGCTGATCAGTCCGGCTTTATTCCAGGCTACAACGCCTCTCATAACTTACGAAGATTTTGGGATCTCAAGACTAGTATGTCGGACAAGTTCCCGAGAGCTAGGTGCATTGCTTTTGATCTAGAGGAAGCATTTGACTCTCCTAACTGGGATTATATGCTGGAGGTCCTGAACAGGATGCATGCTGGTTCGAATTGGCTCAAATGGATTTGTATTTTACATAAGGCCCCAACTGCTAGTCAAGATGGGACACTCTATCTCATCCCCCTTCACAATAGGTAGGATGCCCTTTTTAGCCTTTACTTCTTATGATTGTGATGGAACCACTAACAATCCAATTGAGGCAATAAGGAATACACTAAGTATGTAACTAGAGTATACCACTCAGAACTGCCCTTTATGAGGCATCCCTGTACGCAGATAACATAATTTTTTATATAAGTGATGTCCAGTTAAACATTGCACCGATAACTTGCCTCTTGGCCGAATTTGAAGACATTTCTAGTCTTCGAGCTAACTAGTCTCAATCTTGCATTTTTCCTCTCTGAACCAGCTATATACTTTCATTCCCCCTTCATATGGACTCTCAGCTAAATCAAGAGTTGGTCACATTTCGATACATTGAGATTACTATATATCACAGGATAATAACCTGGGAAGGGCACTTCGATCTCTGAAAACACAATTTACCTTTTGGGGGACACTGCCTTTGTCCATCTTGGGACAAATAGCATTGATTAAAATTATAGTGCTTACACATCTTATATATTTTTTGTTAATCACCACTTTTCACTTCCTTGCTCTTTCTTTATGACTTGTACACAATGCTTAGTAAGTTAATCTGGCAAAAGGGTCACAGAAGTGTGGCATCATAAAACCTCAAGCTTCCAACTTACGTTGGGGGTACGGTTAGGACTTCAGTATATCGAACAATATTATCTAGTAGCACAAATTCAGTGGCCGGCATAGTAGCTGGTGGGCCACTCCCTCTCTGAGGCAACCCCTCACCGGCGAGAGCGAACCCATGGTCTGTGCAATTTCTAATATTATCTCCGAGAGCCCCACTCCCAAGTGTCCCTTCATTGCTTTCCACTGCATTATATTACATTCAGCGCTCACAAACACTCCACAAACACAGATTCCTCAATGCATCTGCAATCCCACTTGTGGCCCTGCCAGCTGTCAAGGACAACATCCCCCTACCCCCTCTAGAAACTTGTACTGAAGAGATCATTATTTCTGATTTATTCTCAGCCAGCAAATTATAACCATTTGACACACTCAGGACGCATTTTACAATTCTCCATGGCCATTTCCTCACCTATGCCCAAATTAAACATTTGCTGACCACTACTTTCCTGCTCTGAGACTTTGAACACACCACCTCTGCAGTAATTCAAGCACTGTAAACCTTAGGAGATTGTTCACTCTTGGTTCGGTGGCTCTACCAAGCGCGTCTACAGCACTGGGATCACACCAAGGGTTTCCTTCAACAGAGGTGGGAGGGTGACTGTGAGGAAATGGGATGTATTATCTGGTGTGGTTGTACGACCTCATTGTGTCCTGCACTTACCAACCCCTTTAGGACCCTTCAGTTTTGTTTGTCAAACCTTCAGCTCAACCCTGTGTAGCAATGGCTCTGATCAGCAAGGTTTACTCAAAGGAACAATTGTAAAGCATTTAAACAGCACCAAAACAATTTAAGAAGTAATCAACTCCGAAAACGTCTGACACCAATTTATAAAAATAGACTGTGACTGTATACAGGGAGTGCAGAATTATTAGGCAAGTTGTATTTTTGAGGATTAATTTTATTATTGAACAACAACCATGTTCTCAATGAACCCAAAAAACTCATTAATATCAAAGCTGAATATTTTTGGAAGTAGTTTTTAGTTTGTTTTTAGTTTTAGCTATGTTTGTGGGATATCTGTGTGTGCAGGTGACTATTACTGTGCATAATTATTAGGCAACTCAACAAAAAAAAATATATACCCATTTCAATTATTTATTATTACCAGTGAAATCAATAGAACATCTCAACATTCACAAATATACATTTCTGACATTCAAAAACAAAACAAAAAAAAATCAGTGACCAACATAGCCACCTTTCTTTGCAAGGACACTCAAAAGCCTGCCATCCATGGATTCTGTCAGTGTTTTGATCTGTTCACCATCAACATTGCGTGCAGCAGCAACCACAGCCTCCCAGACACTGTTCAGAGAGGTGTACTGTTTTCCCTCCTTGTAAATCTCACATTTGATGATGGACCACAGGTTCTCAATGGGGTTCAGATCAGGTGAACAAGGAGGCCATGTCATTAGATTTCCTTCTTTTATACCCTTTCTTGCCAGCCACGCTGTGGAGTACTTGGACGCGTGTGATGGAGCATTGTCCTGCATGAAAATCATGTTTTTCTTGAAGGATGCAGACTTCTTCCTGTACCGCTGCTTGAAGAAGGTGTCTTCCAGGAACTGGCAGTAGGACTGGGAGTTGAGCTTGACTCCATCCTCAACCCGAAAAGGCCCCACAAGCTCATCTTTGATGATACCAGCCCAAACCAGTACTCCACCTCCACCTTGCTGGCGTCTGAGTCGGACTGGAGCTCTCTGCCCTTTACCAATCCAGCCACGGGCCCATCCATCTGGCCCATCAAGACTCACTCTCATTTCATCAGTCCATAAAACCTTAGAAAAATCAGTCTTGAGATATTTCTTGGCCCAGTCTTGACGTTTCAGCTTGTGTGTCTTGTTCAGTGGTGGTCGTCTTTCAGCCTTTCTTACCTTGGCCATGTCTCTGAGTATTGCACACCTTGTGCTTTTGGCACTCCAGTGATGTTGCAGCTCTGAAATATGGCCAAACTGGTGGCAAGTGGCATCGTGGCAGCTGCACGCTTGACTTTTCTCAGTTCATGGGCAGTTATTTTGCGCCTTGGTTTTTCCACATGCTTCTTGCGACACTGTTGACTATTTTGAATGAAACGCTTGATTGTTCGATGATCACGCTTCAGAAGCTTTGCAATTTTAAGAGTGCTGCATCCCTCTGCAAGATATCTCACTATTTTTGACTTTTCTGAGCCTGTCAAGTCCTTCTTTTGACCCATTTTGCCAAAGGAAAGGAAGTTGCCTAATAATTATGCACACCTGATATAGGGTGTTGATGTCATTAGACCACACCCCTTCTCATTACAGAGATGCACATCACCTAATATGCTTAATTGGTAGTAGGCTTTCGAGCCTATACAGCTTGGAGTAAGACAACATGCATAAAGAGGATGATGTGGTCAAAATACTCATTTGCCTAATAATTCTGCACTCCCTGTACACCACAATGAAAAAGGTCTATCAGAGGGTTTTACAAGTTATAATAAATCCAATTATTTCACTAAACAAGGAACAAGCATTTTCAAATTCAGCAAAATTGGCACTTATAAATGTTTTCACCAAAAAGTTTAAGCTAGCTGTAATGTGATCACCTAGAGTTACTTTAGATAACCAACTCGAGTAGGGAGACGGTCATAGGGACTAGCTGGGTTCTCAGATACAGTTACATCAGCAAGTTAAGCAGTCTTTGTCAGGTCCAGACACTTTTATCCTTTGCAGTTCTTTCCTATGGAAGAGGTCTGATGCAAGGGATGAAGGATGCTGTTGATGTGACCTAGTCAACAGGGGTCTTGCTGTGTCTATTCCTCAGTCCACGAAGGGGGTGAACCAGTCCTGGTCACAAGGTTGACATCTTTCGAAGTCCTCTTGGTGCTGGCTGAAGCCCAGTCCCCAATGGACAACTGGTCACCCAGTATTGCTGTCACACGCCAATCCCTCCTGGTTTGATAAATCATCCTCTGGGGGACCCTGCAGCACTCCAACAACTGTCCCAGGCTCAGTGAGCTCAGGTGCAACTTTGTTCATCTGGTTCTGGTCCCCGATCCTGCACAGTGCCTGTTGGTGACGGGATGAAGCCTTTGGGCTACCAACTTGCCCCAGCAGGCTTCGCAGCTGTTGTGGACCTTCACTGTGAACAGCAGGCCAGCTCACTGACCCTTGGAATCTCTTGGCTTTGGCTGCGCTTCGAAGACAACTTCTCCTCGAGCAGTCCCTCTCCTTTGCTAGTCAGCAGGTGCAGTCCAGGTCAGTGCAGCCCCTCTTTGCTGGTTCTACAGTGCAGCAGGGCAGTCCTTTAAACCTTCTTCCAGTGCAGTCTAGATCTGAGTTTGGGGTGCCAGGGGTGCCCTAATTCTACTTTTATTTGCACAACTTTCATGTGTTTATTTGCACATCTTTGATTTTGTGGGTACCTCTACAGGCATGTGTATTGGAGGGCATTTCTCAAAATGACTTCTTTCTTACCCACTGTCTTCAATTTGGAAGGTATACATGTAGAGAAATACTATTTGTAATAACACTTGTTCTACTGTTCTGTGTGTTTTCCCCTAAACCACCCGATAAAAATGGTAGCTCACTTGTGTGAGTAGGCCTAGTGGCCACAACAGGAAACAGCCCAAAACATGGACACATCACATTTTTCCACTGAAAATGGACCCTTTTTTGCAATGCGCCTAGCTGTGGATTTTGTACCCTAGCTCACTGGGCATCTATGGAAACCTAACAAACCTGTACATTTTTGAAAACTTGACACCAAGGGGAATCCAGGTTTGGGTAACTTGCATGGTTCTCACTAGGTTGTGTTATCCAGAATCCCTTGCAAACCTCAAACTTTGACAAAAAACACATTTTCCTCATAAATCTGTGATGGAAAGTTCTGGACTCTGCGGGGAGCCACAAACATCCTTCCACCCAGCATTTCCTCAAGTCTTCTTATGAAAATGGTACCTCACTTTTGTGGGCAGGCTTAGTGCCCATGACAGGAAACGGCCTGAAACTCCATGTGGACACATCACATTTTTCCACTGAAACTGACCCTTTTTTTTAAATGTGCCTTTTGGCCCCTAGCTCAGCCAGCACCTACGCACACCAAGCAAACCTGTACATTTTTAAAAACTAGACACCTAGGGAAATCCATGATGGGATGACTTGCATGGCTCTCACTAGGTTGTGTTACCCAGAATCTCTTGCAAACCACAAACGTTGACTGAAAAAACACATTTTCCTCACATTTCTGTGATGGAAAGTTCTGGAATCTACGAGGAGACACAAATTTCCTTCCATCCAGCATTCCTTCAAGTCTTCTGATAAAAATGGTACCTTACTTGTGTGGCAAGTGTAGGGAAAGCTGCAATGCTATCGTCCATGTTGTACTTTTGTTGTGATGTAAAGCTTAATTTGAAACTATCCACTACTCGAAAGGCAAAGCAGTTCATATTGCCAATTCCCATTTTAACTGATGATGAGAATGAAAGAGTGAACCCTCACAAAGTATGTAAGCAGAGCTTCCTTTTAGTTTTATGTGTGAACCAAGCACACACACATGGACACATGGAAGTAGACTAGATGACTTTGGGTCTGATTTAGAACTTAGCGGAGGGAATAGTCCATCACAAACGTGATGGACAATTCCATCCGCTGTACTATGATCCCTTTATATCTAATGGGGATTGTAATACAGCAGATGGGATATACATCACGTTTATTACAGAGTATCCCCTCTGCCAAGTTCTAAATCAGGCCCTTTGCAACATTTTAAAACTTAGGTGATAATGACTGTGTGAAATGTGTAACACCTCTGACGAGTTCTAGCATTTTAACCAATATTGCATTCTGGGATTTTGATTCCATTAAAAAAGTGTAAAGGCAGATGTACAAGCCCCACAATGCAATATGTTGAATGCTGATATGTCGTAGTTCACTTGATAGACTAGTAAAATGCAAAATAAAATTTTGTTGCTGGCTTTCTGCCTTTTTTGCTTGAGAGGTAAGCAGCCCAATGGGTGAGATGGCAGATATAGCCTTTCAAATGCAAATAGACACATTTCACTGCTAAAATTAACATTCCTTGGGAAAAATGGCTTGCTGAAAAGACATTGTTTCCCAGAACAATGCAAGCAACAGAGACACTATGAAGTGAAAATGAATGTGCTGACATCCATCTTTCTGAGCACTTCCTGTAAACATGCCTTGAAATGGTGCTGCATCTGCTGCAGGTGCTGCCCCGGGAAGTTCAGCAATGCGTGACCCTGCATTCTCACACTAAAATGCATTTTCAAAATTTTTTGGCTCTTCTGAGCATTGTTCAAAGTGCTTTAATTTGAGCATGGCTCCTTCGTTTTACTCTTTCTGCAGCGCCACGGCAGAGAGAGCCAGACCCAGAGCAAAAGTGAAAACCTGCTCTTGACCTGGATTGTTACAATGTATGGCTTGTTATAACATGGCACTATCTATTTGCGGTTCTCGCCCACATGGGGATAGGGCCTAAACTATTAGTTTACACCATGTTGTTATACTCAAATCCTACCTCTCGGAACTGACGCGGTCGCATTGTCTTGACTCTCTTCTCAGTCTGCTGTGACACAAGACAGGGGTGTCCACTCTCTCCATTCTTATTCGCGCTCGTAAAGGAGCCTCTTGCCATACGTCTGCATGGGGCGGGCCAGGAGTAGGGTATCCCACTGGTGGATAGGATGCAATACTTGGGGATCTATCTTTATCACACACCGACATACATCTATGAGGGGAATCACTGTATGGCCCTAGCAGGAATTAAAGACCAAGCCCATTTTTGGCAATCTCTCCCGTGGCCCCCACGGGCAAAATAGCATTGTCAAAGATGGTCATTCTGCCCCATCTTCTCTATTATTTCACAAACCTCCCTGTTGTCTCTCCCACACCCCTTTTTCAAAGAGCTAGGTACTATTCTATCCAACTTAATCCGTGGTAAAAAATGCCACAGGGTAGCTCTTACTAAACTACAATTTCTGGCGGATTATGGGGGCATGGGGAGCCCAACCTTTGAGGCTTATTGTTTGGCATCACAGCTCTAATGGCTATCCCGCTGGAAAGCAGGCTGGCACTTAGGGGATGCCGCTAACAGCCAAGGGCCTATACCAATACTGACAATCCGAAGTCTTTTCCTCCCAAATATGCTGCCCCTCTCTCCCTGGCCCCGAGAGGTCTCAGTGGCTTGAGCTTGCATGACTCACATACACCACCTTTCCCGCACAACTGCAATGTATGCCTGACACTTCCACTGATCGGCTTGCCCACCACACCGGGGTCTATGCAGCCAAGGGCGTAAGGGTTTGGACGGAACATTCAGTGCTCTCTGCAGGTGACCAATTTTCTGAAGGACATTTCCTCCCCTTTGAACAATTGGCTGAAAATTACAGCCTCCCACTGAGGCAATTCCTTCTCCATAGACAAATAGGTCACACACATTGTACGCTCTAGAACATTACAGAAGAAGAAATCCTTCAATCCATCTTAGTCATGGGTGCTGTTCGACACCTCATCACATGGCTCTATAAAGCCTTATGTGAGCTTACACTCCCTTCTCTCCTACCCTTATGACAAAAATGGGAAGATGAATTCGGTAGAGCACTTCATGATAAAGAATGGGACAGAGTAGGGAAAGAGCACTTCAGTTTCCCAAAGCTGTGAACCGCAATTCCTGCTTCAAGAACATTCAATTCCACATACTCCAAAGGGTGTATTTAACGCCAGCACAGTTTAACCGCATCTTCCCAACACACAATCTAGCTGCCCATGCTGACAAACTCCTGATACTGATCTTAAACATATTAATTGGTCCTGGTCAACTCTCCACAGTTGTTGGTGCTACTCTAGAGGTTGTCACAGAACTTCCAGACTTATATACATGGGATGCAAGCTCCCTCAGCATTTTCTGATGTAAAAACCAACACATTTTTTAGCCTGCTTTGCATCCTTAGCACTCCTACTTGCAAAATGTACTATTACACTACGCTGGTGATCTACTACTGCTCCCTCCAATTGCTGCATGGCACAGGGAGGTGCGGAAATGGGGCACAGCTAAGGAGGATGCCCTTCGCTATGTATAGGTGAGACACTGGTATAAACACCCCATTCCCCCAGTGGGCCACCCTAACCACTAGGAGGTGAATAAAGATAAGGCCTGATTTAGATCCTGGCACAGGAGTTACTCCATCACAACAGTGACGGTTATCCTGTCCACAAAAATATAATTCCCGTAGGGTATAATGGGATTTATATTTCGGCGGATGGGATATATGTCACTGTTGTGGCAGTGTAACTCATCCACCAGGATCTAAATCAGGCCCCTCGTCTTCCCCCTAGACTGTTCATGCTCCACACACCTGTTACCCTTGGCATCGCCGCCAGGGGTCCTACCACTGCAACATCCAACCAACCTGCACTAGTTCATCTCCAAGAGCACGCTGCCACTCCCATCGCCAATTTGCCAACATTAGCTGCAGTATCGAAAAATCTCATGTCCGAGCACTTGACAAACCATGCCAGTCCCCCCATACATACCTTCAGTACCCTGTGCTCCCACAACCAAGTTGACAAGACTTTTCACAGTTATATCCCCCAGACATATGCCAGGGTCCCACCAACACCTGGATTACCCACATGCATGAATGTTACCCCACTTCAGTTGCCAGGACCTTCTGAAATAGTCTATGAGAATTTGTTTTCCTCCTTTATGTCACACTTTATTGAAAGTGTTTGTTTTATGCATACTAAAATCTAAAACAAATATTTAAAATAAAATAGTGTATGTGTCTGGCACATTCAGAATCAACATCACAGTGTCTCTCGAGAAGCACACAGACTGAGGAACAAGATAAAGTTTTGAAGGTGCGCACTGCTATGCTCCTGGGACCGGTGCCCAGTCAAATACTCTGCACTATGAGGCCCAGCTATTTTGAGGCTATCATTGCTAAACTCAGACCTCCACTCTGAGACTCTGGGTCTGATAGAACAGTCAAGTGGCAACAACCTGACCGGTGCATCCAGCCTGCAGCTGGGACTGTTAGCCAGATCGACTTCTCAACATAGGTAATTTAGGTGAGTCATGCAGTCCTATATAAATTTCAGCACACCCTCAAGAACCACTGAGACTACATTGGAGCTGGACCTGGCTCATATGAGAGCAAAATAAACTAATTAACAAACCAAACATTAATAACTAGGGATTTTTCAAGTTCATTGTTAATATGGGAGCGCACCAGTGGATATTGCATTAGGCTTCTTAAAGTTTTCAACCTTGACAGAACCCCAGGCTTGCATGCCAGATAGGTGGTGAAACACTTGTTGGCTTTACTACAACCCATTTATCTATAGTGGCTGCATATTGGAACATTCATTTTCATCAAATGATGTAATTGGAACTATTGACACATATTGGGATAAGGAAAGGTTTATATATGAAGCAACAATATAAAAGTGACCAAAAAGTAAAAAAGTGAAAAAGGAAATAAAAGCTTATATTTTCCACCTTATTTTCTGTAAGACTCATTTGTGATATTTTATTTTGGACCAATAGGATTTTATTAATAATATTCTGGGAATAATATACTCTGTATAGTTTTGTTTATGTTTTACGCTTTACTTTGTCTAGCATTTCTTAAGTGTATATTTGCTTTTGCCGAATGTGTGTCAATAGTATATTTTCATGCAACTTGTGATTCTTGTACAGTGCATACACTGTGAACCGAGTCTTCTATACATGCCTCGGTAAGTTCAGTGTTTGGGAGGATGTGCATGAGAGAGCACGATTGACTACTCTGAATTAGAGGGTTAAGGAAGTGAAAGCTTTGCACCGTGCCTGTTGGTGGTTAATAAATGTGTTGTGTTCAGACAAAATACTCATCCAACCACTCATCTAATCATTATCCTTTCTTCAGAAAACAGTGGTAAACCCTTTCCATATGGTAGACCATGTCAGTGATCCAGTCCCTGTTTACATTTCACGTTTTACTTCATTTACGTTCCTTAAGAGTATATGCTCGTGTGTGTGCATGTGTGTGAGAGAGAGAACAGTGAAGAGGACGACACCAGGAAGTACCTGCAGAAAGACAGTAAAACAGCAGTGGCAAAGTGGAAGGAGATGAGGTCTGAGGTATGCAGATGGAGGATGTCAGAAAGATGTAAGGAGAAAAAAATGACATAAGCGGATAATAGAGTGCCAAACTGCATTGGAAAGTGATGTGAAGGGAGGAGCAAGAGTGTCAGAAACACTCCGAATACCACTCCAAATACCACTCCTCCTTCCACAGGCCTATTAATGTTCAGTTCACAGATTAATGTACTCAAAATTGAAAAATATTCTAATTATTCACAACATAATTATTATTACTCATTGATCTGATATTGTTAACAAAGGTTAGGAATGACAATAGGTCTTGCTTGTGTGAGGCGTATGTTCATTGTTGTGAAACAATAATAAAATAATAGGGAGTACTCAAATACTGGTTATTGCTTTTATTTACTCAGGAGACAGTGTCACTCCCCCAAGTTCAATCCCCCAAGAGCATGTCCCCCGTAACCCAAGAGGGGGCAATAGGGAATTGCGTCTTCGCAGACAAGAAGCACTGTGGATTATGAGACTCAGAACTGTAGAAACAGGATTGAATTCTGATAGGGAACTGGAATTTTTCTTGGGGGATTGAATGAGTATTATTTTCTGTATTATTTTCTGTGTTATATAATTTGTTAGTGGTGATTATGTGTTAGTACATTTTGTATATTTGCAAGTAACGTGTAATATAAATATGTTTTTTAATGTACTAATGATAGACAGTGTAAATTGAGTACATACGAGTTAAAGATCAATGGCTCTTAAACGCACAATAATTCACAATCAATGAGTGGGATGTGTTTTATTTCCCCTTTTGATGTTATTTTAGGGGTGACTAGTAGCTTGGATTCGTTAAATGGCATACTTTGATTGACATTTAGGTTATTATAATGTTATGGGTACCCCATTGATGTATTTGGTATAGTGGTGTACTTGGTACATTTCTATTAATTGAGATTTGGCCTGTAATACTAGTGCTAGTGATAACAAATTCGCTTTATCTTATTTTCGTTGTTGATTCAATCTAAATAATACGGTATTTTGCTTAATAGCTGACTAGTTTAATGCTTATTGCTTCTTTATTAGGAGATACAGATTTTGATCTCTTTTTCCCCCTTATGTTTGTCTCTTGTACCTTCGGTTAATATTGCGAAATGCTGCGTTTTATGGGAACTGCAGTGGCTGACGCAGTTGTGTGCCGTCTTTGATGTTGGTGCCCCGGTTAGCTTGAAGGCCGAACCCGGAAGTGTATATAACTTCCGGGTTCGGGTGTTCGCGTTCAGCGTACACGCTAGGCGTCCGTACTGGAAGACGCCGCTTTTCTCGATACTCATCTGCCGTTCCAGCGAACTGGTGGTAAGTTGAGTGTAATGCGCGTACACACATTTTGCCAGTAATATAACTCTCCAGGATCGAGTTATTATCGGCGCGTTGATGGATATTTTCGTAGTCTTGTAGCACAACTCATGGATTATTATTATTTTTTGTTATTATGGCATGGATTTCTGACTAATAGGTTATAGTTACGGATTATGCCAGTCATGGTATATTCAGATCTATTATAAGTGGTAACGTTTTGCTTTTACGAAGTATTAGTGTGTTGGAAAACACTTATACTTTCCCCTTTTTCCTTAACATTAGATTCTGAACATAGATTGGATATCAGTCACGCTGGAAGTTCATATTGGATTGATATTAGTTGATGAATACTTGCCTTTAAATTGTGGTAGACTTATAAGGTATTTAAATACAAGTAATCTCTCTATGGGCACACGTATACACTTTGGATTATGGGTGTTTGCTTTTTGGTGTTTTTTTACTTGGGTATTTCACGTATAGTTAAGCATGCTGTAAGTTTCTGTTATCTCATCACTCATAAGTGCTTTATTAAAGTGCTCTTTAGTTGGAGTTGGTTGTTGATCTCTTTCCTCTCACTTTTGATGGGGTGGTGTTGACCAATAATTCCTCTTTTTGGTTTTGATACACAATTGGTGTGAACTGGGCGGTTAAGTACATTGATCTTAACTCGTGTGTTATCTTTATGATTTCTAGCCCTGAAGAAGTCGTAAGGGATTTAAACATTTCCCAAGACGAAACACGTGTTGGCTGGATGTACAATCTACCTTTGATGTTCTGAACTTGTCAATAAACCTGTGGATTCATCTGTGGACTTTTGAAACTTGTTCTATGAGACATGGACCTTTATGATATTGTTTATTTATTTTAGTAATCTATACGTGGTTCTATAAGAGGGGACCCTCACTGTGCACTGTATGAAATCTGGTGTCATCTGAGGTAGTTTGTAAGGTGTCTCTGTGGGTGGATGTAGCCCTGGCCTGCTGGTGTTGATTCTTTCTGGCCCCAGATCCAGGTGTGCCAGGTGTGGTCAAGAGCTGGACTGGTCCCACATCTCCAGCAAGTCCCACACTTAATCCCAGGCTGTGTAAAATTGTGGTTTCCCCCTATGTAGCCCTCTCAATTTAGCTGGAAATAGTAACATATATTTCACATTCATGGCTCGTAATTTTTGTTTGGCTGCTGTGAATGATCTACATAGTTTGTGCACCCTCAGGATCTAATCTGGGAAAATACCTGCTAGATGGACTGCATAATGTGGATCTATATTTCACCTGGCCCACTGATGAACAGCGTCCCTTTTGCTGTAGTTTAGGAACCCGGCCATAGAGGTTCTAGAAGGGGCTCATGGGAGTGACAGCGACACAAAGGCTCTGTCAAGAATTTTTAAGGCTCCCTGCCCTTTGCTTGCTCTGGAAACAAAATTGAGATCGTTGCACCGCAACCTTCCCTTTTCATCTTCAATACATGTGTCCAGGATATGTGATTGTTCCAAGAGAATGCAAATCTCCAATTTCAGTTCAATTATTTCAGTGGTCAGAATCTCTACTGATTTCTCAGTTTGAGGGGACCTCTCCTTTCCTTTACGGAAGTCAGTGTGCAGGAGGTTTGCCTTGATGGACATGGAATCAATCTTATTTTCCAGCACAAACCTCTGTCTATAGCTGCCAGAATGTGTGCCCCAGAGAAGTCTTGTAACCCTCCTCCTCATCCTGGGATCCTCTCAAGGCCTACCAATGTGTTCGAGTTCCCAGAGCCATCCACAAACTATTCCATGCAAGTCTGTTAGTAGCTCCTATCTCTCCTCATTGCTCCAGTTTTTATGGTTGAAGTAGTTCACTTTTTGTCATGTTAGGCCAGTAGGGCAGTCAGGGCCCAGTGACCACATCAACCGTGCTGAGGGTAATGCTTTCCTATCAGTCGGGGTACAGACCACACTGCTGTAATTCAACACATGAAGGGGCTCAGCTCCAAATTCAGGGTAGGCTGTATATTTCCTTTCCTGTGCACCTCTCACTAATTGTAGTGACCGTTTAAAAATTAGGGTGGTCCCTTTTACTTAGAGCGGGACGTGGTATACCCTTCCACAGAACAGAGGATGTGGATGAAAGTACAAGGGGGAGATCAAGTTACAAATATCCCCACAGACCTCTGCTCATGCAGACTGTGTTGCTCACAGTGCCAAGGAGTGCTAATATAGCTGTGTTTTTTTTGTCCCTTCATGTCACAGAGAACGCAAGGATTCTATCTAACTGAATTTTGCAGCCCTGTGGGAACCAAAGGGCTTTCCTGGCAGCCTCCGACTGAAGCTCCCAGCAGTGTCCCAAATGCACAAAAAGGACCGGAAACCCGTTGATGTAGACCAAAGGGGACAATTCCTCTCATCCACCCTGAGTGCATTATCTGACCGACTGGGCCAAGCGCCCACCACCAGCCCTTGGAGATCACTCCCCTACTAGGTTTGCATAAACCTCACTGCATACCCGCAGGTGTCGACTCTACGTCGGGTTTGCCTCACCTGATCAGATCAGCTATGGGTATTCACCATAGTGTTCCTGACGGCCTGCTGCACCCCAGAGGATCCTGCCCTTAGCCACACTGGGGGTCGGCAGACCTTCCTCTCTTGCTTCATCTGAGGTGTGTCCCCCAGGTCCTTTCCAGTTGACTCCCAGTGGCAGGTGCCACCGCAAGGCGACTCAACTGGCCGGTCCACTGAGCACAACCACAGGCTCTTCAGGCTTCGGGAAGGGAGGCCTCATTGCCTTCCCTCTCTCATCAGCTTTGTCAGGGTCTTGAACAGACTATTTCATAGATTCAACCTCGGCTCTGGGCAGGCAGACATCTTAGAATCTGTTGCGGGCAGCCTGGATTATTCACTGCTGATTCTCGTTTTTCCCACTGCAGTCTTTGCCTCCAGCCCTGATATATATATCAGGGGGAGGTTGTTCAGGTACATGGTCGAGCCTCTCCAGAGTTCTGTTTGACTGCAGGATTGTTATGGATTCTGTAGGGCTGACAGTAGCTGAGGTTTACTCCCTGTGCACAGGGGTGCAGCCCACAAGTGCATAGATATGTTCACGGATGGATGAAAGAGGGATTCAGTAGGTGGGCAGAAAAAAGGATAGAAGAGTGGATGAATAAATAAGTCCAGACACAAATTACCCCTTGCTCTTGCTGTGCAAAAGTATGTTGATGTGCAACAAAAACATAGGGAAAATCATGGTAGATTCATAAAGCGAATAGTAATTTAAAAAGTTAAGGTTATGACAATGAAAAATATCCTTGATGTTTTGGTTATTGTATATGTTCTTTCCTTTTTATGGCCTTGATGATGACATCTTTAAAGTGAAATGACCCAAAAGCATCATGGCGCTAAAGACAATGCTAGACCAGTTGATGGAAACAGACTCTTGTCTCTAAGGACCTGACGTGTATAAAGTCAAGAGCCAAGTTTTAAGGGCTTTACTAAAAGCCATGTGGCTTTTTATACTCTTAACACCATGTAGTGTGGATTCACCTAAAAATAGCCACATTAGCACATTAGATTATCTTCTGTGGTTTTTTGAAGCACCCATGGCCATGTGACAGTTGAGCAGTGTTGGCCTTTGGAGGCGTATCTGGGGTGACAAGATATCAGAAGGTAAAAAGAAGGACATGCGGTTGGAGCAGGCAGGTTAAATGCTGGCAACAGTGGAATAGGGACCCCCGCCCATTAACAGCGTGTGGCTCGTCACTGCACGCTATGACCTTGTAATTGAAAAGTTTATAACAGACGTGAACAAGTATTTCCAGTTCTATTAAGGACACAGAGGCATAGATTAAGCATTTTCTTCTTTGCTTTGATGTGATAGTAGCAGTGTAAAATACAAACACCATATAAGGTTGTAGTAAAAGAAACCAAGAATATCCACGCTTTCATAGAAAATAACTACAGATCAACTATAGGTAGTCCATCATCGAATCACAAAGCTAGTACTCATATAAACTGAAGTAGAAACATGACAACCGACTCTTCCTGTTAGAAGGAGCATTCCAATTGCATGAAGGTCACATACACATCACCATTGTTTTTGTTCTGAAACCAGAAACAACAAGCTAAATATCTCATTTTATTAGGTCAACTATAAAAGGTGGTGCAGAGAAGAAAGCATATCAAACAATTATATTCAGAACAAACAAATGGGTGTGATAATCTTCACCTGAAACAAATGGGTTGAATATTCCCCACCTCCATGTCCATTATATAATTTAGGATCAAATCTGTTTATTGTATTTAAAAAGGCAAAAAAAAAAACAAAAAAAAAAAACATACAAACACAGCTCATCACGGACATAAATGCAAATATCAGCACAATAGCAATCCGAAATTTTCACGCGTCAGTCTCAGAAAGAACACACCCCACGGAACCACCCAGCCAGTCTTCTCATTGCAGAATCATGTGACCACCGGTAATGCCCAATAATCCTCCGAAGTCCCAGTCCTAAAGATGAAAACACATAAACATATAAACATGAACACTTCAACTATGCTTCCCTCCAAGAAACCATGTCATCTTCCTATTTCTCCTCACCTCGACCCTTTGCATCGTCCAAGCTCATCTCCCTCATCCAATCTCCCCCCCAGCCCTCAGACCAAAAATTCAAATCAGCCTCAAGACTCTCAGGTATAACGGGCATGTCAGCTCGGCAAATTCTGCTGAGAGAATCCGAAGGAACGGCTTCCACAACTCGCCCAAGCCTCCAACCCGCTGCTGGGATGCTCGCTTAATTTTCTCCCTGGCAAAGATAACCCACAGTTTCTGGAACCATGAAATACACGTTGGCACTTTGTCTGTACCCCAAAAAGCTAGGATCAATTGCAGCGCTGCATTAAGAGCTAAAGCCATCTGCCTCCCCTTTAAGGACCGTAAGGGAAAAGTAAGGGAATTAGGTAACCCCAATAATATATACGATGGGAGTCTCGGGATCTTAACTTGGAACGCTGCATCAATATCATCTATTATGCTTTCCCAATAGCGATGCAGCTTGGGGCAGTGCCAAAGCAAATGCGTAAGCGTACCCGTAGCTCCACACCCCCTCCAGCAAAGATCCGACTTATCACGATTCCGTGCATGCACCCGCGATGGAGTGTAATACCAATATGAAGCGACTTTATATGATGTCTCTGTCGCAGCTGCATTATATGCTGTGTGGTGTATTCTATAGAATATGCTGTCCCATTCCTCCTCTGAGAGTTCTCTCTCCAGCTCCCTTTCCCATCGCAACTGCCCTTTTGACTTAGGCGGACGGCCTTCCCCTTGCAAATGCCGGTACAGCTCCGAGTTGCTTCTCTTATCATCCTTTTTTAGGAACAGCCATTTCTCAAATGGCGTAAGAGGCCTGTCTATCAGAGCTCTGTTCGCCGGCAAGAGAGCCCAGTGTCGAACCTAATAATACATCAATCTATCCGCCTCCATTAGTCCATAGGCCTCTCACATCTGGTCGAAGTACAACACCCCTTGTTCGTCAAAAAGACTCCCTACTCTCCTGCAACCCCCTTCATACCAGCGTCTCAAGCCCTCCACACGAAGTCCAGGCTCAAAGTCAGGGTTCGCGCCTATGGGGATCATAGGGGACGGAAAGGAAGTCAGCCCTAAACGCAAGCAACCGCATCCCATACTCGTAACGTTGTACCAGTAATCAAGGAAGAATATAGGCCACCCACCCTATGTCGGCGCCGGAGCCAGGACTCCTTCCATATATGAGAGCCTGCCACCGCTTGGTCCATAAAACACCAGTGTTTCTCCAAGAGAGCGCGACTCCACTCCACCAGAAAGCGTAGCTGTGTAGCCTGAAAATATCTCAGAAGACATGGTATCGCCAAACCCCCGCTGCCCTTGGGACGATATAGAGCCTGCCGCGGAAGACGTGCCGGACGACCCTCCCATATAAATCTCAAGACCGCCGACTGCAGGGTGGCAATCGTCCGAGGAGGTGGGGCTAGTGGGAGAGCCTGAAACATATACAGTATTTGCGGCAAGATTGTCATCTTGACCGCAGCCACCCTGCCCAGCCAAGACAGTTTATGGCTCCCCCACAACTCCTGTCGTACATCGCGAACCAACTTCGCGTAGTTCACACTCGCCGTTTTAACTGCAGACGTTCACAGCTCAATCCCGAGATAGGAAAGGCGTGAGGATGACCAAGTGAAGGGATATCGAGCCTTCAGATCCTTCACGTGATCAGCGCTCAGAGACAGACCAAGAACATGAGATTTCTGCATATTCTCTTTAAATCCCGAAACCTGGCTGAAGCCAACTAGTATCTCCATAAGCGCAGGCAAAGAGTTTGCAGGCTCCGCAAGTGTAAGAATAACATCATCAGCATATAAAGTAATAAGATGGGGGTCTCCGCCAAATTTCACCCCAGAAACCAAGGGACTGTCCCGCAAGTGCTGTGCCAGGGGTTCCATATATAACGCAAAAAAAAGGGGGAAAGCGGGCACCCCTGCCTGGTCCCCCGCCCCAACAGGAACAGCCTAGAAAGCACACCATTAACTCTGACCGCAGCTCTAGGGGACCGATAGGCACACTGGATCCAAGATCTGAAACCCAGGCCCAGACCAAAACGCTCCAAGACCCGGAATAAATATGGCCAATGAACCCTATCAAATGCCTTTTCGGCATCGATAGAGAGAAAAAGTGCCTCTCTACGGGATCTGTCAATTTTATCTAACAAATGCAGAAGGCGCTTCGTATTGTTGCCACACTGTCGATTCGGAATAAAACCAGACTGATCCGGATCAATAGGAGCCGGCATATAAGGATCAAGTCGGTAAGCAAGGATCCCCGTAAATAACTTAGCGTCAATATTCAGAAGCGAAATCGGCCTATATGAAGCGCACTCCTCCGGGTCTTTGCCCGGTTTATGTGTAACAGTAATGGTAGCGTCTAGCATACTCGGCGTCAGGGTTCCCGTCGTCCGAAAGGAATTAAATAGCCTCACAAGAAGCGGGGCGAGCTCAGCACAAAAGGTTTTATAAAACAGTGCTGTGAACCCATCAGGTCCAGGGGACTTCCCACACTTTAAGCGATAGCCGATATAACCTCCTCCTTCCTTATCTGTTGATCCAACAGGGACGCCTCACGCTCACTGAGAGGAGTAATTGCTATGCCCTCTAAGTAAGATTCCAGGGCCGCATCATCCCGCTCATCTGCCGCTTACAACATCCAGTTAGAATCCGGCAAAGACCTCTGTAATCTGATTGCTCGTACGAACCTCTTCGCCCGAGGAAGAACGAATCAGGTTGACCGCCGACGCTGCACGCTGTGCTCATAGCCGATACGCCAATAGCTTTCCACATCTATTGCTCCTGATATAGTATTTGTGCTTAAGTCGTGCTACCGCGTACTCCGCCCTATCCCAGTCCAGTCGTTTCAACTGCTGCCGTACCTTCTCTAATTCGCGACAAATTCTAGGCGCACCAGTGGATTTATGGGAACGCTCCAGGACAGCTACCCTCTGCTCAAGCCTCTCCCTCACCTCCCTCCTCACTCTATTATCCCTCGCCGACAATGCCATCACCTCGCCCCGCACTACTGCTTTCAGTGCCTCCAACACAGTCTCCACAGAAGTACTGCCCTCATCGTTGAAGCTGATATAATCCCTAATCGCACGACGAAGCGAATCTACCGCTATCTTGCTCTGAAGCAGGGAGTCTCTAAAGTGCCAGCTCGGCGTGCCAAAGCGACCTATCTCCATGGCCAGCTCGACCGTGATAGGGGCATGATCTGTCAGAGCCCTAGGCTCAATCGTAGCCTCCTGAACTCGGGACATAAAATTGAAAAATCTAGAGAGGGCACTCTGTGATACCCCTCCAGCTGCTGCTATGACCCCTTGATAGCTCCCTGAGGCAAGTAGGTGCAGAGAGCATAATACCTGCACATGGGTGGGTATGCTATTAGTCTTGTGTGTTGTGTGCTGCAGTATGGGTTGTAGCTCTGCTATCAGGTCAAGTATCATGGCTGAGCTCAACCTGTACTTCTCAAAAATGTCCTCCTCAGTCTGGTCAAAAAGGGTAATGCGCACTCTGAAAATGCACTCCTGTCTCCTCCTTCCTCTCCTCAAAGCTGCCAAGATCCTCATTCTCCTCGCCATGACGTAGAGTGCAGCCATTGTGGAAAGGAGTCTGAGGCATTCTGGGCCTCTTTATATAGGTTGCACCTGGTTACCACCTGGTTTCAATCCGTGGTAATTTGCATGTGCAAAAGGCCATTCTGCGCAAATTCGCAATTTGCAAATTTTTGATGCATCGAATTGCGACATGGTTTTGCGCGTCACATTTTGCGTCTCGCAATTTGCAACGTGAAATACCAAATCTGTATTTGCGAGTCGCTATTCGGGCTCGCAATTTGCAAAATGCTAATAGCGATTCAGTATTTCATGTCGCAAATTGCGAGACGCAAAATGCGACACGCAAAACCATGCCGCTTCGCTAAAAGTCGCTAATTTTGCGATTCCTTGTTTTTGGCCTGCAAATGCCTTTCATGCATCGCAGACCACGTTTTTGCATTCGCAAAAGGCCGATTTCTGCGATTCGCACCGTTTGCAGGTGCAAATCCATTTCATAAACTCATGCGAGGCCAGAAAAAGATCGAGCCGTGCATATGTCTTGGTCGCGGCTGAATAAAAGGAGTAATCCCGGAGTGTGGGATGTGATATCCTCCATACGTCCTCCAGCCCACACTCCGCCAGCCACTGTCGCCCCATCTCCGATAAAGTACCAGTCTGCCTGAAGCGCTGGCCCGAGCGGTCAAGCTCGTTGTCCATCACCAGATTAAAATCTCCCCCTACCAAAATGGCACTATCAGGCGAACTATGTATACGGGAAACTGACTGTCTCAGAAAGGTCTCCTGCTGGGAATTCGGAGCATAAAGGGAAGCAATTTAATACATCTGGCCCATAGTCCTTCCAGGACAACATGCTCATATATGCAGAGAATCTTCAAAAATAAAATGTTAGATTGTCTCACCTTTTTACTAGGCTACACCACAAAATAAAATGCTGGATGGAGTTTTAAAACTCTACAAACACTCACCCTCAGTCACAGATCTGGGTTTAATCCATCATTATTTTTCTCCCCATGTCACTGCACTTTGGACCAAGCCATATGCAAATCAGCCTTGACCCTGCTCCCAATGGGAACAGTCCCGCCCGAACTGCCAAGTCAGGTTCTCCATGGAGAGGAAACAAGCATCCTGGGACTGCTTTTGGAGTATCATCCCTCATCAGCCAGGATAGCTTGAATCCAAGTGGTGCACCGAGCAAGGGACCCCCATCTGGACATCCCCTAGCCACTTAGGGCACACATAGCATCACTACAAAATAAAATGATGGATGGAGTACTGAAATTTTTCACTCACCCCCAGTTACAGATCTGGGTTTAATCTATTGCTATTCTGCTTGCCACGTCACCCCAGTTTGGACCCAGCCAAATGCAAATCAGTCTTGACTCTGCTCCCCATGGGAACAGTCCAGCACAAACTGCTATGTCAGGTCCTCCCTGGACAGGAATCAAGCATCCAGGAACTGGTTTCGGGGTATCACCCTCATCAGCCAGGCTAGCTTGAATCCAAGTGGTGCAGTGGGATGGTGAGCAAAAGAACAATGGATTCAACCTAGATCTGTGACTGGGGGCGAGTGAAAAGTTTCAGCACTCCATCCATCATCATTTTGTGTTGCTAAAGTCACCATAGGTGGCCAGGGTATGCCCAGATGTCGGTCCCTTGCTCACTGTGCCATTAGGAATACAGAAAAATAGTACTGCATTCCCAGTAGAGACTGTTACAATACAATTTTCCAACAATACAAACATTGCACAATCATAATAGACTACAATTGTACAGTTAAAAAAGAAGTCAGCAGCCACCTCCCTAACATATACCAGGAATAAATATATTATATCATTGGGCATTAATTACATCTTTACTTGTTTCTATCAAAATTACTCTATTATATGAACGCATTATGTACCTTTTAATCAAAATCTATACATTTTATCAAAGGGATACAAGCCGTGGGTTATAGACTAAGTGGTTTGTAAAGTACCATTTAGCTGCACTAATCTCCTTCGTGTGCACCACGTTGCAAATACAAATTTAGATAGTGCCAGTACTTTTGCTTGTATCAGTTTCTAAATTTCCATAAACCTCTTTGTGCTGGAATGTCCCAAGATTGCTATACATGGGACCTATCTCTTTCCTTCTAGATATACTATAGGTGGGGCAAAGGAAAAGGACATGGACTTCTGTTACATCCACCACATGATGGGCAAACCTGTTAATCAATAAATCCTGAGGTTGACCGTATATGAGCATAGGGGCCATGTAACAAACCTAAATTGGACATACAGTTTCCTGACCAGACTGGGTTAGATTTCATCCATTTACCCTTCATACTTAAAATAAACCTTATTCGATATAAAACTGGCTGTCAATGATCCTAGAGTTGAGCTGGCCAGCATCGAATTTAGAACAAAAGTGTTATATTGTTTTTTTAAATCAGCTTTGGAAAACATATGCAAGCCTTACTGGAATCATCCCACAGACTATCTCTCCCCTTATCTCTTAATGTTTCTCTGACAAAGCTGACCCAGGGAAGTTTGCCAGCACCCTGCACACCAAGTATTGTTTCTAGAGCTAGCCTGTACAAAATCAGTTCAGATGTGAACCACACTCTTCTCCAGTATAATATAGGCATGAGGGCAATTTCCTCTGATATAGGACAAACCCCCAAATCAAACCTGAGTGGAACAACTGGTGTGCTAACAGGAAGATTTAGTAATTGCTGTATAAGGTGATTCTCCGTTCGAACAAGGGTTTTCACTAACATATGGTTCTATAATTCAGCCCCATACAATACTACCCCCAGGGCCTGAGGGACATACATTTTAATTACTGAAGAGATAGGCTTAGAAAACATCCCCCGGTGCACCTTGAAGAGCCCACCAATATGGTGCTCTAATTTTAGTCTTTGCTTGGTGATAAGTGATACCCAGTCCATCTGCTTGCTAAGGGTAATACATAAATACTCAAAAGTGTGGACCCGTTCCAAAGGAATGCCATTCAAAATGTGATGATCAACAGGGATTAAGCACCATGGATTTGGTCTTACTCAAGTTGATTTCAAGTCCCCTTATCACACAGAACTTACTAAATTGGTCAATGGTCTTCTGAAAGCCCATAGGAGATTGTTAGAGGAGGGTATCATCCGCAAACATGAGGGCTGGCACTTTCATAGACAGTAACCTCGGGGTGTCATTGTCACACAGATTTAAATAATCAACAAAACTATTTATATACAAGGAAAATAGTGTAGGTGCCAGCACACATCCCTGCCTTACTCCCCTATCAACCATAAAAGGTTCAGACACCTTCCCCAGCTTACCACATCTCACGTGTGCACAGCTATGCTCATGGAGTCTTTCTATGATGGAAAGGAGGTTGGATGGAATCCCCATGTCAGACAAAACCCACCACAAGATTCTCCTGGGTACCAGATCAAAGCCTGTCTTTAGGTCTACAAAGACTATATAAAGACTTTTTTACGATTATTTCATCCCCCTCCAAAAAGTGGGGAATAGGCAGCCCTTCACTGATCACATTAAAAAATAAAGTAAGGTAGGAGCCCCAGATCTGAGGTTTAGACAGGAATAGATCTCCAGGTACTTTGTCCATGCCTGGAGCTTTATTGATGGTGATCTTTATTATTGCCTTATTTACTTCATCTAGTGTTATAAATGAATACCCAATCCTAGTACACATCCCCTCTGTACATGTATTGTCAGTTACATTGGATGTACCCAGTGGAAAATAATCCACTGGGTAAGCACCATATAATTTAGAAAAGTGCTTGATCCAGACATCTGCTGCAATGTTATTGCCTATATTCCCATTGCTCTGCTGATTCACAAATGAACCAGTTTCCAGAATGCAGTATGATCTTTACACCTTACGGCACTTAGCAATTCTTCCCACGTACCATAGTCCCTATCTTTCTTTGTGGTCATAGAATTTTTATTTTTATAAATTATTTGCGCTGATCTAATTATGCTTATATCCTGGGCCTTAATTCCTTCAGTAGTGACCGTTTGGCTTGCCTACACTGTTCATTGAATCAAGAAGGAGCTTGCTTTCTAGTTCCCAAGATTTAACCTCCACATAAAATACCTTCTTTAATTCGCTACAAAGATGGGTATGTACATTATCAATTGTCAGGGTTCCCTTTCATGGGTGCTAGATTAGACACAGCATCAATGTTCTACCCAACCTCCTGGTAAATCCTCCTTAATGAAGCTTGTGACCTTTCGACCGTAATCCTTTTAATTTTAGGTTTATTAGAAGTTAAATATAGCCTGCCATCATAGGGATCATGTCAGGTAGCTACGCCACTACATGCCAGGAGAGTTACATCTAATACTAAGACATTATGGTCACTATCATGTCTTATATTGATCAACATATCATCAACATATGGCCAGAGTCTTACATCAACCAATAAGTAGTCTATCAGACTATTGCTCCCAGCCCTATTAAAGGTATGCATCCCATTCCATTCAGACTTTGTCCTCCCATTGCAGGCTCGCAGAGGCTGATTTAGTGTGAGGGCATAAATTTGCAATGCCAACGATGTCCATTTCTTAATGGCTACTCACACAATTAGTGAAAGCGGGAACCGGAATGCCCCTGTTGTTTGATCCAAATACAAACGCTTTTGAAAAAAGTGACAGATTGTGAAGTTGGAATAGCACTTCCCCAATATTGGTGAATACTGAACTAGTGGCAATATGGGTTTGATTACACTCTTTGTCTAAATTAGTGAAACTGCATCATCAAAATTTGAGGATTGGTTTGGACTATAGTTGGACATTCTATACAGTTCAAGGTCCTGTGGAGAACCCTGATTAAATGGTTTCCAAATGCATCAACAGTTTTATACTAGGAATTTGATCAGAAATTAGGCTGTGGTAAAGGGAAATTTTTAGGGATTCAATAAGTCACTTTTAATCCCTTTTTGATTTCAGGCCTTCTAAAACTGAAATGATATTAAAACCACCCATTCCCTAAGCATAAAAGTGAAGACTTTTTTTGTTTGTTAAAAAAATCTTATATGTTTTCCCTGTATTGAATGGTGGAACTGGTTTAATGTGAATATAGTGTCATGTTGGTTATTGAGTAGGCTTGAATGGGGTCTCAATGTCAAGTTGTTTATCGTCTAATTGTCTGTTTGCCATGTCTGGGTTAAATGTATACTTACCATTAATGTGTTGTGCAAGTCGAGGTCAATGGGGTGGCAAAAAGTTGTTTGTTGCATTTTTGTGTGAATCTTGCTGATTTCTCTGAAAGGCATTACATGTTCCTTTTCTCCTTAAACTTAAAAGTGTTTAAATAATCGGAACGGATTGTATAAATAAAATAATAAAATGTGTTGCGGCCAATTACCAAAGTCAGTGGAGGTATTTCTTTTGTTCAGTATACATTTCTTAATGAGAGGCATAGTCAAATCCGGGATCAGCCAATAATTATTCTCTGCTGCTAAGGTAACCTCATGATCTACCTCAAAGGGTTCAAATTGACAGTTGAAATCGCCGCCAATGACCTTTCCTGTTGACCCTGAGACAGAGACCATGTGTGTACCTAGAATTTCCGCTACTGGGGATTCCTGCCCATGGACCACTGGTCTCGAATATACATTGTATACATAAACATTTACCTGAGATGAAAAGGAAAGGTGAATGCAGAGGATGTCATTCGAAGCTATCTCAACTGGTTTGACTATACAGCCAAGGTGGGATTCTACCCTTATGGATAAACCCCCTAATGGCCTACCCTGCCCCCATTGCTTTTTTACTGTAAGAGGCAAACCCTACTCGCTGCGGGTCCTTTTTTTCCAAGTTTCCACGACAGACAAACATCAACCTGGTCGATAAAATGTTCCTAATCCGAGTACCTAGACCAGCAAAATTCCAGGATAGCCATCTAACCAGTATATTGCCTTGTTCTTTCCTCAAAATAATCTTGAACCCTCCTTGCCCAAAGTGGCCAGAGGGACTAAAAGAGGTTTACTTTCCAGGGCTGTCAATGGACACTCTACTAAACTTTTCTATTTCTTAAGGATATGTTTGATCCAGGAAAGGGGCCCTCTCCTCATTTGGATAGATTATCTGATGGATTACAGAGAGCGTGCTCACATTGTCACCATCAATCATTGGCAAACCCCACAATGAATACACATCTAGCTCCTCGGACTTAGCCATTGGGACCTTATATTTAACTAAAACACATTTATTTGGAGAACTATTCTTGCTTCCCTTTTCATGAGGGCCATCACTCAGCGGAACTTCTAATCTCGTCATAGAGAACAAAGTTCTATAGGTACCCACTCTGGTAAATTAATCAGCATCTTTGAGGGCTTCACACCTAATGGCAATGGGGATACTATAGAACATATTGTGTAGTAAATAATCTAGCTGGGGCCCGCTGGACAGAGTGGATACTGCTTTGATTGAGCCAGATATTCATTACTGGCATATAGCAGGGGTTTATAGAAATAACCCAACAGTAAAAGAATAATATCAGTGTCTTTATCCTCTTTACAGGAATCATCCACTAGGAGCTTTCTGGCCAAAATAAGATCGGATTGCTAAACTTTATGATGACACAATCAGCAGGACGATCAATCGGACTATTCCCAATCCACCTTACTCTACGTGTCAGAAGTATATTGGACACTAATGAGGTCGAAAAATTCTTGTTCTTTGCTAACCGATGTATGCATTTATTTGTCAGTGCCTCTTGGAACTCTTTTTGACCTTTATTGAAACTTGGGACTCCCAACATAATCACTACAAATGGACAGGATGCTGGCAGTAGATTGGTTATTGGTAGGGCATTGCTTTGAACACACCACATCTCTGTACAACTTTCCACTTGACTATCCATATTCCACACAGGGGAAAAATCTGGAATTCAACCACAGGAGCTACCCTTTTCGCAATGTTGAGAGACAGAAAACCAGAAACGCGCTTACTTCTTATTAAATTAGTGGTGGGAGCAGTTAAAGGCTTTGACAGCCAATTTGTTGAGCAATGTAAAAAAGAGTGCAGATGAAAATGACGCCTGCAGTACAGTTTATCATGTGTAGCAATGTAAAGGACATACTATTCCATAATGGAGATGGAGGCTTATCAGTAAACCTTCCAAAGTCAATGAGGGAAAGACTAAAGGTCTTGACTGTATAGATACTCTGTTGAAATTAGGACGGCGTATTTATACCGCTAAGACTGTGGTCTGCCTGCTAAGTTTATATGAGGGCAGAACTTAGGTTTAAACATTGTGGAGACTATTTGGTCTACACCATGATTAAACACCTTTGACAGTCCCATGGAGCAAGGGTCTCCAGAGGCAGATGTCTAATTCTGCTCACCTAATTTAGATGGGTGGAATTAGAGGTCAGTTTTCAGTGCCCCTCACCACCAGGAAAACCTTGGTGGTAAGAGGCAGTAAAAACTGCCAAATGCTCCTCTCACCATGAGAGATAACTCCCATAGCGAGGGTGTGCAGCTTCGTCATGTTGATGGAGCTCTGCATTGACTGTAAAGGGCATTGACTGGAACCAGCTTGGCAGTCATTTCTAAATTTGGCGTGTGCCACCTCCGTCAGGGCAACAGAGTAATTTACCCATTTAAATGACAGAGAAATGGGCTGCCCACCACAAAATAGATCATGCCCAAAGTTCTCTTCATATATTAGAGTGAATAAGGTGAGTAACAACTAAGGCCATATTTATACTTTTTTAGTGCCGCATGTGCATCGTTTTTTTATGCAAAAGCGGCACAAACTTACAAAATACAATAGTATTTCGTAAGTTTGCACCGTTTTTGCGTCAAAAAGCGGCGCAAATGCAGCGCTAAGAAAGTAGATATATGAGCCTAAGGGTCTGACCTAGAGTTTGGCGGAGGGGGTTACTCCATCACAAACATGACAGATATCCGTCTGTCTTATTACAATCCCAACAGAGCCTATCGAGACCATAATATGGCAGACAGGATATCCATCATGTTTGTGACGGAGTAACTCGTCCGCCAAAGTCTAAATGAGGCTCTAGGGATTGCTGTATGGCAGTGGGTGGTGGAAAAAGAGGAGTGTTGTTTGTTTACAAGAGAGTGAAGTGGAAACTATGAGGGTGTCACAGTGTAACACATATTGTGATGGGTTTGATCGGTCTAGTTGTGTTATAGAAGGGAATATTGAGATTTCTCAGTCTATAATCCATGACATGACAAAGGGTGTCAGGCAAGATTGCGCTGAGTGTGCTAATGTGCTGGTGAGGGGTCTAAACCAAAAAGGAATTATATTAATAAAATGTAGGTGGTACAGGTGGTGCCACTGATGGTGAGATTGCCAGCTGCACCGCTAGACGTGCTGTCAATTATTGAGATCATATTTTGCACTGATTTTAGTTGAATTTTGTTATAAGTTCTATAAAGCAATTTTTACAAATGGTTTCTTCTCTTTCATTGATGCATTTCATTATTTTTTGTTTCTGGTGATTATAAGGGTAAAGATGTGTTGTATGTATTCTTGTTTTGTATGTAGTATCATGACCTTGATGATGGCATTGTTGTACTATGGAACCACCTAGCGTCAGTTGTGTCCACTGGCATGTCTCTGAGGTTCTTCAAAGATTCAGCTGTTCTCCATGTAGGCACAGCGTACTGTCATGAAAGTTACCTCACATCCTTAGGCTTGGTGTTAACAAGCAGTACTGTCATAAACCAATATGATAAACAGGACTAATGACCTTGTGCAATAGATGTCTCACCCATTGCAAGTGAGAAACACATAGTCGAATGTTGTGGTGCTCACTTACATCAGACTAACTATTACACCGGCTGAGAACAGGGTTGCTACATTTCTCAATGAAAAATACTGGCAGTTATTAATTTTTTTAGAGATTGGAAAAGCCAAGAGCTCTTACTTTAAAATAATGTTTCTGAACTGTGTTTTTTATTTTCTGTTCCGCCTCCGTGCGCTGTTTAGCCCTCATTAACAGTGGCCCAGGCACTATTTCTTCCCTCTATATTTGCAGAAAGTTACTTTCGTGGGTGAGAAAAATCGTTTTTGGTATATTCAGGGTACTTTGTAATGCGTCTCTTGCTGCCTTGTACAATTTTGAGATTGTAGAGAGAAGCCACCTCGAAGACCCATTATTTCCTTAACTTCCTGAGTATTATAAACCTTGTTTATCTCCCTTGTTTATCCATCTTCTTGACCTACATCTGCGTTTCCCCACAAAATGTAGCGGTCACCAAGGGCTGCTTCCTTACAGCTGACGCCCTTAGTTTCCTCACTGTTCCGCCACCGTCCACGAAGCTCTTGCGAATCTCACCAAGCGCGGCTCATGCCAGTCACTGTTATAATTGTTTACAGCACTTCCTTCAATGTTTCGATACAAATGATGTATGCTACAAGTGGCTCCTGTACGTTCTGTTTAACTTTAAACTATTTTGCAACAAACTGGTGTTGGGTGGCTACAAAGTGGCTATAAAAATCCGGTAAACTGAGTGCTCTTTAAAAGAAAGCTTCCGCACGTCTCTATTAACCCTGTCTGTTCCGGCTGCTTACCGATTCCAACATAGTGAGCACTGTTGGGGCTACCAGGCCCACAACAAAGACTGGACATTTTCAAGCCTAGTTACCAGCTTGCACGTGTCTCTCTGTATTACTTCCCCCTTAATGTATATATTTATCTCCAGATATATAGCAAGTCGTTGCTCGAGGTGATGCCCAGCTCAGGCATTTTCTCCTATGCTAGCCTGGCCAAGCCACCTTAAGCGAACAACCCAGACTGTATCCAATTCTGCTTTACCCAGTTGTCCTTCAGTTCAGTTCTTGAACCAGTCCAAACTGTCCACCTCTCAATCTGCTGGGAAACCAGTGCTTAATTTGAGCCGGTGGTTGCCGGTTGAGGCCACCGACACTCATTTTTGGGGACTAGCACTTATTTTTCCTCATCAGACAATGACTGAGAAAAATTCACAAAGGGGAAAGAGGAAGAGAAAGACGGAAAAACTGTCACAAAGAGAAAAAGCAGGAACCTGCAGGGGTAAAGGGGGAGGGAGAGTCTGATAGTGGGTTAAAGAGGCATGAGGTGGATTCAAGACTAAGCATTTGATGCAACATCACTTAATAGCACTGCCCGAGGGCATGTGAGCAGAGCAGAGCTTTGGGCACTTTACATACTAAGCACTGCGGGCAACACTATCTCTGGGTTTCTTAACAAAACTGATAAGTAAAATGCAGAGATACCACATGCCGCCCTCCTACCATGGACCAGCAGTGCAGATGGGAGACGTCTCTGACTTGTGCCTCTCTTATTTACGAGCTATCCCATATTTCCAGAACTACTTCTACCAATACAATACATATCAGTATGAGCTCCCAACCCAAAACATATTGGGGCATATTTACAAGGCTCTAGTGCCACCTTGTGCTGCACTAGCGTCTTTTTGTAATGCTAAGTCAGCGTTAAGGAGGCCTTTCTCCCGCGCCGTATTTACAAATGCTTGCATTGCGCCACTTTGTAAACCCTTGTGTCACATTATGCCTGCACCAGGCATAATGTATGCAAGACACCCGTTCCAATGCAGGGAGGCTCGAAAAAAGGAGGAGTGAAATTTACATTTCACTATGCCATTTTTTCCGTCATTTTTAATGCCTGCTAGTGCAGGCATTAAAATGATGCACCCATTCTAATCAATGAGCCTCCCTGTGCTTTGCTGCACTAGCATCAACATTTTTGATCCTAGTGCAGCAAAGCTCCACAACAGACAAAAACTTTGGCGCTATTGTCCTAACGACGCCATGAATGGCCGTATTGTAAATATGGTGCAATCATCATGTTGTTAGGTGGGGCAAGAGCAGCGCAATTAAAGTGGTGCATCAGGACCGATGCTCCACTATTTTGTAAATATGCTGCATTATTTTTCAACATCTAGTGACGCCACTCCATGTTTCCCTTTCAATCCAGCCTTTCCTTTGCAAAAATGTGTTTTACTGCTATTCATAGTTGTATTTATGCACTGAAGCACAATTACTTCACACTGATCTTCGTACACTAGTTCAGTTATCACTCTGTAAGATGGACCGTCCTGTGGGCTCCTCGTTTCCAAATGAGGATCCCTTCACCTTTCTCATTGATCTGGCCATAATCACTGCTGAATCAGACTCCTGCACGCCCTATCACAATCAATCCATTAAGAACGTCCCACAGAACACCGCCAGGAGTTAGTCTGTACCAGGTTTATCCTGGTGGATAGCCTTCTAGGGGCTGCCATTACCTTTTCTCGTCTAATTCTTCTTTACTTCAGTTATCCTTTTTAGGTCGACCATAACAGCGTGAAAGCGCTGCTTTTCCGACGCGTTGGTATGTATCTGGGCTTTTAACAATGCCCACCTCACGCCCATCACTATAACTCGTTCATGGGCTTTTCCTTCAAAAATCCTTTGATGAAATTGGTAAATGGTTTATGTTTGTCCCTCCATGGGATGTTTTGTTACCGCCTTGGCCATCGCCCCTGTTACATGGATAATTGCACTTTTGCTGATAAGTTTGACAGCGAGCGAACTTGTTTTTCCTTTTGTATGTCTCGTCAGGCTGATGCTCATGGCAGCCGTGGAGCTGCGAATCACCTCACTTATGTGATACTGTTTTACTTTTCATTTTAAATTTATGTGGCAAGAAATGTCTGGTTAGGCGTTTACAATGTTAATAGCTCTAACTCAAGCAAATGTGGGACCCATTGCATTGCAAATGCTTGTTTAATTCTGCCACCGGTAACAACTAATCAGTTTGTTCCAGGCACGGTGTTATTCTTATAAATTTGTCCTGTATATCTCTTTGAGTGTAGAAAAAAGTGCCACCACCTCTCTCTCATAATAACTGTAATAATCCTTCTAGGCGCTTCCTGTACTGCCAGCCTGTGCACCCGTTGCTGGCTTGGTCTTCTTGCCTGTGAAGCTTCGCTCTTCATTCCTTGTGATACTTGTGAAGGGGGTACATATTTTGCTTCAGCGTCTACCTCTTATCTAATATATTTTAATTGCAAGAGGAGCTCACATTAATTTCATGATCTTGGTCCCACTGTCCCTATTTCCTTTGGCAATAATGGCTTTTATTAATTTACAATGCCCTCAATCATTACCACAAATTTCAGTGTCCATGGACGTGGCTATATATCAGTTTCTTAGAAAGTAGCTATCTTCTTGCATACGGTTTGGCGAGTTATCCTTCAGGGACTTTGCCGTTACTATCCAGGTGTAAGTTCAGATATCCGTTTTCCCAGTGCTTAATTTGTAAATAAAAATGTACCCGTGCTCAAAGCTCTCCTTTGAAACACACAGCTCCTGCACTTAAATGTGCGTAAATGGAATACTGATGCATTGTAATCCTAAAGCCATCTTGGGCCTCTTTAATCCACTTACATCCATTCCCTGTCCCTTCAGCTCACTCTTGCAGCTTTCTGCTTTCTACCTTTGTGAAGTTTATTCGTTTTTCTCTTCCTCTGTCTTTTCCATATGTGTCTTTGGCTCGCAGTAAATGCTTGAGACAGAAAAATAAGTGCCAACCTTCAAAAATATGTGCCAGTGCCCTGCACCAGAAACCACCAGCTCAAATTAAGCACTGCCTTTTCCAAGAAAACGTGCACCATCGTTTGAGAGTGGTCCAAAACACTCATCACTATTACTTCTATTGCATTCGTTCTCTCAATCATTGATAAAAACAAAGGGGCATATTTACAAGCCCCTAGCACCACCAGCCCATCATTTTTAGTGAACCTCTGGTGGTGCTGTGCACTGCGCCGTATTTACAAGACAGTGTTAAGCCACTTTTGTGACGCCTCTTCACACGCAGCACTTTGCATGGAAGGGGCGTGCAATGGGTGTCCACAGCAACACCCATTGCATTTTGACGCTGCCCCAGATTTATGAGATTTCGTAAATCTGTGGCAGCGCCAAAAACTAACGCCACCCCAGGGGTGGCACTAGCATGGTGCAACAAGGAGAAATGCTTTCAATTCTCCTCACTTTTTGCTCTCTTTCTGCAGCACACATAGAAAGAGCAAATCACCATTGAAGGTTATTTTATTGTGCAAAACAATCTCCCCTGCAACACAGCCATCCTTGCACCATGGTGCAAGGATGGATGCGCTGGTGCTCGGCAACAAATTTAGCGCAGGAGCGGGGGGAACACAAGGGTGCAATGTATTCTTCTTAATACAGGGCATCCCTGCATTTCTAAAGTGATGCAGCATTGCTCTGCCAATTTTGGCGCTGCGCCACCTTATTGTAAATATGCCCCCAAATCTTTCATTGTGTTTAAGTGTTATGGAACGCAAATTCCTTTCTTACTCTATACAGAACTCTTCACTTATCAACTTCCCTGGCTAATGCATTTGGTGTCTCTGTCAGAGCAGATACCCCCTGGCAGGTTGTTTGGAGGGAGAAGGGGGTGTTGGGAGCTGTCTATCCAACGTTTGTTTGCAAACAGAGTTAAGCATCCCCAGCGTATAGCAGTGGCTTAAGTAACTAAGGTTGGAGGTCTCAAGAACGTGTGCCGCACCAGTCTTAGCTACTACTTCCAACATATTCTGTCCGCCATATTACAAGTTCCATAGGACATAATGGAACTTGTAATACGGCAGGCGGGAAACCAATCACATTTGTGCCAGAGTAATCCCCTCCCCATAGGTCCTAATTAGGACCTTAGTGTGAGCGTGACGGAGCAACATTTTTTGCTGAGTTGAAAAAAGGTTCAGCAGAACCTGGCGGTAAAGAGATTTGACATTGTGATGTCCTGCCTGATTACTGTATCTGGTCTTGTCCCCCAATCACTAGTAAGATATCAAAACAGCTTTCACAATGCCTGACTGTTTTGTGTACAGTGCACTGATATTCCAGTATTGAGTCATTTAAAGAGTAATCCCATTGCACATTTGTTCTTATTCTCCTTTCACTGATGTGCTCAGGATAGTAATGGCATATCTTCACCACATTCTCAGACCATTTGTGAACATTAACGAAGACCTACGAGGCCGGAACCACGAGGTTGTGAAAAACAAAAGCGAAACAATGCTTCCGTTTTCCACAACTTCCTGGCTTTGGTACCTTAATCACGCATGTCGGAACAACGTACATGCGTGGTTAAGGTGCAGAAGGGAGTCGGAGTGGACGCTGTGAAGGAGGAGGTTAATTTGGGCTGGGACTGGGGCTGTTTTTGTGGGGGAGGGGGTCTTGGGGTGATTAGGGTTTGGGGGGGGGCAGGGTTTAGGTTTTATGGGTTGGGTGGGGACTCTGGGTATTTTTTGTTTTTGGGGTGGGGTGGGGGCTGGGGTGATTAGGGTTTAGGGGGAGGGAGGTCAGGATTTAGGTTTAAGGGGTGGGGTGGGGGGCTGGGGTGGAAGCATGCTGGGTCGTGCATGCTGATTTGTAATGCCTTTACCAGGAATGCGTTTACAACGGTAAAATCGTTGTAAACGCGTTTGAGGTAAAGGCATTAGTGTTTAGAACAAGGTTGTTGTTCTGACCTCGTTGTTGAGCCACGGGTGGTTTAGGCACCCGTTGTTCCGAAATATAACCCCTGTAGGAAGAAAGACCATCCCATATGAGTGATGAGGTGCTGGGAAAACAAAATGAAAAGACACCTGAGCTCAACTTCTCTCCAGTGCTTATCTGAGTGACTTCATGTTCAATGCTGCAATGACATTCATGGCTGAAGGGTTCTCCACAACTGAAAATAATCCTGCTGGCCAGTAGTGAGTAGACTGCAGTGGACACAGAGAGCGCCTTTATTGGTAAGAGTCCTGAAGTCAGAAAGACTATCCTGAGAACATGTGGGCGGATAGACCGGGAGCAACTTCCCTAACATTAAGAAACATTAAGAATATTTTGAGACTCAGTCATTTTCTTGATTTTGGGAGGAATGGAAGATGTTTAGATAAACTGAGAAAGGTGCATCCTTGTTGAGCAAGACCTCCAGTTGTTTCAATACACTTGGAGTCTTTTGCTATGAAGGAACTCATAGAAATGTTCACAAGCCCATACTGCAGCCAAACTTTCCTTTTCAGACTGAGACAAAGCACATTCTGTTTGAGATAAACCTCTAATAGCATAGGCCACAATATGTCGTCTTGCATTTAGGCATCGACTATGCTGTGCAAGTACTACGCCGAACCCAATGGGGTTAGCAGCTACTACAATCTCAGTATAGAGCTTTGGATTGAAGTACACCATTTCTGTAGTGTCTACTATGGCATGTTTGAGTCTTTTGAAATTCTTTTCACATTCTCCTGACCACTTCAAACAAATATTTATTTTGTCAACTCTTGTAATAGAGCACTAACAGTGGTAAAGTCCTTTATTTTTCATGAAGAGTAGCTGGCCATTCCAAGAAAATAATGTACCATTGAAACATCTTCGGGAGGGTGGTTTAGCATTTGTCAAAGCTTGTGTTTTTGAAGGATCACTGAGTAACTAACATACTTGTGTGAGGGCTTTATTGTCCTCCTGGGTAGCTCCAAAAACTAATATGACATCACTATAGTTAAATGTATTCACAACAGGCTGTATAATGCGTTGTATAAAGTCTTTGAAAAGTACTGCAGCCGATGACACACCAAAATTAAGTCTCTTGTATCTAAACAAACCAACATGTGTAACAAAAGTTGTGATACATCTGCAGTTTTCTTCTGATTGTAACTGATGATAACCGTTATTTAAAACCAAGTCGAGAGAAGATTTTAGCACCATTCGATTACGTGATTATGTCAGCAATATGCGGCCCTGGATGCCATTCTCGTTCATTCAGTTTGTTTGACTCGCCCATGTCAACACATATGCACATAGCTCCTTCGTGGTACTTTTTAGGCACTACTACTGTGGGAGAAACCCATGGCATTGGACCAGTGGAAGGTTCAATAATGTCATGCTGAAGAACTTGTCTATGTCTCTGAGCAACAGGACAGACATCCTCCTTAATATGCTGTTTTACCTTCATATTTCATACTTTCAACTTTCCTAAACCATAAAACAATGAAGCGCTTGTACTTTCATATTTGTGTGTTTCAGTGTTGCCATACGTGAGCATTTACTTTTCATGGGTGTTCATGTAGCACAAATGTTCACTTTGGTCTTTGACATTGTAATCTGCCGTAACGGAGACAGTTCATTGTACTTTTCTTTAGGCATGATATTTATCGAAGCACCACTAATGAGTAATGAAAGTTATTGAACATCCATTAATTTTCAGTGCCATCTTTGGACAGTGTTTGTATGATTTTGTTACTTTGACTTGTTGAATTTTCTTTGACAGATTTTTCTCCTCACAAGTAACCAGTCTTACATGCACGTTTTATCTGATGTGAGCATTGACATGGCACTATCACTTTTGTCTCTTATTATTGAGACTGAACAACTGTTTGGTGATGATTTAGATTACAATCAACTTTGTTTAGTATCTATTTGCTTCAACTAATGTTGTGCTCGGTCTTGTGGGCGTCCCTCAAATGGTTCTTCTGGAACTTTCTGGCGACAATTTTGTCTTCACGCTGTGACGCACTTACTTTTTTCTTTGCTCTGCACATCATCACAAAATGGTTGTCTTTACCACAGTCTTTGCATGTGCACCAATGACAGGACACCTTCTTTCTTGTGAAAACACAAATCTACACCTGAAGCACAACTTCTCTTTGCGTGTAGACATCACTTTGTGTCCATAAGTCTTTTTTTTTCGAATTACTTTTCAGGCTCATGACTGACTCACTCTGGGCACCACAGGCATCCATGTGGGCAGCTTGTCTTTGCTTGTTCCTCACCTCTGGCAGCCATCATCACTCACTCCAGACTAAGGGGGTTATTACAACTTTGGAGGAGGTGTTAATCTGTCCCAAAAGTGACGGTAAAGTGACGGATATACCAAAAGCCGTATTACGAGTCCATTATATCCTATGCAACTCGTAATACGGCTGGTGGTATATCCGTCACTTTTGGGACGGATTACCACCTCCTCCAAAGTTGTAATAACCCCCTAAGAGTTTCTCTCAGCAGTTGTTCTCTGAATGAATCGGACAAGCATCCATCGATCACTGTAAGCCTCATGGCTTCATCATCATTACATTCATTAAACGTAGAGTGTTTGATGAGTGTTTCAAGTCATTCACCAAGTTCATTGATTGTTTCACTAACTCTTTGACGTTCTTGACTGAAAACGTATTGTTCGTAGTCAACATTTGGTACTGGATTAAACTTGAGATTCAACGCATTCCTAATCTTTTGGTATGTGACTTCTTTGTAAGTTCTTGGCATTTTCCTTATGACTTCTTTCACACCATCACCAGCAAGATTTTTGACATACTTGATAATCTTCCTGGTACCAGTCTTTTCAAGTGCATCAATGAAATCTTCAAATGTCTCTATCCAGGCAGCCCACCTATCACCATTATTTTGCTTTATGGCTGTCTCAAATAGTGGTGGTGGTTTGAGGAAGACGGGAGCGTTGTAGACCAAATTGGAATCTACTAACATTGAGGGTAGTGCTTACCCTGGCCGGCCGCTCTGCTTGGAAATCAGGATCAGTTCCATTCTTGCCCTGGCTCTGCAATGGGCCAGCCTCGGGGTTGTGCTTGATGGGTTCCATCAGCGAAACAGCCTTCTGCCATGTTCTTGGTCACTGGAAATATGGACTGCTCCTTTAACACAACCCCAGGCACTTCTTTTGGGGTCATCGTTGGTCGTGATACAATGACTCTCTTTAGCGGGCTCTGTAAATCATTTATTTTATTATTTTTATCCTTCAGTTTGTATTGTCTCACACCTTTTTGATCTTTGCCTCTTAGTGCTATGTGGTATATGATAGCTGTCTTTAACTGTGCTTTGTAAACCTGGTTGAAGCCACCTTCAACGTTATCCTTCCGTATATTGTATAACTTTATTTTGCTCTCCAGCGCACTACCTTTTTGTGGGATCTTGGTCATTGTATCTTGACCAATGATGCATAGACTTCACGCTACCTGGAGTTGTGCTTTGACTCTACATGCATCAACCGTCTATTACGCTCTTTGACGAAGGCACGTACAAACAGTTTGCATGGACCACAGCAAACTCACTTTCTTCTTTCAGTTTACTTATCCCCTATCTCGGCGCCAATTGTACTTCTTCCCCAGCCTAGTACCCACTGAATGACTAGGCCACACCGGAGCTGTAAATCACAAGTCTTTATTCCTCTGTGTGTACCTGTGAACTCTATCATTCCAAAGCAAGCTTTCATACATTTTAATCTAGTCCTCAGGGAGCCAGGAAGGTTCCTTTCTTAAGCATGCTAGATACTACACTAGCATCACAGTCCCTTTCATTTCTTGGATGCATGGCTGCAGGAGGAAGATAATCACAGTTTCTCTAAGTACCCAAGCATTTCTGTTTACAAGGCATTCATCCTGCCCTAACAGTGTTCAAGTTACATACTAATGGGATAGCACACTACGGAGGAGTGGGTTGATAAGTTAGAGTATAGGATGTAGGCCACACTTATGTCTGAGCATTAGGAGGTGAAATGTGCTTACAGCACATACCCTGGACCTTTTTGAGAGGCCTGAAAGAAGGGTCAGTATCTGTAAATTCTCATCTGCAAGTTCAAGTGAGATTTCTCCAGAGAGCCCATAGTCATCCACCAGCAGGGGTTACCGTATTATATATAATGCATAGAGGGGATGTCACCATTTAAGATATATATGCCAGTTCAGATTTGTGGTACTGTTATTCCAAATTTATTTTAGTGTCTTACATTTTTTGCTCTCCTTACACAAACCGGAAGCACTGTACCATAAGATGTGTGTTTCCTCTTCAAATTGAAGGATATGGGTCGGTAAAGGCACATTGCACAGTTCAGGAATGGAGCACCGCTTCCACCTGTCCATGCATGTTGTATATCTTCATGATGTTCTTAACATGGTATACATCTAAACCTTGCCCTGTAGCTGCAGTTTTCTAACTAGGAGACCCTTATGGACCACAGTTAAATCAGGGACATTGCTCCCCCTTTCAGGCAGTCACATTCTAGCAGCAATATATTGACTACTCTAAATATGAACTACATCAGGTATTTATATTTTCTCTGAACAAATCTAAAGCTCCTGTCAGGAACTAAGGTTTTGCCATATTTATAAGATTCAGCATAGGAATAAATTCTATAGTGAAATGTTCCATTAGTCGCCAATACTGTCACTAACACACAATATTGTATCTGTCCCATTTTTTCAGACTGAATAAAACTATTTGGGGCTTTAGAGAATCTTCCTGGCAATGAAGATGACTTGAAGTGAATGGAGGCATCTATTATGGGTCTAAAGAACTCCCAATAACTGTTTTAATAGTTTTAGAAACATTACCCTCCAATGGACCAACACAGCCTTCCTAGCTATGGTTTACCTGCAGGAAGTTAAAGAGGTCAAACTTCTGCATCATGCTTTCAACACTCACAGAAAGAGGAAAAAGCCTCCTAGGATAGTTTTTGTGCATAAAGGTGTCCCTTTCTGCACAAAAACAATCCTGCCTACAACGCAGACAGCCTTGCACCATGCCGCAAGGGTGCCGGTGTTGGCGCTAGGCTGTCAAAACCGTGCAAGTGCAGTGGAAAAAAATGTGAATGAGCTGTATTGCTTAAACACAGTGCACTCCTGCCCTAGCCCTTTGATGGAGGGCAGCGCAGGAATGTCACTCGCTGCACTGGCCTGCATCAAAAGCTCATATATATATATGGCCCGTAGAACGCATGGTAGGGATGTTCTGTGTAGGTCCAAGAAAGTAGATTTGTTACATATTTATAAGATATCCACCAAAAAATTGAAATGAATTTCAGTGTAAACAATAATTATGCTGTATGTCAGATCAGAGGTGATCTTGAACATTTTCCATAGATCCTCCAGCTCTCCTAGAACTGTGCTGGACACCCCCTGACCTAGGATCACTTTTGCATATACTGTCTGTATTGATGCATGTTATTTCCTGGTCCAGTGGTGAGCACTGCTGTCGGGGGCAGTGACACATTATTGTCCTGGAAAAAAGATGCTCATTACTATATGGGGTTATAGACATATGTTTAGTAATCATCTGCGCTAGGCAGCTTGGGGAGAGGACAGAAATGTGCCATGTCTTGATGATACAGAACATTTCTGCCCTTTCCCTGTGGCTCAGGGCAGCACAGCAAAGTCACTTGCTGAGTGGCCCTGAGCCACAGGGCTTGCAAATAAACCAATCAGCTCATCTCAAGATTAATATGCAAATCTTCTCCCACTGTAAATGCCTGCATGACCATAGTAGCTCTCAATGAATATTTACGAAACACAGACAGAGCCACTCCAGCCTCCCTCATTAACTCGTTCAGCCATCTCGCTGACACAGGAAAAGAAATTGACTATGAACACACGGAAAGAAATTAACAATTTTCTTCTTCCATACACCTTTAGACACCTCACAACACATACATTTCATTAACATCAAAAAACTGGTAAAATAAAACTGCAAACATAAAAACAAACACCCTCTGTTTCAAGACTCCTACACATTACATCCAATGCTCTTTAATCCGAAGCTTTCCTATAGCATATCAAATACAATAACATTGCCAGTTTCATGGATACAATCTTTTAAGACATTCCATCATTAACCTCTCAATCACTCATCATTTGCAACACCAAACTCACATCCCACAATTATATTTTGGCAATGGTGGGGGTTGGAAACATTCATACTTTTCATTGATCTCTGCACTAGCGCATCCTATTCTAATACATAACCACCTATTATCACATGACCAGCCGATATAGTCAAATGATGCAGATTCACAGTTTTGTATTGTTAGAGGTTGGGGAATCAGTTGAGGGAGAGTGAGAACACATCTCAAATAATAATCAAAATCCTTGTCAGGCTGAACCACAAAAGCCACTAAGTGGAGCTGTGCTTAACCCTCTCGTAGCTTGGTACAAAAGCAGTCAGGCTTAACCTAGAAACAACATGCAAAGTATTTATGCAGTATCCAAACAGTAATATAGTGAAAACATAAGAAAGATCCCAAACCAATTTAGAAAATTCGAGTACATTTTAATAAATAGAATGACACAAAAAGACAAAGAATTGAAATTTTTAAATGTTAAGTTTCAAAAAGCAATAAAAACCAACCATGTCACTTTGTTGCGCTTGTCTGGAACAAAGACAAAAGTTAAGGCTGACCACAATGGTATGCTGGTCAGATACAGCAACCAGACTCATCACAGTGAAATGTTTTACCTTTGGACTTAGTCTCTGGGACGGAAGTCAAAAATCCTCTGTGGGGCAAGGCAGCAGGCTGTGGCCGAAAAGAGCTCCATGTAATCAGATAACTGCTGGACAAGGTCTCGGTGAACTCGGTGGGAAATTTCCAAGTGGAAGAAATTTGAATTTTGCACCTTGAGAAGGTCACTTAATGGCCAGATACTTTTCGCGCTTTCACCTCGTGATGATTTGTACCTTTGGACTTAGTCACGTGTTTGGACGTCGGATTATTCCAGCAGGGCAAGCCTGCAGGCTGTAGACAGAGAGGGCTTCATGAGGCCAAATACCTTTTCCTCAAAGTTCTGCTGTTTGTGATTTGTTGCAGCGGACAAAAACGCAGCAGGAGCAACCTGAATCTTTGGCCCACGAGTGAGATACCTTTGTTGGATCAACTTGGCAGGTTGGTCTTGGTACCCCATCAGTTCTCAGAGCAAGAAGTTGGCAAAACGTTTCTAAGTCTCAGGTTTCAGGAAACTTTAGGAGGAGTACACTATGACACCAACCAAGAGTCCAGGACCTTGGGGACAGCACTTGGGGGTCAAGACTCACTCTGTTGCAGGCCAGCGGCAGGAACCAGAGCAGGTACAGTTGGCCCCAGTCAGCTAGGCAGGTGCAGGAAAGGCCTCTAGACACTTGTTATGTCCTTGTAGGTCAAATAGGAGGTCAGCCAACAGACCATTGGCATCACTTCTGGGGTCCTGGCTTCAAGGCAAGCAGGTGTTGCCTTCCTTCACATTCTTTAGACATCAGTGAATTCCTTCTTCTGATCTTCACAGGTCCAGGAGAATTCTGAGAGGGATGCTGGCGTTGCCACTTTTATGCCCAGTACCTGCACTTTTCCACCAAAATCCAACATGGCAAAACCCTTCTTCACCTGGTCAGAAACCCCTGTGCCTATCCAGAGGTATGGTTAAGATAATTGATAAAACCTCCCATGTGGTCACTCCAAACAATTTCTGGGGCAGGTTCCTCCTTCTACTGGGTTTGGAGCTAAGCTGGCTATGAAGACACAGGGAGGCAGGCCTAGGAATGAGCTACATCTACTAGTGAAAGGTTAGGCACTTCTTGAAGATCAGGATGGGACTGGGCACAACCCCAAGGCCATCCTAATCAAGGAGGAAAAACACTTCTACATGCCCAAGCCTTTTATCCACAATCTGGGATCAGTCCATATCTGACCAAAGGGAAACCATTCACCAGTCAGGTAACACTGGACACTGGCAGAATGGAACATTTGCCTTAGGCAGGAATATAGATTTTTTTTTAAAGAGTCATTTTCAGAATAGTAATATAAAATCCTACTTTACCATTAAGCTGGATTTTAAGTTACTATAAAAATGAGTCCTTGAATCTTTTTTCTACCTGCTCCTTAAGCAGTATAAGTTGGTTTAATGTAACCCAGTGTTTCCCTATGGCCTATGGAAAAGCCAACCTTGTTACAGTGAAAAACAACTTTGGCGGTTTTCACTGCCAGGACATGTAAAGAAAGTATAAATGTCCTACTTTTTAAATACCATGCACCCTGCCCTGTGGACAATTAATACCTACCTCAGGGGTGACCTATAAGTACTAAAAAGGTTTCCTTTGCCAGGTTGAAGTTTATATTTGCCCACCCAGGCCACAATGGCAGACCGGTATACATTTTATATAGGGCTACTATAGCGAGTAGCAGAATGAGTGTTGTTGGACACTAGTAGCATCTAATTAAGAGGCCCTAGGTACACGTTGCACCACTTATTAGAGACTTACAAGTAAATAAAATGTGCCAATTAGATATAAATGCCTATTTTTACATGTTTGTTTATAAAGCAATTTAATTATTTTATGGAAACCCAGTACAAGTCATAACAATAACAGGCATCGGTTACCGATCTTATGTTTGCTACTGTCCCTGACCTACTGTCCCTGACCAATCAGACTTCCCAGTAACACACATCCACTCAAATACCTTCTAAACCATGATATTCCCTCCACTTACCTCAAATTTTCCTGTGTTTACCCAGGCAACCCCTAGCAATGTACATCAGCTCCTCCTGTTTACACACCAATCCATCGCCTTGTGCCGCTGCGCTATTGAGGGACATTTGGAGACTTCTATCCCAGTGCAATGTATCTCTTTGCAGTTACCGTAGCTAGGCATATTAGGGCTCAGTTTCCACTGGTGTCACCAAGATTACCCAAGATCCCCAGGAGAGCACTCTTGTGCATCAGATCTATAGTTTTGCCTAGCACCCTAATTAGTCCATTTGCAATTGCTCACCAGTAGTTTATAACTTCAGGGAACACCCAGATCATATGAAAGAAATCAGTGTCTTGTCTGATGCATCAGAAGCACTACCATTTCTCTCATGTTACAGAAAAACTGGAGGCATTGGTAACAAAGAATGGAAAAATCTGTAATATTCATGCCTCACTTCATGGTCCCATCAAGATTCTGGCTTCCAGGACTTCCAGGAGTCCGGACAGCACCTTGATATAGCTATTGAGTGCATGGTGAGGCTGCAAGTACTTACAGAACTGAGTTCTGTGTCAGTTAAGTGTTAAGGAACAATTTCATATGCAGCCTCTGCCAAACGTTTCCTAAATTTGTGCCTCACTTGCTGAAGTCTTGAAGTCAGGTGGTATGCATCATCCATTTCCCTTTGGGAAGCAGAGTTTGTTCCTTCAGTTTTAGGTCCCTTCCAATCAATCTGAATGCAGTGCAGAGCTGAAAGAATAAAGCTTTGGTGACTTCTGGAGGGTGTGGGGTATAAGAAAACTGAATATCGATGTAATTACGTTATCCACACAGTGTATGCATACTTCCGAGTGGAATGCAGGGTTGTACCAACCCCCTTCAATCAGTTATTAATTATCAAAATTTGTGCTGCTCAGTTGTATTGGGGTAGATAAGCCATGCCATTATCTTCATCATACATCAATCAGTGACACTTTGCAAATGCAATGTGGGGATGAATGCCTTCTCACCACAAGGACTGAACTACAGTGAGAAGCTTTGTAAACCATTGTTTAGGGATCACCAGGGGAAAGTTTTATAGGATTTATAGGTAGTGGGAGAAGACCATAATTTTGAAGAGACCCACCTTTTACAGGAAGTGGAGTGGGAGGTTACCCTATTTCTGGAGATCTGTTTTCATTTTTGAGACCAGAGTTAATGCTCCACATTAGACCATGTTCCAGAGCAATATGTATACCCAGGTACTGGAAGCTCAGGCACTCTATAGTGGCAGAATTTTGCCACATTAAATTATTATTATCCCCCTTTAATGGGACAATAGAGATTTGGTCCAGTTAGCCTGAAGCACCAATGCCTCCTCAAATAAAGCAATACTTTGCTTGAGATGGGGTCCAATTAATTGGGGGTGGGCAGGAACAGTACTATGTCATCTGCATATGGAGTGATTCTGTTTTCTATCTAACCCTCTCTTCACCAGCCCTCTATCCAGGCATCACACCTGATCAAATGAGCTAAGGGCTTTATTGTGAGGGCAAAGAGGAGATGGGATAGTGGACATCCCTGCCTATTTCCTCCTGCTAATTGGAAACCTGTCTGTCATCACTACATTGATTTGAACCGGTCAGAGGGCTCAGAGTAAAGGAGTTTGGTGTATTTCCCAATCTGGGGCCCAAACCCCAGAATGGCCATGATCTGATTGATAAAAGACCAGTCGATGGAACTGAATGTCTTCTCAAAGTCAATGAGTACCAGAGCACATGGCTCCGAGATATGATGAAGATAAGCCAGCACCGTATGGACTCGATGTATACAGTGCCCAGTACTACGACTAGGCATAAAGCCACATTGATCTGGGTGGTTCAGAGAAGGAATAACTCATATAAGCCTATTGGCCTGAGCTTTGGCAAAGATTTTGACTTCTGTATTTGTTAAGGAGATTGGTCTGGTTTATTGACAATGTTCTAGGAGACAATTGGTTCGATGAATCGCCACAATTGAAGCTTAGTCTAGTTCTGGGGGGAAGGTGCCTTTCAATTTGGCCTTATGGTATAGGTCTAAAAGCAGGGGCAGGAGGATCTCTCAGAATTTAGAATAGTACTCTAGGGCAAATCCAGACAGACCAGGCGTTTTGCTAGAATGCATGGCTTGCAGGGCCCACTTAATCTCCTCTAGGGTGAAGGGCTGATCCATTTCCATTAAATGAGAGTGTCAGACTTGGGAGTGGAATATAGGGAATCATGGGAGTCACTTGCTTTCACTAGTACCTAATCCACTGGGCGTATTGTTCTCTGTTGTAATCTGCAAACACTACCATGATCTCTGTCAATGAATACCACGTTTGGCCAGAGCAGTCCAGGATATGCAAAATCACTCTAGAAGCCATTTCCCTGGTAGTCAACCAGTGCAGCAGCTTCCCATGTTTGTCCACTCACTCATGAACACTTCTGGTGGAGGCCAACCAGTATTGGCAGGCCTCCTTCAAAGCAAGCTGTCAAAGAGATATCTGATTAAGTTTAAGTTGGCGACAGAGAGAATCTGTGTTCTCTTTCACACAACAGTTTTCTAACTGCATGATCTGGGATTCAGTATCTACTATCTTACATTGTTTATCCCATTCCTAATGTCTAATATAGGCTTTAACCTGTCTTCAAATGACAACCTTTCCTGCCGCCTTGAGGCTGAAGCTACAAACCTTGTTTGGTATCAAAGTATGACTGTATCTCTATTGCTAAGACCTCTGCACAGTTCTTGTCTGTCAGATACTAGGCATAAATGTGGTAGTGGAGACTCCCATCCAAATTGTGACAGTTAGTGATCAGATATCCCAAAAGGAAGTATGGCTGAGGTCATGGTGTGGGGGATGTTAGTTGCAGGCAAGAGCATGAGGGCTATACCAGACAGGGTCTTATAAGCTGCCATATTCTTCATGTATCACAAAACCCTAATGGTGTTGTTGAATCCTCAAGAACTTTAACTTTAAGTAATTTCACAGCATTAGATATGTCAGTGGAATCTAGAGGTGGGTGGGGAGTAATAATAAAATCTCCTCCTCTAATAGTTACTCCTGGGGCAAATTTCTGAAGTTTCTCTTCAACTGCCTCCAGTTTGGGTTTAAAGAGTTGGGGTGGGAGGTAGGCACACAGAAAATTATATTGTTTCCCCTAGAGGCATCCCTCAATCCCAATGTATTTCCCTTGCAAATCAGAGATGACTGTGGCGACCACCAGGGTAAAGCGTCTATGGATTAAGATAATCACTCCCCTGGAGTCCCTAGTCAGGCCCACATAATACACTCTGTCTTACCTGAAGTGGATGTAACTCACAACCCCAAGAGCTGCATCTCCTGCAACATTAGGACCAAGGGAGCCACCCTTTAAGTGTACCTCTGAACAGTAGTCCTCTTAATAATGTTATCATGTTTAAAAGGGAGAGCACAAGCACTTTACCGCTCATTAGCAGTTGTAAAGTGTGCAGAGTCCAATGGACAACAATAAAGGGTTCAGCTGCAGAACGCAAAACTCTGAGGGAATGCTACTCAAAAGATTGTAATTTCCAACATTTATGCTAATCGCTGGTCAGATTGTAACAATAAATGATTCAAAACATGAACCACTTCAGAGCTGCATACCTCTCCACACACCAACAAACCCATTTGTTGAAATCCAGTGTACATGTCATTCACATTCCTGGAGTCCAGGCTCCTCTGAAGCGGACCTAAGCCTCTTCCAAAAGTACTTGCTCCAGCTAGAATCCCATGAAATCTTCCAAACCACCAACTGCAGATATCATTGTAAGATCGGATTGTGGATCTCTCCTCAAATCCCTTTTAACAAACCTGGAAACACTGTCAACAGAAGTGTACAATCCGCCCTACCCAACACAGGAAAAGAATACATGAACAGCCGCACACACTTTCACCAACCCACCAGACACCTACTCTCTGACTCAATCTCACTTGCACACACATCCTGTATCCCTGAGATCAAAACTGAAAGTCGCTCTTTCTCCTACATCGCACCCAAGACATGGAACAACCTCTCTCAAAATATCAGAGTCTCTGCCCTCACTCATTGAGTTCTGCAAGATTCTGAAGACATGTCTCTTCATATAAGCACTTTGGGAACCACACACCCACCCGAGAGACTAGATACCCTCTCTGGTGATTAGTGTGCTCTACAAATCGACATAACATGACATATATAACATAGCATAACTAAGAGCAACCACACTTGTGACCTCCAAAACGGGGACACCAACACCAGTATCTCTTGATTCCTGAAACAAACCAACACCCTCTCAACCATTGCAAACAGGGGAATTGCATTGGGCTTCCCTAACTCCAATCCTGTGCAAATACATTGCACCCCTCTGCATCTGGGTCAGGACACCAACAGAAAGATCAAGGCAATCAGGTATTTAACTGTAGTGGATCCTTTTTAGTTTTATTGGGAATCAGAAATGTAGCTTAGTCTTTGGCTTGCAGGCCTGTGCCCCTGTCACCTAGTGACTTTTATCCTTCTTAGTTCCTCTTTTTTAGCACCTTTGTTTAATTATTTATTCCAGGATGGCTGCCATGTTTATAGTTAGGAATATGTTTTAGTTTCAGGGTATCAGTGCCACTCTGTAAAGACGTTACTATCAGTGTCAAAGATAAATGAGATACATAGGTATTAACATTATGTACTTTCCCACTTTCGTGTGGCAGTAACATATTATACCTTTTCAGGGAATTGTTTATATAATTGCCACATACCTGCATCAGGGGTCCTACAAGATCTGTATAAATACAGCTCACACAGACAAGGTAATCAGAGGAATTCCTACCAGATGCTATCAAGGCCATCTATGCTACATGTTGCCTTGATGTTGACCCTGTCTTCGTGTCACCACGGAGTCTGATCTAGAGACCGCATTCCAAGGTAACAAGGGTTGGGGGGCTCTTCTCATGGACATGGTACTGGCAGATTAGGTTTAACACACCTAGTTCTCTTTAGGCTAGAGATGAGGTTCAACACACTAGGGTATTAGGGTCTAATTCACACCTATTCTACATTTTATGTTATTGCAAGATGGTGGGGGTCTTTGTATTTATGTCTCTCGTTTTTACCATTCTGTTTCTTGCATTGTTCATTATCCTAATCATTGCAGCCTATGCAATTTATCATAGATTGCAGTTGTGTTAATAACACCTATTGAAAACTGCATCTCTTTCTTTCATTGCCTATGTATGACTGAAACATGTTTTTTATGTGAGAAAAGGGAAATTCCTGTTTAACCACGACTCCCCTGAGATGTCGCACTCTTGAGTCCGTGCATAAAGGCTGCCACAAATCATCTGTTACTGTTTGGGTTTTTAGTGAGGTACTGCTTGTGAGCCAAGAGGGTTAGGACAACACTTGTCACTTGTTGTAGGATTGGCCTAGTCACCTACACACAAAGGTGCTGTCATCCTTAAACTAGCAGCCTTGCCCAGAGCAAGAGTCAAACTACGACACAACCTGCTCGTAAACAATTCCACCTCAAATGATCTCCACATTTTCTGAATCTGAAAAGACACCTACCTGTTCAGAATCTAAAAAATTCCAACCTATTGCAAAATTGATCAACCCTATTTATGCTGCACCTGCAATGGCATGCCATTGTTGACACAAAAATTACAAAGCTCTTTCACAATCTCTGACAACAACCTTGACAGAGCGCCCCATTATATGTTGATATATCTTACTGCCAGATATTGTCGATTTCCAGTATTATAGAACAACTCACCTTGTCTACAATCAGACTGTTCACAGGGTATGAAACACTAAAAGCTACAAACAAATTATATATCTAACCTCTTCTCCTCCTCTCAACATTTTCTGCCTTTGGTCAAATCTCCACAACATGCACCTCATACTCCCAAGCTCAGATCCAAATCTATCATTAACTCTGGAGTTTCTCTGAAAATTCCCTGGTCATTCAACCCTTCGATATTCTCTTAGAAACTTCTTCTTTGTCTCTTGCATCCTGATAACTTTCTCTGCATACCTCTTGCACAACCTCAAATGATCTCCATTTACTCTCTGGAGTACACGATAATACAATGATCCAGATAGACATCACTGACTGGATGAAGAAAGCAAACCTACTAACCGTACTAGCTTTCCCAACAATACATCTTCTAATTGCTCTCTTTAGCTCCCTTCTTTAACATTTCCTTTGGAGACTTCAATATTCAGTCCTCTGTTCTCACTATGACACCTAAACATTGAGTCTTCTTACCTGGTACCAGGGTTGTCTTCTTACTGTTAACAACAGCACCCAAACTTCCAACATACCTAATGCCAAAAAAGAATCACCATATTCTTCTGAGCCATAGTGAAGGTGTCATATAAATAGTCTATCAACATTACACCTTGTGCTCTTAACCAAGTGATCACTGCTCTCATCATCTCTGTAAAGCACTAAGGTGCTGAAGTCAAACTAAAGAAAGGCTTGTAAACCCCCATAACTTCCCTTTCCAAGGAAACTGGAGGTCATTTTGATGCTATCTGCAAACAGGAATAGTTAGATATGCATCATTTAAATCCAACTGTGATAATTATTTCCCTTTTTGGGACATGTCGCTGATGATAGATGCCCCCATCTTAAAATACCAAAAAACTGTTCAGGTACTTAAATCACCTAAAGTTATGGCTGGTCTCATCCCTTTTTCTTTGTTTGCCACAAGAAACATATTGCTTATGAATCAAACCTTGCATTCCTGTGCCAGGGGAACAGATTTTTTCTCCTACAGTTACTTTATCTCTTCATCGACCAACATTAATTCTTTAACACTGAATAATACCTTGCTTGGAAGCCTCTCTCACAGTGGATTTCCAATAAAGTCTATCTGATAACCCTACACTGTGTGAAGTGCCCAAGGGTTTTTAGTTATCTCTAGCCACCTTACTAAAGACCAGGCAAGCCTGTCACTCTATATAACAGAAGTATATGGAAGGTTTAGAAGATGACATATGCAAAGTCATTCCTGCTCTTCTTTCCCATCTTGGATTTCAGCTCCTCCAGAAAAAAACATTTATGAAATGTGTTGTTGCCAAAGGGTCTTTACCCTTTGGGTAACAAGTATTCCTTGAGATAGTAATGGACCCTTCACCTGCCCGGCTCCAACAAAAACCTTATAATACCTTTGTTCATATCTATCTGCAATTTTGGATTGGTGTAGAAGGTTCCCACATATCTAGGTCACTTTTTGATTAACTTATCTTCAAAAAGCATATCCTGTGCTGTTGATCTCCCTTTCATGCCCGCAAGATTCACCACCTTAGGCTCAAACTTCAGCAAGACACCCTTGTGTCTTTCCACAGAAACTACTTAGTTGGCAAACAGAAAGCTCATTACACAAACTGCTTCAATTGACCAACATTCACTTCTGATTTAGCCACAAACGCTTCGTCGATCATATTGAAAGTTTGGTCAAAGGCACTCAAATATCCAAGAGATGATCCTGATATGTCTTTAAACCTTTATCCAACCCTTTCTACAATCCTTTCGACTTTTCATTAGAAATGCAAACCTGCAGGTTTTGCTACTGCAAATATATTTTTTCATTGTACTGAACCCCTTTTGTGATTTTGAAAACTCTTCCCAAATTGCATAAGGGGTTTTGCAACTCATTCTGAATCACAATTAGGAGGAGCATGAAAGAGATGTCCCCTCCTCTTTGTGCTTTGCAATGAGATATATCAATGTATGTAACTTGATTTTGGTGGCAAACTACTGACCATTCAGCAAGACTTCAAAGAAGGTGGTGGCTGATTCCCAAATGGAAAGCTGTCCCAGTTGGACAGCTTTTTCTTTGGGAATTGTGCCAGGTCACCTTGAGGGACAAGTCACTGGTTCAGAGGTTCACTGCATGTTCTCCAACTGTCTTCCCATGCTGGATACATTTTTATTTTACAGCAGTTCCCATTCCTATAAGTAGCATGAGCTGCTTTATAAACTTATATTTCTAGTTCAGGAATGCGCGGAAATGTGAACGCAGAGATGGTGGCCTGCTGTTTTTTAAAGACACCATCCCTGTGTTCACAGCCAATCATAAGGGGTCGCAAATAGGGACCTGCCAACTTAATGTTCATGGGGCAGGTTGAAATGCAACTGTTCCCTGTGGCTTAACATTTTGTCACATGAGCAATTAGCACCAAATTTCGGGTGGAAGTTTACAGAAATATAATCTAATCCACTTTTCAGAAATCTAGGCCCGTATTTATACTTTTTGACGCTAAACTGCACTAACGCAGTTTAGCGTCAAAAAGTTTTGCGCCAGCTAACGCCATTCTGAAGCGCCATGCGGGCGCCGTATTTATTGAATGGCGTTAGCCGGCGCAAGCAGACCGGCGGTGCCTGGTGTGCGTGGAAAAAAACCACGTACACCAGGCAGCGCCGGCGTTGGGAAAAATGGCGCTAGGGCGTCTTAAAAATGGTGCAAGTCAGGTTGACGCAAAAAATCGCCTCCACCCGATTTGCGCCATTTTTAACAACGCCCAGACGCCATTTACATGACTCCTGTCTTAGTAAAGACAGGAGTCATGCCCCCTTGCCCAATGGCCAAGACTGAAAAGATTTCTTTGCTACTGCCACACTAATCAGATTCAACCACTACATGCCTCCACAAAGGACATTGTAAGCTACTTATTACACTTACAGAAGTCTAATCTAGCATTCTCTTCCATTAAAATCCATCTCACTGCAATATCTGCCTATCTGCAGATTACACATACAACATCACTTTTTAGACTCTCAGTCATTAAAGCATTTATGGGGGGACTAAAAAGAATCCTACCCCCAAGGACACCACTAGTACCGTTGTGGAACCTTAATATTGTATTAACACGACTCATGGGCCCACCATTCAAACCCATGTATTCTTGTGAAATACAATATCTGACTTGGAAAGTAGCCTTTCTAATAGCTATTACATCACTTAGAAGAGTAAGTGAGAACAAGCAGTTACTATTCAGGAACCCTTTATACAAATACATAAACATAAAGTGGTTCTCTGTACAAATCCAAAATTCTTACCAAAGGTCATATCACCATTCCACCTAAACCAAACTGTGGAACTCCCAGTCTTCTTTCCGCAACCAAACTCAGTAGCCGAAAGAGCCTTACATACATTAGACATAAAAAGAGCACTAATGTATTACACTTACAGAACAAAACAATTTCGTAAAACAAAACAATTGTTTGTAGCCTTCCAAAAACCTCATGCAGGTAATCCTATATCCAAACAAGGCATCGCCAGATGGATAGTTAAATGTATTCAAACTTGCTATATTAAAGCGAAAATGACCTATTACACCAAGAGCACATTCCACTAGGAAAAAAGGCGCCACAATGGCTTTTCTTGGGAATATACCTATGACAGAAATTTGTAAGGCAGCCACCTGGTCTACGCCTCATACATTTACTAAGCATTACTGTGTAGATGTGTTAGCAACGCAACAAGCCACAGTAGGACAGGCTGTATTAAGAACATTATTTCAAACAACTTCAACTCCTACAGGCTAAACCACCGCTTTTTGGGGAGATTACTGCTTGTTAGTCTATGCACAGCATGTGTATCTGCAGCTACACATGCCACCAAACGGAAAATGTCACTTACTAAGTGTACATCTGTTCGTGGCATGAGACGCTGCAGATTCACATGCGCCCTCCCACCTCCCCGGTAGCCGTTCTTAGTTGAATGAAAATTGTAAATATGTAAATAAATATTATTTTGATACACATTAAGTACATACATAACGATTCCATTGCATCGGCACCTCTAGTATACTCACAACTCCTACCTCACCCTCTGCGGGGAAAACAATCTAAGATGGAGTCGACGCCCATGCGCAATGGAGCCGAAAGGGAGGAGTCACTCGGTCTTGTGACTCGAAAAGACTTCTTCGAAGAAAAACAACTTGTAACACTCCGAGCCCAACACTAGATGGCAGGATAATGCACAGCATGTGTATCTGCAGCTACACATGCCACCGACATAACATATATATATATATATATATATATATATATATATCAAAAGCCTATTATAGACAAGATTTTCAGTTTTTTCAATAAATCTTTTGATTATTTTTGCAAACCAATACAGACATCAAAACTATACTGATGACACAAAGGGAAGTCAATATAAAGTAAGCACCACAATACAGCCAAGTCTTACATACATATTGAGAGAAAAACCATCAATCTGAGCCTCATTTGCCTTTTGGAATGGAGAGCCATGGACCCCACTATCTGTTACATTTTGCTGCACACCAACTCCATTTGTACACCGATTTCTCTTTAGAAGCTCAGTAGTCCATGACACGAACCCAGTGTGCCAGGGCAGGGGCACCTAACAGCAACAGTATATGTCTCCTTTAGCAACCAAGGCCTGCCAGTATCCTCTGGCCTCTCGGGCTTACCCCTCCATCCATCATTCTTAACAGTGACACATTGGGTTCTAGCACCATCAGAGTGTTCAGAATTTCTGCAAGGCATTATATTTCTGCCAATACCCCTCAATACGTTGACAGCCCCAGATCATGTGGTAGAAAGTACCCTTCTTCCGTCAGCAATGTGAACATTCTGGGCCCTTGGTGCTGCACATCTTCCACAGCTCACTAGGGCTATAATACACCCTGTGGAAATAGGTGGGCCACCATGTTGTGCTCTAGCCATGCCACCATCTATTTCTCCTTTGTCACTGGTTCAAGCCGTTCTTATTTCTAGATTTTTCCAAGTTTTAGACTTCACTGCCAAAAATCCCCTTCTCAAGACTAAAAAGCAGCACCTATGTACAAACTGTTGCCTAAATGCCTAAGTAACAAGGAAAGGTGCAGCCTGACAGGTTCCCATTATATTATAAGAGATGTATAAGGCCTCCTGACCACTACCTGTGATGCCTTGTGCAGGCAATTGCCCCACAGTGTCAATTCTTTTAGAAACGAAAAGTCAAGACTAGGAATGAATTTCAGACGTTCTTATTCTGGATGCCCTCTTCTTCAGTATGCTATCCAAACAAATAAAACCCTGAATATGGAAGGTTCTGAACTTTTACGTGTGCATCAGGCTTCCGCATAGAGAGGCGCAACCAAGAAGAATGGTGCAAAGTGACTGATGAGGACCGTCAATAGTAAGAATGGCGATGTTGTTTTTCAGATTTTTCACATTTTTCCGACGTTCTTTCCTGGATCTCTCTCTGTTGGGATTTTTTGGAGTTGTTAGTATAACTCCAACATAGGTAGGCCAATCCCTGGAGAGCTTTTGGGGTCTTTTCTTCTCCTTTGCCCTCCGATCTTCCAGCTTGCCTCAAACTGTAATCCTTTTCTATCCTATAGGTCCTTTTCACAAATCTGTTACAAAATCCACGATCCTTCATGGAGGAAGGCAGACACTACACACTCATGAAGTGGGTTTGAAGCAGTTTTCTGTCTTCCACGTGATAAGTACTTAATCAATAGGGAATGCTTTCTAGAATAAATGTCAAGAAGTATAAAACAGGCTTCCCCTTCCACCCTTGTCAGATATAAAAGATGTTGCTAGCAAAAAAAAATAGAGTTATGGACGAGAAAATGCTCTGAAAACAACAACTGTGAAAACATCCATCATGTTCCAGGATCCCACTAAAAGGAACCAGAGAAAAGCACAGATTCTGTGAGGCAACTGCCAATGCAAGGCTTACTGTGTAGCGGAGGCTCTTTTAACGTAACTTTTTAAGAAATATGAGAAGTAAGCCAATCAGGCTGCACTTTCCCTCAATACTAAGGAACGTGGGCAACGGTTTGTGCAGAGTGTAGTGTTGGGGCCCTAGGCCCCCATGCTACTAAAATGGACGACACGGACACTGTTGGTTGGTAGGCATAACTGGCCCTGGGCACGTGCGCCCGGCCCTTTTTATTGCCAGGATCACCTGACCGGTGAGCCTGTGTTGGGTGGGTGTGGGGCGTATGTGGGAGGCCAGCCCTCAGCAGAGAGGCTGGCCAAACACTAGAACGTGTCCAGCAGGACACTACACTGAGGAGCTGCACTCCAGTCTTGAGAAGACATTCGTTTGCTATTACAGACAATCTTAAATTCGGAAAACCTTGCCTGTGAAAGCTTTGGACGGTGTTCCTCAACAAATGGACATGTTAAACTCTTCACCGTCGCCGAGTGCGTGTGTGAGAGAGAGAAACGAAATCAAGTGTTCCAGGGTCCCCGCACGCAGCAGGAGATTATTCTAATGTTGAGGAAGAACACACGATGAAGAACAGGACTTTACAGCTGAGATTAATCTTCAGAAAGCAAATGTCAGGTGTTTATTCCCACAACCACCAAGTTGAAAAGATTTGCTTTGAACTGCAGCAGCCACGAGGCGCCAGAATCGCCATACAAATAAACGAGGATATTGGTTTCAGTGTTAGTTAAGACAAAAGGACCAGGTGAGGTAAAAAGTTTTATTTAGAGAAAACAGCTAACAAATGACAGCCATCCCCAAAAACTGGGGCTTTCTTTGCCCACAATGTCCACAAATACAATTTTTGCTTGCAGAAATATGGGAAAATACAGAAGATATTTTAATTTTCGTTAAAATGGCATCTAAGCGTTCACATACAGAAATACTTCATAAAACCATGCATGTTGGGTGGAAAATGTTCATGCGAAAGTGTAAAGGAATCCACGACAACATGTATGTCCAAGATCAAAATTAAGAAAAAATATAATATTGTTCATGCAATGACAACTAATAATTTACATATCAAAACATTTTGGCATCAGGTCTTCAAATGTCTTACCTTTTCTCTCTTTCAGAAATGTCATTTTCGTACCATTAAACAATTTTCAAATAACAAAATATACAACTCTGTTTAACAACATAGCACTGGCATATTCCAAAGTACTCTCCTGTTTATAAATAGCATAATAAAATCCCAACCAACGTTTACATATACTAAATATATATACAAACATTGGAACACATTCATATCACGAAAGATGCAGTTCTTCCTATAAAAATTCCCTTCAATTGTAGTCAAATGAGGCAAAATTGAACAGTTAACCGAGAGACTAACAATTCACAGCAGCACGTTCTCCCTGAAAAAGAACAAAGTTACTTCAATTGGTCACGCCATTTTATCCTGTCACAAAATACTAGGAGTTCACTTAGTTTTGGCATTAAATTGGTCCTTTTGAAAGTAATCTTTCCTTCATTGTCTGAGAACACTGCAAATAAAAAAGTCCCCAAATCACACTCAAAATTCGGGGGCCACTTCTGCGTCGAAGCAGAAACCCCCCTAAACATTGCTTCTGTCGAGAATAATCTTCAGTCTGCCGTCCTTCATCGCAGATGCGGATGTCATTTCCGCCCTGCCTCAAAGTGCAGTCACAAGCAGAGAAGTAGAAACTCAGCTACCTCGTAAATATACTTGTTGAAGCCTGCCACTGGCGTTTACAGAAATCGGACTCTGTTCCCGGTCTCATAAGGGTTTATCAATAACTGTAACACCTATGGCAAGAAAAAGAGAAACAGAGTAAAATGTCATGGTTACCTTCAGTCAGCTACAGTACATGGTATGTACTGTGGTTCAAGAACATGACATTCCAGAAAGGTCCTCGAAGGAAATACAGAATACAACGCAATACGTGTTTAAGCATGTACATGACAATTAGTAGGAGTCTTTCAAAAGAAAGAACACATTTGACACATCTGGCCCGTGGTTCCTTGCTTGTGGGGCTCAGCAGGGGCACGTAGTGTGTAAGAGCCCCGAGGCAGCCATATCTGACGTGCCAATGTATGCGACTGAAGGGAGCCCAGTGACGCAGCGGGACAATGGGGGTCTGAGGGATGCCTTTGGAGTTCTGCAGTTGGGGTCGTGCTGATTTTCGGGGCTGCATGGCCAAAATGGAGGAAGAAGAGTGTACCGCCCTGAAACTCTAGGAAGAAGCCGCTCATTCAGCAGGGCAGGGCTTTGAGGAGTGGGCTGACGTCGTGTGCACCAAGTAGGGGGAGTGACAGCCGACCCTGAGTGGAGCTCAGCTACCGAAACTGACCGAATATGGACTGTGGTAAAGGGAGGAGGAGCAGGGACATCTTAAGGATTTCAAGGGCCCTAGGTCAAAAGTAATTTGGGGGCTCTTGTTATAACAGTTTTGAATTGTAGATCCAATTTTAGCTCTTTCATGCCCTCTTCGGACAGGCTATTGACATTGCACAGACACACTGGTCCAAATTCTAAATGTGCTTACGTCTAACGTCCAGCGACAGTGACATGTGCTTTCAATATTATAATAGAACATCAGCTCACTAATATCATTGCAAATAATCTTTGTGACCCCCGCCCATTTTTCTAATGTGAGGTACTGTTTTGAGCTAAAAGAAACTTTGTTTATGGATGATGGATGATGCTGAAAAATGTATGCATTTCTCTGCAAAATGTCTCTTGTAGACTCCCATACATCACCCAAATTAAACATAAATTAAAGGAAAAAAATGTGTTTAAGAATTATCAGACCAATACTCTCTGCAGAACAGAGCCAGCTTAATTATCCCCCTCCCTCCCCAAAGGCTGGGGCCCTGGACCAGGGCCCACTTTGCCCATGCCTTTAAACGTCTCTGAGGAGGCGTAAGTGGAGCACACGTGGTGCAGGACTGGTGGCACTTGTTTGAGGGCAATTGGATGACTTCCTGAATTACCTTTCCTCTGCGTTAGGAAAAGCACAGTGATATTTCCTTGTGTGGAGTTGGCACTGTGGTATGGACATAATACCACCCAAGGAGGACAGATGAAACAAAGAAAGGAGAAAAGGGAAAAAAGAGAATTCTTGCAAACAGATTGTAACCCCAGCATGAAGTAGATGACTGACCAGGAGATGAGAAAGTTGGGTATGAGGATGCACTGGGGTGATGGCAATAGTATCCAAGTGAAGTCTATAATCCATGAACTAGGATTAGCTAAAGCCTAACAGAATGGTTTTTAAAATTGTGTGATCCTGCACTGATCTGTATAGAGAACACACAATCTTTGAAGCCCCTCCATGAAATACAGTGCTACCCAGGATAGATTATTTTTTGCAAACAATTAACAATAATTTAGAGTCCACGAAAATATGTAAAACGTAATGCAAAAGGCAGCAAAGCTGGGTTTTCTCCTTAATCTATCACATTTCTTGAAAACTAGGAATGCACTCTTCACGATTGGGTATACTTTGCTGTGTAATTTGCTCATGACTCGTTTTCTGTGCTACACATCACTTTTATTTTGTTATCAATTTTTGCAACATATGCACTTTTTTTGCAATATTATCTTTGTGCAAATCATTTGACAAGGACTCTGTATTTTTTAATTTTGTGGTGCCTAATAACTAACTCGGCCCTGAGTGTTACCCAACTAACTATGAATTGGGTTTGAAACACTAACGAATTGACCACACATTATCTATTAAATATTAATGGCATACTCTTGTGAAGTGGTGACATTGTGCTTCTTTACTGGTACACATTTCTTTCACCTTCCATACTTGTACAGTTCACTGTTTAAGCTTTTTTATATACTCTGCCAGCACTCAACTTTGACCCAAACTAAAACAATAATACAGTTATCTATTGTTGTCTTTGGACTTGCTTTTTAGGTCGAGTGTGCAAGCGATTTGACCTGTTGTAAGTATTATGTGCTTTTAACCACGCCCACCGCACGACCACCACTTTCCTTCGTTCGTTGGCTTCCCTTTCAAAAATCCTTTATCATCATTGGTAAATGCTTTACATTTGTCACTCCCTAGGGCGGGTTTTGATACAGCTTTGCAGACGGCCCCTGTTACATGGATAATTGCACGATTGCTGATACGTTTCACTGCAAGCAAACTTCTTTTACTTTTGTGCCTCTCCTTTGTGCTCATGCTCATGGCAGCCATGGTGCTTTGAATCAGCTCGCTTATGTCAACTTTTATTTTTTATTTTCAATTTATGTGGCAAAAAAGTCCAGTTAGGAATTTCCACCGCTAATAGCTCTAACTCGAGCAAATTAGAGACCCATTGCATTGCAAATGCTTGTTACATCTTTTTGTAGACTCCACATCACTGTAAATATTTTTTTTTTAAATCTAGTGTTCAAGTTGATGATCTGTACGGAAGCTCCATTGGATGTTTTGCAGGACACAACTACTGTAGATGTTCAAAAGTTGGTAGTTGTGAGACAGAGGGACCCTTTTGGTTTCAATCCAAAGCTTTAAGAGGAACATCCTAGCAAGTGCAACCTCACTGAGAGTAACAGTCTTTATATCTGCCAGTCTGACCACAAGAGGTTCTAAGGGAAATACTTAGATCAAGGGGACCATAATTAATGCATAGAATTTTCTCTATTTTTTATTGTTTACATTTTCTGTGGTGTGATGTTGCTTGCTACGACCTGTGAGGAGTGTCAGACCTCATTAAATCAGAAATGGATTGCATTAGAGGATTTCTGTGTTACAATGGTGACATGGTTGTGTGTAGACCCGTGGTATCGTAAGTATTCACATTCAAAGTCTCCGTGTATCTAGGTATTCCCATTCAAAATATTCATGTAACTGGCAACTCAAGACAGAGTTACATTTTCCATAACGTTTTTCTGTGTAACTCTGTTCCAATCAAGCTTTTGTGTCAATGCTATTTGAAATCCTCATTTCCAACTAAATTTGTAATATTCATCTTCAGGCAACCTGTGGAAGTTGTTCCTGTTACCTGGCTGGGATACTAACTCCCAGTTTTGTTTGTAGAATACATATGGTAATATAATGAGGTACAGACAAAAAAGAGAAACTATGGATATATTGTGATATCCTGTGAAAATATCTTATTCAGCTGCTCAAAGCTGTCACCTTCGATGATGAAAGTGGTTGACCCTTTTTTGGTAAGAAGACATAATGGAGTGAGTGTAACAAAATGACGTTCTTAATAGAAATTCCTGCCACGTGAACATTCAAGATGTTATTATTTCTTATTTTAAGACCAGTGCTTAATTTGTGCTTGTTGTTTCAGGTGCTGAGCACCAGCACTTATTTTTGAGGGCCGGGGCTTATCCTTCTGTCTCAAGCATTTGCTGCGAGCAAAAGACACATATGGGAAAGACTGAAGAAGGGAAAAACGAAAAAGTGTCACAAAGGGAGAAGTCAGAAAGCTGCTAGAGTGAGCCAAAGGGGCAGGGAGTGGTTTTAAATCGATTGAAGAGGCCCGAGATAGCTTCAGGATTACGCTGCATCAGTATTCCGTGTTCCCACATTGAATTGCAGCAGCCGCGTGTTTAAGGAGGGCTTTGGGCACCGGCACGTTTTTATTTACAAATTAAGCACTGTTTAAGACTGTATAGCTTTGATATTGAAACCATTATTAAAATTAATATTTAAGTGGAAATCAATAGAGCTTTCCTGGGTTGGAGAAATTATCCAATTGCAAGCCTTTCCTCTTGGAAAAAAACTAATGTGCTTGTATTTTTAATACAAGGTTGCAATTCAATTGCATATAAATGTAAAAAGGTCAGATTCCATTTCAAATGTCTCATCTGTGATAGGCTGTCAAGCTTCTGTATTTCTATCGCACAAATTAAAATCCTCTATTAGCAATTACCCGCTCTCATCAATTGCCCAACTACACACTGTATTCAGAAAATCCTAACCGACTTCAGAAAACTGTCAACTGTGGGCATGAGACTTTAAAATATTTGTAAACCTCAATCCTAGGCTTACTCTTACATTGCATGTAGATACTTTGGGGGTCATTACAACCCTGGCGGATGGCGGTGAACCAGCAGTAAGACCGCCAACAGGCTGGCGGTCTTACCTTGGTGTATTATGACCATGGCGGTTACTGCCATGGTCATCCGCCGGTTCTCCATCCCGCCCGCCGGGCTGGAGACCTGGGTCTCCAGCCCGGCGGCCATCAGTATACCGCCAGCGGTATTTGGACCCGGCTTACCGCCGTGGATTTCCAGCGGTTTGAACCGCCAGGAAATCCATGGTGGTAAGCACTATCAGCGCCAGGGAATTCCTTCCCTGGCACTGATAGGGGTCTCCCCTACCCCCCACCCCCACCCCGACTCCCACCCCTACACTCCCCACCACCCCAGCCAACCCCCAAAGGTGGCAGGGCCCCCCTCCCCACCCCAACCCCCAACATAACATTACTCACACACACCCGACACGCATGCAGGCACCACCAACACACACACGCACACACCCCGACATACATGCCTACATCCACACACACAGTCAGATACGCACACCCACATTCAAACATACACGCACACATCCATACAGACATACCCACAGCCATACACGCACTCATTCCCATACACAAAACACCCCGCAAGCATACACGCACTCACACACCCCCTCTACATACACAGACGCACACCCTCATGCACGTACACAACACACAACACCCCGCACCCCCCTCCCCTAACGGACGATCGACTTACCTGGTCCGTCGATCCTCCGGGAGGGGACGGAAGCCATGGGGGCAGCTCCGCCGACACCACACCGCCAACAGAATCACAGGACGTGATTCGCTGGGCGGTGTACTGTTGGCGTGGCGGTGGAGGTCCCGCCGCCCGCAAGTATGGCTGTTGGAGGCTCTCTGTCGGAATAACGACGGAGAGCAGCCAACAGTCATAATACGTCAAGCTGCAAACCGCCTGCACAGGCGGTCTTCCGCACGGTCCCTCGGCGGTCTTGCAAAAAGACCACCGAGGTCGTAATGACCCCCTTTGTGTTAGAATAAAGAAACGTTTACAAGAGTTATAGCGGAGTTCACCAGGAAACATTTGGTTGTGGTTATTCTTCATGTGCAGGCGTTCACATGGAAAAAAACTTTGGATACTTTAACATTTGGCTACTTTAACATTTATCACAGTTGAGATGCCACATCACAAAGCCTCTGCTTTCATCAAAAGGAAAATACATCAATGTATTAGTAAGATTTTGAATGGACAGTAGCAGAGCAACAATGTACTACATGAAATGAAATAACCCCTACTGTACCCTAAAATAGAACATCATAAAGGAACTCATCCTTTGGAGCTATTAACCTGTATGGTTACTGAACTCCTACCAGCAGGTAATATCCTTATAATACAAAGGATCCTGTATAAACGCCTGTCCCTAATTTCGTTATAATCGGTGACCTGTGATGTACCCAGTGGCTGATAATAAAGAAAAGACGCCAGAACTCATGGTAATAAGTTATTGCAGTTGAGTTCCGAGGTCACAATGCCGGCTGCCAGAGCCAGCAGCCCAGGTGAAAGGCAGGTCCGGTCATGGAGGTGCTGTTTAAAGCAACAAAAATGAAAGGTTGCTTTACTTTCTTTTGTTCTATTTTTCTAGCTTAAAGTGACTAGCAGAAAGAACATGATTATTTTTTTGCATTCCTTAGATAATTATAGAAAAGTTAGAATCTTTCTACATGTTTGTACACATTCTGAGCTACTGCAGCTTTTCATTTTCTTAAAACTGACTTGTATTGAACTGTTTCTAATATCTTTCTGCAACAATCATCTAACAGGTTTTTGATGCATTTTATTTTGCACTACAGACTCTAGTTTTATTCTTCACGTTTGCAAACATACTCTCTCTTTCATATGAAGGAGCTGTGCACCAAGGCTTTAGGTTGTTTGTGGGAAAGATGATGGTGTGACCATGTATTATATGGGATACTCTACCCCCTGCCATACATGATAAGGATATTGCAAGTCACCTCTGAGTTCCATTACCTTATAAAGGAACTCAGCCTTCAGGCTTGTTCCTCTAAAGGGTCATTAAATGCTTGCTGACTTGCAATATCCTTATAATGCATGGCAGTAGGCACTATGGGGTTCATTCCGACCGTGGTGGTCGGCGGTGAAGCGGCGGTAAGACCGCCAACAGGCTGGCGGTCTTTTTTCATGTATTCTGACCATGTCGGTTACCGCCATGGCCAGCCGCCGCTTCACCGTTCCGACCGCCACGGCGGTAGCGACCGCCGGGCTGGAGACCTGGGTCTCCAGCCCGGCGGTCGTCACATACCGCCGGCAGTATTCCAACCCGCCTGACCCCGGCTTACCGCCATGGATTTCATGCGGTTTGGGACCGCCATGAAATCCATGGCGGAAAGCACTATCAGTGCCAGGGAATCCCTTCCCTGGCACTGATAGGGGTCTCCCCCACCCCCAACCCCCACCCGACTCCCTCCCCTACCCCCCCACCACCCCTGCCACCCCCAAAAGGTTGCATGACCCCCATCCCCCACCCCGATCCCCAACATATACACACACATACACGCACGCATTCATGCACATACACACACCCCCCGCATTCATGCACGCATACACACGCCCCCTCAACATACACACACACACACACCCATGCACGCACACAACTCACAACACCACCCCACCCCCCTTCCCTAGCGGACGATCACCTTACCTGTTCCTGGTGATCCTCCGGGAGGGAACGGACCCATGGGGGCAGCGCCGCTGTCACCGCCACGCCAACAGAACACCGCCACAGCGAATCACAGGTCGTGATTCGCTGGGCGGTGTTCTGTTGGCGTGGCGGTGGAGGTGGAGCTACCTCCACTTCCCCGCCTGCCGCCAGTATGGCTGTTGGCGGCTCTTCGTCCGGAGGCGGGCGGAGCGCTGCCAACAGTCAGAATGTCCCGTGCGGAAGACCGCCAGTACTGGCGGTCTTCCGTACGGCGGTCCCTCGATGGTCTATTGAAAAGACCGCTGAGGTCGGAATGACCCCCTATATCCTTTACATAATCTAAGGAACTGGGTACTTTAAACCATATAGTAAAACACTGGACTTTCCAATAGATCTGTAAGGGGAATGGATGAAGGTAGCATGCAGTACATGATAATGAATGCATACCAAGATAGTATAAATCTCCCACTATGAACTATTAAATGTGCATATTGGCAAGATCTAGTGTACTCAGAAAATGTCTGACAACATATTCCATAATTTTCATAAGCCTGAGCCAGACAATTGCAAGCATTTCATCCTAAATAAGGAAGAGAATCTTTGCATCATTGTGTGGAAACAAATGTACCGTTCGTCTGAGAATGTGCATAGAAAGACAAATATATCACTGGAGAAGAAACAGTTTTACGCAAGAAGCAATGTGTGAGAAGGAAGAAAATGGAGAAAAGTGGAACATGGCAAAGCTTGAGACCATTCAGGTCAAAACATCAGCTAAAAAATATGTAGTGGGGTCTGATGAATTGGCAGGCTTACCTGCCAAGCAGGTAGCATGCAGAGCTCTTGCAGAATTGCCATTTAGCTGATGTGCAAGTGTACAGTGGCTAAACAAGCTCCTAGAGGGAATCCTGGAGGTCCCTTGTCATCTACAGAAATGGTAATTATGCATACGTGGAGAATTCGTAAACGTGAAATAAGCAAAGAGGGGCCGGTATAGTTCCTCACGGATCCAGGTATTTGTTTCTGTTGTTTCAGATTATTAACTGACTTAATTTATTAGTTTGTTATTCACTAACAAAACTCTCACACTAAGATGGTTGTGCCACATTTCATGTTTCATACTTGTGACAAGAGCAGCTTTGTAGAGATAAGCGAGGCTAAAATACCAAACCTGATAATCTATCTTGGCAAATATTTAGAAAAACACCAAATAGTAAAATTCTTTTATGTATTTCAGAATAACCAATAAGGGGCGGCTTTAGGACGGTGCAACCAGTGACTTTGCATGTGACGTCAAGCTCTGGTGTGCAGTATTCTGAAATATCTGATGGGTTTAAAAGCACCTGCTTCAGGATTCTTTGTGTGCCCAACAACTTTCAGGCAATAATTAACATGTCAAGATAACTCTGGTGATTGATGTGCCTGCTTGAGAGATTTGTCTAACAACAGTTTTGAGTCATCACAAAGAGGTTAATTGACAATTGCTAAGCATGTGTAACATGTAGATCATAGACTTGTATTTTATGTATCTACCTCAGTGGTTACTACTTGGGGCTCATAATTTATAAACCTTCTAATACAGTACAGTGAGCTGTGATCTGGCATCAAAGCACAGCCTGAAAATAGCACAGCGTACGTTTAAAACTGTATGTTTTGTTTTTCCTAAAAAGGTTGCTAAAAAGGGTTGGCTTGGATAGAAATACATTCTTATTAGCAAAGACAACGGCAGCCTCTGAGTTGTGCTTTACATCCTGAATTTGTACTTCTCCAGATCAAGCACTCTTAAAATATGTTGCCTACCAGTATGGATTACATGTGACTCCTACACCATATAGTTTTCATTGTCTTATGTAACATTTCCTAAACATTGATTTACACACTTGTATGTTTGCCTCTGTACAAAGTGTGTAATGCTAAGTGCTCTGACACCCTACTTAAGTGGCGCTATGAAAGAAATTAAATACAGGTGAGAGGCAGGCTATGGAGAGATGTAGGGCACCCTTGGAGGATAGTGGAGAGGTAATCTGTGGTGGTCTTTGGGGGGCACCAACTAAGATTGTCGCACAGGCTGCCACCAGCAGCCCTGTAACAAACATACATGAAAATAATCTGCACGTAGAGTTATGTGTCAAATTTCTCCATGCACATTCATTATGGTAAGTCTGAAAACCTAACTGGATTTCTCTGTGTAGTCAGTTGCCGAGGCCAGAATAACTTTATTACATCAAACATTTCTCACAATTGCTTCTAAAGACCATGAAAATTATGCGGCAATGCAGTGCAGTACAGTGCCACATTATGTGACAGGCTCAATACATTATGTGCAAAGGGAAAACATACCTTGAGACACAGCTTCCTATAACAGCCAAATAATGTAGCACATTCTTTGGCTTTATTGACTAGCTATTATGCCATTTTAACAAATCTAGATAGTGATATGCAATGTTATTAATACTGTCCTCTCTACTTGGAAGGGTCAAATATACAGTGCTGCATGCAGGGAAGCACAACCCTACATGTACACAGTTAAAGGCATGCACTCTTGAAATTATTGATACTTTGACAGTTTTTCAATGAAAACACACAGTGGCATTAACTGTAACAAAAACATTTCTAAGGCAGTCAATGCATTATTGTTTCTCCTCTGTTAGTAGTACAGTTGAACATATATAGTCCAAATCACAAACTTTAAAGTAAAAGATGGCAGTCTACTCGTTCTACGGTTTACCCTGCAATTTGACTAGACGTCGGGTTTTTGTTGACTCCCAAAACGTCCTAGGACTTCCTAGGACTGCTCATTTGCAGACCCCACTTGTGAAGACTGTACACAAGGTAGACTATCACCAAGTCCAAGTGCAGGGCTTTTGCATTGGCACATCCAACTTTTATTCCTCTCCACTACTAAACAAATTTTCCTGGTAGGGATACGCTTTCTCATCTTTTTCCATGCATTTTGCCATGCACCCTCACTTACCCCACTTTTTTGGGATTGGATCTATGTGTGTGTCTATGAAGGGGATGCTTTGCAAACTCTTCGTGAATACCAAAACATTTCTGACTTCAAGAGTGTCATGTGCTTTGTACATAACGCTGATGCTGATGCTTTTTGGTTTTCAGAAAGTCCGTACACTAGTGTATGTTCGTTATTTGGAAATTCCATATAGATGTGCAAAACTACAAATATTTGTTTGAAGCACAGCAAACAAGTTATTAATTCAAAACGTAATGCAAAATGTATTAGCTTGGTCATATGAATAATTTCCTTTGTTCTATGTGACACCAAGAACTGTAGTAAGGCATTTAGGGCCTGATTTAGATACTGATGGACAGGTTACTCTGTCATGTCAGTGATGGATATTACGTCACCTGAAATCTAAATCCCATAGGAAATAATGCGATTTAGATTTGGGCAGACATGATATACGTCAACGTTGTGACAGAGTAACCCATCTACCAATATTTAAATCAGGCCCTTAATTTGTTTCTCATAAATTAAATAGTTAAGAGGCACAGACTTTTCAGCCATTGTCTAATAAAATATGTCACTAAATAAGTATACGAAGATAGCTTTTGTATTTGTCCTGTTATTTTCAGCTGCCATCGGATACAGATGATGCATTTCGTTACTATGACTTTTGTAGGGCTGTTGCTCGTGATGCAAATCACGATTTGTCGAATAGTAGTCCGTTGGGAGAAAGTACCCCATGGTAATCATGGTTACTTATCACTGCTAATCACACTCTGCCCATAATACCAATTGAGGCTGATGAGAAGAAACATTACGGGGGTCATTCTGACCCTGGCGGCCGGTGGCCGCCAGGGCCACCGACCACGGGAGCACCGCCAACAGGCTGGCGGTGCTCCCACGAGCATTCTGACCGCGGCGGTTCAGCCGCGGTCAGAAGCGGAAAGTCGGCGGTCTCCCGCCGACTTTCCGCTGCTCGGGGGAATCCTCCATGGCGGCGGAGCGCGCTCCGCCGCCATGGGGATTTAGACACCCCCTACCGCCATCCTGTTCATGGCGGGAAACCCGCCATGAACAGGATGGCGGTAGTGGGTGCCGCAGGGCCCCTGGGGGCCCCTGCAGTGCCCATGCCAATGGCATGGGCACTGCAGGGGCCCCCGTAAGAGGGCCCCGCAAAGTATTTCAGTGTCTGCCTTGCAGACACTGAAATATGCGACGGGTGCAAACTGCACCCGTCGCACCCCTGCAACTACGCCGGCTCAATTCTGAGCCGGCGTCCTCGTTGCAGGGGCATTTCCTCTGGGCCGGCGGGCGCTCTTTTGGAGAGCGCCCGCCGGCCCAGAGGAAATGTCTGAATGGTCGCCGCGGTCTTCTGACCGCGGTGCGGTCATTTGGCGGCGGTACCTTGGCGGACGGCCTCCGCCGTCCGCCAAGGTCAGAATCAGGGCCTACATCTGTTCATACTGCTTACACAAAGTTGTATGGATTCACTGCTATTAATGACCCTGAAAGGACACACTGTCCAATCTCCTCCCAATGGAATACGTTCCCAAAAACTGTGCTTCACATCGCAGAAAAGGATTATGCCACTTTTTGAGAAGAAAGACCCTTCCTGAGTAGACCGCTCTTATATTGCAAGCACCGCTCTGGATACTTGAAGCAGGGAGGTCCCACTGCATCTCCACTGCTTTGGAGATTTCTTGCTGGAAATGTTTTAAGTTCAAATGCAGATTGGGACTTTTCTTGGAGGTGCTGGGAGCATTGACTGGGATGAAGCTGAAATTCAATCCGATACAATGTAACTAGAAATTAGATACTTTTCATGGCAGGACGGCCTGAAGTCTGGAGCAAAAGTTTTCTAAAGTTTCCAAACCTTCTTCTGTTGCCCAACCAACCAAAAGTGTACACTTCCAAGGCCCCCACGACTTAGGGGAGGGCACTTAGACACTCTCAGTGTGTTAGGCAGCGGCCAACAACAAAGTCCAGTCCAGAGGTATTTGCCACAGGTCACTTGGGCACTTCCAGGAGAAGGTTTCTTGCAACTTGTTTTATCCTTCTAGCCACATGGGTGGGCAGCCAACTGAACCTTGGAGTCCACATCTTTGCATGGAGAGAGCAGGCCCAGTCCGACAGGGCCCCTCTCAGGTCACAGACTGCAGGTCCAGTCCTCTTTTGATCTTCTGTGGGTCCAATAAGTGTTCTGAGGAGGTGCCTTGGGGTGCCACATCCATGGCAGCTAGTGGGTGTGACTCCTACCCTGTCCGCAGCAGGGTGTTCAAGGTTACTAACATAATATTTAAAATCAGGTTATTCAACCTTTGCAATGCATTACACCATATTGCACATCTACTCAGGTCTGGCTGTCTTCACTATAAAAAGGCAATCTAGCACTACACAGCTATACCTCGTCAATGAATGAAACCTACACTTGCAGCCATGTTGGATGAGGTGAGGGCAAAACACTGTGATGCCTGAACTATTGTCTTAAGGAATTTGAAAATTTCAAGATTCAATCCCCCCATCCCTGCTGAATGCACAGTGAATTTACGTTGAAACCTTTTGCCACTTAAATGCCTATACAGTATGGTTTATAGTAGCATGTAAATTTAAATGTTACATCATAATCACAATGTGTGTTCCTTTTGCATTTCTTATATTTATTATTTGAGACAAATGTTACGAAGTAAGCAAAGAATGCTCTCATACTTCAAGTGTGCTTTCAAGTATAATGCTCAACCACCTAGCCTGAAGTTCTGAAGCTGGGAGTCATGACACCACAGAGCAGTGGCGGTTCTTGGTGCACAGAAACCACTTCTTCAAGGCAGAGTCCATGAAATATGTTTGAGTTATCATCAGAAAGGGTGCACCAACAGAGAGGAGTCCTTATGATCCACTGTGTCCACAACATGGGCAATGGCTTTGCTGGACCAATGGATTCTTTCAACCAGATTCACTCTGTGTTGTAATTCTCTCTGCATAGAAGAGGCACATATATTGAGTGGATGCCCTTATCCCTTTGGATTTGGCTGGCAACAAACTAGACCTGCTAATTTCTCTTGGTAAATCAAGATATATTTATATATCCTGCACCATTGAGCCTATGCACATATGGACTCAAGTGTGCAGGATACAAACTAATATAGTTTGTATACAAATTAATTCAAATCATAATTAACTAGTTTTATATATAGAAAAGTTCTTAAGAAAGGTACTCTGACACCTCAACGATGACATGTAAAACTGCTAGTAAATACATACACCACTTCATGCAGTACTACTAAGCTACTAAGCCAGTAGTACTAAAAGAGAAAATAATAAATAGCTTAAGTATTTTTAGAAGAAAGGTTCACTATTTTGTGCCACACATGAATCCTAAGAATTGTGAATGGTTGGAATATAATGAGTGATTTATTTATTCGCACTGAGTTATAAGGGGCTTAACAAATATAGCGTCAGTGGTACTATCAGCGACAATTAGGGATGCCCACTTTCTACCTGGAGTTTAGGCTTTGAGTGTCTTGACTACGTACCAGAAATTGTTTATGTGAGATGTCTGGGGATTATTATTAGGGCAGTTCAAGCTTCCAAGAAATTGTAGGAGGGTCATATAAAATGACTTCTGGGGGCTTGACATTTCCTTGGTGGAGATTTATAAGGTTTGGTCATCCCACAAACAGTACCCACAAACACCCTTTTGTAACCCTTTTCCCCTCATTAGGACTGCAACTGAGAATAGACAAATAAAGTCAGAGAGGGTACAGACTCTGAAAAAGGCTGATGCTCTGGGCAGCAAGATTGCTAAATGATACCAGGATGCACATTCATGTAATTTATAGTGTAAAGCTTTTATGTGTAGAAAAATGTGACTGTTCTTAGCCCAAAGTGCAAAAAACAGCACAGTTAATTGCATTAATTGCAGGAATTCTGTGATAGGCCTCTGTTCTAAAGACCTTTGAGAAAGACCAGTTCAATTTTCACAGAATATTGAGAGTTGGACATCTTACTCCGAGCCATAAACATGTGGGCTAGTCATGTCTTTGCTGTCCAGAATGAGGCAGTCCATAACATTGCAGGTACTCCAGTAGCTGTTTAATGTAATCAGGTCTGATTATACCTCAGCCATTCTTGGAATGGAGGCAAGACAGCATTTTATTAATCAAAGCATCTGTAGGTTTTCGACTGGAAGATTTTGACACGTGTCAGAATGAAGCTTTGCTGGATCTCCTGATTTAGGCTGCAGTGACTTTCTTTTGTATTGTGAGGTTCTTTATTGAACGTAGCAACAGTGTTACAGATAGGGTCATTTTGTTCCTCATTTTCCCTCCGGCACTTCATTCTTTAAATTTTGCATCCTTTTGCAGTCTTTTGGATGGGGTGAATGGGGTAACCAACATCAGAGACTGGCAGAATGATCTTGCTAGTTGATCTGGGGAAACAGAATAGACTTTTCCTAGAGTGAGCTCTAGTGGCTATTAAGCTTGCCTCAACACAAAATTTTAATTTACATAAGACTATTTTTTTAAATAATAGCTCTGTCCTCAGCAGTGATTATGGGATGCTAACCCAACACTTTCTTGGACTCTGTGCCATCCTTATTGCTTAAGCTTCTTTGGGGAATCTTAGGCACTACCGGAAGAGTTGTTGCCTGATCAAAACACTTGCTCTGATCGTCTTGGGCTGTCATGTTACCACAGGTTGTTTTGATATCTGTTACATTTTACAGTTCCCTTTCTTCAGGGAGCCTCCTCATATTTCTGTCTCTGATACCCTGCAGAGGACTTGCTGTGATAGTTTGGGAGCACACTGCCATTCTCTTCCATAACATTATGGCTGGCCTTTCACTGCCCCCTGTTTAGGAACTCTTCATGCTGACCCCAGGAACAATTGTTGGGCTGATATGCCTGCAGGGACAGCAGCACTGGAAAGGTGTTGAAGGCAGGCTATATAAGGATGTAGTCATTTTGATACCTGAGTTATGCTCATGAACATTGTTGGTATTTTTCTGAGCCACCTAAGTCTGGGCCCAGACCCAAAGTGGATCTGTTAAGTGCATAACATCATCCACCAATTGGTTTGGCCATGGAAATGAAATTAGATTTTGTGAACATCTTTGAGCATGGATACTTTAATGACAACAACCATGTGTAGTATATAAGTGAAATACAGAAAGCAGGTGGGAAAGTGCACTGGGCAGAGAAATGGAAGAAATAAATACATTCACTACCATTATATACCATTATAGTCATGGGGGCACTGCTATACCACTTATTCTCTTGCAAGATCCTGTGTGAAACAAAATCAAGTATTCTGTGGGAACTTACACCCCTTTCCCTTGGTCACAGACACTTAGGGTCACATTTACACTCCCCTAAAGCTCCCACCATAAAGGTATCAATGGCCCTTAGCAGATTGTGTTTTAATAGTGTAGGAGGCTGGACTGGCTTGTAGTGAGTACCAAGGGGTACTTACACCTTGCACCAGGCCCAGGTATCCCTTATTAGTGTATAGGGTGTCTAGCAGCTTAGGCTGATAGATAATGGTAGCTTAGCAGAGCAGCTTAGGCTGAACTAGGAGATGAGTGAAGCTCCTACAGTACCACTAGTGTCATATGCACAATATCATAAGAAAACACAATACACAGATATACTAAAAATAAAGGTACTTTATTTTTATGACAATATGCCAAAAGTATCTCAGTGAGTACCCTCAGTATGAGGATAGCAAATATACACAAGATATATATACACAATACCAAAAATATGTAGTATAGTATTAGAAAACAGTGCAAACAATCTATAGTTACAATATGATGCAATGGGGACACATAGGGATAGGGGCAACACAAACCATATACTCCAAAAGTGGAATGCGAACCACGAATGGACCCCAAACCTATGTGACCTTGTAGAGGGTCGCTGGGACTGTAAGAAAACAGTTAGGGTTAGAAAAATAGCCCACCCCAAGACCCTGAAAAGTGAGTGCAAAGTGCACTAAAGTTCACCAAAGAGCACAGAAGTCGTGATAGGGGAATTCTGCAGGAAAGACAAAAATCAGCAATGCAACAACGATGGATTTCCAAACGAGGGTACCTGTGGAACAAGGGGACCAAGTCCAAATGTCACAAGCAAGTCGGAGATGGGCAGATGCCCAGGAAATGCCAGCTGTGGGTGCAAAGAAGCTGCTACTGTACAGTAGAAGCTGAGGATTCTGTGGGAACGACAAGGGCTAGAGACTTCCCCTTTGGAGGATGGATGCCCCACGCCGTGGAGAGTCGTGCAGAAGTGTTTTCCTGAAGAAAGACCGCCAACAAGCCTTGCTAGCTGCAAGTCATGCGGTTAGGGTTTTTGGATGCTGCTGTGTCACAGGAGGGACCAGGATGTCGCCAATTGCGTCAGGGGACAGAGGGGGCACCCAGCAGGACGAGGAGCCCTCTCAGAAGCAGGCAGCACCCACAGAAGTGCCGGAACAGGCACTACGAAGAGGAGTGAAACAGTGCTCACCCGAAGTTACACAAAGGAGTCCCACGTCGCCGGAGGACAACTCAGGAGGTCGTGCAATGCAGGTTAGAGTGCCGTGGACCCAGGCTTGGCTGTGCACAAAGGATTTCCGCCGGAAGTGCACAGAGGCCGGAGTAGCTGCAAAAGTCGCGGTTCCCAGCAATGCAGTCTGGCGTGGGGAGGCAAGGACTTACCTCCACCAAACTTGGACTGAAGAGTCACTGGACTGTGGGAGTCACTTGGACAGAGTTGCTGGATTCAAGGGACCTCGCTCGTCGTGCTGAGAGGAGACCCAGGGTACTGGTGATGCAGTTCTTTGGTGCCCGCGGTTGCAGGGGGAAGATTCCGTCGACCCACGGGAGATTTCTTCGGAGCTTCTAGTGCAGAGAGGAGGCAGACTACCCCCACAGCATGCACCACCAGGAAAACAGTCGAGAAGGCGGCAGGATCAGCGTTACAGAGTTGCAGTAGTCGTCTTCGCTACTTTGTTGCAGTTTTGCAGGCTTCCAGCGCGGTCAGCAGTCGATTCCTTGGCAGAAGGTGAAGAGAGAGATGCAGAGGAAATCTGATGAGCTCTTGCATTCGTTATCTAAGGAAATCCCCAAAGTAGAGACCCTAAATAGCCAGAAAAGAGGGTTTGGCTACTTAGGAGAGAGGATAGGCTAGCAACACCTGAAGGAGCCTATCAGAAGGAGTCTCTGACGTCACCTGCTGGCCCTGGCCACTCAGAGCAGTCCAGTGTGCCAGCAGCACCTCTGTTTCCAAGATGGCAGAGGTCTGGAGCACAATGGAGGAGCTCTGGGCACCTCCCAGGGGAGGTGCAGGTCAGGGGAGTGGTCACTCCCCTTTCCTTTGTCCAGTTTTGCGCCAGAGCAGGGCTGAGGGGTCCCTGAACCGGTGTAGACTGGCTTATGCAGAAATGGGCACCATCTGTGCCCATGAAAGCATTTCCAGAGGCTGGGGGAGGCTACTCCTCCCCTGCCTGAACACCTTTTTCCAAAGGGAGAGGGTGTAACACCCTCTCTCTGAGGAAGTCCTTTGTTCTGCCTTCCTGGGCCAAGCCTGGCTGGACCCCAGGAGGGCAGAAACCTGTCTGAGGGGTTGGCAGCAGCTGCAGTGAAACCCCTGAAAAGGCAGTTTGGCAGTACCAGGGTCTGTGCTACAGACCCGTGGGATCATGGGATTGTACCAACAATGCCAGGATGGCATAGAGGGGGCAATTCCATGATCTTAGACATGTTACATGGCCATATTCGGAGTTACCATTGTGAAGCTACACATAGGTAGTGACCTATATGTAGTGCACGCGTGTAATGGTGTCCCTGCACTCACAAAGTCCGGGGAATTGGCCCTGAATGATGTGGGGGCACCTTGGCTAGTGCCAGGGTGCCCACACACTAAGAAACTTAGCACCCAACCTTTACTAGGTAAAGGTTAGACATATAGGTGACTTATAAGTTACTTAAGTGCAGTGTAAAATGGCTGTGAAATAACGTGGACGTTATTTCACTCAGGCTGCAGTGGCAGGCCTGTGTAAGAATTGTCAGAGCTCCCTATGGGTGGCAAAAGAAATGCTGCAGCCCATAGGGATCTCCTGGAACCCCAATACCCTGGGTACCTCAGTACCATATACTAGGGAATTATAAGGGTGTTCCAGTATGCCAATGTAAATTGGTAAAATTGGTCACTAGCCTGTTAGTGACAATTTGAAAGAAATGAGAGAGCATAACCACTGAGGTTCTGATTAGCAGAGCCTCAGTGAGACAGTTAATCATAACACAGGTAACACATACAGGGCACACTTATGAGCACTGGGGCCCTGGCTGGCAGGGTCCCAGTGACACATACAACTAAAACAACATATATACAGTGAAATATGGGGGTAACATGCCAGGCGAGATGGTACTTTCCTACAAATAGACACTGGGTTTCAATGTATTCATCAAAGGAGAACACTCTCTTGTTGTCTTCTTTTGTTTGTTCCACCTAATTTATTTACCATACGTATAACATCGTGCTGCTGGGTTATTTAGAAGATTGCCTCTAACCCCTAATGTATTTCAGGGTGAGCTTTTTATCAGTGCACTTACATCGATCACAGGAAATTAGCTTGTCAGAAGGTAAAAGAGATACTCTTAAATTTGATCTATGATTTATTTAGACAAGGCGTGGATACCAAAATAGACAAAGTTGCCTTTTATACATATTGTGAATAATGTTTAACACAACTGCTGTTAGATCGGTAGATTTAGTATTCTCATTGTGATTTTAAGGGACCTCAAATAGTATTGTTAATTGTCTAATTAAGTTTATGTAATTACTTGATTATGAATTACGAAAAAATAACTATTTTATAAGCATCACTTATTGATACAAGCATTGACAAAGTCAATAGGTCTCAGCTTGGCAGAGATACTGGCTTTGCCAATGCATATTGCTGATGGCACACCGATGGCTGGCAATCTTGAAATAGGTTTTGTATTGAACAAAACCTATTCCAAGGGTATAAGGCTTCTGTCTAACTCAGTACTCACATGGTGGAATAGTCCTGATGTCTGCTAACTTTCCTCTTCACTTCTCTCCCATCCAACAGTGTTAGCAGCATCCAAAATCTCACTCCAGAAATTTTTCAACAATATCTCAGCATTGTGTAGCACAACAAACCATGCATCTATCTCACTGTGTCTAACAAGTTTTAATAAAAATTCAAGTCTTCTATCACCCTAACACGATAAGCTGAATTGCACACAATTCCACACTACTGTGTACTACTAAGAAACATCTTACGATAATTATGACATAGAATTAAAATATTGGTTTCCGTTTGCTTCATTAAACAACAAACGGAAGACATCTCCAGTGATATCTACAGATGATGCAACATCATTTCCGATGCAATTGAAAACTGAAACAAGGAGCAAAAGACAAGGATATTTTATCATTAAAAAAAACAGAATATAGAGTGTCTTCAAAATTAAAACAATAAAGTGAGGCTATGAACTTCCAAGTCAGGAATAACGTGAGTAGTCAGATTCCTTTATCATTAGCAAATAGACAGCTACTCATTAGAGCTTTACTATGTAAAGGCAGCATGGATAGAGAAGGGTAACAGAGACCTGTGCCTAGTCCAAAAGAAATCTAAATGAAACAGAACATGACCTAAAAATTCCAGATGTGTGTAAAATTAGGACAAATCAAATAAAAGCAATGATTGTGTCAAATTAACTAAAAAGTTCTCAATTAATTAGCGATATGAATCATGAAAAGATTTCAAAGTTCAAATGGTTGTTGCTGTATATTTAGTTTTTAAAGTGAACTGTTGCATTAATTGATGTTTCTGTTTAATGTATGCTGCTTTAGAAAACATGATAATTATTAGTTTTCTACACGCATTCGTCCAACAGTCGATTCATATTTCTTTTCACTGTGTTTAAAAGAAACGTAGTATAACGTTAGTCTCCCGTTTTCATGTGTTGGCTTAAGGCATCCAGACCCTTGACATACTGTATTCTTTTGAACTATTATCATGGAGAGGATTTCCTTTAATGGAACTTTTATCCAATTTCGTCACAAATATTAATGACTGTAAGTTCTTGCTTAAGTATGACTGCCCTACAACAATGGACCCTTCATTTTCATGATTTGGGTTCTAAAATTGCTGTAAAAAGGTGGCATACATTCCTGGCAACTCTGATGAAAGGCTTGATGTAGACAATGATGCCTAGAAGGAGCCACAGGAGTGGAACAACTATCTTGGCATTTTATTGAATAAAATGAGTGATACCTATCTGTCAATGTGCCTTGAAGCAGGTTAAACGCTTTGAACTGGATGTATTAACTTTTCTTGAATTGTTGAATTTATCTTTTACCAGTGGGAAAACGACCTACAAACGTGAACACTGGGCAGTGAAATAACCATCCATTACTGTATTATAAACCAAGTAAATGGCCAAGTTTCTGGCCACCTCTGAAAGCTGTAAACTATCACTTTCATCCAGCAATAAATCACAGGTGGTTTTTAGGTACTTCTTCTTTATTAAAAGAATGGTCTCTACACATTCCACAGACTGCATTCAGCCCATTTTGGGCAGAGCATCACCTGTTACAATTTCTTGTGTTTATCTATCCGTAAACCCCATAGTATTTGAAAAGGATAATTTTGATAGTAGAAAAAGCATGCAATAAATAGATTAAATATAACAATAAACCATACAGCAACAAAAACTTTGCAAGTATACGTTTCTTTTTAAAAATAAAATTTGTTGAACTCAGGATTCAATAAATTATTCTCAAACATTCATATAGGCATACTATGCAAAAGACTGCTTACAATTCCAAGCTTTAAAGTAAAAAAAGACACTACTCCTGTAAAGAACACTCTTACCTGCATAACTCCTTCCTGTACTCATACAAGATGGCAGCAGTGTCCATTTATCTGTTGCGGGGTTATAATATTCTGCTGAGGCCAAATTACATGATCCATCATCACCTCCGACCACGTATAAAAGGCCGTTGACAGCACACACACCTAAATAGGATGAAACAGCAGTTCTATGAATTGTAACATTTGCTTATGTTTGCTCATGAACTGATGATTTGTCGTTCATGTAACAGCTTTTTGCCAGTTTGATCAAAGTCAATCAACATGATGATTTTGAGTCTCATAATTATGCAAAATAGTGCTTGGAGGGTAGGTTTGAGGGGAGGATTAGGTATCCATCACCATTAATTCTACAGAACCAGTGGATCTATAAGAAGGTCAATAAGACAAATATATAATAATAATAATATTAGAACGATATACGGTGTATGTGGAAATTTCTCATTCCCTGAGGTGCACATTTTAAAAGTCGTGGGTGTGCAAATGGGTGCAAAAATCCAGGACATTTTCTTGTAAATACCTACAAAGTTATAAGTTTGAGCATTTATCACATTTCCAATGGCTGGCACCTACCCCTCCCTTTTAAACACACATTTTCCCAACACTAATCATAAACGTACACCTGTGGAAAGTCCTCCATTGGTGTATTTGCACTGACATTTCTCTTTGCAAAATTCCACTATCCTTGAATCTGTGGCTAAAGATGTGCCATAAACAATTGTGAATTATAATCAATCTCTGCAGCATAGTTCTTTAAAAACATTGAGAACTGCTATCCATTTTCATACATGTGTAGTTTAAAAAATATAACTTTACCCCAGGCAAATGTCTGCACATGTTGCTCCTATTGCCTTTGCATAAATAAAATAGCCAAAATATTGTTTTCATTGAATAGTTTCTTCACATTTGTCTGATAAATTAGTTTTTAACTCTGCCTTTCAAAATTAAATTGTTTCAATGTTACAATCTAGATATTCAGATACTAGGTATGCTATTTTATAGTTCTTGTAACGGGGACCATGTAGTAGTATTACTATAATATGTCATGTTAAATCCATTTTAAAGACCACCACTCACTTCCATAAGAGCTGTTGGTGCTAGGGGGACAATGAAGCTCAGAAAAAAAAATAGGAGAATAAAAAAAGCAAAAAGCTCAGAAAGGTCACGTTTTCAGCATTTTCATAAAGATGCACCTGCCCTTACAAGTAAGTGTATCCAGCGGGTGCTAGTTCCACTGATGTGACGCAAGGTTTGTAAAGGAACGTCCCCCACTTCTAACCTGATAAATTTGGTGTGGGGAGGCGTAGGCCATCTCCCAGAACCGTAATTTTCTTACAGGTTTATAAAAGTTAACCCGTGTTTTAAGATAAAAAGGACCACTACCATGCAAATCTTGGTAAGAGTGGCAGAGCACTATGAAAACACTACTCTTTATGTTAGGAAGCCAATGTAGAGTTTTCAGAAGCAGTACTGATGAAGTTTGTGATGGAAGTTGGTAATCCAACCTGGCTACAGTATTAGGCACAATCTGTAAGCAAGGTAGAAGAGCCTCATTTATGGCTACATACAGTACATTGCCATTGTGTAATCGGCTAGTTACAAGTGCCTGCATGATAGTCTTGTGACAGTGCAGAGGGAATCCATTTAAACATTTTTCACAGCATACAAAGAATTCCACAGCAGAAACAGCAAACCACATCTACCTGATGTTTCATGTAGAGCATGCTGTCAATCCGAATGCCAAGATTCTTGGCTTCCTTTTCGGGAGCGGGAGAAGGATCTAGTTTCAGAGGCCCAAATTAACTGCCCTTATCTCCTTAGCCACAGGGATTGTCCGCAATGGATACTATAAGCTGAGTATCATCAGCATTGGACAATATTTCAAATCCAGTTACTATTAAAGCAATTTGTGAGGCACACTCCTACCCGAAAGGGTGTCCTGACGCATAAAGAGGCACAAAGACATCACTGGAGACAGAGTTATGGTAGGTCAAAGGCCCAAACTTTGAGCTTCTTACTGAAGGTTCAGCGAGGGGATCTTCCTGCTAGCGGCCAGTAAGGAGTTCGATAAAAAAGAGAAGGATTACCTCTTATTCTAGTCTCCCTGACAGAATAGTAGGAATCAGTCAAATATAAGTCTTAACCAAGTTGGTGAACATGCAACAGATTAGATCAGAACACCAACAGACCATGAATTATATGATTATGGTTAAACATGGGGTAGCACATGGTTGTAGGGTTGGGCGGAGTACACTTGGTGGGGAGCATGTGGGAAAATAATCAGAAAAAGAGTCTTCACCACTGTTCATATAAAGAATTATATGAAGCTGTGTGGTCCTATTAAATAGGTGTCGCATTGTGGGGTGGGAGTATAACATGGAAGATATCTGATTATAGGTTATAAAAAAGTTATCAAACTTATGTCATGGGATGTAGATGGTCTACGGGTGAAGAAAAGGCAAATGCTTGTCTTTCAACAGCCAAAAGAACTTGGAGCATATGTAGTGGTCTTGCACGAGACACATTTAACAAATGAGGCAGTTAGTTGTAAAACAGAGGAGGATTCAAGAGGCCTTCTTTGCAACTCAACATTATGTAACAAAAGGGGTGGCTATCTTAGTGTCGACTAACTCCGGGTTGCAGGTGACAAGAACAGAGATGGATGGGAAAGGAAGATGATTGATATTAGAGAGCGAGCAAAATTAGCTTGTACTGGATATTACAGCCCTAATATAAATGACCCAGAACCCCTCAGGGGCTTGTTTTGCAAACTGCTGGAGTATAAAGCTCCCATTATATAAGGAGGGGATTTCAACATTTTGTTGGATAATAAGTTAGATCTAGCCCAGGAAAGGAGTTTGTTCTCCTAAAATGACTGCACGTTTGAAGATCGTGCTGAAAGATTTAGGGTTGACAGATATGTGGAGGGAAAAAAGGATAATCAAAGGGTATACACCTTTCATAACTCAAAATATAATCAAAGCTCAAGATTAGACTATTGGTTTCTAGATCATAAAAATATGGGAAAAGTGAGGCATATTAAATACCATCCCACTGCAATTTTGAATCATAAGATAGTTTGATTGGAGCTGGAAGAAGAAGAAATAAGATGAGTACCCGACTGGGGAGGTGGACAATGAAAAAAAGGTATCTTGAGTACCCAGTCTTCACACAATCCCTACAGCTGTATACAAAAGAGTTCTTTGAAATAAAGAGGGATAGCTGTGGGGAAAGGATATTGAGGAACATTTATAAAGCTTATATAAGGGGCATGATTAATAAGTGGGTAAAATATTATAGGAGAGGAGAACGAAAGCTTGAGGATGCTCTGCAGACAGAGATACAGCGACTAGAAAATGTGAACAGCGATATGGATAAATGTAGTCAAGGTGATTGGCTGAATTGGAAAGTAGCTATTTGCAAGCAAGAATATAGGAGGCTTGTAGAAAATAAACAACAAGAGAAATGAGACGCTATCTAGATAGAGCAGTTTGATTATGGCAAGAAAATTGGTAAAATGTTGGCATGGGGTGTGAGAATAGACACCACCAATAATTTTATCAAATGTATCTCCGTGAATTCCATAGTAGACGCTAGGAAGGAGAGGGAGATAGTGCAGCCAAAGGAAATCCGAGAGGCCTTCCAAAGATCAGGATTTATATAAGGACGAAATGCTGATTGATACACAAAGTATTCGAAAGAGATTAGACTCACTGCGATTGCATTTCTCAAAGAACAGAGTACAGTGGAGTTAAGACAGGAGGAAACCGAAGAAATGGTCAGGGAAGCTATAAAAGGAATACACAAGGGGAAGGTGGCTAGTCCAGATGGGATTCTGGGGAAACTCTACAAAATCATGAGTGAGGAGATCTGTTCTGTATTAAAATCATTCTTTAACAGAATATTATTTTCTAGAGCAGCCACCACATTCATGGAACGAGGCAATCATTACTGTAATTTTGAAACCCAATAAAAACCCTCAAAAATGCAAATCCTACCAACCTATTTCATTATATAATATACACATTATAAATGTTTGGCGGGTATAGTGACAAAGAGGATGGGTGGACTAATAAACAAAGTTATTCATCAAGATCAACAAGGTTTCATGAAAGGGCATCAAATGCATAACCTAAATTGCCTGAGTGTAGATGAATTGATGCTATAAATGTCGGATGTTAATACAGCCTTGTGAAGGTGTGAGAATCTGGCTAGAGAGTTTGGGGCAATCTCAAGTTATGCAATCAACAAAGACAACACTGAAATAATGGCTTGGAACTTGGAGATACAGAACAAATTAGTAAAAAAGGAATTGCACTATTTAGATATTCTGGTTAACTGTGAGTTAGACTCAATTGCAGAGGTTGATCTGAAAAAAAGTTCCAGTGGAGATAAATTAAAACTCTCAAAAGTTCACAGAATCTATCCCTGATGGTATGTGGTCTTTTTTTTAAATGAGTAATCTTCCTAAGCTCACTTTCTTATTTAACTGAATCCTGTTAACATCTTCAAGGAAACTAATTCAAAAGATACAGGGCAACATTAATAGTTTTATCTGAGTGTCCAGAGGGGTGAGAATGTCATGGAAGAAGCTGAGGCAGAAGCTTAGGAAGGGAGGCTTGTAGTTAACAGATATTCAATTCTAATTTATAACTTTCCAATTTAAGTCATTTAGGGCTCTTCTAAATACAGCGGTAAACTGGGGCAAAGGGGATATAAACATGATGTTTTGAGCTATGCTAGGATCTCAGGGTGATGTAATTGGTTATCCATATAGGTTTGGAGATCCCAGATACTTAAAAGGATGAGCTGTAGGTTTTAACATCTGCTGTTACCATGTTACCCTTTGGATCAGTCTGTGGAAAACATGGTTACTACCATATTTTTCTGTCTACGCAACAATCTGGGACACGCTCAGCACACCTGAGTGTTTTGGAAGACAGCTTATGTACCCCCTTGTGTACCGCTCGGATTAAAAAATGAGGGGATTGCTGGACGATAACATGTTGAATTCCTAGTAGTAGCTGAGCATGAAGGAAGGGAGGAAAGTTGTCCAAATCGAATACTTACAATTTTCATCGAACATTGAACAGCTCCAGTTGATTTTGAGGCCAGTCTACAGCTCCCAAAGTTCAAGAAGGAAATTGCAAAATGGTATAGACTGCCGTGTCAAGCCAATTAACTAAAGTTAATACCGCCTTATAGAATATGGGAAGGTTGCTTGCCAAGTGACCAGCTGGAGACGTTACGGCAAGTAAGCTTTTGCACTTTTTATGGTGTTGTCAGTCCTGGGGCACTGAAAATAAATAATTTGTTTACACGGTACAGGGGTTATTGGACCCCACAGAAATTATCGGAGGTATCTGGTATTTTTGAGAGACATAGCAAGAAGTGCAACTTGGCTAGATCGAATGATCTGCACATGTTTCTAGAATGCCCTGGTTTAAAAACATTTTGGGAGTACTTAAGTTCAGTGAATACAGAATGGCTGGTAAAGAAATGAAGGTAAACCCCCATTTGATCATGTTTAGAATATTACAGGAGACAGAAGAATAATCTGCCAACTGGAAGGCAAGATACTTAACCTTTTGCTAGATAATAATAGAGAGACATACTATTTGTAGAAAATGGATTGACCTTGACCCTCCTGAACTGGTGGATTGGTTAACACAAGTAAAGAGTGTTTACTTGGTGGACTTAAGAAGTAGAGGATATAAATGCAAAGCCAATTTGTGGTTCCCCTGACTGAATGGTTTAGAGACAGACATGAATGGGTCCAATGATTAATAACACCAATTGTGCTATATTTATTTAGTGCAATGGTCTAGGACCGTGTATGAAAGGAGGAGCCCTACCTCTGTGGCAGTGCTGCATAAACATTTGAAGAGCTTATATTGGTGATTGGGTCAAGATGATAAGGTGATGAGGACCCAAAAAAAGGACTGAATTTGAGTTGTGGCTTTCAGCATCAATGAATGTCCCAGGTCAGATGAGCTCGCCTTTTTGTACTGCTGTTCTGCTCTTACACCTTCAGCAATACAATGCTCTCATAAGCCACACCATTATTCCTTGAGATGACGTTCAGGAAGTATAGTTTTTTTCTGAATAAATAAACCAAAAGACTGTGTTGTGCCATCACAAAATCACCTCACCATGTTTAATCAATACAATTTTCCAACATTTGCAACTTGAGCATTTAAGGAAATGTAAACAGCTTCCAATCGAAGATCTGTTACACACCTGCATTTCTTCGGCACATGTTCATATCCGCAGCCTGTTTCCATTCACCAGCGGCAGGATCATATACTTCAACACTTTTTCTAACCAATGGACCATCATGACCCCCTACTGCATACAGTAAACCATTTAATGCTCCAACACCTACAAAAAATACATCAATTAAAGTTTGTGGATTTATAAAGGTGTCAATGTTGCTAAAAAGTCTGAGATGTGACACAGGCTTACGGTTAGTTTTTACATCCATCTAATCATAATCCCATTGAATTTTTATGGTGTCAAAATACCTCTCCCAAATGTAGTTAGACAGTCAAAATATAAAACAGTTTTAATGTACTTCAAACGACCCTTGCAGACCAGGCAGTAATGGCTAGTCTGTTGAATGCTTCAGTATTTGGCTTTATGGGTTTTCCATTACAGCATAAGTTTCAAGATGCTACACACTGTTATTACCTTGCCACTTTAATCATGGCTCCTGGCTTATTGCTCCTATTTACATGGATAATTTTGCCATAGCCCCTGTGTCCATGGCCCTCCCAGCCCTAGACTATCTAGTCTCCCCCTGCGGCTGCCAAATAATCTGCCTTTGACTATGTCACACAACGAGTCACTTGTAGGGGGACTAACCATATTGCTGCATCCACAATTTGTTGGGTGCCCACATCATCCAAGAACAGCATTCTCAAGTGGTAACCCTGTGCTAGCCAGAAATAAAGGGCGAAAGGGCAGGCGTTTTGCCAGAAAAGAGGGGCTGGGATCTTGTGGCTAAAGATAATTACAGGAAGCCTTACATGCTCATAATTCAAACACACAGTCAGTGTAAAAACCATAGCTTCTTCCACTTCTGCAATTAATCTGGGAGAGCATGATATGTGTTTAAACGATGTCCTACTCAAATACAATGAGTGTTTCGGAGAAACAAAGAAGACGTTCCTGCAGGTGTTCCAGGTTTCAATGGACTGAGTACTCTTGTTTTGGATTCAAGACTTTTGAATAGCCTAAATGCATTTAAAGGCTCTCTACTTTTGATAGGAAGGTAGGCCCATTATAGACTTGAGACTATGTCTTGTCTTACTGTAACCTCACCAAAGAAAATTGCAGGAAGAGGTTAACCTGTAGGCACAATAGTACACCACCACAAAAGGGAATACATAAGCATCTGGTGCAAGACTAACTCCTAAGAGACAATGGACACGCAGCAACTGTCCCGTCCCCCACTCCAAACTGCCCAGATGTCCATAATGTGCTTGGCCCCTTTATAATAGCTTTTGTGATCTTGTTTGTGTCATGTCTTATAAATCGGTGAGGGAAGATGTTCTGAATTAACATTCTGCAGAGCCCTCTCCTCGGGCTATTTTAAAACTATACAACAGAATAATCATTGTGTATCTTTTAATGCATGCATGCAATTTCAAAAGGTTCTTCTTAAATATAGTATATTATGTGCATGTTAAATAACAGATGGCCTATGGTTACTTGGGCTATACCCACAAAAAGAAGTAACACATTTTATAATAATGATTATTTGTAGATTGGTGAAATGGATTTTACATGTCATTTAATTACCTGCTCCACTGCGTCTCGTATTCATTTCCACAATGTAAGTCCATTCATTTGCACTTGGGTTGTAACATTCAACTGTGCTAAGACACTGACGCGAGGCTCCATCATAGCCACCCACAGCATACAGCATTCCTGTGTGTAAGAAGAAAGACATGTCAGTGTGCTACAGGCCAGCTAAAAATTCGACATAGCATTTCTTATTGAATTTAAAACTCCTCTCCAATATCCTTAAATATATAAAGATAGTTGAGTGTATCTGTGTGTGATATTGATCAATACTAAATTATTTGGCAATGGAAATATATGATAATATAAAGGGTAAAGTACACCCGCTGTACATTATAAGTATATTGCAAGTCACCGAGGAGTTCCATGACATATAGAGAAACAAGGCAGAAGGCTGAGTTACATTATAAGGTAATGGAACTCCAAGTTGACTTACAATATACTTATCATGTACACAAGGGGGCACAATATCCCATATAATACATGGTCAAGCTTTCACCTTTACCACAAACCTCTTTTAAAACCTTGTTGTGTAGCTCTTTTATATGAAAGAGCGAGCATGTTTGCAAACATGAAGAATAAAAATAAAACTTCTGGTGCAAAATTGAACACAGCAAAAACCTGTTATAGCTCAGTTAAAAAAAAAAGCTGCACTAGCTCAGAATGAGAAGAAACATGCAGAAATATTCCAGCTTTTCTCTAGCTAAGGAGTGCACTAAATAAATATATTATCTGTGCTTGCCACTGTAAGCTATTTAAATAGAGCAGAAGAAAGAAGAGCAACCTTCCATCTTCATTGCTTTCAACAGCTGCTTTAAAGATGATCCGTGACCTGGCCTGTCTTTCACTAGGGCTGCTGGCTCTGGCAGCAGTCCTTGTGACGTCAGAACTTGACTGTAATAACTTATAATAGTTGAGTTCTGACATCCTTTTTTGTATAATCAGCAACTGGGTGCGTCACAAATCACTTATTACAAAACAAAACAGAGACTGCTGTTTATACCGGGATTACAGGATCCCATGTATTGATCCAATACTCTCACAAGAGTCATATTGTGTGGATTATTAACATAAAAGTGTTTTGAACTGGCCTGTTTAATAACTGGCAGTGCAAATCCATTGTAACTAAAAGTTTGAGCAGAGAAAAAGTGCAGACACAAGAACCTGGAAAGAAACACGATTCTGAGTAGGATGTGATACAATGGAAGAACAAGTCAGTAAAAAGCAGTAGATTAGAGTAAAAGTTTACAGAATAGACCTAATTGTGCACATTTTGGGGAAGGCATTGACACTCCAGAACAGGAATGTAGGGAATTAAAGACAATTAAATGAGCAGATTTTAGTAACCTTCTTTTCATAGTATGAATGTTAGTCCATGGACTTCCCTTGAGTAATTTGAGAGCAGGATAGGCATGGATAGAAATGCAGATCTAAGTGTATGCACTCTTTCCTTTTTGTCCCACTGCAAGCACATGACCAGTTATAGGCTTCCATCTATCACCATCATCTATCACACAACACAAGAGATAAGGGTCTGGTTCTCTCACCCTTGCTGTGGTAGGTGACCATCCACACTATTCACAGGACCCAGCCACGCGATTTATCAACATTACTTTCATAAAAACATCAGTAGATTTTGTGGGTGCTCTCTTCCAGGTTTACTGCTCTCTAATTATTAATGCCCCAAGTCTGTTCGATACACTGAGACAGACATGGGAGGTGTAAGTTGGGAAATGGATGCCACAGAATGGAGGGAACCAAACATAGCCTCCAGAGTGTTGGCCATTTCCACCCGCTTTCAAATGATCCAACTAAAGTACATTCACTTGACTTACATTACCCCTATAAGACTCAATCGAGCTGACAGAATTCCCCAGGCTGCCTGTTTCCACCATTCTGCACCCGACACAGACTTTTACCATGTGGTTTCGTCCGGCCCTGTGATAGTTCGCTGCTGCCAGACGATAACACTAGAACTCTCTCAGGTACCTGACCGATCCTTGTATCTTACCCACAGAGTGGCCCCTCTGGGCTTACTAGATGATCTTGGTGGCCCAGGGTTAGAGAAGACGTTCATTAGGGTTGCTTCTCCGATTGCCAAGCAGGATATTGCCCTGAGATGGAATTCCTCGCAGGCCTCCTCATTGGCAGAGTGGATGGTGGGGGACGACTGGTGTGCCCAACAAGTGTTAACTATTTTTATTGCATGAGACTGCCTGCAGAAGCATGGGAAGATATGGGGGCGATGGTGGGTGTATTATGGATTGGATTTGTAAAATCAGAATTGTATCTATTTGTAATGTGGCACTACTGGTGCTATGTCTACTGTTTGTTGAGGTTTTGGAAACAATAAAGCTTGTTTAGAAAAAAAAAACATCAGCACATTTTGATTTTTTCATCACACCGGCTCTAGGGTACCCATATCATATTCTCATCTTTTGGCACAGACTTTACGGAATTGGCCACATAATGAACCGTAATAATATAATAAAATACTCACCATTCAATACTGAGTGACATTATGTAATATTTTTCATAAATAACACCTCACTTTAATGTTACATGAAAGGGTTAAATACATTCAACTATAAGGGGCAATACATGACTCTCCAATATGATACATCTGTCCACTTATGCATATATAAGGAGAAAACCAATTCAATTTTAAGAGCATTAACCAGAAGCTGCTGTTGCATGTACCACTGATATAAATATAATCTGCCATTAGAAAGTACATAATTTAGTTTGAGGTAAAAAAGCATGTTAAGTTTGCAGTTATTTTGACTTAGTGTGTTGGGTATCTCAGCACAAAAACTGGTAAAGGTAGTGAGGCAAAGGTGAACATATTTTCTCACACTTGCATTAAAATCTGTAAGCAAGGAAAGAGGCAGGATGATTGTTGTTACTGTCCCTAATGCACTGTGTTTTCCTACTTACTTTATGTTGTTCCAAACAAAAGTGAAGAACTGAGAAACTGATGAAGGGGAGCTGCTGTTACATACACCTTTCAATATCTGTGCATGGATACATACCTTCCATCGGCTACTACTTCACTAGGCAACCAGCCATAGAAATGTTTTTCCTGTACTTGAGTTGCTCATTGCCTGCTAGAGACCTTTATGCACCATCAGAACGTGGTAGGTGTTCTGTTTGCAGAAAGACAAGTGCATTATAGTCAACACTCTACTCATAATGGTGGACAGAACGTAAACCACTTTTGAGGTACACTATGTGGCAAAAATGTAAAATCTTTAGTAGTTTTTGAAGTGATCTTTAGGACCAATGTGAAGTTTGCAAGGGCTTCTGGGTAAAATTACCTGGTGGGAGCCATGCAAGTCATGCCTCCCTCGACTCTCCTGGTTGTCTAGTTTTGAAAAATGTGCAAGTTTGCTAGGTTTTCTTAGGTGCCAGCTGAGCTAGGACCCAAAATCCACAAATATCCACATTGCAAAAAAAGGGTCTATTTTCAATGCAAAAATGTGATGTGCCCACCATGCTACGACGTTTGTGTCCCTTTCATGTAGCAGACACTAGACCTAACCACACAAGTAAGGTACCATTTTTGTTGTGAGACTTGAGGGAATACTCAGTGGTATTAAATATGTGGCTCCCCACAGATTTCAGAACTTTTCATCAATGAAATATGAGGAAAATGTGTGTTTTTGCCGAAGTTTGAGGTTTGCATGGGACTCTGGGTAAAATAACCAGGTGACAGCCATGGAAGTCACCTCACCCTCAATTGCCTTTGGTGCCTAGTGTCTAAACCTGTACAGGTTTGCTATATTTCCCTATGTGCCAGCTGAGCTAGGGACAAAAATCTGTCACTGCAAAAAAGTGTTGTTTTTCAGTGGAAAAATGTGATGTGTCCATGTTGCCCTTGGCCCATTTCCTCTTGCGGGCATTCGGTCTACCCACAAAAATGAGGTACCTATTTTATCGGGAGACTTGAGAGAATGCTAGGTGGAAGAACGTTTGTGGGACCCCACCTATTCTAGAATTGTCTATCACAGAAATATGAGGGAATGTGTTTTTGAGTCAAAGTTTGAAGCTTGCAAGTGATTCTGGGTAAAAAAATCTAGTAAGAGTTACACAAGTCACCCCACCCTGAATTACCATAGATGGCTTTAAAAAAAAAATACAGGTTTGCTGGGTCTTCTAGGTGCCGTCTGAACTACGGCCCAAAATACATAGCTACCCACTTTGAAAAAAAGGGTCAGTTGTCCATGGGAAAATGTGGGGATATTAGCACAACAAACCTTTTGTTGAGATCATTTACAGGGGAAAAAAGGATACTTTGTGCAAAGCACTTTTTTCCTCTTTATCACAAAAAAAACTCAAAATGTAGCTACATTTTACATATTTTCACAGTCTCTTCCAGGGTAAACCACAAACCCTGGATACCTTAAGAATCCCTAGGATGTTGGGAAAAGAAGCCACAAATTTGGCATGGTTACCTTATGTGGACCAAAGGTTATGGAGGTCTAAGCATGAACTACCTCAACACCCCAAAAAAGGGCTCAGCAAGGGGCGAAAGGAGGGGCAGGGGCAGCAATAAAGGGATTAACCAAGGGCCAGATGTATTTAACTTTTTAGCAGTCATAAGCCCTCAGCTACCCCAAAGAAGACGGTTTGTGACGGCTAAACAATTATTTAGGATGTACTAAACCCATGTTAGGAGTAGGTAAAGTTTTACGAACTCCTAATGGTTTTAAAATGTGCACCAATTCAGTATTTGGAAAGGGTACGTTTTGCGTGTCACTCCAAATACTGAATTAGTACCCTACATATCAGTGGTTTGTGACTGTAATGCCATTGTTAAGTTACCGAAGCCTTGAGGACCTTCTCCTGCTCTGATACCAGAGATATACTGTTGTCCTCAGAGAACAACAGCTTTCATCATCTGCTCCTGTTAGTACCTTGATGGGCCATGGTTTAGACATGGAAGATCATCCATTATCATTCTGACTATTTTGCCATTCTACCACATCATCTCAGGGTATGTGTATCAGGAGTGAGAGGAGAAGTTACCAATGTGCAGCCTCTTAAATGTTATTTTCTTTAAAAGTTCTTAAAATACCAATTCATTTTACTGTTTTCATACAGATAACTCTGGCACAGTGAAACAGTATAAACATGTATGTAATTTAATTAAGAGATTAAATATGCATAGGGTGCTAAATGAAACAGAAAAGAGTAGTAGTGGCAAGAAATATGAACACATTTTCTCAATCTCACTTTAAGAGCTGAACAGAGATTAGCAGTGGCAGTTATTCATAGGCAATGTTAATAATAATATAACCACAGGGAAAAAAAAACAGGTTACCAGTCTATGGGACTAACTTACTCCTTACAATGGCTTTCTACCAACTAGTCTGGGTTGCCTTCACACCCTAGCATATCTTGAGCTCCCCTCACCCCCTACATTGAATTCTATGATGAAAGTGGATCAATGAGCAGCATGAGCACTTTCATCACTGTTGATGAGTGGACCACCATGTTTTCATTCTCTTTTGTCCAGCATTCTCTTTTTCTCTTTTGCTTTTCAAAAAAAAAAAAAAAAAAAAAATATATATATATATATGTACATGTATATATATATATATATATATATATATATATATATATATATATATATACACACACACACATATACACACACACACACATACATATATATATATATATATATATATATGGATTTTTTTGTTTGCTAATAACTTTGGTATTATTCGACTAATGAATGATTTCATGAAACTTTCCCACAATGTGCTCTTTTTTGCCTCGCTACCTGAATGTTTTGGGGTGATACGTCAAGTAGGGGGTGAGAAAAAGGGGTAGGTCCTAACATACAAAAACCCCATGCAATTTTCATAAACATTTTTGGAACGCGCTACTGCCCAAGTAACTGAACGGAAATACACCAACTTCGGCAGGAAGCTAAATCATAGTCCATAAAGCATGCTTTTTGTGATTTGGTGTGAATCCGTTCAATAGTTTTTCAGAAATTAAGGTTGAAAATAAGGTTGAAAAATATTTGTATATCTGGATGGTTGAGTTTGAGGGACTCTCGCAAAAGTCCAGTGAGCACAACTTCAAAAAATTGAGCCCTCTGATTTGGCCTAGGGGCTTTTCTCCCCTTGAACCACCACATTCCTGCGTGAATGATGGTCCCACAGGAGCGAGCACTCTGATTGGCTCTCCACAACATGAAAGCAAATGTGGTGAAGGTCATTACAGTGTTCGGGTGGGGGTTGGGCCTCCCAGGAGCCTCTGCTCTCCAAGCTGATTAAGGCCCTGGGAAACCCATTCCCAGTCATGGGGCTTTGCTAGTCATGGATGTTTGTGTGTCACAAGTACACCAGCAGTTTAAAGTCTCTGGTGAGACATCCTATTGACCGGACCCATGCCCAGGTGGGTTCTCAGAGACATCAGGTTGCCCTTTTATCAGCTCTAACATTCAGAGAGAACAGCTAATCATGAGATTTACTCTGTGCCATCCATGGTTACTTCTCATAGGTGAAATAGACATATGGATGGCAATTAGACTTCATGGAATTCATAGATTTGAATAGTATATGATAGATACTCAGAGGTGGAGGGCGCCCGATCTGAACATTTTGCTCGCACTGTGGTGGGATTTCGTCCCCCAGCACTCACCTTATCCTAACCTTTGCTCTGCTCCCACAGAGGAAGGGCTGGCCTTACCTGAAGTCTCCATGCGCTATTTAAAGCGTTAACAATCCCTTACCGCAGGATGCCCAATCTTGACATCTAGTTCATGCTCGGGTGGGACTTCGTTCCCAAGCACTCATCTGGAGACCTTTGCTCTCCCTCCAGGGAGGAAAGTTTGCCCTGACCTGCAGTCTCCACACACTATTTAGATCACTGACGATCCCGCGCAGCAGGATGACCAATTTGGACATTTGGCTCATGCTGGGGTGGGACTTCGTCCCCCAGCACTCACCTTACCCTGACCTTTGCTCTGCTCCCAGGTAGGAGGGGCTGACCTGACCTTAGTCTCCATGCGCTATTTAAAGCGCAGGTAATCTTGTGCTGCAGGATGCCTGACCTGGACATTTGGCTCTTGCTGGGGTGGCATTTCGTCCCCCAGCACTCACCTTGCCCTGACCTTTGCTCTGACCTCAGGGAGGAGGGGCTGGCCTGACCTGCAGTCTCCATTCAGTAATTAAAACGCCAACAATCCTGCACCACGCGATGCCCTCTCTGGGCATGTGGCTCGTGCTGGGGTGGGACTTCGTCCCCCAGCACTCACCTTGCCCTGACCTTTGCTCTGCCCCCAGAGAGAAAGGGCTGGCCTGACCTGCAGTCTCCACGCACTATTTAAGGCACCAACAGGTCCGCGCTGCAGGACACCCAATCTGGACATTTGGCTCGTGCTGGGGTGGGACTTCATCCCCCAGCACTCACCTTGCCCGGACCTGTTCTCTGTCCCCAGGGAGGAGGGGCTGGTCTGACCTGCAGTCTCCATGCACTATTTAAAGAGTCGACAATCCTGCACCGTGGGATACCCAATCTGGATATTTGGCTCATGCAGGGGTGCTACTTAGTCTCCCAGCACTCACCCTGCCCTGACCTTTGCTCTGCCCCAAGAGTCCTGCAGTCTCCACGTGCTATTTAAAGTACCAACAATCCTGTGCCGTGGGAAGAACCCGGGCAAAGATTGGGTCAAGAGCAGGCCTGTCTGCACCCATCGGAGCCTGGAGGAGGCTGGGCTGGGCCCCGCCTCTGACATCTGTTGCCTTGGGCCCTTCAGTGGTACTGTAAGTTACTTGCTCTTACTGCTTGAGACTTAAGTGTAGCCTAGTATTCAAAGATTGGGGAAAAAGAAGGCCAAAGGGAGTCCATAAGGGGTGATAAAAGTCAAATAATGATTAACCAATAATGCAGCCAAAAACTGCATGATAGAAAATATTGATAATCTCACTGAGGAGGTCAAAACACTACTAATTAAGGAGACGTTGCCTAGCGGTACTGAAAGGGCTACCAAGGTTCCAGAGATATTTATAAAGAAAAAAAGGGAAACATAGTGCCCACTGATTTGAGGGATCAGCAACAAGCTCTGCTTGTGTCCTCAAATTGTGCAACAGTGGCGACCCTGAACTTGAATGACACTGGATCTGGGACAGAGGCAGCTGTTTCAGTCTCAATGGAGTGCACATCTCTAAGTGAGATGAGAGAGGACTCAAAGAGAGGGAGCACATTTTGAAGTTGAGGTTGAGTGCTCAAATCAAATTTACCCCACTGTTGTTGACAGAGAATGAGAATGACGAGAATGGAAGCTCTGACAAGAATACGCAACGAAGTAACAATTCTAAATCTAACACAAATGAAGTCTGTATTAATTGTAAATGCTGGAGCGAGGTAAACAAATTGAATTGACAAATGTGAGAATACAATTGGGAAAAGATATAAAGTGCTTATCCCTCCGATAATAGGGAACAAGGCTGGGGAAACAGATTTGCACAGAGGTCCAAGAGAGGAGTATGCAAACTTGGGGGATAGTGGTAATAAATTATTAAAGCAGACTAGTAGACCACTACACATTAATTTGAGAGCATACATGGGGAGATAACGGGCTCAGACGCATCCCAGACTAAGCAACTTGCGTTCCCATGTACATGAGTAGAGGGTAAATATAGATCCCACCATGCAGTTATGCAATGTTATGCAATGATTACCAGAGCTTTAATACACCAATACACCAGGGGCTGAAGCAAAATAACGCAATAGTCAAGATACAGACACCCTTAGGAAACTGGCATTTAGGGCAGAAATTAACGCTTAGCGAGAGGGGAGACACCCCGGCGAATGAAGTAATGGACTGCTCCCACTCTAGGTTTCAATAGCCGACAGGGTGCCACGGGGAAAAAGATCTACATGTTGAATGTTCCTAAATTGGCACAAAGTGCTTGAGAGACCAGAAAGTCCCTGGTTAACAAAGTTAGATACTGGATTTGGCAGGTTAGACACTGTAGATCATTTATTAGATCAGACTTTTGAGCTGTTTGGCACTGCCATTATAACGACAGGAATGACTAATTAATCTGCGATCTATTTGATGAATCACTTCGGGTTGGTCTGGTAATCCTAGACCAATGAACACTTCCCCGAACAGCTCCAAGATTCAGTTTAAATTTAATTAACCAGATGAGAGCAGGCAACCTAAGGATAAAGCAACCACCCCCTCGGTACCTTTCTTAGAAACTGTTGGCCAAGGGACTTTAGTTGACAACAAGCTACGAGGACTGCTCCTATTGAGGGAGTTTGACCAGAGGACGGATTGTCACCCCAGAGTTTAAAAACTGTAGATGGGGGTGAGGGCTCGGCATTTAATATTATTACATACTCAGGGCCACTTAATAACCTAATAGCAGCTGATTCCGAGAGAGGGCAATTCCTGGCACTATCAACCTCAAGGATTAAACAAGAAACTTCCAAGCAGAAGATAGTCTCTTGGAATTTAGCAGACTGAAAACTAAGATAAATAGTTTAGAGTGGGGACATTTTCTTGACTCACTCCATATTTGTTTTATGCAAGAAACATGGGCCAACCAGCCAGTTTACGGAGTGTAGTTTTTTCATTATAGTATTGAAGCTCATCCTTCCCCCCTCAGGTAGACCAGGTTTAGTTATTTCGGTTCAGTCATCGTTGAATTGTACCATCAGACAGGTAGATATTAAATCTGTAGATATACTAGGGCTAAGCCTCAAAGTAAACAAGTGGAAGCAATCCCTTCTTCTGATTTACATCTATAACAGGTTCACCTAAATTCAATAGGACTCACCTTCCCTATTAGCTTTAGATGATTACTTAGAACAAGATGGTGGTTCAAGCTACTTCCTGTTAGCGTGTGACTTCAACACAACATTTGAGCCCTAGGAAATAATGACTGGGTTAATGATGGACGAAGATCAGGAAAGAGGAATCCCTAGTTTGGACAACACTAATTACGTTAGAAACACAAAAATTGCATTGCAGGTTGCCACTCTTATACTTAAGTATGGCCTGCAAGCCTGCAACGGTCAGACCCCATCTGACAGGGGTCTGAGCCATACATTTAAAAGGGTCAGTAGCAAAACTAGGATATATTATATCCTGCTGGATGTGAACCTGTGGCATTATGAGAGGGATAAGGATGTGATTGAACATTTAGACAGTGACCACAATGCTTTACCATGAGAGCTTGACCAAATGTCCATTTCTGTTAATGGTCAATCAGAACAAGAAAAACAGATCCCAACTGTAGTGAGTAACAACAGGAGAAGGGTAAAGTGGCACGGGACTGAAAAGGTTGATGAAACTCAAGCAATAAATTACACAATCATTTTTTATGCTTTGATCCCCTGGAGGGAGTTAAATAGCAAGGATCACAATATTGTGGATAATGTCACTAGTCTGTTAGAGAAGATTAAGATATTCCTCTGAGGCGGGTGAGGTGCAAAGCAATCAGCTCGGCCAAAGGGCCCTGGTAGGACCATATTTGTAAAGCAGCAAGGGACTATCTAATGAGTAACATTAAAAGTTGACTCAGGGAGGTTGTTTAGGAGAAACTGAGAAATTATAGGCAGAGTCAGCAGGATGCCAAAAAGAAATGGGACAAGGAGTTATGGATAGAGACCTAACTAAGGCAGCATTGACAAAGGATAGCAGGCAGTTCTGGCATTTACTATTGAAACGTACACTTTCACAAATCAAGGGAGAAGACCATCATATTCAGCCATTGACTCGGGTACATTTTAGTATATTCTAATCAGAAAATGTCAGTTCAAATCTTGAACCAAACCACTGGGAGCACATGGGTCATAATAGCCACTGGGGGGAGATAGATCCAATTACTTTCAGAAAGGTGGAAACTATGTAGGTTCTAGGTAACGTAAGTAAAGGTGAATCATGGGGACTTAATAAAATCCCGGGAGATTTTTATGCCTCTGAACCAGGAGTCTGGGATCATATTTTGAACCAAACATTCAACGCCATTTCCAGGGGAGCTGATATACCGGACTCATGGTTGTATGTAGAAGTAGTGCCTTTCTATAAGAAAGGGGACATCGAAGACCAAGGAAATTACAGGCCAATTAGCTTCACTGACATCTCAGATAAACTATTCTGTCGACAGCTACTAGTTAGAATCCAATTGTGGATGGAAGAAGAACACATGTTTTGTCCACTACAAGCAAGTTTTAGAGTCAACACAAGTACTGTGGACCAAATTTTCCAATTCTTCCTAATACTGTGAAAATATGTGACAGTTAAGAGGGAACATATTTCCATAGTATTTGTAGACCTGCGGGTGGCATTCAAAGTTATACCCAGGGCTAAACTGTGGGCCGGACATTAGAAGATGGGGATCCTGCCTAACATGCTACATATTTTAACAAGGCTTCACAACAATAATTAAATATTTCAAAAATGAAATTTATGACATATAACCCACACAAAAAATTTTAAGGCAAGATTCTGATAGGAGCTAAAACATTAGAGCAAGTCAATAATTTTGACTAATTAGGGATTAGGCTTGCAAATACATTATCATGGACCCCCAGTTAGCCAAAAGCCAACTTACCTTGCAGCATGCAGGTCCTTCAATTGCCAAGAAGTTGAAAGCTTCAACTTATAGACCAATCACACTATCACTAGAAATTCATAGTGCAAAGGGAGTTGTAGCTGCACTTCATGGAGCAGAAATATAGGGTTTCTGTAAGGCTGGAGCCTTGAAAAGTAGGTAAATAATTATATAAAATCTATTCCTGCCCTTCAACTCACCCTTCATTCCAGTATGATTGGATTCCGGCCTAGAAAATATAGCGCATGTGGCAGCATCTAGGCCACTGGCATACTGGATAAGACTTTGGAGTAACAATTCACCTCTCCCTTTGAGGTAGTCATTTAGTGAACTAAGAGCACTTGATCCAGGGGCCAAAATAATGTGGTTCAACTATCTTAGAACATGGCTGTATAGGTTGGAAATGCAAGACTATTGGAATAAACCTGAACATATACAGAAATCCAACTTGATTCCCTCGAAGAAGAGATATTGGAGCTATTTCCTTGAGAACAGGTTGCATAGTAATGCTGTAGGATTACTTAATGGGAGGTTTCTAGATTTTAAGGATACCAAGAAGAAGGAGTTCTTCTTTAACTGTATTGAACTGCCACACGTAAAATCACTGTTTTTAGAATTTAAATATGGCATTCTGAGGGTAAATGATTTTTGCAGCAGGTGGAACAGCTCTCAAATCGTAGCAACCTGTCCCAACTGTATGGCTACTGTCTAAACAGAAGATCACTTCTTATTCTTCTGTCCCTCTTATGCAGCACCTAGAAAAATCTGGCAAGTCCCTAGGCACAAGGCATCTCAAAGACACTTAAAGGTGATAGTACTGAGTGGCTAGTGTTTGCATTATCTAGATTCTTTTTGTACGCTTGGCGATTAAGGAGCAAGATGTTAAAACAGGGTGTCAAGTGATGTGCTGGCTCTAATGTGTCAGTATTCAAGTCCGGTGTTAACTTGTTTTTATGTTTTGGGATACTTATTTGATTGCACATGCACTTTGCAGAACCACAGAGGAAGACTATGGGCAGAGAGGTTAAGCAGTCAGCTTGCTGTAATTAAGTAATGCACTGGGGAGAAAGCAATGTAATAATGCAGGTTTTATGTATATTTGGCTGACAGTACTGAGTATATGATATATAGAGTCTAATTGATTCTTGAACAAGCTCAGCCGTTTCTACTATTTATTACTTCATATTCATGTTTTTATGATTTTTATTTTGTATTCTGTATTGTGCTTCTTTTATGGTTTTTATAACCGAATAAAGAATACTTATTACTACTTAGAGGTGGGCATAGACCCAAACCAAGTAGTCTGTGAAAGGGGAGCCCAAAAGTGCCTTCATTCCGCTCTAACCCTGTGCCTTAAGATTATTGCAAATCACGTTGCAAAACTAAGAAAAAAGCTGCAGCCATGGAAATCTTTTTATGATCCGGGATGTACGAAATCGAGAAAGCTTCCTTTGCCCTGGCCAAGGCTGAGTCGTCGGCAGGAGACTGGCTTTTAAGGCGATTGGGCCAGTGTGTAATATTACATCACACCTCCTGGGCTACAACTTCACCCTTTTAATCACCGGAGCACACACTGCATTGTACAGTACAAGTTATATGTGATTTTTGTGAAAGCCTCATTAGTCTTCTGTTGGTCACAACCATTTGCAATTTTATTATTTAATTAACATAATTAAGTTAGGGACCCAATTTTAGAGGCCTCTTCTATTCTTCCTGTGTGATGAAGTAAATGTAGTTGCAGATGCGAAAAAATACAAGCGGTAACCTCTAATGAATAATGTTGCAATCAAAACATATGACTTAAGAGCAAATGGTTACGCACATAGGACTGATGTGCTTTAATGAATATTTAGTCATATTTACCGCCAACAACACCGACTCCAACACTGCTTCTCCTGGTGTTCATTGGAGCAACATGAAACCATTCATTGGCCTTGGTATTATAGACTTCAACTGTTGCCAAACCTGAAATAAAATATACGTTCATTCTCCGTTCTTTAAACCGGTACAATAAAGCCATTTCTTTTTTATTTTCTTACAATTGTATGATTATTAAGCATTCTGTAGAGGAACAAGGTAAATTCTTTCAGAGAGCAGGGGAACAAAATGGTTGGCTTAGCCTTTATCTGTGAATACTTGTGCAGAATCAGTCAATCTGTTATTTACATATGCCTGTGTACTACTTGCTTTTTTAACAACATAAGAACAAAAATACCAACAGCTTTTGCATACTGTACTCTTCTTGATTAGGGAAAACTATAATACCCTACGGGGAGAGGTGAATCAAGGGAATCCTAGAAATTCTACTACTACTAGAACGAAGGGATGGAGCATGTTATTGGAAGTTTTTCCTCAAATTTGATTCATGTTTGTTGGAATGTCCAGCTTAATAAGGACAAATTACAAAGTGAAACTGAATCATCATACCACAAACCCCGTTGGCTCTCTTTATCAGCACTTGCCTGTTCTGCATAAACATGCTAGCAGCATCAGAATACACACAATTACCTGTACTTCCATCAAACCCTCCCACAGCGTAGAGGAGTCCATTCATCACCGCAGCGCCTAGAGTGCTTCTTCGGTCTTGCATGTTAGCCATGTTTGTCCACTGGTCCTTTACCGGGTCATATGCATCTACTGTGCGAACTCTCAATGAGCCATTGAAGCCACCCACAGCATACACTGAGCCATGAAGGTACACCACACCTGCAAGAAGGATTGACAGCATTTGCATCACTCTGTACGTGATATTACCCAGTATCCTCTGCACCTGCGTTTTAACATTGAGCCAATAAAACATTTGTAGACTTTTTCACACGGTACCTAAATTTGGTTAGCCAAATATTAACTTCCCACGCTTTTATTCGTTCCACTAAAATTTCTGTCAGCCTACAGAAACTTAAAAGTGAAAAAAATTGTAGGCACAGGCTTCAATTAGTCTTCCGGCTGTGCTTTTGGCGTTCCTAATCTCAGGAGTCACCAAGAACAGAATGTAGTGGTTATATCCCAGGACTAACCCATATACCCAAAAACCTTGGGTAATGCAACAACATACAAAACAGTGGTGCCTAGAGACTCATTTATCAGTTATGTCAGATACCTAACAGAATGAACACTCAGTAATTGACCGGTACATACACAAAGTAATCCGCAACTAGAATAGAAAAGAGGAACCCAATGCTAGTGAAGAGACATGTATTATAACAGATTAACTCCACTATAAGCCAAATGACATACATTTCGCATTTCACAACCCAAAGTAAAAGTTAGGAATGCTGTGACAACCGAAAACTGTACCAATTACAAGTAAAATGACAGATTTCTGAACTATTTCAAACCACATTACACTAAGAGCTATAGATCAAAACAATCCCTGAAATGCTCTTATCTCAAAGTGAGTCTACGACCTCAGTCAGTAAAACAGACGTTTCAACTCGAGTTGAGTAAATCAGTGGTGATCACTGGAACAGTAGATAGGCATCGGACAGTGTCATCTGTAGTGACAAGGAACTCATAAATGGGCCAAGCGTCTAGTCAAATATATTGTCATAAATGAATTCTGTGTAATTTGGCAAATTCTCGAAGCCCTTGTCTACCTGTGCCACACCAGCTGCACACTAGTCTGCCCTGTGTCTCTAGAAATGCCACCCCCAGAATAGATTGTCAGTAGAACTCTTAGCGCCATGTTTAGTTGCTTTAGTTTCCAGTCTTCGTCTCTAATCTGGCCTGCTGGCAGAAAATAGGATTCTGTAAAGAGCCGGAAGGGACACAGAGGGTCAAATCCGTGATGTCATCAGGGAAGTCAAAGAAAATGGTATGCCAGTTCCACTGGCATGTTGGTGAACCAAGGTCAGTGGGCACAAGTGGAGTGCGTGGAGGCAAAGGGATGAGGAGCGAGCATGCACTAAGTTATATAATTGGCTAGCGGATAACTCCTCTCATATACGGGTTATCATGGGGACAATTTAGAATGAATTAATGGTTGCAAAAGTAGCAACAGCTGGAATCCCAGGAGAGAGATTTACTGTGAAGGGCTAGGGGTGTTAACTCTCTCTGTAACTTTTGCCCGAAGTATTTGCTGTATCTATGTTTTATAAAAGCTCTTTTGTTGCTGCTTTCTCTCCTTTCTGTCCTTAATCGAAAGACAGAGCCACAGGCCAGCCTGCATTCAGCATCTATATCCGCTGCACATTAGACTGCCTCCTATGGCTTCCTGACTCTGTCAGAGGAAGCAAATGAGTTAAAAGCGTTGTTAATGGGTTTATGAATGTGGCAACATTTTATTTTCAGATGGACGATGTTAAAATCAGAGTCATGCAAGAAAAGCTTATTTTGTTCTGTTTTCTATATATGTACATATGCAATACAGGGGCAAAGGTTCATACTTCTAAGGGAGGTTCTAGTTGGTGATGTCTTCCCAAATAGGTATTTGACTGCATTTTTTTTCTAAACATGTATGCGTTCTGTGACTCTGATGAGGTCACAACTCAATTCAATGACCATTTCCTTTTCATATGTACTGCAAAGGTAGCCAGATGACTGAAAAACATGGGTTAGGCATGTTTCTTTCCAACATGAAAAATAGTGTGTATTTATAAAATAAATCTGAACATCACTGTAAGTCTCCCTGAAAGCTGCACATTGGTGTCCTGTTGAGCAACTTGCTTATTCTAAAGGATGCTTTATACATACAGAACATTGTAGGGATAATTGAAATTAACAACATAGAGCCTGATTCAGATCTTGCCGATAATGGTCCCACCATCAATTTTTCAACAGAAAACCCATCCGCCCACTAGGTGGTCTGACAGGCCAATTTAGATGTTGGCAGTCTCATAGCTGATAACCCACCGAGTCCCGCCAACTTAGCCTGAACTTCCCAAGCGCGTTGACGGTGCCATAGGAGAAAGTGTATGATGGCAGAACTTCAGCCACCCTTCCCGATGAGCAGATTTGGATGTGCCTTCTAGCCAAGGCAACTGTGGCGGTGCCACCTCCACACCTGAATTGGCGGATTGGGGGGCAAATGAGGTAAAAACCTACCTTTTTTCCAGATTCCACTTACATATTCGAGTGGACATGACTGTTCAAGACCTTCCATTGCTGCTGCCATGGAGAAAATACAACGGTCTCGTCGTCGGACTTGAAGGTAGGGAATCCACATTGCCAGCCTACATGATGCGGTCACTGCACATGAGCTTGAGACCACTGCAGTCATATACATGCCACACTAATTTTTTTTAAATTACTGTGACATGCATATTTCGGGAACACAATTGTGTCGAACATGTATGGGAATATGTTAGAACAAGGCACATATTGCAACCATACGCAGATATTACTTTGGTGTCAGTATTCATTGCCAAATGAATGCTGGCACCACAATGACATAACATTCACACTTGTCAACTATGTCTATTAGTGCACATGGCAAGGGGACCCTACCTGTGATTTGTGCTTCCAGTTGTGTATGTGAGTCAGTAAGTGTATGTATGTGTAATAGCTTGGCTGGTTGAGGTGAAAGAAGCTGGAGTTGATGATGTGGTTGTGTCAGATTGTGTGGTACTTGCATATTGGTCTGATATTGTTGTGTATTTTGGTTGTGTGTTGTGTTGCGGTGTGTAACATTCAAGTGCTGATGTGTGGTGGTCGTTGTTGTGATGTGTGTAGTGGTGTTTTCATGTTTGTGTAGATGAGTGTGTAGTTGTGTTGGTTGTGTCGTGTGTGGGTGTACTGTCAAAAGTGTGTGTATGTTGTGTCATGGATGTATGTATTGTGTGTTTCTGGCAAGTATATGTTGAGTTGTGGTGAAATGGCCCTGGATAATAGTATGTATGTAGTGTGTTGTGTAGTTCAGGGGGGGACATATGGCTAAGGGATAGTGTGTGTGTGTGTAACATATCACTCTTCCATAGCCACTGCTATTGTATGATGTCCATTGGGTCCCGCGATGGCCTCCCTCCATCAGCAATCCACCGACAGTACACCGCCTGCAGAACTGTGATATCTAAATATGGTTGATGGGAATTTGCCAGCCTGATGGCTAGGAAGAGCATTCCCATGTGGTGGTTGGCAGCTCAATGCATGTAAATACGGCGGTCCGAACACTATCTACTTGACGGCATACTTGGTCTGCCACCATGGCGGTAATACGGACAAGATCTAAATCAGGCCCTTAGTCTGTCACACTACAACCTCACTCTGCTGCATGCTGATATCATCAGATGTGACAAGCATCAATAGCTAAGTGTGTGTTACTGATGTATGGAGGAAGATGCTTATAAGCTAGCATCATTAAAACTCTGAATTCCTTGCCTCTCTCCCTGACCCTCATAAATGAGTTTTTTTGACTACCCTACTTATCAGCCTTGTGGCTGGCTCAGTTCCATTTTGTACTAATTTAAAGGTATTCAGATTCTGTTTTTTATCTTCTCTTTAAGTGCAGCTGAGAGTGTGTCCAGGCACAGCCGAGTACTACAGACTCAAATACTCAAATACTTATACTTTTAACAAGGCTTTCCCCTAGATATTTGTTAGCGTGATGATACACTGGTGAAGTTCCAGTTCTTGTGGTGATCTTCGTCTTGTCTATTCTATGTTCTACCTTCTATAGCAAATGGTATGATCCAGGCTACACAACTCATACAGGTTCAGGCACCTGATGAGAGCAAAGGTATCTCTTGGGTCACACAGAGTTCTTAAGCTTATGACACCAGAGCTAGATTTCCTAGCTCTTACAAGCAAGAGCATATAATAGCGACACTGCACTTACACTTGCCAACATCATACAGGTACAGCCTTCAGTCAACAAACCTACCCTGTGCTGTACAAAGAGCTCATAAGATAAGGTTTAATTAAAAGAATATACCTAGCAGCTGATAACCAACATACAGGGTCCGTCTGAACAACATATCTATCTTTTTACTTATGAACCTCTTACAAAATTAGCAGGAGGGTTGAACAGAGAAGCCCTGAAACATTATGTAATCCAGTCTCCTTATTACAAAGACGAAATATTCTTACCATCAAGAGGGCTGAGAAGTGAGGTATCTCTGAGAACTATATATGTTAATGCCGTGGTAAACATTTTGGTTGCATTATCTTGTGTTGTAGATGCAATTCAGGAGACAAAACAGAAGATAATGTGTTCTGTACTGTGTAGATTGTTGAACTGTCTGCATACTGAAGGAACGTAAATACATTCTGCCTCAGTAATTTGAGATACGATAGAGCTATGCAGGCGATCTGTACAGCTTACACAAAATACTGAAAAGGATGCACAGGATTTTTTTATGATGATATTTGGTGTCTTAGAAGAAGAAGAGATACCTATAAATGACTTGTTTGGACTTAGTTACTCATGACACCATAAATGTGAAGGTTGCTCATACACATCAACTACACAAATAGAATTGGAGCATTTTATTTATTTACTGTTACCAGATTCCAAAAGTGTAGGTTTTCACACATTAGTGAAAAAGGCTATTCAAAATAATGTATGCCCAAATTGCCAAACACATGTTCTGTTGACTTTACATGTAGCAAGAAGTGAGAAGTATGTTGCTTTAATGCTACAATGATACAGAGCAGACAGTAGTAAGTTACATACTGAGTTTACTAGCTTTAAAGCAGGACAAATATCTATTTCTGGTAAACACATACACTTCTGTTGCATTTTTCATGAAGGAGTCAGTTTTAGATCTGATCATTGAAAGGTAGAAATGGATGGACAGAATGTAATGACAGGAACCTTAAACTTAAACAAAGATTGCCTTGGAAGTTGCCAAATTCTAATCTTTTGTTTTTGCAACCAAAATTCTAACAAGGATCACATTCGTAAAAGTGGAATAGTCTAGTTATTGTACATGCATTACCAGGATTTAGAACACTATGCAGCGTACCAAGGGAGAGATCTTTATAAGGTTTTGACTTTGGTGGTGAGCCACATATACCTAGTAGTACTAAGGATGAGCTTCTCGTTTTTAGCATATGTTTCTTAAGATCAGTAGAGCAATTATGAATAAAATGTTAAAAAAATTGTAGTGAGTGAAATATGCAGTGACATACAGTGCACTTTGGGGTATGTTTTTACAGTCTATATAATTTTTTTAACCCACTGTTCAAGGATGAATCTTTATGCAGTACATCATTTAACCTGTATAAGTATAAAAACTGAGAATGGTAAAAAGGGAAAATTAAATGCTTATTCTTATTGTAACAGAGCATTACAGCATTGAAGTGATTTATTGTTATTATGAAGTTGTGCATTGTTAAAAATTCAAAGTTTATTCTTTAGTTTTACAAATTTTAAAACTAATTCATATGTTTTTTCTTTTTCAGACATATGAATGACACCATCTATTGGAGTAATGTGGTTTACAAATATGTTCTTGCAATGTTGTTATATCAGTTTATATTGTGAGGGTGTTCCAGACTACAATAAAAAAAGACACACACACACCCAATTACACAGTCAAACACCCACTTACACTCCCATACAGCCATTCATACACACACTCACATACTTATACACTCACTTCTCACATACCTGCAGTCATTCACATACCCACTCACTCACCCATACAGCCACTCTCACACCCACTCACATGCCTACACAGACACATACACACACTCTCAGTCACACACCCAATTACACACCCATAAAGACATTTACATATGTACTAACAAACTCATAGAGTCATTCACACAGGCACTGACACACCCACAGAGCCACTCACATAACAACTGACACACCAATACAGTCACACACCCATTTACACGTGCAAACGCCTAATCAGATAGACTCATACGTCCATGCAGATACACACACACAAACTCACACACCTAGACAGGCACTCACACACCCATACAGTGACTCTCACGTGCACTCACCAACTACACAGACATTCACACACCCCATTAAGCACCCACAAAGACATTTACATCCACACTAACACACGCATACAGATACTGACACAACTACCAACACGCCCACAGAGCCAGCAACTGAGGCACCCTTACAGCCACTCTCACAGACACTCAAAGACCCACACAACCTGCCACACATACAGTGACTTACCCACCTGCACACCCACATAGACATTTACATCCACACTAACACACCCATACTGTCACTCACACAGATACTGACAGACACAGACGCTTACACAGCAATTCACACACTCATACATTCACTCACACACTCAAACATAGAAATTCAGTGAAAACCAAAGGTTAAACGAATGTTTTAGTTAGTTGAACATGTCAGTTAAAACATACTATTTTTAACAAAACAAAACACTGAAATTCACCAGTTACATTGATCTCAACTAATTATAACTCATGCTCTAAATTAACCATAACTCAAGCCCCCACCAGGAATAGTGTTGTCAACAATTATGTAGTTTCAGATGCTGCAGTGATGTTATCAAAGATGTCATAGAATATGTTATAAGTAACGTAATAAATGGGGTAATTAGCAGTGCATCGTGAGGGTGCAAACTCAATTGCGATTTAACAACTTTCTTTTAGAGTTGAAACCATTCATGACAAGACGCTAAAACGTGAGTTAAAATATGGGCTCTCTTTTGTAAATACGAATAAAGAACTCAAAAATGTATTCTGCATTTTGTGCACCAATTTGAGCAATAATTAGTAAATAGTGGAGGTGCACAGTGGCACCATTCCCATCACTGGAAGACAGTTACGATGCAATATCCACATGCTGTTCACCATTTCAAGGTTCAAACAGTCAAGACTTCGAGGACGAGCCTTATCCTGTCTAGGTCCACAACCCAGGAAAAATCCTCTCTCTTCATATTAAAAATCTCATCTGAAATTTAGGAAAGCTCTAAAAACTCCTAGTAATTTTAACCTTCACCATTACCTCATTTCTAATGCCAGATGCCTTAATGGTTAACACATGCTTAAGAAATAAGTAAAATTAAAAAAATATATTATAAATTCTGTGACAGAGTATACTCTTGGGGGCACGCCCTAAAAAGATTGACGTGGCTTATTTTTGGCAACTACAATTTGGATGAAACTAGGTTGTGCATAAAAGGCACCTGTTTATTGTTTTGGTATTAAGCTCACTTACTTCAAGCATTGTGGAAATAATATCAATGAAACAGACAGAGAGGCACATATAATAGCACTCTATGGTGCTGCTATACCCAATGTGATTTTAAACATTGTGAGGTAGTAAAGAAAATATAACTCCAGATTTGTGCTACGAAAAACTGGCTAGTGGAGTGACCTTAACCAAACCATTCCAAAGTTGATCACTGATATGTGGTTGCCAGGCATAAACTGTATGGAGACTTATATGCCATGGTGGAAGTGGCACAAAATGATCACAGCAAGGCAGTGTATTGTAAAACAAGTGTTTTTGAGCAGTAGGTGTTGGCACCAGTCCTCTTCAATTTATACATTACTGATTTAATTTAAGAATCAGCAAAGGTGCATCTTACTTTCCTGGACCCATACACTGCTTGTATGGTATTATGTGGTGTGCTGAATGAACATAGAAATCACAATATTAATTGGGCACGATATCAGGACAGGATATCTAAAATGAAATATCAACAGGTAAGTAAGTCAAGATTTTCTATACCTAACTCCACCTATGTGTACCTACAAAGTACATACATCTTCAAGGTACTCGTGGCGTAGTAATAATAAATCTATAAGTCAATATATGCACTTATTTTTGCACTAGGCACATATTGGAAAACACAGTAAATGATTTAAATCACTGTTCTGATGGATACTTCAAACCAAAAAGTCCTTTGTGGGCTTGATACTTCTTGTGAGAGAGAGCTTGACTCGCCACGCAAGCCACAAAAAAAACACCATACCGAGTCTGCAGTGGTGCTTTGGAGAGCAGTTGAGGTACTAGAACTATAGCTGCTCCCACTTTGAGACCAAGACAAATGTTTTGATGGAAATCCTGCAGTCTAAGCTGGAAACATCTGAGCCCTTGATCCCATTTAATGATGTCGTACCAAATACGCTGACAGTTACAGGGTTGAAACTATGTTCTTGTCCCTCTGTGAACAGGTAGTTGCCGGAAGTCAGGACCTGGCACCTAGTCACGTGGATTTTCTTACCAAGTACCCTACTCCAGACAGCCTTTTGGAAAAGGCCACAGCCAGACGATGAACCCTAATTCATTGCCTACCAATTCTCTGGATAGGTGACACCTTCGACATACATATGTTTTCCTGTTCTAACTTTCAATGGGTCCAGTTTGCCTGTTGTGCTGATATACACATTACCCTTTGAACATGGCCAGCAAGATCTTGTCAGTGGTCACAGAAGCTCTAAGTACCCCTCTGTTGCTTATATGATACATAACAGGCAGGTCGTGGCCAAGTATGCAATTCCCGTCAATCCGATAACCACGGATTACATAGGCAAGGTGGTCAGTACTAGTATTGTCCTTCATAGACATGCCTGGATGAGAATGACTGGTTTTTCTGGTGATGTCCAGTCTTTGCTAATCGATACGCACCTTCAAGGATCTTGTTTCTTTGAGCAGAAGGTAGACTCTGCTTTGTAACACTTCAAAGGCAGCACAGCAACAGTTCCTTAAAGTTACTGACCCCTACTAAACAATTTCTGCACCAGTCCAGTTCAGGAAAATTAGGGGCTCTTCCAAGGAGCTAGTAAATATCTAGGCAGAGACAGTCTTTACTGCAAGTGATGTAGCGGTTATTCCAGTTCGTTTGGGGCAGCGGACATGGAAGTGACAGACCACGTGCAGGCCAGCAGGGACACCAGTCTTCTAACTCCTCTTCCCCTGCTACAACCTTCACCACACCACTTTAGTTTACCCACAGTGGTGCATGCCCACCTAGTGGGAGGCTAGATCCTGCATTTTATTCCCAGTTGGTGATTCATAATATCTGACAGATGGCTCTTACAAATGTTACAAGGAGGCCACACCCTACCTTTTCACTCACCCCCACGCAATATTCTGTCCACTCCGGAAAAAATCTCTGCAGATCTTCTGTCGATGCTTCTACAGGAGATATGCCTGTTGCTCACCAAGGGTGCCATAAAGAGGGTACAAGACTCTGAGAAAGGTGGGGGTTGTTACTCTCACTTTTTCCTTGTTCCGAAAAAGGATTAGGATCTCAGGCCTATCTTGGACCTCTGACCACTGTACACCTTCTTGCGGATGGAAAAATTCTAAATGCTTACATTGGCTCAGATCCTATCTGCTGTGGATGTGGGAGACTGGATTGTGCCCTGGGACTTGGAGGATGCATACATATCGGCGTCATCTGTCCCACATAATCTTCTGAAGTGCAAGGTAGCATAGGAGCATTTCCAGTTTGTCCTGCTCCCCTTTAGCCTCAGGTATTCATGAAAGTGATGGCGCTGGTTGCAGCACCATCATTGGAGGTCAGAAGTTCTTGCATTCCAGTACCTTGAAGACCGACTGCCGAAAGTAGGCTCACAGCAGTCTGTTGTGGACCCCCTCCAAATGATGGCAGAATTTTTTATATTGCTAAGTTTTACCATAAACAAGCCTAAGTCCCACCTGATCCCCTCACAGAGTCTTCCATTGATTGGGGCGATCCTGAACAGGGTAGAGTTCAGGGCATTTCTCCCATAGCCATGAGTCCAGGTAATTCAGGCAATGACCTCAATGGTTCAGCTTCAATCCTGGCTTTAGGTGAAAGTGGCTCTGAGGTATCTTGGCCTCTTACCTTTGGGGCATTCTCTTTGGCAAACACACCAGGTAGCACATGCAAGTCTTGCAGTGTCACTTGAAATTCCAGTGGGCTCAGCATCAAAGGTGCCTCTCTGACACCATAATCATTATTATTAATTACACTTAGAAAACGGTACTTTCACCTTGAAGGTAACCTGATGCTAAAACAACCTACTCAGAAAATTAGAAAGCTGCCAGGGGCAACATCTCGTAGACACAGCCCTTAATTCTATTTTCTTAATGCACAGCAAGCTATTTGAGAAAAAGCCTCTTGCTGGTTGTGGCAATAGTACCATTTTCCATAGGTTCCAAAGTAGCCCAAAACAGGTAGCTGCTATCTTGTCAACATGTGTTTCCATCAAGAGCTGTCATCGATATCTGTTTCAAAAATATACACTGGAAATCCAAGTCAGCGCAAGTCAGATGTTGCTGGTATCGGAACCGAAGGCAGCTGAGGAGGCTGCGGTGCGGAGTGGAGGAGTAGAGGAGGCCGCAGGGACAGTGAGGTGAGAGGAGGCAGTGGGTTGTGGGGCTGTGGGAGGTGAGGAGCTGCAAGGCACTTGTGGAACTGTGGGTTTGGTGCAGTGGGTCTGAATGCGGTGGGGGTCCTGGGTGCGGGTGTCGGCTTCTCTCTTCGACAGCCCGTGTCGCCGTTGCTGTTTCTGCCTGCCCCACCCCGCTGGTCCTCCTGCTGGTCCCCCTGCTTCACAGGACCATAGCTTTGCTCCTCCCCTCGCAGCAGTAGCACTGAGGCCCAGCTCCTCTCCTCTTCCTCACTCCCCTCCCCAGCCTTCCGCCACCTCCCCACACCCTGCAGTATTCCTTGGCATTCCTCGGCCACAGCTGTTTTCTTGCATTCCCTGCACCTACCAGCCGCCCAGGGTGTCAGGAGACTCGAGGGGGGGGTGGGGAGGGCCTGAGGAGGATTGAGGGTGGAGGTGGGAGTGCCCTCAGACCATCAGGCCATTTCATCTGGCTCGCCTAGGCACCTGGGGATAAGGAACCCGGGTGTAGGGACATTGCCAGGCAGAGAGCCATGCCTCACACTTCACCATCACCTCCTGGAGCAGCGTACAGGGGCTACCAGGGGACTACTACTGGTGCACCTGGAGTAATATAGCATAGCCAATCCTCATTGCAGTAGCAGCACGCAAGTGTGGTGACTGCAGTCAGTCACTGCGAAGGGTGTGCCCCAGACACCCCCAGAAGCGGCCCAGCTGGGGTGGTTGCGACTTGCCGGGTCTGTCAAGCCTCACTCACATCCCCACAATACCCTAGGCCAAGGCGGTATCTGCAGCTGTATCTGCAGCGCTCTCCACCATTTGCTCCTCCATCAGCGGAACTTAACTGAGCAGCTATAACAGCTGGCCATCAATTTCTTCAGCCTGACAGTACAACCAAAAAGAGCCACTAGGAGGCAAAAGAAGGGAATCAAGTGAGCAAGTGAGCATGCAGTCAGGTAAAACAAGAAAATCTCCTCCCAAAAAATCTGCAATGGGAAAGAGAAGACATCAAGTTCCGGGGAGCCTCCTCACGCCACAGACGGCATCACCTCTCATTGAGATTGAGACCGAGAAAGTGGTGAACCAGAAAGCAGTGAGACCTAGTGAGACACGACTTCGAGCAATCAAAAAAATGCAACATTACAGATTGTCAACCAAAAATCTACACTAAGTTTTCCTTTTTAAGAAATGATGGGTCTGCCTTCTTCTCAAGCAACAGCAACATACAGGGCTTACAGCCACCACTACAACCTTCAATCTCCACAAAACCAACTGAAAGAAGTCTGCTTCAGCATAATTCCCCCACATTGGGGAATACCCAAAGCTGAAGCCCCAGCCGATTTGCCAGCACAAGCACAACTCTACCACCCTCAGGGCAACATGCCCAATTTACCAGTGTGGAGGTCCATGTGGAACCCCAGCAGGTGTCAGGGGAACAACAGAGTGAGACTTGCCAAAATGATTCAGACCTTTGCGGAACGGAAGTGGCACAGTTCATGCTCCCCAAAGAGGAGGGCCAGCTATCAATCAACATCCAGGTCATGACCCCTGCCCCTCAAAGAGCTCAAATGATTGCTGCAACTCAGGCCCTTCGTTCGCCAACCCCTCTAGTGAGCTTGAACACAGAGGGTGTTAGCACAGCAGCAGATGAAGAAATACTATCTTATCTAGACACGCAAGAATGGGAGGACATGCTGATCGCATATTCCCAAGACTCTCCTCCAGTCCTTAGAAGTATTCCTGACCCTGATCCCAGTCAACAGTCTCTCATGGACGGTGTAAGCTTTGATGTGAGCACAGACATGAGCACTGCAACACCAACCGACCTGGATCCCAGCAAGAATGCTCAGAATCCACACATGGATGGTGCATGGGTCTCCCTGGTCAAAACTATGAACTCCTAGTCTAAGCTCATCATTATCAGTCAGACAAAATGGATGTCCAACTTACTTTGCTTAACACACTGGCAGTGTTTGTAGCAGGGATAGACTGGAAACTAGGCGACCTGAAATCCCTCCTCACACAGCCACAAGTAAACCCTGCAAGCGCTCTGACCAACTGTTCATGCGGGCAAATAATGGATAAACTATTCACGCTGCCCTCCATGCTCAGCAATCTGTGCATTTCTAAAAGTGGGCACTTCCAACAACTCTACACTCTCCCACATCAAAGCTGGTCCCCTAGCTCACGACCCACAAAAAATCCACACGAGCTTAGCCTAGAGCTCAGCCGAGAGCTCAGTGCATGGCCCTGGAGCAAGGAGCCAGGTATGGAAAAAGGAGTCCAACCAGACACCTCTTGCAACAGTAGCCCTAACCACCTCGGCCCTAACACCAACTACTGCCCAACTTCCTGACCAACCCCCTGGGAAGAAGCTACCATCTGGCAGATCTGTGGATGGTAACTCCATTAAGAAAGTTATTGCCAAGCAAAGACGCGCCCAAAGGAGAAAGGGTCGCAAGAAGGAACTTGTAGGAAACGGAAAGGTGAGCGCCTTGGCTTTTAAACTGGAAACTGACTCCAAAGTGGGTACATCTGAAAACGAGGCTACCAATGAAGTCACACCTCCCTGGTTCCTTCGAGCAAAGGCAAACGTAGTGCACCCATACCCAAACACAGACACCCATCAGGGGAGCTCGGCTACAACTGATCCTTCCTCGCCTGTTACAGCAGCTCAGGAGGCCCGTAAAAACTCACTCCATTAAGGTCGATCAAGCAACAATCGGAACCCTGGTGAAATGGTGGGTGGGTGGGCCCGGGTGGGCCCGTCAATATCAGTACAGCTACCTCAATGATCGTACCTCCGCCATCGGCCACTTGACCAGAGGAAGGGGTGGGCAACAACGCAGCACACAAAAGCCCACAGTCAGCACAAACTGCAGTGATTTCAAGTGGAAATCACAGCCAACCCACAAGACCATCCTCACCGATTCCTTCAACCACACCACCAAAGGACCTTTCACCATTAGACCACTAGAAATGCATACCAACCAGCCCTGTACAAGATGCACAAGCAATGAATATCAAAGTCAACATGCATAATAATTGCTGGAGTCAGGAATGGGTAGGATCACCAAATGAACCTTTCCAGGCCCTAGAGTCTTGATCTGTGCCTACAAATACTAACATACTTATTTTTCAACCACATTACAAATCTAAGGCCTGGGCGATACCCTGAACAGGGGCAACATTCTCCGGCTCCTATCACATATTCAACCTACAAGCAGCCTGCATACAACTGACCTATTGGCAGTAGAATGTGTCCGCCCCAACACAACATCTTACCCTCGAAGTAACCAAAGCCACATGGAAGAAAAATTGAACTGTCCAAACAATCTTTGCTGAAAGAGCAATATTTGAACACTGGGCATCATTATTACCACGGAGAGTGAAGGTTGGTTACCCGACCCCTCTAATAACGATGGGACCCACCACTAAACCAGATTCCATGATCAAGGAAACTCTGTCCATACTTAAGAGCGCCCGGGGTTGTTCATCAACGTCCTCAAGTTCCCCCATTGCCAATTTGGGCGTCTACAGGAACCACACGTCGCATACATCAATAGACTTTCTCCAAATTAACAACGACTTAAGGTAGATCTCAAGAACGATTAACAATTCCAACGGGTCCTGTTGACAAGCGTCAGACATATGGAAGAGCATCACACCAACAATGAAACCTCTGTGTCTTTGCTCCGGGAACATGGACGACCTCCTTACTAAAACCTCAGATCAAGACTTTTTCCAATACATTAGCACCTTTGACATTATACAAATGCAGTCACCTAGCTGGATGAACCATTTCACCTACAGGGCTATATGTGTTTCTTCACACCAACAATCAGAAAGGTGAAGTATGGTCACCTGCTGGGTGGCCTGGCGACCTATGTCTCCTTAGCACTGTCAAACCCTTTCATTTATTAACACTGTGAGAATTGACACCTCTATAGATGAGCCTACCACTGAGATAGTACTTGTAAACACTTACCTTTATCCTAAGCTCAAATCTAACGATGCTACCAAGCTGGTGGAACAACTTGAGAACTACATAAGCAGTGGACCAATAGCTGAAACAGACGACATTATCGTCTCAGGCGTTTTCATCTTGCATATACTTGGAGCTTCCACAGATGAAGCTACAATTACCCTTTCCAGTGCCTGGGACCTTCCAACACAGGGGACCAATAAATATGGGCGGCCCACGTCGACAAGCAGGACACTACCCAAAGGCCTAGACCAACTACAGTTAAGAGCCTTCAATGGCAGATTTCTGGAGGACTCACCACCCACAGCAACATCACCAGCCTCTACAACAATCGACAACACCTTTGTCACTCTGCCTCTGTTTGAACAAGTAGCCACTTACCACCTAGGAGACAGGAGTGAGAGTGACCATTGCCCACAGGAACTAGCCATCATCCTGATGATTTCCAAAATGGATCCCACTTATTACTTCTTACACCACAAATTACAAATGGGTTAATGGTCACAATCGAGTATAGAGCTCGTATCCAATGCAGCAATGGACTTCGCAGTCAAACTAAAAGCAAACAATGGCAGTGAGGTGCTGAAGTGGGAACTACTAACCACCAGGCTATGCAACAACTTTGTGGAACTGATCACCACCCGGCAACTCACAGCCCCTTCAGCAACAAAACACTTGCTGCAGGTCCATAGAGTAGCACTACTAGATGCCAAAAGAAAAATAAATTCCACCATAAAGTAACTCCGCGGTAGGCCCGGAAATCCAGACCTGCTTGAAGCTCTAAGGCATCAACAAAAAGTCACTAAAAAAGCTGAAGTGGGCAATCAATAGGTCTCGTAGTGAAGACCTATGGGCCAAGCCATACTCAGATGCAAAGAGTAGCAACAGCGCGTGCTTCTGGCATGCAATATGAAATCTTACACGCCGCTCACATGGTGGTATTACATCACATACACCAGAAGCTGTCTGGGCACAATATATTGGAGTCCACTTCAACAGCAAGTACTCAACCCAGACAGCAACCAGCAGGCCTACACTGAACCCACTAATTGCAGGAACTCCCACTCCACACAAGTCTCAAGAAAAGACTCCATTTACAATATCTTCTGAATCTGTCACCATAAAGGATCTGATAGAGAAGGCACACTGGGCCCTAATGGACTTCCCCCTGCAGTCTTCAAGCACAACAGGTCCTTCTGGGGAGTGACCTTAGACCCACTCTACCTGGAAATTGGCCAAACCGGCATCCTGGAAAGGGTCCATAATTTCACCCATCTTTAAAAACAGGGACCGATCGCTCCCAAACAACTATCGTTTAATTGCTCTAATAGACAATGAAGCAAAGTACTTTGATGGTCTGCTGTAGGAGCATCTGTCTGCATGGATTGCTGAAAAGGGAATAATCTGCAAGACCCAAACAGGATTCTCTAAACTTACCGGTACCATAATGAATATAATGGCCATTGGAATCCTTATCGACGAAGCAAAGACACAGAAACGGCAGATTCACCTATGTTTTGTCGACTTTAAGACCGCATTTGACCACATGGAGAGGAATCTGCTGTGGAAGAAGCTCTCAAACTGGGGACTTACAAACTCACTTTTAAACTGGATAATAGCCCTATACATGGATACATGGGTCCAGATTAAACTGGGAACAGGCACTCATCTCTCAAGGAGGATACCAACTACCAAAGGTTTAAAACAGGGCTGTGTCCTGGCCCCCACACTTTTTGATTTATACTTAGCAGACTTGGCGGGCTCACTTGCTCTTACAAATGTGCATACCCCAAAAACTGGAGACCTGGAATTACCATGCCTTATGTACGCGGATGATCTTGTATTGATTAGCTACATGAAAACAGGGCTCCAGAGATTAATAAATGCAACCCAACAATACTCGGTCGTCAACACCCTTACCCAGAACTTTGAAAAAACTTGCACTGTCAATCACAGCCATGGCGCCCGCGAGCGAGTGGTTCTGGGACAAGACACAGCTTTTGCAAACAGAAAAGTACAAATACATCGGCGTCACCATTGACAAATCAGGGAATTTCATGCATCAAAGAGGATGTATTATGGGAAAAGGCTTAGCCATTGCACTATCCTTAAAAAGACAAAAAGTAGACTTGAATATTCACTCATTCACCCCCCTCTTACAAGTACTAAAAGCCAAACTCTTGCCCAGAATAACATACAGGAGTGAAGTACAAAGAGACAGAGATTCAGAAATCCTTAATCAAACAGTGAGCAAAGCCAACCGGATCATCTTTAACCTTCCTAAATGTACTTCCCCCGCTCAACTTAGACTGGAGTTCGGCCTATTGGATCACTCCCCGGCAAGACAAGGTGCATTTATACACTTCTGGAGTAAAGTCTGAGGCACTACCACAGACTCTCTTAATTACCATCTATGGCAGGAGCTCAAGCGCAAGAGCACCTTCCCGGCCAGAGTTCACCTAGACAACTCACTTAGGAGGACTGGGTTCACCAATCTCTAGTGGACCTCAATCTTGCATAGTGCTTTCAGAAAAGCTGTCTGGAAGTCAATTAGGCTTCAATCCTTGTTTGTGGACAAAGCAGTCTTTTCACAGAGATCTCACGCTTGGTTGACTCTAAACACCTACATGACTCTTGCTCCACAAGCATACCTTGGCCTTGGCTTTTCGAGGCGAACAGAAGAGAAATTCCAAAGGTACCAAATAGGGCTTTTACCATGTGCTCTAAACGCAGCCCCCTGGCTGAAGGGTGCAACAAATACTACCTGCCGTTTATGCGGTGAGGGCACAGAATATCTCCTACACATCCTCTGTTCATGCAAAAATCTTCTGTTGGAAAGAACATTTTTATTAAAAAATGAGTTTAACAAAAGAGGCTTACGAACAAGGAGGCAAACCGTGCTGGAGGCGGTGGTGGAAATTACCGGCATGGCGGTCTGGACTGCAATATATTGCTCACACAGGAGACCGCCACAGGTGGAACTCCGCCACTGCCAGGCTACCGCCGCCAGGAGGTCTGATGATGGGGGAGTTCCTAATCCGACAGGGCAGCTCTGCAAGCACCGCTGCCCGCCGGAAAAGAACCTGTCTTGCCCCAGCCTTTCCCTGGCGGTTTCCCCCACCAGGGAATGGCTGGCGGAAGGGGTGTTCCCTGGGGGCCCCTGCACTGCCCATGTCAAGTGCAGTCCTGTCGCTCATGTCACTGCCCGATATGTGCTCCATGTGGAGCCGTCGGCAATGTCCAGGCCCAGTATTCCGCTGGGCCGGCTGGCGGAAACATCGTTTCCACCAGCCGGCCCAGCAGAATGTTCTTTATTGGGCTGGGAGGGTCTTCAACGAGCTGGTGGTCTGTGTTTAGACCGCCAGCATGAACACGGCGGGAAATCCTAATGCCTGCTTACATTTTAAAAGATTTTAAACAAAAATGCGACCAATTGTGAAAACTGTTTTATGCAATGGTTGTGCTAATTGTTTTATGCAATTGTTTTAGGTAACTATGCAAATAAACTATGCAAATAAAGTATCTATCTATCCATCTATCTATCTATCTATCTATCTATCTATCTATCTATCTATCTATCTATCTATCTATCTATCTATCAATATGCTCCAAAACTGTGCACCAACTTTGATGTCTCTTGATTGCCTGTGCATGTCCATAGCCAAAAATTATTCAGGAGAATATAAGGGTTTATTGAAGGTGAGCAGCATAAGAATTCAATTTTCTCACAGTTACATTTTAGAAAATTACTATTCAGCCACTCTGCTACCTTTCTTAGACAGTCATGAAATGCTTCTAGTGATGTATGCCTATCTCTATCAAGCAAGAAAATCAGTTGTGTATTGTCGGTATAGTTCACAAAATGAATGCGCACAACCGGATAGTTTTCAGCAGTGGGCATAAGTAAATATTGAAAGGAATAGGCCTAAGGGCAGACCCCTGAGATACCCAATGTTCCACTTTTTTTTAAAATCTGAAAGGAACAAGGGAAGCGTAATTGTTTGAGTTCTGTTAGAAAGGTAGGATTCTATCCATTGCAATAATATACCATCCACACCTATCTTTTCTAATCTGGATAAACGTTTTTGATGGTTGTCAGCATCTAACGCGGCTGATAAGTAAAGCAATATTAAAAGCACAGTTTGATCTCTCTCACCCATCCTCTGAAGCTCATCCATGGCCAGAATCAGAGCTGTCTCCATGCCATGACCAAGTCAAAAACCTGTTTGTTCTTTTTCTGGGAGGTTATAATCTTCCAAGTAAAATAAGAGTTCTTTGCTGACATTTTTTCCACAGTTTTTACAAGGCAGGGACGTTGCAGATTTGGGGGATAATTATTAAGCACCAATGGATCTTCTGTAGATGTTTGTAGTAGAGGGGTGATTACGCTTTCTTCCAGATCAGTGTAACTCTGCCTGTGATTAAGGAATGTTTACATATTTTTAAAAGACCAGGATACAGGTCATCTGCTCCTTTCTTTCAGATTCTGGAAAGCACCAGGTACAATAATGACCTAGAAGAGATAGACATTGCTAAGGTTCTAAAAGCATCTTCTGTCATTGGTTTCATCCTTTCCAGTTTAGTGGCACCTTGGTTTGCAATCTCATCTCTGATATTTCTATCTCTTGGTGTTTGGACTCTCCTGGGTGAGTCTGCGTTTATCTCAGCAATGATCAACTCAATCTTCTTATCAAAAAAATTAGGTGTCATCGCAACGTTCTTGTGAATGTTTTATTGTTTATTTAGTACAATCAGGTTTCTTTAATTCTCTTACAATGTCAAATACCCTTTTCGACCCATTTGTCACATCCACAATTGTTTTAGTATAGTAACATTCTTTCACTTTCCTTATCTCTATTTTATATTAATTTAATGCCTTCTTTAGTTGTTGCTTAACGCGGTCTCAGTCAAACCTCTGACATTGTCTTTCTAATTGTTTGCATTTTATTTTAATTCCTTTAAGAGCTTTTGTGTACCACGGTGCTGATGGTTTACAGTAATATGTAATCTCTAATGTTCTTGTGATCTTTCCTTGCAAGTTTTCATAGTTCAGGACTCAGAGGAGAATGCTCAGGATATGCAAATCTAGATGACTAATCGCACTTTGCCCTTGGCCAGACCACTCTTCCTTACCCACCTAACTGAGAGTGGTGACAGATGCATCACTGTTGGGTTGGGGAGTCACCTGGGGAAGATGGAGATGAGAGGACTCTGGTCTCCAGTAGAAGGTGAACACTACATCAACCAACTGGAGGTACAAGCCATTCATCTGTCTCTAAAGGACTTTATTTCATCCATTAGGGAGGTTGGCGTAGGTTCTCATGGACAACACTCCTGACATGTGATACTACAACAAGCAGGGCACAGTGGGGTCCTGGAATCTGTGCCAGGAGGGCTTTACCTCTTGTGGGGTCTAGAGAACATGGTCATCTTTCTGGTCACCAATCACCTAGCAGGGTCCTTGAATGCCAGAACAGATAAACTGAGCACACATTGTATGGCAGATCAAAAATGGTGTCTGCATCCCAAGGTGGAACAGGGCATCTTCTACCAATGAGGTTAACACTAGCTAAATTTTTTCACACCATCCAGAATGTCTGGTGTCACAATTTTGTGCTCCTGAGTTTACGCAAGACCATTTGATGGGAGATGTATTCCAGCTGGAATGTAACAAAGGACTTCTGTACGACTTCCTGCCTCTCCTACCTCATGTTCTGAAAAAGATCAAGTCCTGCTAGGCCCAAGTTATCCTGGTGGCTTTTGTATTGGCCATGAAAGTGTGGTACTCAAAGCTCTTGAGTATAAGCATTTGTTCTTGAGGTGGACTTCCTGTTCCAGCAGCAGGGCCCGGACTCGAGCCGAATTTGCTCAACTAGCACCTCCGTGTGTGGCGATTGAGTGGTAGCAATTACTACTTTTTATCTGCCCCCAGAAGTGGTAAACGCCATCCTTGCCTCCAGGCACCACTCAATGAAATTCATCTAGAGGGGAGCTGGGTCAAGTTTTTAACTTGGCATGGTACCCAGGACACTTATCCCTTACAGGCAAAGCTGACAAACATCCTTTCATTTGTTTTGTCTTTAGTGCCATATTTGCATATTATGATTATACTATAAATTTCCCTGAGGATTTTTGGTTAAAATGCATGTTTTGTTTTTTGTGTGCGTGATGTCTGTAAATGTTTTGATCTCTTTGCATTTTGCAGTTTCAAATCTAGTGTTGTAAATATCTAGTATTTATATTTAGTAACCTTCCCCTGCCCCTACGACAGACCGAAGACCTGCTGACTTTCAGAAAGCGGCTCAAGACCTGGCTATTTGAGCAGTAGCAGCACCCCTCCACCCCCCCCTTCCTCAGCGCCTTGAGACCCTCACAGGTGGTAGTGCGCTTTACAAATACACTGATTGATTGATTACCCAGTTTACCCATGCCTGAATTATCTATCTCAAAAGAATGAAAGACTGCGTTGGCATTGCCAGGAAGTCAAACCAATGGCCTTCATGTTGCAGCAGTCTCAAGGGGTCTTGCGATAAATATGTGTTTACAGAAAGGAGAATAAAGCCATGAGACTAACTGCATTGGAGTGATGTTCTGCTACCATGTGGTATGGGCTTGGGTGTTATGTATGTTTTCAGTGGTGACAATGGACCTGGATATTTTATGCCATGGTACCCATTAATGTTCAAACATTAGCACTGCAGTCTTATGCCACCTCTCACATGGCTGATATTCTATGTCCATGGCTCACAACCTTCAAGATGAGTAATACTGAGTGAAGGCCTGCAGGATCATCCAACATTTAAAGTTTTTTTTAGAAATGGGGTCTCTAGTTGGCAGAGGTATACACCAATCCTAGTCAGGGTAAGTCACACACAATCCAAATTATCCTGTGTCTACCCTCTGGTAGCTTGGCACTGAGCAGTCAGGCTTAACCCAGAAAGAAATGTGTAAAGTATTTGTGAAATAAATCATCAAAGTGAGAACACCACAAAAAGACACCACACAGGTTTAGAAATATATAAGATATTTATCTAATTAAATTAAGGTCAAAACTATCAAGATTTGAGAATCATAAGTTGAAATATCACTTTGGTTATGATAAGAAGAGTTTTAAGTTCTTAAAAGCAACAATTGTCTCTTGAGAGCACAAAGTACCTGGTTTGAATCAAAATTACATGCACAAGGACCGCAGAGGAGGAGATGGGTGGAAAAGAAAGGGTGTGCTTTGGATTTTCAGGCGCACATAGATGATGCGTTGATTCTTTTGCATGCAACAAAGGCTTTGCGTCGAATTCCGGCGCGCAGGCTTGAATCCTCTTTGAGATGCGGGGTCTTTTGACGCCCAGGGACGATGCGTGGAAATCCTGGGCCTGCTCGACAAAGTCACAGGTGCTGCGATGATCCGGTGGAGGAAGCATCGGAGTTTCTGTTGCATGGCAGGCGCTGCATCGATTCCTCACGCAGGAAATCGGGCTGCGTCGTTCTGGCTCAGTGATGCATTGATCCGGTGGGCTGTGCGTCGAATTGCTAGCCGCAACGCTGGTGCTGCGTCGATCTCCACTCGGGGAGCCTGGCTGCGTCATTCCGGTTTGGCAATGGAGTGATTTTCTCACCGCTGGGCAGGCTGTGCGTCGATTCCGGCAGGCTGTGCGTCAGTTTTTGCCGCACAAGGAGTTTCTTTGCAGAGATGAAGTCTTTTTGGCCCTGATACTTCAGGAAACAGGAGGCAAGCTCAATCCAAGGCATTGGAGAGCACTTCTCAGGCGAGCCAGAGGCCAGAAACGCAGCAGGGCAAAAGCAAGGCAGCAGTCCTTTACAGCAAAGCGGTCCAGGTAAGTTATTTGGGCAGCCAGGCAGCTTCTCTTGGCAGGTTGCAGGTTCTGGTGCAGTGTCTGTCCCAAGAAGTGTCTGCCTTGGTAGGGTCAGGGACCCGAGATTATATACCCAAAAGTGCCTTTGAAGTGGGGGAAGACCTCAAAGAGTGGTTTTGAAGTGCACAAGGTCCCCTTTCACTACAACCCTGTCTGCCAGGGTCCCAGTAGGGGATTTGGCAATCTTTTGTGTGAGGACAGGCCACTGTCCTTTGAAATGTAAGTGGCAGGCCCTCCACCTTTCCAGCCCAAGAAGACCAATTCATTATGCAGATATGTGCAGGTGTGACTGAGCATCCTGTGTTTGTGGTTGTCTGGGTGAAATGCACAAGGAAGCTGTTAACCAGCCCAGCCCAGACGTGGATTGGAGACAGGCTGTAAGGCACAGAAGGATTTTAGTGCAGATAAATGCTCACTTTCTAAAATTGGCATTTCTAAAATACTAATATAAAATCCAACCTCACCAATCAGCAGGATTTTGTGTTACTATTCTGGCCATACTCAATATGCCCTGTCTACCCCTTTCTGATCAGAATCTACCACTCAAACAGTATATGAGGCTAGCCCTAATGTTAGCCTATGAATGAAGCAGGCCTCACAGCAGTGGAAAACAAATTTAGGAGTTTTCCACTACCAGGACATATAAAACACACAAGTATATCTCCTGCCTTTTTCCTACACAGCACCCTACCCTGTGGGTTATCCAGGGCCTATATTAGGGATGACTTATATTTAGAAGAAAGGGGGCTTCAGGCTAGACAAGTACTTTTAAATGTCAAGTTGAAGTTCCAGTGAAACTGCACACACAGACCTTGCAATGGCAGACCTGAGACATGGTTAAGGGGCTACTTATGTGGGTGGCACAATCAGTGCTGCAGGCCCACTAGTAGCATTTAATTTACAGGGCCTGGGCACATGCAGTGCACTTTACTAGGGACTAACAAATACATTAAATATGCCAGTTGGGTATGAGCCAATGTCACCATGTTTTAAGGGAGAGAGCATAAGCACTTTAGCACTGGTTAGCAGTGCTAAAGTGCGCAGAGTCGCAAAACCAGACAAAAACAGTGTCAAAAAGTGGAGGGAGGCAGGCAAAAAGTTGGGGGTGACCACCCTAAAGCTGTCAGCTCTAACATGTGTCTCCCCCAGCTGAAAGTGGGGAGAGCCACCCAACCCCTTGGGAACTCTCATTGCTAAGGCGGAAGTATCTGGAGAGACCATCAGCACTGGCGTGGTCAGTCCCCGGGCGATGCTCCACCATAAAGTCCATCCCTGGAGGGAAATGGACCACCTCAAGAGTTTAGGATTTTCACCCCTCATCTGCCTGAGCCATCTGAGGGGCCTGTGGTCAGTCTGAACCCAGAAGTGAGTCCCAAACAGGTGTGGTCTCAGCTTCTTCAATGCCCAGACCACAGCAAATGCTTCTCTTTTAATAGCATTCCACCTCTGTTCCTGTGGTAACAGTCTTCTGCTAATAAAGACTAATGGTTGGTCTAGGCCCTCCTCATTCAGCTGTGCTAGGACCAACCCTAAGCCATGCTCTGAAGCGTCTGTCTGCACAATGAATTCTCTGTAGTAGTCAGGGGCATTGAGCACGGGTGCCGTGCACATGGCTTCCTTCAGGGACTCAAAGGCTTTCTGACAAGCCTCTGTCCTCTGCCCAGGTTGCTTCTTGGATGTGAGTTCTGCTAAGGGGGCCACTAAGGAGCCATTACCCTTAACAAATCTTCGGTAATATTCAGTGAGACCTAAGACGGTCTCACCTCTGTCTGAGTCGTAGGAGGATGCCATGCCTTGATTGTTTCAATCTTGGCCAGGAGGGGCTTCAACTTGCCACCGACTACTAGGTGCCTCAAGTACAGCAAGGAACCCTGCCCAATCTGGCACCTACTGGCCTTGATGGTCAGGCCTGCCTGTTGCAGGGCCTGAAGCACCTCCTTGAGGTGGAGCAGGTGTTCCTCCCAGCTGGAACTGTAGACGGCGATGTCGTCTAGATAGGCTGCACAGAAGGCATCCTTGCTAGCCAAGACCCCTTTAACCAACAGTTGGAAGGTAGTGGGGGCATTTTACAGTCCAAAGAGCATGACCCAAAACTGGTAATTACCTTTAGGAGTAGAGAAAGCTAATCTCTCTTTTGCTCCTTCAGTTAAGGCGATCTGCCAGTACACTGACGTAAGGAACTTGACAGCTTCTAGCCTATCTACGAGCTCATCAGCTCAGGGTATGGGGTGAGCATCTGTCTTTGTGACAGAGTTGAGACCCCGGTAGTCAACGCAGAACCTAAGCTCTGGCTTGCCACTGGGAGCAGCAGCCTTGGGAACCAACACCACTAGGCTGGATCAGGGACTGCTGGACTTCTCTACCACCCCAAGAGCCAGCATCTTGGCAACTTTCTCCTTTATGCTGGACCTCACCTTATCTGACACTCAGTAAATTGTATTCTTTACAGGGGGCTGTCTCCTGTGTCAATATTGTGAGCCCAGGGGTGAGGGAAAACAGGGAAGAGAACTGCTCCAATAACTCATAGCAGTCTCCTCTCTGATCTAGGGTCAGGGAGTCAGAGAGATTGACACCCTCCACTGACCCATCACCTTCTTTCAAATCAAATCAAATCAAAAACATTTATAAAGCGCGCTACTCACCCGTGAGGGTCTCAAGGCGCTAGGGGAGGGGAGGTTACTGCTGCTCGAAGAGCCAGGTTTTGAGCTGCCTCCGGAATGCAGGGTGGTCCTGGGTGGTCCTGAGGTTGGCGGGGAGGGAGTTCCATGTCTTGGCCGCCAGATAGAGTGGAGGTCAGGGAGAGGCTCACTCTCCTCTTCCATATCCTCATCTGTCACCAGAAGCATGCTGACTTCAGACCTCTGAAATTGAGGCTTCAATCTTTTTTGGTAGAGCACCCTTATGGGGTTTCTAGGGGACTTGAGGTCCACTAAGTAAGTGGCCTCCCCCTTCCGCTCCCTGATCTCGAATGGGCCAGTCCAGCGGTTCTGGAGAGCTCTAGGCTCTACTGGCTCCATTACCCATACTTTGTCTCCAAGTGAGAACTCTATCTACCAGGGTGGCCTTCTGGTCATAGCATTGTTTCATCACCTCTTGACTGGCCCGAGGTTGCTCTTGGCCTGTTTCCAGAAGTGCTGCATCTGGTTGCGGAGGGCCAGCATATAACTGACCACAACCTGGGGGGGTTTCCTGGGAGCTTTCTCCCACCCCTCTATCACTATGCTTAGGGGTCCCCTGATAGGGTACCCATAGAGAAGTTCAGAGGAGCTGAATCCTACCCCTTTCTGGGGCACCTCTCTATAAGCAAAGAGAAGGCATGGCAGGAAAACATCCCACTTACGCCTCATGGCCTCAGGTAGGCCTGTCATCATGCCTTTTAGGGTCTTGTCGAACCTTTCCACAAACCCATTGGATTGAGGATGGTAAGGGGTGGTAACCAATAGGTCACCCCACACTCATCCCACATGGATTTCATGTACGCAGACATGAAGTTTGTGCCTCTGTCAGACACAACCTCTTTTGGGAATCCCACACAGGTAAATATCCCCAACAGTGCTCTGGTTACCACCGGTGACCTTAGAGGGATTACCTCTGGAAAGCAGGTGACATGGTCCACCAAAACCAGGTTAAACCTGTTACCTAGGGCTGTTTTGGTGTCCAAGGGACCAATGACGTTGATGGCCACCCTTTCAAAGGGGGTGCAAACGACGGGGAGTGGGACCACGGGAGCCTAGAGCTTTTTCCCTGCCTTCCCACTAGCTTGGCAGGTTGGGCAGGACCTACAGAAAGCATCTAAGGCCAATCAGGCCAATAAAGGTGGGACCAATAAAAGTGGGTGATAAGCCTGGCAAAGGTCTTGTCTTGCCCCAAATGTCCCGCCAGGGGGATGTCGTGAGCCAACCCCAGTAGGAAGGCCCGGTATCACTGGGGTACCACCAGCACACGTGCAGCCCCAGCTTCTGGAACCTTGGGCTCACTGTAAAGGAGATCATACTCCCAATAGATATGGTGATCGCCAGAGGCTTCACCTGCTCCCTGGGCTGAGGCCTGTCGCCTTGAACCCTGCACTTTGCAGAACTCCTCCCTGATTGGCCCACCCTCAACTTGCCAGCCAGCAAGCTCAGGCAGGTTACCCAGGGTAGCGATATCCTCCCCAGATGGCTCAGGGGCATCCTCCTCTGGAACCCCGTCAACCACCGCGGGAACGTCTGGGACTTGTTTCCTGTGCCCCTTTCCCTTCCTCTTTGCAGCTGTCTGGGCCATTGTTCCAGGCTCCAGACCTCATTGACTCCCTTCCTGGGCAGCCATGGACCATTCCAGCAAACCTAAAATCTCCAGGTGAGACCTGAGCTCTAAGCTCCACCTCCTTCCAGGTAGCATGCTCAAGGTTGTTGCCTAACAGAAACTCTAAAGGCATGGCAGGACTCACTGCTGAATTTAGAGCACCAGAGACCCCCCCCTACTCAAAGGGAATGACAGCCACCGGTAGGTGACTCTCACGATTGTCAGTGACTATGACCTGGTGGAATGTATTGGGGATGACCTGCTCTGCTGATACCAGATGACCCCTGACAGTAGTCATGCTGGCTCCTGTCTCACGCAGAGCCTCCACACTTTGCCCATTAATGGTAAACCACTGCCTATACTTGGAATTATTTGCAGGCATGTGGGCTTTTGGCACCATTTCCTCATCTCCCAGGGACACTGGGGTTACCTCTATCTTTTCCCCAAAACTATCTGGGACTACCTCCTCCCCGAGCGCTACGCTAGCCAACCCAGGTGTCTGCCCTCCAGTCGGGGGCTGTGCCAGCATGGGACACTTGTAGTCGCCCTTGAAGTGACCATGCTTGGTGCACTCTAAGCATTTGGGTACAAACTTCCCTTTCTTCTTATCAAAGAACCCTAGCCTCTTCTCCGACTCAGGCTGGGAATGGTTACCACCACCTCCCTGGGAATTGTTTTGGGGGGCTTCTTTGAGAACTCCTTATTTTTCTGATGGGAACCCTGACCACCTTTGTGGGTGTCCCCCCAAATATCTTTTTGGACACTCTGGTGCTAACCCAGAGGTGCGCCTCCTGCGCAAGCTTCCTATGGTCACTCAGCTTACTTGCAACTAGGTGCTGGTGCAACTCTGTAAAGCAAACACTGAGCATATGCTCTCTCAGGATCAAATTACACAACCCCACATAGTCATTTACTTTACTGCCCTGCACCCATCCATTCAGTGCCTTACTGGAAAAATCAAAAAAGTCTACCCAAGTTTGTGTGCTGTCCCTGAACCTGTGACAGTACTTCTCAGGGGTCAGCCCAAACTTGGCAAGTAAAGTGGTTTTCATTGGCGAGTATGTGTTCTGATCCTTTGGATCTAATGTGAGGAGTGTGTCTCTCCCAACAACTGGCACATATCCCCACACGCCTGTCCTCCCATGAGCCCTTAGTGCAACTTGATAAGCAGCCAACCACTTATCAATGTTATCCCCACCACATAACTTGGCACCACACTTTTGGGTATACAAACGTTCTTGTCCCCAGCAAGTCCTGCATGTATGCTGCCACCATCACTGCTGGACTCAGACTTCCTGGACTTGAGGTCCAGCTCTTTGAGACTCAGTTTGTGAGCAGAAGAAGTTTCTTTTCAGCCAAGGCTCTCTTAGCCTCAGCTTGCTTGGCTTCTCTCTCAGCCTTCCTCTCCTCTGCCTCCATGTTTAACCTTGCCATTTACAATTGCAATTCTCTCTCCTCCCTCCTTTCCTCTGCGGTAACATCCCCCACTGCTGGTGGCAAATCCTCTGAGGGGCCATCCTCTGGCTCCTCCACCTCAAGATCATCTTGTGAATGGGCTTCTGCCCTCAGAGATTTCTGGTACTCCTCCTTCATGGAGGCACCCCGTGTAGGGACTCCCATCCCCTTGCAGAACTCTTTCAGCTGGCTGACAGTGTATGTCTTAAGCTTGGCTAGGTCGAACTCTCCAGCTCCTACTTGAGACCTAACCAGAGACATGTTGTTTGAGGATTAGGTAAAATGTCAAGCAGAAAAAGGAATTGCAGAAAAAGAGAAAAAATCAAGTTGGCCATTAACTGAGGGTAGGTAGTGTACACATAGCTATTGTATGTTACTGCACAAATCCAAGTCCTATCCTCACGGCTGATCACCACTGTTAGAAATGGGGTCTCTAGTTGGCAGAGGTATATACCGTTGTCCAAATAGGGATCACAATCCTAGTCAGGGTAAGTCACACACAATCCTGTGCTCACCCTCTGGTAGCTTTGCACTGAGTAGTCAGGCTTAACTTAGAAGGTAATGTGTAAAGTATTTGTGCAATAAATCATGCAATAACACAGTGAGAACACAAAAGACACCACACAGATTTAGAAAAATATAAGATGTTTACCTGATTAAATTAAGGTCAAAACAATCAAGATTTGATAATCACAAGTTGAAATATCACTTTGATAATAATAATAAGAGTCTTAAGTTCTTAAAAGCAATATTTGTCTCTTGCAAGCACAAAGTACCTGCTTTGCGTCAAAATTACATGCACGAGGACCGCAGAGGAGGAGATGCGTGGGAAATGAAGGGTCGGGGATCCGGTGGGCCAAGTGTCGGAGTTTCTGTCACACAGCAGGTGCTGTGTCGATTCCTCATGCAGGAAGTCAGGCTGCATTGTTCTGGCTCAGCGATGCGTCGATCTGGTGGACTGTGTGTCGAATTTCCGGCTGAAATGCTGGCACTGCGTCAATCTTCACTTGGGGTGTCATTCTGGTTTGGCGATGCAGTGATTTTATCACCACTAGACAGGCAGTGTGTCGATTTCAGCAGGCTGTGCGTCGATTTTCGACACACAAGGAGTTTCTTTGCAGAGATGTAGTCTTCTTGGCCCTGAGACTTCAGGAAACAGGAGGCAAGCTCAATCCAAGCCCTTTGAGATCACTTCTCAGCAGAGCCAGAGGCTACAAAGGCAGCAGGGAAACAGCAAGGCAGCAGTCCTTTACAGCAAAGCGGTCCAGGTGAGTTCTTTGGGCATCCAGGCAGCTTCTCTTGGCAGGTTGCAGGTTCTCATGCAGAGTGTCTGTCCCAAGAAGTGTCTGTCTTGATAGGGTCCCAGACCCAGTTTATATACCCAAAAGTGCCTTTGAAGTGGGGGAGACTTCAAAGAGTGGTTTTGAAGTGCACAAGGTCCCCTTTCACTACAATCCTGTCTGCCAGGGTCCCACTAGAGGGTTTGGCAGTCCTTTATGTGAGGGCAGGCCACAATCCTTTGAAATGTCAGCCCCTACACACTTCCAGCCCAGAAAGACCCATTCAGTGTGGAGATGTGTGCAAGTGTGACTGAGCATCCTGTGTTTGTGGTTGTCTGTGTGAAATGCACAAGGGAGCTGACAACCAGCCCAGCCCAGACGTGGCTTGTAGATAAGCTATTAGGCACAGAAGAATTTAAGTGCAGAGAAATGCTCACTTTCCAAAAGTGGCATTTCTAAAATAGTAACATAAAATCCAACCTCACCAGTCAGCAGGATTTTGTACTATCATTCTGGTCATACTAAATATGACCTGTCTACCCCTTTCTGATCAGAACCAACCACTCAAACAGTATGTGAAGGTAGCCCTAATGTTAGCCTATAAAAGGAGCAGGTCTCACAGCAGTGGAAAACAAAGTTAGGAGTTTTCCACTACCCGGACGTATAAAACACACAGGTATATGTCGCGCCTTTTTCCTACATAGCACCCTGCCCTGTGAGTTAGCAAGCGCCTACATTAGGGGTGACTCATATGTAGAAGAAGGGGAGTTTCAGGCTTGGCAAGTACATTTAAATGACAAGTCGAAGTGGCAGTGAAACAATTTACCAGGGCACATGCAGTCACTTTACTAGGGACTTACAAATAAATTAAACATGCCAACTGGGTATGAGCCAATGTCACCATGTTTAAGGGAGAGAGCATATGCACTTTAACACTGGTTAGCAGTGGTAAAGTGCACAGAGTCCTAAAACCAGCAACAACAGTGTCAGAAAGTGGAGGGAGGCAGGCAAATAGTTGGGGCTGACCACCCTAAAGCTGTCAGATCTAACAGTCTGGTTTTAATTTTAAGAAAGGACTAAAATAGAATTGAATGCAAGAACTGAATCGAGGCAAGCACATACAGATGACCTGGAAACTGAATGAAGATAGTTCAGCTATGTCAAAATGAAATGTCTAAAAGTTCCTGAAAACAAAGCAGTGCCTGAAAATACGAGGCGTACAAAAGACTGCAAATATGTAGGAAGGTATGAATTTGCTCAACCCACAAAGCATTTACAGGATAGAGAGCAATCATACACCTGGTGTTCTCTTTTTATTTTTACTCTCTTTCTTCAATAATATATAATACTGCACCAATTCCAAAGAAAAGTTTCAAAAATGACAAATATTCATTTTCTGTTGTGCATATCATAACTTTGGTAGGCCTGACAGGGAGACAGACTTTACATTTGATAAGGCCCTTTTAGAGTCCTAATAGACATGTCCTCCCATGTTGTCCAGTTAGTTTTGAGACCGCAAAAGACACCCATCCAATGATGTTAAGAATAGCCAAGGACAAGGAAACAGAGAAGAGACTGCAAAAGAGACCCCTCCAATGACATTAAGAATGGACAAGGAGAGAGAGAAAAACAAGAAAACATAGGATAGAGAGAATAAAAGTGAAATGGAGAGATAGTGAGAGAGTGAGAGGAAGACAGATGAACAGGGACAAAAGAACAAGACAAGAAAGATAAAGATAGGGAGTGAGGAAGTCAGATAAAGACAGGCGAGATTAGAAAACAGATAGACAGGGAGGGCCAGAAATCAAGGATATGAAGACAGAATGAGGCAGAAACAAGAAGATGTAAGGGAACATAAGGGACAGAGAGAATGCATGGAAAGGCAGAAAGAAGATGAAGTGGAGGGACACATCAGAAGTGACATGGAACAGCAGATGAAATTATAGAAATACATTGAGCATTAACGGTAGAGGCAGAGAAAGACACACAGACAGATGAAAATAGGGTAGGACAGAGAAAGGCGGAAAAAGTGCAGAAAGAACAAGGAGATAGAGAAATTCAGGAATACAGGAGACCTAAAGGTCAGAAAGACAGGGAGAGACATAGAAAGACAGACATGATTTTAGATGGAGAAGGCATGAAAAAGAAAGACAGACAAGAAACACAGGGAGAGAGATAAAGGACGAAAACACAAAGGCAACGCAGGGAGAGACAGGAGAGAGGCAAAGAGAGACAGAATGTGAGAAAGGGACAGACAGAAAAATTTACATATTGAATGGTCAATAAGAGCTAACAACAGAGAGAGACCAAGGAAGAAACAGGAAGAGACATCAGTATCTCTTTTTATTTTTATATAGTTAGCCAACTATCTAAAATCCATCCACCTATGTATATCTGCAACTGTATGTCTGCATCTCAGTTTTGTATATATATGTTTTTGTGTGGGCTCCTGTATCTATATCTAGCTATCTGTCCGTCTATCCAGGACAATCTCTGTGTATCAACCTTTCTTCATACATCTAACTGTCTATCCATGCATACATACATACATGCATACAGACATATTACATGCTTGGGTGATTTTATTGCACAAAATGCAGCGGTATAGACACATATTTTGCACAGGAAACCATACGATATGATAAATATTTCACAGTTCTTTGTGAAATACAGGTTTCATCATAATGACAGAACCTAAACAACTCTCCAGATCTTTACCATGGTCAGGGCTACTAGCATTACAAGGCAATGCTATCTCATTTGTGTAGTTAAAAGAGGCGTATTATGCTACACATTTTGGCTGTATTATTTTCATCCATTTGAGCTACAAACAATTTTTGGGAAATCTGCAAATCATGCAAAATTGTGTAGCAAATTATGTGGGAAACATGATAAATCTATAATTGTGTCGTAAAATCTGCAGCAATATAGTTGCCAACATCAATAGGTCCTTCCTAATCCTCAGTGTTTTATTTACACTTTTTTCATGAACTGTAAAACCAAACATTTTAATTCCAGTTGGTGCCGGTTGAGAGATCAATTTTGAATCAAACAGGTTTCTCGAACTAACTACCCAAAATACATGAGGGGTTACAAGTGTAATATAGTCCTTTATTTCCATTGCAGGGGTTTGGTGACATTTACAAGCCACTCAACCTTAATCGCAATATTAGACTATATTACACATTTAACCCTAGGCAAAATAAAATGCACCAGCGCAAGGAGAGAGTAGAAATGCTCCATATGTTTATGAATATGGAGCATTTCTGCTTTCCTCCTTTCATGCAACGCAGCGCAGGAACTTTGCTTGCTGCCCTGCGTTGTGTGAAAGTCTAGTAAATGCACCCGTAGGTAAACAGAAATCCGTGTTCTGGGCATAATTTGTCCTCTGACCCCAGACCTGCAGGCATAGCAATGTTGGTCTATTATTATAGCTAGGGAGAAAAGATACAAAGAGAAGTTGACTGAATCCCATGTTTAAAATAATTTTCTTCCAACCTCATCCACTGTAGTCTGAATTGAGTACCCAGTGCTTAAAGTCCAATCAGGAGGGTATTTCTCCTGTGTTTTTTGGCCAACTCTACCATATTCAATATTGAGATCAGACCACATTTTTGTTTTTGCAGTACTCATCTGAAGTGTTGTTTCAAGTTATGGGGGGCACATGTGGAGTTTGTGTACATTTCTGGAAATCACCTCTACGTTCTTTTGTCTGGGGATTATCTGAAGTATTGTTTTAAAGGCCCTGAAATGGTGCCTGAAGAGATAAATGAACAGAAAGTGAATAGAGACAACTGGGAATTCATTGTGTATAGTGAATTAAAGTTAAATAGATTGACACATGATTGTAGGTCACGACTGGATAGATTGTGGACAGCCACATAAAATGAGCTATAGGCCACTAGTGAGATAACATTTCCTCTCAAAGCATACTCCTGGATGCACGAGGCTCCCTCTGCTCACTGTGGCACTGTCCACACCACTTTGTTTTGGCATTTCTGTTTGCTTACTGTATCTCCTAGCACTCTGAAGCGACTGCAAGGTGACACAGGTACACTATGGCAAACAGAGATGTCGTTTAGGGTGAACAGATGTTGGGGATTTGCTTGGATAGTGCTGTGTTTTTATTACATCTGTCCTAGAGTCCTGACATGTTTTACCAAATTAAATACTTCTGGTCTTGTTATGTTGAATGAGCACAAGCATGACATGTCTTGCATCGAACCCAACTGCATGTTCAGCATGAAAAGAAGATGGGTATACTTCTAACATAGCCCTTCCAAGCTTTTCAGGTCCATGTGTGACTAGCTGCTCCCATCTCTGTTTTTTCTCTGTTCTGTTCTGTGGCTTCTAGCCTTGCTTATCCCAATGTTAAAACAAGGAATACAAGTCCCACAATGAAATGACAAACACTTATGTGGACCATCTAATCACGAATAGACACGGTTCATATAGTAGCTATGCTACAAGCAAAGCTGCTGCCTCTTCCTACCATTGCTGCAAAATAAGGGGTAAAAAGTGAGCATGTCAAACATTGTGTCTTTTTAGGCACTCCAATTGCAACAACGTTTGTTTTACCAAGTGTGAGTTAGATGGTGAAAATGGTGGAATCTGAGCACACCGCACACCAAGCCAGATCAGGTACTATCCCATTCCAGGCTCAGTAGATCCCTATAGCCCAAATTCACTTACAACCCTATATGCCTGCACTAAAATGAGCAATTTTAAAGTGGAGCCCAACATTTCCATTTCCTTTTTAGTGCTTGATCATCACAAAAACAACAGCAGTAGCAATATATCTGGAGATATGTGATACCATGTGCTTTAGAAGTGATTTGTCTTTGTATTGCTTTGCTAACACTTACTGACTGTCCAGGTCTTTGGTTTTGGCCACCCTACAATCACCAGAAATAAAATGTGGTCTGAGCCCCACTGACGGAGTCTCAAAACAAGGCAAACTCCCTATACTTTTGGGCTTCTGAACAAAACTTCCAGCACTTATTATTTTCCAAAGTAAGCACTGAATCCAGCAAATACCTCAGATTTGAGATGCTACACGTATATAGCACTACACAATACATAATAGCTTCTGAGCATTGAAGATGTTGCTGATTTAACAAACAGCAGCGTAAGCCATGGTGGGAGTGAATTTGGCTAACCAGGTAAGTGACACTACCTGCCATTGCAGGTCATAGTAGTGAGAATGCAGGTGTGGGCAAGCCACTGAAAATTCAAGCCAGATGTGTGATGTAGCTCAGCTCGAGTTCCTGATGGAACCTTGACCTCAAAACGAGACAACTTTTAATGTGGTTGCTGCCTGCCTGCAACGTACTAAGACCAGGCACCAAGAATTCAAGTCAAAGTATTAACCTTTGCTTCAAAACACGAGATGAAGAAATTCCTATCTATAGACTAAAATACACAATGTGAAACTACATATTATGGGGTAAATCCTAGCTTACTTTTCTGACCAAATCGTGTGATTCTAGGCGAAGATTTGTTTGTGTACCACCTTCATTTTTATCATCACATGTGAGAACACCTTAAAATAAGTGATCTCAGGATGTGCGCTGTACAAAAACCTATAGTGTTTCATTTAATGGGATATAATGTTTCTCCACATACAATAAGAACATAAGGCACACATCATAACTGACTTGCCTCTTATTGTTAACAAATGGAACGGTGGCCTTTGTAAGGGACAGGACAGTTTATAAGCTGAACTTTAAAAACTATCAGTTTTACTACATGCCTCCCAATGCAGGTATGTAATGTGATATTTAAAAGGAAAGCTCTTCTGCTTTCCAGAATTAGAAATTAATGTCAAAGCATTAACCATTGATGTAAACCAGAGAGTTAAGAGAAAGAGGTTCCTATCTAGCAGGGGAATTGCACAATGTGAAACTATAAAACATGGGATCAATCCTGGCTTTCCCGTTTGCACAAATTGTGTGATTCCAGGCAAATATTGTATTCCCCCTTGACGCCTTTTTCTTCATCATCTCATATGAAAAAAAATCAAATATGTGAGTTTAGAATGTGCACAGTATAAAAACTTCTTGTGTTTAATTTAATAAGCCATAATGTTGTTCTAACTATAATAATACAGGGCATGCCTTATAATTGAATAACATCTTAGTGTTCACTAATGACACTGTCGTCGGATTTTTTTTAAGTTAACATTTAAAAACTACTTTTAAGAAGTACTTCTTAATGCAGTGATTTAAATCTGATATTTTAAGGTATAATGAAACGCTTCGGCTTTCCGGAATTAATAAGAATTTTTCAGCCCATTTATCTTTGATGTAAAACAGGAGAGAACGCGATTCCCATCTAGTCGCTAATTTAAATTGCACAATGGGAAACTATAAAACAACATCAATCAATGCTTCCCTGGTCAACAATTGTGAGGCCCTAGGCAAATATTTTACTATACCGTGCCATGTTTTCCTTCATTGTCCCATATCAGAATACCTACAAATATGTGAATTTAGGATGCGCACAGCCTCTTGTGCGAAAATCTCTTGTGTTTGATTTATTAGGCTGTGATGTTGCTTCACATATAATAGAAATCTAGGGCATATATAGGTCACAAATGACAACTGACTAGACGCTTAGTATTCACTAATGCAGTTGTCTTTTGGGTGGGTTTAAAAACATCACTTGAACTACATATCTCTCTATGCAGTGATCTTATCTGATATTTTATGGTGAAAATTATTTTGAATCTTGAGGAGATTTTACTTTATTGGTGCATAATTTACATGACAGATATTTTCATGGCCCTTGGTTCATGCAGGAGCTTGTCAGAGCCAAGCCTGACTCTTGGCTCCGCTCTGGCAGGAGCTCCCTAGTAATTTATTGGCTCACCCACCTCTTACGTGAAAGGGGTCCTTTCTCCTTTTATGTGTATACAACTTCCTTGCAGTGCAGATGATCCTTGCTCACTCATTCGTACAGTACTGAGGGCTGCCGATTCCTTGCCCGACTAGAGAACCCGTAGCCATCCTGCTTACTGGTGCTGCACATAGTACCATGCAGGTGGAGAGCAGCTTGCCCCCAGTATTACGATGCCAACAGAATGCAGTCCTGTGATGGCACATACTACATGGAGAAGCAGCTCTGGCAATGGCAGGTTGGTGTGGGTATGCTGCAAATGTTGGCCATGATCGGGTGCATTACAAGCAGCTACACAGCTGGGACCTACACTGAGTGTGAAAGTAACAAAAACTCTTTCCTGAGATGAGCAGCACACGCGCAGGACACCCCGGAAGTGCTGTAAGAGTCATGCCATGCAAGGGGCAGGAAGAGCACGCCCCGTAGAATTGGGCTCTCCTCTGCTTCCCTTGTCAGTTCATTTTGGCCTCGACTCCTTAGGTCAAGCCTGAGTGTGCAATCTGCTATGTAGAGTATTCTAAGAACAGCCCCAAATTACAATACAAATGTGGCGAAAAACAAAGACAAAGCATGTGCTTTTTAGGGGGACAAACAGAAATATGGGCTGGCCTAGTCCCACTATCCTCCCTCCCCACCCCCATAGCTACAGCCATGGAGGCGGGTAAATCAGTATACACATGCCAAAGCCTCCCGCCTTTGGGCGCATTTCTATGCAAGGGAGGCAGATTGCATCGAATGGTGCCAGAGAGCCTCCTAATGCCGGGGCTGAAATGTTTGTCTTTGGCCATGTACAGCGATCGGCTACTTTTGGCTGGGTTCGCACTACAGAAATACCACATACATATATGGAAGGTGGGCCAGGATGACGAAATGGTTGCCATATACCTTTCAAGTTATCTACCTCTTTACCAAAAACCACGGACCAAATTCCAAAATAGCTGTGAGAAGATGTTTTGGAATGGGGACTGCAAACATTACATTATTGTTCATATCCTGCTTCAGAAAAAGTCAAAACCTGTTAACGAGTGTCAGCACTGACCCAACAGAGAAATATGCACTTTTACAGGCGGTCTCAAGCACATTCCTACATACCTGCTCGGCATCTCCTCGTGGGCAACTCTGCCACCTGATACCAGCTCTCGTCTTTAAAATCGTAGCACTCAACACTGCGGATGGCCTTTGGTGCTTGCCCTCCAACCACAACCATTAACTTAAAACATAAAGAAAAAAAATGTTAACGTTTCTGCGTCATTTCTAAAGGAATAGGTAGGCATTTTCATTTGTATAAAACATTTCTTTTACCAAGTAGTTTGGTACACCAGAGAGAGAATCGCACAGCAGTTGCAAATCAAAGAAGCGACTGTTTGAACTGACCAGCCTTATATGGCATTTGTCATCAAATCACTCATTGTTGCAGGCAACATTAGAGTTTTTTCTGAGTTTCTCTGAAATACATATTTACGTAGCGTGAAGATGTGTAATTATATTTGCATTCAACTTTATTGCAGTAAAACCCTTTCTGTCCGGATTCAGCATTTATATGGGAAAGCACAAAGTTTGACTAGAAACCTGTTTTCAGAAATATGAAACCATGAATTCAAACGATATCACGGCTATTTTTTCTAAAGCAATGGAAATGTCAAAGGTTTAGCACGATTAACTACTTATTTGGGTTCAGTAGGTAGCAGTTAATAGACGCCATATCAGAAGAAATCCTTCAGGGGTAGTCAGTTACCTTTAGTTGCTTAATGTGACTTGTGCTGCTAGTATAAAATGATTATTTGGGCAATCGCATATCACCAGACTAGATCAAGGGGAATAAGAATTCCCAGTCGGTGACAAAATCAACCAGCTCCAACCATTGTACTTCAGATCCACAAACATTTTCAGAACATTCTTTAAAACCACTACATCGTGCAGCAAAAATAAATGTTACACCCGAATTCTGCAATCTCAGCAACATAATGGAGTTGCATAGTTGTTACAAAGTTTCTTTATTAACAACTGTGGTGAACCCAACTCTTCCAGTGAATCTACAGACGCCAATTATACTGAAAGTGACACACATTCTTTCAAGCTTTAGTAGCCAAGAAGGCTCATTTTTTTCTGCATAGTGCCTGAAGACATGAGGGAAACAGAATTTGTGTAGTTTTTTATTGTCTTTGGTTGGGCAGCACTGTAAGAGAGACTCCTAGGTACACTTCCAGATTAGACCATTCCTAAGGAAAAGCACAGCAGCACTACACAAGACCTCAGCAGCAAACCATACTCAGTGCCATCTCTATCCAGGCACCTAGGGGCAATGCACAGTGGCAGGAACCATATTACCAACTCCTTCCGGGGTTAGTCAGGGTTGGCTAGCTCAGAACAGCTAAGCAAGGAATCCTGACATTTTCAGCAGCACACGTGGCCTTACTTCTTTTGTTCCAAGTCTGCCTATCAGCCCATTTTACCTGAGCAGGATGTTATAAAGGGAGGTGGAGAATTATAGAATTGATGGGACCTCCAATCAATCTAGCATTGCCGCATCGTCCATCCACCTACAATTTACATTATCCCCTGACTGTCAAATGCCTACCCAGAATACAATGGCAGAAGTCTCCAACATATACTTTGGTCTGCTTCCCTGTGATCTTCTATCCCCCCTCATGCCTTCACGTTCCCTCTAAAATTTCAAAGGAACATCATAAGATGCACTAGAGATATGAGTTTGCCTGTTCTTTATTCAGAATGAGAACATCCCCTGACCTGAATTGGCCACTATGCCTCAGTACACTAATAAAAAAAGCTAACACTTTCTAGAACAGGCATATAATCTAAAGGGACTCATCTGAAAGCTAGGGTGCAGAGTAATTACTCCCAACCAATCAAGCAGACAAGGGGCGGCTTTCATTACTGGGAGACGGTAAACCATCATTCGTAGTATGCGAGAGAAGACAGGTGCAGTGAAACTGACCTTAGATCTAAAAGGGGGACTCATTCAAACAGATTCAGAGGACAGTCTCTGAGCCTTGTACACAGTGCCATTTTATTTTTAACAAATTTTAGCCATAAAGCGTACAATTAAAACAAGCTATTAATCTTTATCCTAAAGCAAAGAGGATTTCCCGTTTGGAAACCAAACAAATTATAAAGCCTTATCATCTGGCTCTGCCGACTAGATCTCAGCTGCCATTTAAGTGACCTGTAGGCAGATGACAGGACGAGTCAGACAATTATATACCTCTCTCAGGTCTTTGCACTAATGCTATATTTATGTCCAAGTGTTTGCTTTCTTGGTGCAGGGAACACGATCTAAAAGGAAGATTACCTCTGTCTCATGACATTTTCTTATTAGGTTTTTATTCCTACAGCATTTATTGCATGATTAGCAATACATTTACAAATAGTGTGCACCTTTGGTGTTATCAATATTTTGTTAATTAAAACGCTGTTCGTTGCTTACATACCACTACGTTCGCATAACATATTCTTGTGTAATCAGGTATGGCATTCTGTTGCTCTCTGTCATTAATGTGTTGATCTCTTGAGCAAATGTGGGTTTTCGTTTTATAAGTGCAACCAGTTTGGTATTTACAAACCTATGTATATTGTAATCCTATATACCTGAGCCAATATTCAGCTTTATGTTTTTTAATGCTTTAATAAATATGAATGATTATTCTCTTACATTTAGTATGGATTTTACTATATGTTTTAAAAAGCATTGATAATGTAATGTTTGTGGCATGTGTAGCTGTAGATACACATGCTCTGCATGTTCCTGCCATCTAGGATTGGCCTCGGATGTGTGCAACTTGTTTTCTTCGAAAAAGTCTTCCTAGTCACAAGGCATAGTGACTCCTCCTAAGACTTGAAATGTGCATGGGCAACAAGTCCATTGTTAGATTGCTTATTTCTGCCATCAGGTTTGGACATGACAATGATAGTGCTCTGGGTGATGCCCGAGGTGTTTGTTGTCGGACTTTTCAGTTTATCTTCTCCCGTTGGCATGCATAATACTTTCAATGTTCAGATTCTCCTGGTTTCTGGGTCCATGATGACTGGGTTTCTCTATATGCCCCTCCTGGGGCTCTGCCTCTTGTGGGGCTTTGTGCCTCGTTTTTGGTTCTTCATGTCAATGATGATTGGACAGTGATGGAATGGGCACCCTCTCAATACTTCCCATATTATCAATCCAAGTATTCTTGACCGACCACTACCACGTCTGCACCCTTTGTCTCTCATCGACCCTGACAAGTCCACCTGTCCAGCCTGCCTCACCTTCCGGTCCAAGAAGACTCTAGAGTATCAGCCTGATTGGAGAATCTCACTCCGAAAAGTGCAGCACCAGGAAAGAGATGACACTCATGATATCTTCCGGGAACAGGAAGTTGATAAGGAGCTGGTGACTGGGCCATACACAGCCCAGCCTCTATATTTCAGCCCCAAAGGCAGTTGCCAGTCAGATCAAATATGGAGGAGCAGCAGGATTCAGAGGCTCAGCAGGTCTTGAAGCATTCAACCGCAAGTACAGCCTTCCAACTTTGGTCGTACACCGTCACTGTAGACAAGCCAAGCCTTTTCCCACCGGGGATCAGGTGTTGAGCCTAGAGACCCATCAACATGTCTGTGGTCCATCACTGCCAGCAGGATATGGTCAGCACTGACAAAAGGCCTCTGAGCTAATACTGCTCCCTCCACTGGTGCCAAAGACACCTCACAAGCCACTGATCGCTCACTTGACGCCGGCATTGAGATTGACACCAAAACCACCTACGACTCCTAAACACCTACGGGCATCAAAACCTAGCTTGTCACTGAGAAGCCAAAAAAGCCCTTCAGAGTTAAGTCATTCAGTGCCAAGACCCCAATTGATGGCTGGTTCCAAGGATTTGGAGAAGTCGATACTCCAGCGTATCTAGGAAGAACTTGATGCACACCAGTAGAGAATCTTCCTTTACCCACAGAATGGGATGAACTCTACAATGCAGCCGCCACCCAAGAAGAAAGACACTCATCCAAGAAAGAGGAAACTAACTTTTGAGGATCAATTTACCTTGGAGTCTACATTTCCTCCCAAGCATAAGAAGCCTCAGGACAGGGGCACTAGTCCACTACCAGCTCATCCCCCTGCACCACTTCCTACACCTCATCGTCCTCCTGCTTCTCTTCCTTCCTCCACCTACGATGCCACCGCCATATGTGCCACCTTCAGTATCTTCTCCAAGTTCACCACACTCTTCTTATGAAGGGGACAAGCCCTCATACTCAGCAGACCCCCTAAGAGGTCTCTTGACTCCTATGACCCTGAGAGTGGGGATTACTTGTGAGATAACTACAATCTCTGCTGAGCCAAACCCTCCCCTCCAGACAACATTACCTTGCATAATGAAGTGATACATACGGCTGCCATCTTCCATAAGGTTTATTTGTACACGGTCGAGAAAGATGAAAGCTTTGCTGTTGAGATACTGTCTACCACACAGTGCATTCTGCAGTTTCAGCCCATGCTCAAAGGCATGTTCCAAACACTTCAAGGAGCTGGTCAAAGCCAGGGTCGTCATGTCAATGGTGGACTAAAAATAAACCCTCACCTACTGACTCTCTCTACATCTGCGGAGACCTTCCACAGGACTCCCTGGTGGTCTACACAGTGCGCAATGCCCAAGGGAATGGTGATGACCTTCCCCCAATAAAGAGAGAAAGAAGATTGATGCAGCAGGCAGAGGGTCGCTGTGAAATCAGCCATGCACTGGAAGATTGTGAATCCAATTGGCTTGTACTCTCACTATGATAGAGGCCACTGGGACAAGATGGAGGAACTTATCCAGCATCTCCTAAACTAATACAGAGACTGTGGCCATTAGCTGGTCACAGACCGCAAGCTAATATAAAAAAACCGACCACCTGCTGCACCCTTGATGTAACTGATACTGCAGCAAGGGGGTCAGTTTCAGTGTCTTCATTAGGTGCCATGCTTGGCTTTGTGTTTCTGGTTTTAAGCCAGAAGTTCAACAGCATCAGTTAAACCTGGCAAACAATGGCAAACACCTCTGCAGTTCACAGGTGGAATAGATGCTGGAGATGATTAAAAAGAAGAGTGAAGCAGTCAGCGCTATGCGTGCTCTCCAGACACATTCTCCCTGAGGCTCCTTTTGTAAAACCATCTCTCTGATCCGCCCACCACTTACCTACTGCAGAAATAGCAGCAGAAGTCAATGCAGGTTTACTGTAGGGGGGATTACAAAGATAACAAGACCAGGGGCAGGAGCAAAGGCAGTGCGGTCACAGGGGCCTTCCCACAAAGCAGTGACTCTCTCTCTTCCCCTGATCACATTACATGTGTTGGTGGAAGATTACAGGGGTTTCTCCTGCAGTGGGAAGGAATCATCTCTGACTAGTGGGTCCTCCCCATCATACAGCAAGGTTACTGCCTATAGCTCAGTGCATCCCCACCAAACAACCCACAGAGACACCCTTTCTGCTGAACATCAGTAGGCGCCTATTTTAAAAAGAGCTACAGAACCTTTGCTACTATATCAGCATCGCAAAAGGGTGTACTCCCTATACTTCCTCATATCCAAGAAAGACGGGAGCCTCAGGCCTATACTTGACTTCAGGCCATTAAAAGAGTACATTCTGTCAGAACAGTTCCATATGGTCACTGTACAAGATGTCATCCATCTGCCGCAACAAGGCCACTTCATGACTGCTCTCGATCTGAAGGACACATATGTCCACAATCCCATCCACCCTGCACAACGTCGCTAACTGCGGCTTGTAGTAAGTGGTTATCAAAATCAGTTCAAGGCGTCACCCTTCGGGATCACTACGGCCCCTAGGGTATTTACCAATTGCCTTGCTGTAGTTGCCCCTCATCTCAGAAGGAGTGGCATCTATGTGTTTCCTTGCCTGAATGACTGGCTGATCAAGAGCACAAAAAGGCAACACTGTCTTTCTCACACTTAGACCACCATAGATCTTCTACACAATTTAGACTTAACTATTAATACAATAAAGTCCCAACTTCATCCCCTCCAGATCCAGCCGTTCCTGGGTGCAGTTCTCAACAGAGTCACTGGGAAAGCTTAACCAAGCCAAGAGTGGTTCCAAGCTTTCCAACTGTTACTGCCTCTTTTTCGGCCAGATTGCCACTCAACAGTCAGAACACTAATGCACCTTCTTGGCTTGATGGCCTTTTGTTTTGCCTCCAGTCCCCTATGCAAGATGCTCATGCGTACTCTGCAAGACTACATATCAGCACAATGGTCACAGGCAGAGGGACAATGGGAGAATCTAATGTTGATTCGGGCCAGCACCCATCACTTTCTGCAGAGGTGGAAGGTTGTTGCTAGGCCAGCCCTTTCTAGACCCAGTTCCATAGGTGACCATCACGACAGACGCTTCCTTTATGAGGTGGGGGATGCCTCTGTAGCATCTGACCATCCAGGGCACCCCACCAACAGGTCTTTCACATCAATTACTTAGAGTTACTGACCACCTAACTAGCATTCAAGACCTACTTCAATCAGATCCAACACAAGGTGGTACTCATCAAGACAGACAACATATCAGCCATGTCTTACCTTCAGAAACAGGGAGGCACGCACTGCACTCTCCGCAGCTGTCAGCACTGGTGCAGAACATTTGGTGTTGGAAGCCTCACAAGATACATCTGCTGGCAGAGTACCTTCTGGGATTAGACAACAACTTTGCCAATCTACTCTGCAGGATGCAGCAACAAGTCCATGAGTGGGATCTTCACCTTCAAGTACTACTCCCATACTTCCATCATTGGGGTTTTCCTGACATACATCTCTTCACAACCACCCAAAGTGCAAAATACCAAAGCTTCATCTCTACGTCTCCACACCCAGAATCCATGGGCAATGGACCATAAATGAAATGGTCAGGGATATGTGCCTGCACTTTTCTGCCTCTCCCACTCCTTCCGTACATAGTTTGGAAACTATGGCAAATGTCCATCCCTCTCATCCTAGAGGCTCTCATGTGGGCTAGACAACCCTGATTCTTGTCCCTTTTATAACTTTAAGTGATCCTTAGGAGAAACTGGCCAACCAGCCAGACATTCTCACACAGAATCAAGGTACCATCAGAGACCCAAACCTCAGGCATTCCAATCGTATGATCTAGCTCCTGATGTCCTAGACTTCAGTTACCTTACTCTGTCTGCAGATGTATGTCTGTCCTTATTAAAGTGACCCCAGACCCACCACATAGGCCACGTGGCCAGGTGGAAAAGTTATCCAATATTGTCTTCCAGACACATGTAGATTCACTCAAACCAGTGGTCCAAGACATAGCTTGCTACTTTTTTAATCTTCAGACCTCATGGGTCCCTTACACTTCCATATGCTTCATCTGGCTGGATTTGCAGCTTACTGACAAAATAGAGAGCACTCGTCTGTGTTCAGTCCCCATCATCAAACATTTCATGGAAAGGCTCAGAAGGGTTATTTCCAGCATCTGTCTGGAACATTAATGCAGTACTTACTTGACTCATGTGCCCCTCTTTTGAACCCCTCCACTCTTGCCGTCCGCAGTTCTCTCTTGGAAGGCTGCCTTCCTTGAAGCTATATTGCCTTTAAGGCATGTGACCAAGCTCCAAGCTCATACCCTAGAGAAGCCCTTCTTCCAGGTTCAAAATGATGAAGTAATCTTTAGGATCAACCCCAGAGTTTCTGCCAAAGATCGCCTTGCCCTTCCATCCTAATCAAACTATTGAGTTACAGGTTTTCCATATCATTTTACTCATTTGGTTCTAAGGAGTTCAAAAGCTCTATCCAAGATGCTTCTAACTAAAAAACTATTCACTGTGGGTTGCAGCCATTCAGTGGCTTATATATTTTCTCACAAATTTGATAACACTTTTGCAAGATTTTAATATTAATATCTACCCAATGTCTCACAAGGTAAGATGTAGTAATGCAGTCCTGAATTTCAGATTTATGCTCCCCAATACATATTTCAAATTACTTTGACACCAGGGCTTTTTATTAGATAGATACTGCTTCTGAATTACAGGTCACTTAAGAGTAAATAGTGATTTGTTCACCAGTTCTTAGATGGTTTATATGAGGTCCTTCGATAAAACCTTTATAATTTTTGCAATTCAGTCATGGGTAGGTATCAGAGTTTGACGGAATTTCTTAGTAGAGTTTGGATCTTATGTGTGCCCTTGTTAGCTGGTCCTGTACATTCAGTTTCCATGTGTATATAAATAGTTTTTTTGGGTTTGCAATAATACTAATTTGTGGATCACTTTGCAAAATTTTACAGATGTTTTCTGTAAGTTTCCTTATTTGAGTAGTTTTTGCAGTATTAGGTATAAAGTATGTCAGCCTGTTTTTATTGATTTTGTGTTTAGATTGTAATTAATCATGGTGGACTATGATTGTTATTCTTTGTGTGTTCTTCTGCAAAGTTGTTTCTTTATATTCTTGCAATTTATTGTTTTCTGCATTTGATATTTTTTTTTTAGTAAGATTTTCATTAGAAACAATACAGTAAATTCGTAGGGGTTGACTAGATAGCAGGCTTTTAATCAAAGAGTTGGGATGATAGCTTTTTGGCTATGAATCAGTTGTTTTTTCCTGTCTCTTTGATAAAAAAATAATTGGAGGTATTTGTTTTGTGGGTATATTTTATTATCCAGAAATTCCCAAATCAGGCTTTCCAAATGTGATAGTGAGTGTTACTGAGTAATGCTTTGTTGCTGGAAATTAGGAACCTACTTGAAGCTCATATTGGGTTTGCTGGAAATTGGGCTACTGGTTGATGGGGGTGAAAACCGACTCAAGCAGCAACCACTATCCTTGTCAGAATGAAACATAAGCAAACCCCAAATTAATCTGTGCTTAACCATCTGGTAGCTTGGCACAAAGCGGTCACATTTCACTTAGACGCAATGTGTAAAGTATTTATGCAGCACTTCAAACAATAGTAAAGTGAAAACACAAGCAAAATCCCACACCAAGTTAGAAAAATAAAGTATGTTTTAATGAATTTGTTTAGATCAAAATGGCAAAAATCCAATCGGTAGAACCAGAGATCTGCAATTTTAAGATTTTTAGGAAAAATGGTGCCTGGAAGCATAAAGAGGACCAGGACAAAGTCACAAGTTCAGGCTGACCGTGATGGAACCTGGGCCAGGTATAGGGATCAAATTAGGTCAATGAACAAAACACATTTACTCTTGGTTTGAGGAGCATTGTGAGATCCTGCATTACTCAGCGAAGGTTTGAGAAAGCTGTGGGGTTACAATGCGGAGTTCTGCATCATCACTGAGGATGCTGCCGATGAGGAACTTGTGATGCGAAGTCCTGGGTCGAAGATGCATCATACACTGGTGGTTCCATAGAAGCTGTGATGCAGATTCCTCTATCGTCGTCGAGGATGCCATGGATGAGGTGCTTGTGATGCAAAGACCTGTGTCGAGGATGTTGTGCAGCAGCAGTTCTAAGGAGACTTTGGGCTGTGATGCCAGTTTAGGTGTCGGGGATGCATCATGCTGTGAAAGCTGCAAAGTGGGTATGACTAAATGCATTGTGCTACACTGGTCCTGCTTACAGGACCCTGGCTGGGTTAGCAGAGCACCTTCAGGCTCATGTCCAAGGGTCCAGGCCTGGATTGCACCACTTGGGGGGCGGTAGAACTCACAGGCAGACGTAGTCCAAGTGCTACGTTCAAGGTGGTTCTAGCCCTTTCTCTCCCTGAAGCTCTGATCAGAAGGCCAGCCAAGTAGCCCTTGGAGTCAGTCTGGTGGACTTGGGTTCAAGGTTCAGGTCTAGTCTTTTCACTCTGACAGCAGAGTAGTAGTCCTTCTTGCAGAGCAGCACATAAGTTTTTCTGAGTCTTCTACAGGTCCAAAGATGTACTTAAGAATTGGGAGTGTGGACCCATTATTTATACCTGGTGCCACATTTAAAGAATGAGAAGGTTCTGGAGGTATCCAGCCCCAGAGGTGTTTGGAATTTTCTGCCTCCCTGCCCTGGCCTAAAGTTGTTTGCAGTCACAAAAGTCTAGTGTTAAACCCTTTGTCAGTGTGCTCAGGCAGAGCATTTGTGATGTGCAAGTGTGGTAGGTGACAGCTCCTCACACTCATCAAGTCAGAGATGGCCCATCCTGCCAACACCTATTCTTTCCTTTGTCTCACTGTCTGGGAGTAATGCACAAACACCAACTACAACTAGATCTAATCATGTGACCCAGGAAGAAATCTGCAGGTACCAAATGTCTTTTGGACAAGAAAATGCAAACTTTCTAAAAGTGGCATCTTCATATTTGTGACTTAAAATCTGACTTTACTGTTAAAGAGAACTTTAAATTACGAATCTGTAGAGACAAACCTCAACATGCCCATCTGCTCCCAATTGAAAGTGATCACTTATTAGATGTAATAAGTTAACCCAATGTTATCCTACAGAAGAGGAAGGGCTTGCAGTAGTGAAAAATGAGTTTAAGGGTTTTTCACTACCAGGACACGTAAAAGTTAAAAGTACATTTCCAACTTATTAAATACGCTGCACTCTACCATGTGGGTTAGTTAGGGTCTACCATAGGGATGGCTCATATATATTTAAAAAGGAACGTTTCAGCCTGGCAAAAGGGTTATTTTGCCACGTCAAAATGGCAGTTTAAAACTGCACACACAGGCTGCAATGGTAGGCTTGAGACACATTTAAGGGCTACATAATTGTGAGCCATGATGTCCTGCAGGCCCACTAGTAGCATTTAATTTATAGGCCCTGGGTACATGTAGTATCACTTTACTAAGGACTTATAAGTAAATTAAAGATGCCAGTTTTACCATGTTTAGAGGTCAGAGCACATGCACTCTAGCACTGATTAGCAGTGGTAAAGTACAGAGAGTCCTAAGGCCAACACAAACAAGATCAGCAAAACATGGAGGAGTAAGGCAATAAGACTGTCAGGTCTAACAGGGTCCTAATCCGTATGGGGAATGTTCCCTAAGTAACTCCACCATTTCTTTTCAATATGGGCTCTGAAAAACGTTTTCTTGTTAGAACTAATGCATAATAAACTTGCATATTTACTGACAGTGTTATTGTAAATTGCAGTGCCAATTATTTGCAGATATATTTTTTTCCTTTAAAGTTGAAGTATCTGTTGAATAAAACAGTTTATGGAAGATTGTACATGATGTGCCAATTTTAGTATGATCCATAAGCATTTGTTCTGCACTCGGTAGTCATCAAAGAGGTATTGATCTCTTCACGTGTGCTTCATTAAGTGTGATTATTATGTCCTTGTCTGTGATTTCTGCAAGATTGTTAATCAAGTCTTTTGTGTCTTTAACAAAGGTATGTATTTCAAGTATTTTAGATAATGTCCTAAAAATGTTGATGGGTTTTCCAATAGGGATCCATTTTCAGGAATATGGGTCATAGTGGTGGATTGTTAAATGTTTATGTATCGAAGGTAAAATACTGGAATCCACAATGTTTCAATTATTGGAAAGAATTTTGTTGACTGGCCAAATCGATCATTAGCGTACAATAAGCTTGCTACATTTCTTATGATGATCTGCAGTTCAATTGTTGGATTTGTAGGCTTCTCTAATTATGGGTTTTCTTCTAAATATTGTTTTTTTGGTCCCTGATGGTGAAATCCCCTTCATTTATGACGAGTGTTATTCTTGGTTAATGTATGCAACACCTAGATATCATGCAGTTTTAAGTTAAATGTCTTGGAGGAAGATTTATAGTTGATTTTTGAACGTCAGTGAACACTATTTTTTGGAACACTGATAGTGTGCTGTTCTGCATTGGACAATTATTATTGGTATTTGTTTTTAATTGTTGATGACTGATACGATTCACATTAGATTAGTCTTGGAATTTTTTTTGCCAGTGCAGTTTCCTGTTTATTTTTCAAAAGTTGTTCTTTATTTCCCATTACTACAATCATGCCTCATAGGGTACATCACATATTCTTCATAGTACTTTTCCATTACACAAATTAGCATTGTAACCTTAAATGGAATGTATGCAGCAGAACAACAATGGGAACAGAAGAACCAAAAAGAAGAAATAACGAGAGGCCCAACATACCCTACCCCATCAACACCCTGCTCAGCGCAGAAATCAGAGAAGCCTGTACTCACCATTATAACAACAGTGGTCATTTAACTTCTATAGACATAACTGTAGAGAGACATTGCCCAGTCAGTACATTTGTGTATTGTGTCATGATAGGAGTCCCACATCACATGCTAAATCATTTAGCACTGCAACATGCACCTCTGTAGCGAGCCCTACTCATGCTTACTTGTTGTCTTTCTCTCAGATATTCTAGTTTGCATCTATGGTGGCAGATCATTTGATTTGGCATCCCACCTGCCAATAGAGTTGCTCAGCCATTTAATAATCCTGGACTATGGCCTGCCCCGAGTTGCAAGTGGTGCACTCATCTCGACATGTACTCATTTTGACAGATCTCTCAGCCAGGAAGGGCAAGAGGGTGCCAAGTGAGCCTTCCAGTCCATTGCTATATTCCTTCTGGCAAGTACCACTGCCAAGTCAGAGAAGCGGGTTACACTCTTTTACTTCTCTTCATCAGGCCCGCAGACACACCAATGGATTCGGGAGCACAACCTTCCCTCCTGTCTCTGCAATCAGTCCCATTACCTGTGACCAACTGACTTGTATTTGTGAACATTACCAACTAATGTTATAAAAGTCCACTTGTGAGTGCTAAAATTTAGGGCAAAGAGAGAAGGACCTGAGAAACATTCTTGTAAATCCTTTTTGGTGAAAGGTACATTTATCTGTGTAAAGTTAGACTGCAGGTTTCTTGTAATTAACTTAGTATATCCTAGGATTCTAGACCATTCATTATCTGTGAGCTCTTTTCCAAAACACTGTTCCCAACGAGCTATTAGTGGTGCAAGCTCAGCATAAAAGGCAGGTGTTATGGATACCTGAAGAATAGTCACTGCATGACAAGACAACCCACTTGTCAGTATCTTACTAATGGTCTCTGATCTATCCGTGTCCATTTCCTCCATCTCCCATGTGGGCCTGGCAACCCTAAGTAGGATGCCGTGAGCCATACACTGCCCCACAGCTATATCAATTCCCATCCGTATCTCCTCGAATCCTGCCAGCAAACCATCATGATACAAGTTTTCCATCATCTTAATCTAGCCTCTCCCCGTAGTCTGCAATCATAAATATGCATCACTGAAGTGAGGCATGCACATGCCCTGGGATTTAAGGTGCGTGTGGCAGCTCACTAAAAGTTCTCTAACATATTTCTGCCAACGAAAGGAGGCTTTGTGGACTTCTATATTATAGCCCCTTTTATCTATTGCATGTCCGAAGAGTAGTAATTTCTGCAGCCTTGTGCCTGCTGGCTTCTGTGATCCTCATCATCAGCCTCAGCAACTGGGGAACACAATAGTATGCTTCTGTACTGAGATTCTCCAAGGGTCTTCCAATTTTAGTCAGGGCCAATCTCCTCCTTCTGTTAGCCAAGATCAGTTCAGCAAGTAAACTACTGACCTCCCAAAAAAAGGTCCCCCCTCAAAATCACTAAGAAGGCCACAAAGAGGTATAAGAGTCATGGTTGGATGACAGTTTTAGGTACCGCCACCCACCTCATGAGAGAGAGAGGCAGCCTAATCCAAAAGGGACAGTAGCTTTAATCCTGGTAATTGCCCTCCCAAAATTCCTAGCAATCGGGACATCATCAAAATGTCACACCTGTATCCCTAAGGATCAAAAGTAATCAGAAAGATCAAGAAAGGGGTTACAAACAGTGGGGCAGATGATTCACCATTTGGGAAGATTGGAAACAAACAGGACTTTGTATACTTTACCCCCCCCCCAGGCCTGAACACAATCAAAAAGTTTTAAGCATCTTCTTAATAGCTGTTAGGTTCCGCTGGGGTTAAATCAAATACAATAGGGCTTTTCGGCAAACAAAGAGATTATGTACATACCTGATGCCTTCCAAATGCACAGGTCCCCCACTCGCTGCAGGAAAGTACACCCCAAGGGGTTTTACAACCAGTGCAATCAGCAAGGGGAGGGAGCAAACATCCCTATCGGGTACCCTGTTGAATATGTACCAAACATGAAAAGACCCGGCCCGTACAGACTCCCGCCATCGGGTTCCCATACAGCAGCAATATTCACCTAATAATAACTGTTCCCAGGCCCATCCTATGGAGCAGAGCAAACAAGAAAGGCCACCACAGAGTATAAAAGGCCTTCGCTGAATACAGGGAGGCCACTTCTGAAAGAGGAATTGCGTGTGGCGTCCAATCTAATATCATAAAGAGCCGTCTCATATTCCCTTGAGTGCTCACTGTCCTCTCATGTGGAGTACAACTCTCTTTAATCGTTCTCAAAAAGATTGGTTATTACTGACACTGTGTATAGTAGGCCACCGGATGGGGATCTGATTGCATATATTGGTTTGCTTTCTTTTTCAGAGTGGATTAACCAGGAAGTGGCCCACCCTATTTCCCTCCTCATGATGGCTGGCCATGTAATCCTGTTAGATCCACACTCCTTGACTATCCAAAAGCGCAGAGTGCTCGTTCCCCATCTTGCTTCGTGCTCTCTGGGCTTTGGGATCCACTACCCCTGATCTCTCCAATTCCTGCATCTTGCTCTCCAAGCCAGAAAGGTGCCCAGTCAGCACCATCTTCACTCCATAAGTGCTTTTGAGGCATTTCTCCTCCTAACTCTCTTGAATACTTCCCATTCAATGGCAACATTCCTACCAGTTTCAGCATTCCTGGTTAATATGTTCACCAATTGTCATCCTAAAGGGGCATTGAGCAGAGCCCCTGCCCTCAATCGCCAGGTCGATCTTTATGAGCAGTGGCCACCGATTGCCTAATACAGCCAAAGGAGGTTTTGGTCAGATAATGTTTTGCTCTAGTATTCTACATCTGTAATCTTCAGCTCTGCCCCATATTTAATAAAGAACATATCCAGTCTGGAATGTATCTCATGCATTCTAGAATAACACAGGTACTCTTGTGTACCTGGGTGCAGTTCTTTCTCTACATGCTTCTGCAACCTGACAGTGTGGATGCAGTTTACTTGTTAGTTTGTTAATCATTAGTTTTGTTGAAAATAGTTTGTGTTTTCCTTAGAAACAAAGATAATCTTTTCTGAAGTATGTTGAATATCTGTTTCAATATTGTCCTTTCAAAGACTATGGGCCTGATTTAGATCTCGGCAGAGGAGAATACTGTCACTAAGGTGACTGACATCCCATCAGCCGTATTACAATCCCATTGAAGCCTATAGAGGTTGTAATACGGAGGATGGGATATCCGTCACATTTGTGGCAGAGTATCCATCAGCTGAGATCTAAATCAGGCTCTATGTTTTCTTGGTGTGTATGGTCATCTGTTTTGCAGTGTTGTTCCCAAATCAGTCAATGACAGCCCTTGTGAGGAGAGTAAGGGGGTCCAGGCCCCCTCTGGCACCTCCCAACAGGCGAATGCAGTCCCTCATTTTACCAGCCTACAGGAGGATCTCCGCCCCCCCCTTTAAAAGGAGGCCCACTCGCTGCATACAGTTAAAGGTGGACCAGCGGCTTCAGGCAGCCAGACAGGCGGTGCAGAGCGGGACAGGACACTGTGTCTGTGATGTGGCTAGAGGTGAGTAGATACTCTCTTCACTTGCAACGCAATCAGACAAGCCTACTTGAGAAATGACTGTAATGTGGCTCAAAGTAACATTTTCTTTACAGCAACACTGCATCTTACTGCTTTAGGTGAAGTTTAATGTTGTTAGAAAGAACATAAGCAATCCATTTTCGTACACTCAGGATGCTAGTGACGCATGTTAACGGAGAACACGGCTGTCAATTAAATGAAGTGCATGCATATTTGAAGAATCAATAAATATGACTGAAGCAATCATCTGCTGAGCTTCTGTATCTACCAGTATTGCTGTGTCTCGAGGCATAACTATCAAAATAGCACTGGGGTCTGTTCTGCTGGAAGATGAGTCATCCGGCTCAGCCCCAGAGGTCCAAGTGGAAGACAATAGGCAGTGCTGTTAATTGAGAATGCTCGATTCCTCCTGGGTCTGTGTCTCTCACTTACACTCATGTCACAGTCGTGTCTCTATGAATCACTTGCTGCTCACAGCTTCTGAAGTGTACTCTACAAAGATCAAACTATTCACTGACACTTCTCAAAGTTAAACAATGAATGCAGGGAAACCTCCCTCTAATGTTCTCTTCTGAAGTCATAATTAGTCAGAGATGTGATTCTCATAAAACTCAAATTTGCAAGTCTTGCCTGGTGACAGCAAACTTCACACTCTAGAAAAATTTCTTTCATAAAGTTGGTTCCATCACTGATGAAATAAGCATTTGCAATGTAACGGTCTCGCGTTTGCTCATGTTAGAGCTGATAGCGTTGTAAACTCCTAACCCGACTTTTCACCTATCGGCAAAAGTGTATTTATGTACGTAACCGAAAAAGTGCAATTAACTGTGTAAAGCGCTCGACTTCTGCCAAGCGAAATCGCGCTAGTAAAATAGAGAAAAAGTAGTCCACGAGCCATACAGAAAACAGCGAGCCTCGCATGTTTTCTGTACTTGGTCGATGCGCTCGAGGAGGGCTAGCCACCGGAAAAGACATGACGTGTGCATGCCTTCGACTAATGAAAGCAAGCGGATTTTAATAGGCAAGCCCACGAACCAATAATAAACACTGACGTGATGTCGACAGGGCTGCAAGCCCTTTTCTAATAACTAAAGCGTCTCGCTGCAAGCGCATGCAACGCAGGCTCGACCCTAAAAAGGGCGTGTTTTCTTGTGGGATGCTTGCTTTGTGCAAGGTTTTGTTAGGGTCAACACAAGTGCAAATAGTACTCCACACAAACAAACATGGCCTAGATTTCCTCTGAACTTACATTTAAGATACAATGCTAAAATACCAGGTCTGAGGCATAGCTTTCAGTCTAAATATTTTATCAATAGGTGAAATTTCCGGTGTAATGTGAAAGCCTACATTGAAACGTGGAATTCTCAAATAAAGCTGAAATTCCGAAATGCAACATTCTAATTAAATTAATTATTTTTTTCTTTCTCCGAATAATGTGAGTATATGAATTATTGTGTCCTTTTACAACATTGTGTCTAAAGGCAAAGGTTTTGCGGGCCTGGTGGGGCTAAATTTAGGCGCCAGATAAAGTTTGGGCATGTGAAAGTAGTTTTCTTCTGTACTGTATTAAGACGGTAAAAATAAATAAAAAGTGCTTACAAAAAAGCTGTCTGTTGCTAACACTTAGCAAGAGATAACTGTATGTTCCTAGGTATAGCCAACAGTCCTAAACCTGACTTCAGTCGCAGGCTATGGTTTCAATGGGGGATTGTGAATGACACCCAATATGCAGCTGTTTCCAGAGTTCTCATGTGGCCAAGCGAAGTGTTGGCGTGCAAATCTCTTTTGAGCTTCAGCGGCGGCGAATGTAGAAAAGTGATATCCAGGGAGCACAAACATGGAAGTGCAAGACTTACCTTGGGGTGGCTCACAGGAGTCCTCTGCCTCGTCCGCGCGCTCTTCATTAATGTGCGCTGGTCATTTGGAAGCAAGTGGTACTTCATGGCCTCAATGAGGTAATCTTTGCAGGCACTGCTGTTTTTGACAAGGGTTTCTTCCTCCACCCGCTGCACGAAGAGAACATTAATAGAAGTCTTACAATTCTTCAGTATGCAGAACCAGTTTCAGGCTTTTCTTAAGGAGCAGTGCTGCGGAAGCATACCTTCAACCATACATCTCGCACTGGCACATACCCATGGTGGCCCTGCATTGCTTGTTTACTAAACAAGTTCTCAACAGGAATCAGCCCTCATTCATCACTCGGACCACTCTGGTCTCCAGACACCATATTGCCAAAACGCAAGACAGAAAAATGCACCACATCACCTCAAACAAAGCAACAAATTACCACAGGAGACGGGAAGGGTGAGCACTTTTAACACTGAAAAAAAACAAAGGCATCCATCCGCCAACATGCAGGGCAGCAAAAGACAATAAACTGTCTCAACCAAGCAAATGAGATGCATTCTGCCAAACAGCCAAGCAAACCCATTACGAGCACAGGCAACAAAGCTTTGCAGTGATTATCTCAAGTGACGTACACTTATTTTCAGAGCTGCGTTGTGTTCAACACTATTACAGTCTCGAAACCCATCAACACTGTATTGCTTGGAAAGGAGATGCGATGGTGAAAGCAGCCACTCTTTAGTCTCCTTTAAAATAAAGGAGTAAACCTTTTGTGAGCTGATACAGTACTCCATCTTTCTTCTTACCTGAACTAAGTATTCACGGGTGAGTAAAGGCAGACGAACGTGTTCCATCAGCTGAGCCATGTGTTCTTGCCGAACATCTTTGTTATGGTTGACCCAAGCAATCACTGCTTCAAACACCTGCACAGAAAAACCCCAAATCATTAACGTTACTGGGGGAACAGCAGTAGAATTGACATTAAGCAGCTAAAAGACATGTGAAAGCAAAGGTACATTCAGAGGACCATTGAGGTCTGCGGATTTATCGTAGACACAAATGTTGGGAGAGTAGGTGAACTAGCAGCCCTGATCTACTGTCAAATTCTGGGTATTTACCTGGGAACGTAACTTTCCTGTATTGTTGTTTTCGAATTATCACCCACGTGAGACTTGAAATCCTCAAATAAAATAAATGCACAGTTGTATGTGATTGGTTAACTCCTACCAGAGAACAATTCTCTCTACAGTCCTGGGAACCTGTTTTCAGCAACACTCCCTTGCCCCTTCAGGCACAATGACATCACTCACAGCAGCTATTTCAATCATAACTTGAACGTGCAACACTCTATTACATCAGGTAAAAAAGGCCATATATGCATCTATAACACACAGTACGGCTTACAAATACATTAACAGGTAAGGGCTTGGTTACAATTCCCAGAGGGTGCTGAGCTAATTGTCGCACTCAGTGAAATCTGATATCCTATGGTTTAAAATTCACGGGGGTAAGATAATTACCTCCAACTACAAGTATAACCTTTGAAATGGAGCATACTATGTACACGTTGGCCCTTTCTGCACCAAAATCTGCATTTCTTGGCACTTAGTGCAGCTTTCCCCCAGATTTGTACTGCCAAAATTTAACTGTGGACAATTGAAGGATTACACACATTGCTACAGTTGTGGTTACATTTGCATAATTTATAATTCCCATTACGGAGAAAAACGGAATTAGTCAATCCACTTGGAACTAGTGCTGAAGACCCTTATTTTTCTCCATCATTACGTCTTTTATAAAGTGACATGCTACCGAGTAGAGTAAGGCCCCAAAATACATGGGAGGTGGAATACGGGTGAACTTGCAACTCCACGTAGCCACCTTGCATATTTTTGTTAATAGATTTTTGCCAATTTTGACACTTTGCAGCAACTTAAATGTGATGCAATCCATTAAGGCCATTGTCTCTTGGTTCTATGGTATGCAAACCTGAACAGTCTTGTGGTGAATTAAATTTTACTTTCCTACTGGGACACAGGAGTTTAGCCTAGCCTTTGGCTTGCAGGCCTGTGCTTCTGTCACCTAGTGACTTTTAACCTGCTTAGCTTGCCTTGTTTTATTTCATTTATTTTATTTCTTCTAAGATGGCTGCCATTGCTTATAGTTTATAAAGATGTTTTGATTTGCATTCATTATCAATGCCACTCTGAGAAGGCGTCATTATCAGCGTCATGATCAGTGTTGTACGTAGGTATTGTTATCATGTCCCTTTCTTACTTATGTGTGATAGGAACATAATGTACACTTGTTGGGGATTGTTTATGTATTTCCTGCCACAAGTCTGCCTCCTTATCAGTTGTTTAGGAACATATCTGCGTCAGGGATCCCACATGATCTATATAAATGCATCTCACATAGAACAGGTCATTAGAGGGGTTCCTTCCCAATGCCATCTATCCTACATGTCAACCTTGTTGCAGGACTCAGCCTTTGTGTCACCATGGAGTCTGACCCATAGACCTCAGTCCAAGGTAAGGAGGGTTGGGGGGCGCTTCTCCTGGACATGGTACTGGCAGATTAAGTTTATCTTACCTAGCTCTCATTAGGTTAGAGTTTAGGTTCTCTTGCTAGGAATTGTATATCTCATGTTTATTTTAAGATGGTGGAGTTTTTTATATTCACAACTCTCGTCTTCACAATCCTGCTTTTTTTACTGTTTATTATCCTAATCATTGCAGCAGATGCATTTTATCGTAGATTGCAGTATTTTCAATAAGTATATAGAAAACTTTCCTGCATCTCCTTCATTGGCTGTGTCTGACTGAGACTTGTTGCTAACGCACGAAAAGGATAACGTTCGTTCCACCACGACTTCCCTGAGAGGTTTAGAGTCCAAGCATAAGGCTGCCAGAAATCACCTTTGCTTTCTGAGTTTTGGTGAGGTACTGATTGTGAACCGGCAGGGTTGGGCAGACAGTTGTGACTTGTTGTAGCAATGGCTTGTCGCCTACAAACAAAAGTGCTGTCTCCCCTAAACCAGCAGTCTTGCTTAGGAGCGAGAGTCCAACTACGACAGTCTAACCATTTATTATTTGAGTATTTCTGATTTTAGCTTCTGCTTGGCCTTAGCTAGATGATCCATGGGCCCACACCAAAGTAGATAATTGAAAAAGTGTTCATTCAATATCCTGAACTGGCATAAGATCAAATATCAACTGGTATAAGATCAAATATCACTCCTCTGATGATAAAGTCTGCATCTCACTATCCTGTCCAGTATAGTGATAGCTATCAGGAATTACATTTTCCGGGTTGAAACTTTCAGTTCCTAAATACCTTAGCAGAAAATGTAAGGAAGAAATCTTTTCAAAATAACGTTTATACATGTTTATTTTTTATGCTGGGGCTACTGCTTTGACTGACTGAAATTTTCTTATCAGAGAACCTTTGACAAACTGCTATGAACAGTGAGAATCTTAACCTTTTCTCATTATGCATTGAGAATTCTCTGCTAGGTGTACGTTTTTGTTAAAAATCTTTTACAAGATATGTTAGCTGTATGTACTATTGAAAGCTGATTAATTTTTTCACTGCACCATACATAGGCCTATGCAGGCTGAGGTACATTGTAATGTGCAAAAAAGCGTAGCAGTAATGTGAATACTTATGGCATAGACATATTGATGCTCCACAACCTGTTGTTTGCTATAAATAAGTCCAACGTAACCATCGGTTCCTATACTGTACACTGCCCATGTTCCTAACTGGCATCATATGGTACACTGCACCACCATCAGATGTAAATTAAACATCAACTCGAATATCGACCCAACAATTCTACAGCCACACATTTCTTTGGCACCCCGAAGGACCAAGACAGAGGGAACTGTGCAACCAGACAGAAACTATAACTGAAGGTCATCAAGGCTGATGAAATTCCATGTGAAAGCCCCATTTGTACTACTATAAGAGGTTTCTACTTTTCGAGGCTCTTCAAGAGACCATGCTGGCACTCTAGCTGAGTATCATCCTCTGCCTTCTGACAAATATGTCACAGCCAGGCAGATGGCAAGGATAGGTACCCCTTGCTCAAATGCAGAGATAGCAGCCTCTGCCCTGGTAGAATGGGCTCTCAGACCTTCCGGGGGCTGCTTCTTTGCCAGTGCGTAGCAGATCTTAATCCAGAGAACTTGCCACCTCAACAAGGCACTCTTCTGTACAATCTTCCATTCTTTGCTCCAGAGAACCCCACAAAAAGCTGACCATTCTCTCAACTACACTTAGTACGACTTAAGTAAAAGTCTAAGGGGCCCTGTTGGAGTCCTACCAATGGAGTCTCTCTTTCGAGGGGTGAAGGAAAGCAACACACACTGTTAGAATGATGGCCTGCCCAACATGGAAGGGAGTCATGTTTTTAGGTAATAAGGCTGCCCTAGTCTTCAACACCAGTTTGTATGGGGAAACAATGATGTACGGCGGTTGCATTGAGAGTGCCTGTAGTTAATTCATGTGACAAGCTGATATAACCACAATGAGAAAGTCAGTCTTCAAGGTCAAGCTATAAAGTGAGCAGCTATGCATTAGCTCACAGTGCATACGCATGAAGAATGTTAAGATCACGTTAACATCACAGATGGTTAGGGAAAAAAAAACATGAATGTTAAACCTTTGATAAATCACCTAACAACAGGTGATTTGAACAAGGATGGTTGGTTTGGCAAAGGGCAAAGAAATAACCTTTTACAGTGCCTGTAGCAAGGCCGTGCTGGGCTAAAGACAGAACAAATGAAAGGGCATTCAAACGTTTTGCCTATAAGAGGTCTGTATTCCAGGGAGCACACCACATCACAAATTTGTCTCAGTGTCCAACATAAATGGATTTCGTGGAAGAGTGCCTAGTAACAAGGCTGACATCCAACACATCAGTCGGCAATCAAATGCAATCAATTGTCACCAGTCATTCTCTGTGCCTGGAGGTGTAAGTTAAGTAGATTAAAGTAGAGGACCGGTCCCCATTGCTAAGGCAGGAGGCCCTTCCAAAGAGGCAGCCTGACTGGAGGACAGATGTTCATGCTCAGTAGTTCTGGGAACCACACTTTTCTGGAAAGGGTCCCAGGATGACTTGGACGCAATCATTCTTAATCTTTTTCAGAACTCAAGGCAGGAGAAGAGTCTTGCAGAAGTAGAGAAGACCTTTCTTTCCTTTCAGCTGCAATGCATCTCATAATGATTGACACTACATGTTCTCAACAGTGATGAAGAGACCTAGTAAGAGTTCCACCCACTGGTGCAAGCCACCCTGTGCTCCCTCTGGATGTAAACGCCACTTGTGGCCCACCAAACAACTCATATTCGGTTTGTACCCTATGGAGTTCATTGACCCCCTACAGGTGGTTAGTAACCAGAAAGATTCAGTGGAACTCAAGCTACCTCCCGTGGTGCAATGCCTCCTCACACAGGACTCATGTCCACACCCTACCCTGCATGTTGCTTTATGACATTGAATTGGTGTTGTCTGTGAAAACCTGCACCAGTCTCCCCTTGATAGATTGCAGGGACACCTTGAGGGCCAGATGAATGGCCAGCAGCTCCAGTAAACTGATGTGGAGCTGGCCCCGCACTGGAGACTAGAGCCAGCTGATCTCCACCTCCTCTAGGTGACACCCCACTCCCAACCCAAAACTGCTGGCTTTGGATGGAATGGAAGAGTGGCCTACCGCAGAATGACCTGCAGTTAGTCAGCCACCACTGCAGATCTTGAGATGCTTCCTGAGAGATCTCAATGGTGTTGGAAAGGTGGCCTTGAGCACACAGGAAATTCAAGTTAAACTGTAGAGCTTGCATGTGTCACCTGGAGTAGTTGACAAGTAGGATACACAAGGCTAATAATAGGGCAAGAAGCCTCAGAGCCACTTTCACATGGACACAGGAGTGAGCCTTAACATTGAAATCATTGCCCAAATGTCCTGGGCTTGTCACTACAGAGAGAAAGCTCAGAACTCTGCCATATCCAGGATTCCCCCAATGGAGGTAAGCCTGAGATAGAGAATCAGGTGAGACTTTAGTTTGTTTCTGGTAAAACACTACAATGTTATTACTTCCGTCATTGTCCACAACCAGTTGCAGAGTTATGGGACTGTGGCGATTTCCAACCTCCAGTGATGGGCACAGCCATTACTTCTGTTAACACCAAAGGGGTGCAGGATAGGCTGAAGTGGAACACAGCAAACAGACAATGCTCTTCTCTGACTTTGAACCACAAGTAAGACCAGTGGGGCAGAAGGATGGGTATATGAACATATGGGCTCTGCAAGTCCAAAGACACCATTCAGTCACCCAGGTCCAGAGCACATAGGATCTGGGCCAAATGTGAGCATTTTGAATCTGTCCTCCTGAAGGAGGGAGATGAGGGGACAGAAGTTCAAGATAGGCCTGAGGCCCCTATTTTTTTTGGGGACAAGTAGATAGCAAGAGTAACAATTCCCGCATTTCTTTGAGTCTAGTACCCTCTCTATAGCACCTTTTGAGAGCAACCAGGGTACTTCCTGTAGCAGGATAGACAGGCGCTCTTCTGAAACCGGTTCTAGTGCACGAGGGATACTGGACAGTGAAGAAAGAAAAGGTATAAATAAATTTTTTGAAAAATTTGACAAGACCCATCTGTCAGATGTGATGTATCACCAACAAAGAAGGACGTGCCAGATCCAGCCTCCCACTTGGTGGGCATACACCTCTGAGGGAAAACTAAAGCAGTTTATTGGCAGCTGCAGCAGGGGAGGAGGAGTTGGAAGAGTGATGCCCCTGCTAGCCAGCACAGTGACTGCTTTCTAGCATCTGTAGGCCCGAAAGGAATCTGTATTTGTATCAGTGGTTGAGAAAGCTGTCGCTGTCAATAAGCCAGCCCTCTGGAATGGCCCCTAAATTTTTGAAAATGATGCTGGAATTAATTGGCAGGAGCCAACAGCCCCAAGGAACATGCTGCAGCTCTACTGTCTTCAAAGCATTTGAAAGAAGAGTCTGCCGTCTCACCAAAGATGCAGCACCCATCAAAGGGCATGTCCAGCAGCAAAGGCTGAACATTGCTTGAGAACCCAATGGACCTCATTCAAACATGTTGATGAATGAACACACTGGTACCAACCACCCTGCCAAGACAATCTATGTAATCCAAACCTGCATGGATAGCGTATTTTGTCACAGTTGCAGGACTTATATGCAGCTCCACTGTGTCAATACCAGGGTAGTATGGAGTCAACGTGGAGCCATGCAACCCACTTAGGAGCACGCAGGATCACTGCTATGGAAATCTCCAGATCTAGTCTGGCTCCTGGGGGATATTCTAACGTGAGGAAGCTGTGGTAAGAATTTTCTATCAGAAAAACCAGAGCCAAACAGACCAAAAAGTGATTTCCATACAACAATGAAAGTCATGAAAAGGGGCAGGATATTGGACACTATGTTGATTACAACTACAAAACAAGAAGTAACAAAAAAGAAGAATGAACAATAAACAGCTAAACTTTCTGTAGGAAGCTTTGCAATCCCCCAACCCCTGCATTTTAGTGTCCTTCAATATCCTTTCTTGCAGCATTTTGATCACTGCTGCAGGCATGCAAAACAGTTATGAAGAAAGAAACTAAATTGCAACCTGCCAACTCTCATTTGTTAGTGTGAAAAATGTTTCACTCTGGGAGAAATCTTAGAATATGCACACCTTTGATAACAGTGCCAGGGACACAAGAGGGCCTCATTATGATTGGCCGTGTAATCCTTCTGGTTAAAAAAGTTACTTATTGTAACTACAGTTCCCCAACTTTGTTACCTTTCAAATAATAGTAAGTACAGAAAGCCTCATATCCAGGAGGCAGTCAGATCACATGTATTGTATTGTATTGTAATCGTATTTATATAGCGCTTACTACCCCTGACGAGGCGTCGAAGCGCTTTTCGAGGAGTAGCACGCTACTCCGGAACCCAACAAGAATTAGTGATGGGTTAGTATCGTTAAATAATGAGTACAGTTTTAGTATTATTATGAGTTAATTTGAGCCACGGATATGGGAGTTTGTTAGTTAGAGTGACTGGAGTAATGGAGGGGTGGAAGAGGAAAGAAATCCAGAAGTGTTAATTGGGAGTATATCCTTCATTTACATGTGAATATATATGAAAGATACCACATTTGGAAATGTAGTTACCAGAAGCACATATCTCTTTTCCATCATTTCATCTTTCATAGATTCACAGACTTGAGTAGAAATTAAAACTGCAGTAACAGTTATAGGCATGATAAAGAAAGAACTAAAGAAGTTAACCTTAATTAAACAGGTTGCACAGTACTGTTTGTCCCACCACCATCTCACATGTCTTCTTGATGTGGGGGCAGTAATCTTTGGTATTTTGGAACAGTCACACCAAGGTAGAATGCAGTTTTGGCCCCCATGCATCTGATCGGGTGAGGTTGCACAGTGTCTGAGAAACCAGTCCGATCCCTCATGGCAGAAAGCAATCTATGCAGAAATCCATCAGGCAATGCCTTGCTTGGATAAGCTTCAGAATTTGTTAGCACTGCTGTATAGTACAAAGAGTTGAGGTGATTTTCTGAAATTCATTGTCCTGCCAATGCAGAGTTTCACTTTGTGATTCAGGTTCAACCAATGTAGAGCCCTCTCAGGTAGCATGGTTGGCTCTAGAAAGAAGGTGGGCAAATTAAGTTTTTGATTCAAAGAGAAAGATTATAGTACTTTGGGCATGAAGTGCCAATTCCTTGTGAGATAAACCTTATATTTTTCAGATTTCATGTATGGAGGATGAATTGACAGTACATGCTCTGCCCAAACTGTTTTACGAGATGTAATTGCCATTAGAATAATGGTTTTCCATGTCAACATTTGTAGGATGGACTTTGGAATGGGCCAAAGGTAGCTGTTTGATGATTGGTGAAAAAGTATGGAACAAGCCCCTCAAATTCCTTCACCACCATCATAATTAGTGAGACTATGGGAATCAATCAAGCAATCAATCAATCCAGCTATTTGTAAAGCGCGCTACGTACCTGTTAGGGTTTCAAGGCACTGGGGGGGGGGGGTGCTGCTACTGGTCGAAGAGCCAGGTCTTAAGTAGTCTCCTGAAGGTGAGTAGGTCCTGGGTCTGTCGCAGGACGGTCGGGAGGGTGTTCCAGGTCTTAGCGGCGAGGTAGGAGAAGGATCTGCCACCGGAGGTCTTACGCTGAATGCGGGGGACAATGGCGAGGGCGAGGTTGGCGGAGCGGAGTTGGCGGGTGGGGGCATAGAAGTTGAGTCTGTTGTTCAAGTAGGCTGGTCTGGCGTTGTGGAGTGCCTTGTGAGCGTGGGTGAGGAGCTTGAAGGTGATCTTCTTGTCCACGGGGAGCAAGTGGAGGTCTCTCAGGTGGTGGGAGATGTGGCAGCGGCGGGGTATGTCGAGGACCAGTCGGGCGGAGGTGTTTTGGATGCGTTGGAGGCGTCGTATGTCTTTAGCTGGGATGCCTGTGTAGAGTGCGTTGTCGTAGTCTAGCCTACTGCTGACGAGGGCCTGGGTCACCGTTTTTCTGGTTTCCGTCGGGAACCATTTGTAGATTCTGCGGAGCATGCGGAGGGTGTTGTAGCAGGAGGAGGACACTGCGTTGACCTGCTTGGACATGGAGAGGGAGGAGTCAAGGATGAAACCCAGGTTGCGTGCGTGGTCGGCAGGTGTTGGCGGGGGACCCAGTGAGGTGGGCCACCAGGAGTCGTCCCAGGCGGAGGGGGTGCATCCGAGGATGAGGACCTCCGTTTTGTCAGAGTTCAGCTTCAGGCGGCTGCTTCTCATCCACTCGGCGATGGACTTCATTCCCTCGTGGAGGTTGGCTTTGGTGGTGCTTGGGTCTTTCGTGAGGGAGAGGATGAGCTGGGTGTCGTCGGCATAGGAGAGTATGTTGAGGCTGTGCCGACGGGCCTGTTGTGCGAGGGGGGGCCATGTAGATGTTGAACAGCGGCGGGCTTAGTGAGGAGCCTTGGGGGACGCCACAGATGATGTTGGTGGCTTCGGAGCGGAAGGGTGGGAGGCGGACTCTCTGGGTTCTGGCGGAGAGAAAGGAGGAGATCCAGTTGAGGGCTTTTTCTTGTATTCCGGCTTCGTGGAGGCGAGTTTTCAGGGTGCGATGGCAGACTGTGTCGAAGGCAGCGGATAGGTCCAGGAGGATGAGGGCTGATGTTTCGCCGTTGTCCATTTGCTGTCTAATGTCGTCTGTGGTGGCGAGGAGGGCAGTCTCGGTGCTGTGGTTACGTCTGAAACCAGACTGGGAGGGGTCCAGGATGGAGTTGTCCTCGAGGTGGTGGGTAAGCTGAGCGTTTACGATCTTCTCTGTGACCTTCGCCGGGAAGGGGAGCAGGGAGATCGGTCGGAAGTTTTTGAGGACGTTGGGGTCTGCTTTGGGCTTCTTAAGGAGGGCGTGGATTTCAGCGTGCTTCCAGCTTTACGGAAATGTCGCGGTTTCGAAGGATAAGTTTATGACCTTTCTGAGTTGGGGGGCAATGGTAGAGTCGGCTTTGATGTAGATGTGGTGGGGGCATGGGTCTGATGGGGATCCTGAGGGGATGGAATTCATGATCTTGCGTGTTTCCGTGTCATCTACGTGTGTCCAGGCGGTCAAGCAGTTGGTGCAGGTGGAGTTTTCGGGGGTGGGGTCCGACGTGGGCGTGGTGTTGAGGATGTCGTGGATGTCGGCGATCTTCTGATAGAAAAAGGTGGACAAGGCGTCGCAGAGTTCTTGGGATGGTGGGATGTCGTTGACGTTAGCGCTGGGGTTGGAGAGCTCTTTCACGATGCTGAAGAGCTCTTTGCTGTCGTGGGTGTTGTTGTTCAGGCGTTCTGTGAAGTGGGATCGTTTGGCGAGTCTGATTAGCTGGTGGTGCTTGCGGGTGGCACCCTTATGGACTGTGAGGCTGCCGGGTGTGTGTTCGAGGAGCCATTTGTTTTATTTTCTGGCAGACGCGTTTAGCGGTGAGGAGTTCGTCGGTAAACCAGGCGGCTTTTTTTCTTTCTTGGTTGTTGGTGGGTCTCTTGAGTGGTGCGAGGGTGTCGGCGCAGTCGTTGATCCACCGTCGTAGGTTGAGTACGGCGGTGTCTGGGTCGGTGGAGTCGGTGGATGGGTTCTGGGCGAGGGTGCTGTCAGCTGGTCTTCGGTGATTTTGCTCCAGCGGCGGCGGGGTGGTTGTTGGGTGTGGTGGTGCTCGACACGTTTCTTGAATGTGAAGTGGACGCAGTGGTGGTCGGTCCAGTGGAGTTCGGTGGTGTGGTTGAAGGTGACGTGGGTGCTTGCGGAGAAGATCGGGTCAAGCATGTGGCCGGCGATATGGGTGGGTGTGTTGACGAGTTGTCTGAGGTCGAGGTTGGAGAGGTTGTCGATCAGGGATGTGGTGTTGGCGTTGTTGTTGTTCTCCAAGTGGAAATTAAGGTCTCCCAGGAGGATGTAGTCCGTAGTGGGGAGTGCGTGGGTGCTGGTGAAGTCGGCGATGGAGTTGCTGAAGGGTGCTCTTGGTCCTGGGGGTCTGTAGATGAGCGTTCCTCTGAGAGTGGTGTTGGGGTCAGTGTTGATTCGGAAGTGCAGGTGTTCGGCGGTCTTGAGGGTGTCGTCCGTGTGGGTGTGGATTTTGAGGGTGGATTTGTGGGCGATGGCTATTCCTCCTCCGATGCCGTTGGCGAGATCTCTTCTGGTGATCTTGTAGCCGTCAGGGATGGCCATGGCGATGTCAGGTGCGGAAGCGTCGTTCCACCATGTTTCGGTTAGGAAGGCAACGTCTGGGGCAGTGGTGTCGAGCAGGTCCCAGAGCTCGATGGCGTGCTTGCGTGCGGAGCGTGTGTTGAGGAGTATACAACGGAGGTGGTTGGTACCGGTTGTTGCAGGTTTCCTTGTTCTGTCGCAGGTGAAGTTGCAGGCGCAGCAGGAGAAGGGTCCTTTGGTGTTCTACGGTGAGGGCTGGAAGCATGTTGTGGAGCGGCCGGGGTTGAGGGCGATGAGCTGGGTGGCCGAGTAGCGTCGACTGGCGGTGCGGGGGTCGTGCGGACCGGGGTGTTGGGGCTGGGCGCGGTCGAGGCGCGGACGGGCGCAGACGGGCTTGCCTCTGGCGCGCCGGCGGCGCAGACGCGCAGCGCCAGCCATTAAGAAGGGAGGGGGGAGCAGCTGGGCGGCGGGAGGGAGCGGCGAATGGGGGTGCGAGGGGGGCGGGGCCGCAGGGAGGCAGCGGCGGGGAAACGCGGCTCTGAGAGCCAGCAAGGGGAGCGCACAAGGGGCAAAAGCAGTCACAAAAAGTCAAAAAAGCACAAATGGAAGCAGATGGAGCAAAAAGGCACAATAAAGCAAGGCACAGAATACAGTCACAAATACGGCGAAAACGGCACAATGCACACAAGTCTAGCGACGCTTACCAGAAGCCCACTAGACACCAGGGATGAGGCGCAGGTGGATGCCTGTGGGTGGAGGAAGGCCTCGAACACGCTAGCAGCAGCGTGGGCGGGGGTCAGGGACACGGACACAGCAAGGTGGTGCTGCGGGCGTGGGGAAGCGAGATCCTGACGAAAATCAGGTCAGAGGTCGCTCACCCTCGACGCGCAGCGCCAGCCATTAAGAAGGGAGGGGGGAGGGAGGACCAGCTGGGAGGCGGGAGGGAGTGGCGAATGGGGGCACGAGGGGGGTGGGGCCGCAGGGAGGCAGCGGCGGGGAAACGCATCTCAGAGAGCCGGCAAGGGGAGCGCACAAGGGGCAAAAGCAGTCACAAAAAGTCAAAAAAGCACAAATGGAAGCAGATGGAGCAAAAATGCACAATAAAGCAAGGCACAGAATACAGTCACAAATACGGCGAAAACAACACAATGCACACAAGTCTAGCAACGCTTACCAGAAGCCCACTAGACACCAGGGATGAGGTGCAGGTGGATGCCTGTGGGTGGAGGAGGGCCTCGAACACGCTAGCAGCAGCGTGGGTGGGGGTCAGGGACACGGACACAGCAAGGTGGTGCTGTGGGCGTGGGGGAGCGAGATCCTGACCAAAATCAGGTCAGAGGTCGCTCACCCTCGACGCGCAGTGCCAGCCATTAAGGAAGGAGGGGGGAGGGAGGAGCAGCTGGGAGGCGGGAGGGAGCGGCGAATGGGGGCGGGCCGAAGGGAGGCAGCGGCGGGGAAACGCGGCTCAGAGAGCCGGCAAGGGGAGCGCACAAGGGGCAAAAGCAGTCACAAAAAGTAAAAAAAGCTCAAATGGAAGCAGATGGAGCAAAAAGGCACAATAAAGCAAGGCACAGAATACAGTCACAAATACGGTGAAAACGGCACAATGCACACGAGTCTAGCGACGCTTACCAGAAGCCCACTAGACACCAGGGATGAGGCCCAGGTGGATGCCTGTGGGTGGAGGAGGGCCTCGAACACGCTAGCGGCAGCCTGGGCGGGGGTCAGGGACACGGACACAGCAAGGTGGTGCTGCGGGCATGGGGGAGCGAGATCCTGACCAAAATCAGGTCAGAGGTCGCTCACCCTCGACGCGCAGCACCAGCCATTAAGAAGGGAGGGGGGAGGGAGGAGCAGCTGGGAGGCGGGAGGGAGCGGCGAATGGGGGCGTGAGGGGGGCAGGGCCGCAGGGAGGCAGCGGCGAGGAAACGCGGCTCAGAGAGCCAGCAAGGGGAGCGCACAAGGGGCAAAAGCAGTCACAAAAAGTCAAAAAAGCACAAATGGAAGCAGATGGAGCAAAGAGGCACAATAAAGCAAGGCACAGAATACAGTCACAAATACGGCGAAAACGGCACAATGCACACGAGTCTAGCGACGCTTACCAGAAGCCCACTAGACACCAGGGATGAGGCGCAGGTGGATGCCTACGGGTGGAGGAGGGCCTCAAACACGCTAGCAGCAGCGTGGGCGGGGGTCAGGGACACGGGCACGGACACAGCAAGGTGGTGCTGCGGGCGTGGGGGAGCGAGATCCTGACCAAAATCAGGAATCCCTGAACGGGGAATCAACACAGATTCATCTTGGGTTCCTGCGCACCACCGCCTGCCTGTGTAATGTGGACATTTTGCATTGCCTGGAATTGCTAGAGGACGAGAGAGAATGCTGAAGATCAGTTGTAGTTGAGTCATGTTCAACCACTGATAAAAATATTTTGGAGATGTGCTCTCCCTCATGGAGAGACGCATATAATGAGGATCTTCCAAATACAGAACTTTGGCTGGCTGGCCCACCATGTAAGGTCTAGTTTGGCTTTGGGAGCCAGAGGGACCGCCTCTTACCTTTGCCCTATTACTTGTCACCATTGGCGATCCAGCTGTTCCCGTAGTGGACACATTTGGAGGTGGAACTGAGGGACAATTGGGATGCAAGATTATATCATCCCCAACATGGAATTGTATCTGCAAACTGAGAATCTTGTAGCATTGCTTTTTCCTCTAGCCAACAACATCAGCTTCTCGACTCTTCCTTGCAATGGACAGGCATTGAGGGTGAATGCACAAATGCAATATCCCAGAAATATGATCTGCTTCTTAGTTCCAGAATCCACAATTTGTGTCTAAGGTTAGACCCTACATTGAGCTATAGGGTGTTGGCAATTAGTGCTTGAAATGTGTGCTTGCTTGACTTACCGTACTTTTACATAGGTCATTAAGGTTGCAGTAAACCCTTATCTCTTTCCTTCATGGATGTGCTGTGACTGGGGCCAAACATTTGGTCAATGTTCTGAGTGCTGAATGCAGAACAGAAGGGAGAGCCTTGAACTGAAAGTGCTGGACATTGACAATGAATCATAGGAACTTTTGGTTCAATGAGAATATCAAAGTAAGCTCCCTCCAAGTCCTCTGTTGAATGGTTGTAGCACACTGAGGACAGAGAGCATTCTGAACGTTTGCTTCTTTATGTACTTGTTGATAGCCCTTAAGTCTAGAATGGACCCACTCATTTGCCGGTTTCAGAAAGAACCTCAAATAACATCCCTGATTGCACTGGGACCTGGGCACAGGCTCATTTGACATTTTCTTAAGAAGTTAGATATTTCCTCCAGCACAGCTTACAGATGTAGCTGGCACTCCTTGTTTGGTGGTGTTATAGGCGGCCTGGGAACTGATTCTATGATGTGATAGTGCTGGATGATATCCAACTCTCAGGGGTTCAGAGTTACAGCATGCCAGGCTCTACAACGTGACCAAATCCTCCCTTCCACTGGCTTGGAAACTGGAGGGATTATCGGCCTGAGAAATCAGGTTTTCAACCATGGTCATTTGACTTGCAATAAATAGGAGGAGACTCTTCCTCTTCTTTGGGCTCAGCAACTACACTGTCTTTGATAGGCACATTGGTAAGAGAATTGTGAATGATGAAAATATTTTGACTGATGAGTAGAAAGAAAGACAGCAGATATGGAGTATCCATGTTGACAATACCATTGATGTCCTGGTTGGTAGGTTTGCCTCTGTTGCAAGGATTCATATTAATGGGCTATATCAATGTCTACCATTATGACCTGTAATTGTCATCAACATTTTTCCAAAAAGCTGTTGCCATCAAAAGGCGTATCTAACACCTTGAATTATACTTTTGGGTGGAAAGAAGTGCTTTTTAGCAAACAGCAGCACCTCTTCAATGCTCCAGTAGCCATCTGACGGCGATCAAAAATAATAGGGCCCCTGTAGACTACCTTCTTGGGCTGCAGACTAGGGGAAAACCATACACATGAGTAATTTCTGCAGACACAACAAATATAGCTTTGAATACAGTTTCTATTGATTCATATTGGAGCCTAATATGATATTACCACCAAATACAACAAATAAGGTCAATAAGTCAATTTTGTATTACAATTTATAACTGATTATTAACCAACAACTCTTGCTGTACAGCTGCTAATTCTGTCACGACTTATGCGTTGCTTGAGCCTGGAGTCCGCTGAATGAGGGACAAGGTTCTTCTTCTTGAATTTTTTGCCTTGGCCCCGGTTGGTTGCGACTCTTTCTGGTAGCCACGGTGCTGCAGGCGATAGGAACGCCAAGGGCAGTTCGTGTCCTTCAGAAGTAGTGCCAGAGGGAAAAAAAACCTAAAAAGGGGAAAAAAACTCAAAAGGAATTTCCTGGAACAAGAGTAAAAATCAATACGTAGAATATAAGACCAAAAATGAACAGGAATACACTGGAACAAAATCGTAACCAGTATCTGACACAAGGGAGAAGGAGCGAAGACACCATCCAAACAGAAAGTGTTGCAACGCAAAGAAGAAAAGAATCACAGCCCTTAAATACCCATAGAACAGAAAGCGACCAACAGGAAGAGCAAGGACACCATATTGGATAGGGAAAAGATACATAGAAAATAATGGACAAGGGACCATAGTGAATAGGGAACCACTGCATGCTGGGAAGAGTGGGGAATAATGGAAAAAAGGAAAAACATAAACGGAAGAACAAACGAGGGCAACAGTAAAGAAGGACAAAAAATAGCAGGTGAGTGGGGGAGAGGTTATGTGTGCAGGGAGGCGCGCTGGGCTAAAAAGAAACGAGGCCCCATGCCCAATTTGGGGCCTTGAATGCTGCAGGAGAGACTGGGGGCGCAGTGCGTCTCAGCGCCGCGTGCCGCAGCGCGACAGTAGGTCTCCCCCCCGGAGCCCCAGGTTTGTGTGGAAACAAGCGGTAAAAGTGACGTATCAGAAGAGGGGCGTGAACAGAAGACGCATCTTCCCAAGAGCATTCGCTAAGAGGGAACCCTTCCAATTAATCAGATACTGAAGACGGTTTCGAAAGACACGAGAGTCACAAATTTCTTGTACCTCATATTCTGGTTCATCATTCACCAATAAGGGAGGAGGACAAGGGAACTGCTGGGAGAAAGGATCAGGCATATAGGGTTTTAGCTGGGAAACATGAAAGACCGGATGGATTTTCCAGGTACGAGGTAAGTGAAGATGGACAGTGACAGGTTTAATCAACTGAAGAATACGCAAAGGACCATAGTAACGAGGTGTAAACTTATTCTGAGAGAGCCGAAAGGGCAAAAAGTTTGAAGAAAGCCAGACTTTATCCTGGATGTGATACACTGGAGCCTCACTGCACTTCTTATCTGCCATTCTTTTCATGTATCTTTTAGTGTCCAGCAGATTAGATCGAATCATTTTATGGATCTTTCAAAGTTGTTTGGAAAATTAGGTGACAGCAGGAAGAGAAGAGGTAGACTGAGGAGTAGTAGGAAAAGAGGTAGGATGATAGCCATAGGAACAGAAAAAGGGGGTGACCTTGGAGGCACTATGGACAGTGTTGTTGTAAGAGAATTCTGCGATAGGAAGGTAAGTGTTCCAGTTACTCTGAGTGTAATTACAAAAGCAGCAAAGGTACTGCTCTGGTTGAGACGTTCGGTTTGCCCATTGGTTTGGGGATGGAAACCAGGTGACAATGCTACATTGATGTTCAAGGTCCTACAGAAATGTTTCCAAAACCGAGAGATGTACTGAGGTCCCCTGTCTGATACAATGCTGTGTGGGAGTCCATGTTGACGAAAAATATGGTGGATGAATATCTGACTTAGTTCTTGTGAGGTAGGTAATTTCTTCACGGCGGTGAAGTGAGCCATCTTCGTAAAGGAATCTACGGTTACCATGATAACCTGATTTCCTGCTGATGGAGGTAGTGAACACATGAAATCGGTTGAAACGGTGTGCCAGGGAGCTGGTGGAACAGGTAACGGAAGAAGTAATCCCGCTGGCCTGGTATGGGGTATCTTTACTTGAGCTAATATGGGACAGGCCTGTACATAACTTTCGACATCCGATTTCCAAGTAGGCCACCAAAAAGATCGCAAGAGTAACTCTTGCGTGGCCTTGATACCTCTATGACCAGCAATTGGGGAATCATGGAACATCTGCAGCGCCTTTTCTCGTAGACTTCTCGTAGGGAGGAACAAAAGGTCCCTATAATAATAATATCCCTTCTGTTTATGTATTTGGGGGTTTAAGTCCTCAAGTTCTTGTTCAGAAAGGTTTGCATATTCCAGTTGTACCTCATCCAGAACGATTTAGCTCCACCAATGATCTTGCTAGGCTCAAGTAGATACTGTGATGGGGTAGGAGTACAATCTGGCGAGAGAGAGCATCGGCCAGTATGTTTTGGGATCCAGGAATATAGGTGACATAGAAGTTGTACTGACTAAAGAAAAAGGCCCAACGAGCCTGACGACTGTTCTGGCATTGAAAGTTACGTAAACATTGTAGATTCTGATGGTCCGTTCTCACCTCGAAAGGTTCTTTGGAATCCATAAGGAATTGTCTCCACTCCTGGCAGGCAGTCTTCAGGGCTAATAATTTGCTTTCCAATACTGAGTAATGTTGTTTAGACACAGACAGTACATGGGACAGATCAAAAACTGGATGTTCTAAACCATCGTCATCTTGTTGTTAAAGTAATACTGCTCCGATGGCCCTTTCGGAAGCATCAGTAACAACAACAAATTGTTTGTTGGTGTCTGGATGTCTCAGTATCGGTGCTTGGGTGAAGGCCTTTTTTAGACTTTGAAAAGCTGCTTCAGCCGCCTTTGTTCAGACAAATCTATTGCGTAAGTTCTCCTTCTTTAATGTTTGAGTAATTTGGCTGGTCTGTTCCGCAAAATCTAAGATAAACTGATGATAAAAGTTGGCCAGTCCTAGAAAACATTGGGTTTCCTTGACGGAGGAAGGGAAAGGCCAGTCTAGGATGGCTTGTACCTTTTCCAGATCCATTAATATTCCAGTCGGACTGATGTGATAACCCAGATATTTGACTTCAGTTTTATCAAACTCACATTTCTCTGGTTTACATTACAGTTGATGTTGCCTGAGTCTTTGGAGGACTTGTTTAACATGTGTAGAATGAAGTTCAGGATGTCTACAATATATAAGGATATCGTCTAAGTAGATCACTACTGTATGGTTCAAGAGATCAGAGAACACAGAGTCCATAAATCGTTGGAATATTGAGGGGGCAAAAGTGAGGCCAAAAGGCATAACTCTGTATTCATAATGACCAAATGGGGTTAGAAAGGCAGTCTTCCACTCATCTCCTTTCTTAATGTGCAAAAGGTGGTAAACTCCATGAAGTTCTAATTTGGTAAATCGTTGTGCCCCTCTGACAGCCTCCAGAATATCTTTGATGAGAGGTAAAGGATAATGGTCCTTTATAGTGATCTTATTTAAATCACGAAAATCCAAGCAGGGACGAAGATCTTTAGTCTTCTTGGGTACAAAAAACAGAGGAGCCCCCGCCGGAGAGGAAGATGGTACGATAAGACGGCTGTGTAGATTTTCTTGGAGGTAATCTTTGAGAACTTCTCTTTCAGGTTCCATGAGAGAATACATTCTCACAAAGGGAACAATCGCCCCAGGTTCCAGGGGAATTGTACAATCATAATCTCGATGTGGGGGCAAAACAGGTCTGGATGGTTTTTGGAATACATCTTGAAAGTCCAAATAGTGATCGGGGACCCCTTGGACTGTATTGATGGAACAACCTGTAGTGGGTTCAGAAGGTATAATTTTCTTGGGCGACCAGTAAGTGTCTGAGGCAAAGCAATGTTCATGACAAAACTGAGAAAACAAAGAAATAGTCCTGGTTTCCCAATTTACATAAGGATTATGTTTTATAAACCACGGAATCCCTAGGATTATAATATGATTGGGAGATGATATTAAGTCAAAGGAGACGTGTTCTTGGTGGTTCCCAAATTGTAAACTTAGAATCAGGGCAGTAGTATCAACTGGACCAGAGGATATTAAGGACCCATCCACAGTGTGTACTTGTTACGGGACTTCCTTGGGTCATGTTGGTATTTGTTGTGTTGTGGCCCAGGACTTATCCATATAAATGCCACTAGCACCACAATCAAGTAAGGCCATTGTCCTCTCCTCACGACCGTCAGGTAACTGCAGGGTCACAGGTAGCATGAACACATTGGTGGCATTGTCCTTGAAAGAACTAATGGAAGGTATAGCAGATGATCCCGTCCCCTCCCTTCTTACAGAGGATGGGAAGTAGCGTTTCCCGATGGCTTTAGAGGACGAACGGGGCATATACGGAGCATGTGACCAGCAGCACCACAATACAGGCACAATCCTTACTTCCGTCTTTCTTCACGTTCACTGAAGGAAAGTGGGCCACAAGTAGAATCCACCTGCATAGGTTCACCTTCAGTTTCTCTGACGGGAGGGCGAGGTTCCTCCGGACGGTGCAAAAACACACATGAGGTACTGGACTGGGAATGTCCTCTATTTCTTCTTTTTTCAAAACGTCATTCCTGGAGACGATATTCGATGGAAAGAGCTAAATCCATCAGACCGCAAAGATCTTCTACTCAGGCGGAGTGCACTAACTCGTCTTTGATCTCCTCCTTTTGCCCTCTATGAAATAGGATAACCAGAGTACGATCCACCCAAGTTGTTTCAGCAGCAAGCTGTCGAAAGCGTGTTATATATTGGAGGACATCTTGAGAGCCTTGTTGGATGTCACAGAGTGCTTCTTCAACGGAGGCCTCCAATCCTGGATGACCAAACATCTGTTTAAAATGATTCACGAAGGCTGGATAATCAGACAGTACTGGATCATTGGACGATACAATCGGAGTCACCCAGGCCAAGGCCGGACGGATAGGGCACTGATGAGATAACCCACCTTTGTCTTGTCGTGAGAAAATTGTGTGGGTCGGAAGACAAAGTAAACAGTCAATGCATCTAAGAACTCTTGCAACTTCGTTGGTTCACCGGAATATTGAGGAGTTGAGGTGGAAACGGTAGGAACATCCGTGCTGCAGACGGCCAAAGCTTGTCGTAAGGCTGCATTCTCATTTCATAATTGTTGCAGTTCCTGAGCCTGTTGCTGAATGGTTGCCAGAAGGGACTGGTCAGGGTCTGCAGCAGCCGCCACTGTATCATCCATTGTGTTAGACGGAGTCGGGTTTATTGGGCGCTGCAATCTGTCACGACTTATGCTTTGATTGAGCCTGGACTCCGCTGAACGAGTGACGAGGTTCTTGTTCTTGAATGTTCTGCCTTGGCCCAGGTAGTGTAACGCCGCGCTCTGACGCGGCGTCTCTTTCTGTCCTCGCGGGTGGAACACGCTACCGATATTCGGAGCGCCGTTCCCCGCGTTTTTTGCCTATGCTTTCTGGGAAGCATATATTTCGCTTCCGGTCGCGCTACACTTACTTGTAGCCTTTTTTCTTCTTTTGTTGTTGGTGGTGGGTTTTTTGTTGGTCCTTTTGCCTGTCTCTATCCATGTTGTGTCCATCTTGTCTTCTTCGTGTTTTTGTCCCAGCATGCTCTGTTTTTCTTTTATACTACTTCTTTTTTCCTATACTGGTCCCAATCCAAGATGGTGTTACTTCCCTTTCCTGTGATTTCACTTCACTTTTCTCAGTATATAAGCAGCCCTCTCTATCTGGTAGTACTAAGCACGGTTAAGTCAGGTTTCGGGATCTTGTTTTGTGTAGCCATTGAGATGACTGACTCCATATTTAATTGATTCAGGAGACCACCTACCGCCAAGTCAGTGGGTTTGTACTTCAAGTTTTGCAATGTATGTGGTACCAGTTTCCAGGTTCTTCCTACAAGGCAATCCTTCCTCCCATAAGTAATTAAATAGATGTTTGCAGATTGAATTTCTACAATGCCCCATGAATGAGGCTGTGAAAAGGATGGTTATTGTCATGAGGTGGGTTCGTAGGCTGTTGGTTCATCACCGAAAGATATATTTATGATATTCATGTGCCATCTCACTTGGAGAAATAATGTCTTGACCATCATCATAACCATTATCACAATGGTAATCCTCAAGCTTGCCGGGCTGCATGGCATCAGCACCATAAGAAATAAACAGCAGCAACTCAGTCTTTGGGGAATAAAAGCAGGACCCAGACACAGGAGACACATACCGATGGCTGGAGGACTGTACTCTTGTTTTATCAGTTAAAGTACAGTCTTATAGCCAATTAGATCAAATTTCATGTGGCACAAACTTAGAAAACATGGGTAGAGATCTACCTTTATTAAACCTGATCAATGATTTACATGTGAATGAATGGGCAGACCAATACTCAGGCTGCCTCTCGCGCATGCTAAGCTAACTGGACTTAAATAAGGCTGCAAACTAGCCATGTCCATGTTCATTGTTTATGTAGCAGATGTGACATCCTATCAGAGTGCAAACTGTTTTCATTTGAAGAGGACCTATGACACCACTCAGCCTCTTACATCTACTAACTTGTTCGGCCAATTATAATAGAACTATTAAGCTTTAAATTAAGTTAATTCAGCTAACAAGTTGTACATGAACAAGTTAATGGTATTTGACAGAGGTAGAGGGAATTATTCCTGACATGTGCAAGGGAAAGGACTGGACCAAGTGACAAAGAATAAATACATTCTCATCAACCTTGAGTTGTAAACTGCATTTAACTGATTTAGCACTTAGGACAACATGCATCTGTACAGGTTTGTGTTGATTTCACTGAATCTTGGGAGGAGTAAACTGTATCCCCCTTATACATGTATTTTCAGCAAATCAAACATTCTCTATTGTTCTCTGGAGTTTGATAATCCTTGTGTTAACTCTCTGCCTGTATTTGAATGTAAACTGTTATCATAGCATTTCCACCTCCCATGAATGGACTCCACTTAGAGACGGGCTGGTCAGCTATTTCTAAATTGGCGATTTAAGAAGCAGTTTAGTATTGCAATCAGACTCAATCAAGTCATGCAAATAATCTGCCCACACTAATCTTGACTACACTATAAAGTGTAACAGTAAAGCTATATAGTTACTTCACCTATTAGACTGATAAAAACTTCAGGTTTTCTGGTGCAGTCTTTCATAATATAACATGAAATTCAGATCTATGGTTTTAAGGATGGTGAAGAACATCAGTTTTAAAGGCAGGTGTACTTAAATTAAGAAAATTATACATTGAAAGCATATTAGTAGATCATTTTGCTTCACTAAAGATTCAGTGTCACTTTTCATCTGGTCATCACCCAGCCATTACATATGATTTCCTGAAATTTTGTTTCAAACTGATTAATGATCTTGCAGTAGCTTGAAATTAGCAAAATAAAGTCATTCAGGTATAATGTTCCAGTTTCGTCAGTTCACCATTTTATAACACTTTTGGGTAGTTCTACAAAAGCATTTTTGTGGTCACAAACGGCCCGTTTTTAACTCCAAAAATGCTTTTTTCTATGTTCAAAACTCAATTTGCGATTCAGTGACATGTTCAGTATTTGGAAAGAGTGTGTTTAGGGCATCCCTTCCAAATACCGAATTTCAGGACCATGTATGCAAAACATTCATTTTTTACCTACACCTTAAGGTTGGTGGTAACCATTTGCAAATAGGAAGGGGTCCCAATGGGACCCTTTCCCCTTTGTGAATGCTGAAACAGATATTTTTTAAGAGCAGGCAGAGGTTTCATAGACCACTACCTACTCTTAAAAAATGACTGTTCATTTTCTTTTTTCAACGCAACCTATTTTCCTTTAAGGAAAACTGGCTGCAATTTAAAAAAAAGCTTGCTTTATTAAAAAGCAATCACAGACATGGTGGTCTCCTGACCTCTGCAGGTCACCATCTATGGGACGGCAGTGATTCCTAATGGGCCGCAAATTGGGACCTAATTCATTAGTATTTATGAGTTAGTTCTATTTGCGAACGCATTAGGAATCGCTATCTAGGAAATATTTATTTTGTACATTAGGAATTGTGATTTCCAGGGGGTATGGCTACGCAGGCAACCAAGACAGCTTCACAGCATTAGAGCTCCATCGGATTGGCCCCTGGATCCCGCTGAATGGCCCACCTGAAGTGAAGTGGATGTACGATGCAAGCTAAAAAACACCGGGGATAGGAGGGCAGCAACAGGGTTTACATTTGAGAGGAGGCCTTATGATATTGCCTGCAAAAGCTGTCTCACTCATGCCATCTAAGCGTCACGGAGGCCGTGCAGCAACAGGGGCCACAGGTGAGCCCGAGGCATGACACGGACGAGCAAGTGAGCTCTCCACACCAGTGCAGGGAGGTAGGACGCCCCTGAAGCAGCTCATTTGGGTGCGGGTGGTGCACTCCAAAAGCATACAACCTCGGGGCCCACTGGGTCCTAATAAACGTAGCGCATCCTCCCTACTGGCCTGGGTCTCTGCATGCAATCTCGAAGAGCGCAGAGAACGGAGATATGGTGATATCGCTCAAAACACAGTCTCTTTGCAACGATGATCCACCCAATGCTCAATGAATAAATTAAGACGCCGGTACTCGTAGGCCAGTACATGCCTGGCTACCCAGCTGGCAGTGGCCTGGTCTGCATGAAACTGCTGCATTGTTGATCCTCATGGCGGCATAACTGCCCATCGCACACCTTACTGTATGGAAACTCCTCCTTCAGTGCTTTTTCATAAATGCACATTTAGATCCTGCATAATGTGCTGTGTGGATATCTACCTTGCAGATTGTCCCATGGCACGTAGTAGACTCTCACATTCCAGATCGCCAGCGTCTATACCCAGGGGTTGCTGGTGTGCTGCATTGCATGGGGGCCTTCCCAAGTGGCCTTCTGAGCAGCTGTTGACACTCTCCAAGCAGGTGCTTTACTGCTGCCCTCAAGTTGGTGCCCCCCGCCAACAATGGTACATGGAGATCCCAAACAAAGGAAATTGCCATTTGAAAAGCACAAGCAGACACCTGCACAGGAGACACCTTTGACACCAGCAATGGGGGCTACTGGTGGTGGCAAGTTAGACCAGACTGCGAATGCCTCCGGGCAGGATTTAAGGCAACAAATGCCCATTTCGACATCACTGCTGGCTGCCTGTGAGAGCGGCTAGACAGGATACTAGGCTGGAACATGGGGAAGAACGAATAACGCAAATCAAAGACCATACCGCCAAAATGGACAGGAGGTTAGATAAGCTGGAGTCTCGAATGTGCTCTGTCACAATTAAGAACGAGGACCTTGAAGCAAGAGGACAGCTAAATAATATACACATTGCTGAGATGACAGACACAGGCTGCATGGACCTCTGCCTGGAGCACCTACTCTCAGAGTTGCTGGATCAAAGTAACTTTACTTGCTCATTTGTGGTGGAACGTGCTCACAGATCCCTTGGCACCTGTCCAGTACCTGGGGCCCCACCGCACCCGGCTGTTGCTCGCCTCCTAAATTATAGGGATGTGGCACAGCACTCTGGCAGGCCTGGCAGAACTGCCCACTTCATATCAGGGCACAACGATCTCCATCTACCTGGACTTCACCATGGCGGTCCAGAAGGCCATGCAAAAACTCCTGGATGCAAAGAACGCCCTCTGCAAGCTGGGCCTCAGATAAGGCATGCTTTACCCCGCTAGGATTCGAGTAGACGTCAACGGCAAACCGCAAATATTTGACAAAACCTTGGAGGTGATGGACTTCTGCAAGAAGTACTCCAAAGACACGCCATCAACAGCTCCTTCCTCTTCAGAACATTCACCACCCCCCACCCCAGGGGCCTCCACTCTGGATGTATTCTCTCCAGACTGAGACACAATGCATATGAGTGTCACGCTGCATGACTATTATTCAACACATCAGACTTTCTTTGGAAATTGATCAACAGATCGGGCCTCAGACAGGTCTGGACCGCTGAATCAAGAGATGGCTAACATATACACCTCATTCATGTAACACTCACTATGATATACACATCAACAACGGGGGCTGCCCGCCATTGAGTTGCGACCCTTCCATGGTTGACACCACACTGCACACTGTTGGGGTTTTGTTATGCTTCTGTTACAATCTTTGGCTTCACAGGGGATGTTTTTGCAGGGTGTCAGAGGGGCTATGGGGAAGAACACCAATAGTATGATTTGTTACTGTTTGACTTACCTCTTTGCTTATGTTCCTGATCACCTATCCAAGATGGCAGTCTATTTAGTGCACAGATGACTGAATCTGCTTACAGGAAGAAATCGATACTGAACGTTGCATTCTTGTCCCGGAATATTAGGGGGCTTAACCATCCCCAGATTGGGAAACAGGTCCTGCAGTTGTTAGACATGGCACCCAAATAGTTTTTCTCCAGGAAACCCACCTTTCATCAGCATTCAAATATGCCTTTGCCAAACACTGGGGCCCGCGTCCATATTTCTCAAGCTATAGATCCTACTCACGTGGGGTCTGCACACTTATACATAACAATTTTACCTTCACCCCTCACCTCATGGTCGCTGATGATCAGGGCAGGTACATACTAGTAGCAGGTATCTTAGCGGGCCACAAACATTTATTGCTAAACATCTATGCCCCAAATGTAGACACCCCAGAATTTTTTGGATACTTCAGACACACATTGATAGGGATGCTGCGGATCACATAATACTTGGTGGGGTCTTCAATATGCTCCAAGACCACTGCTCCCCACCCTGTGGGGACAGCTCGTTCACTTCATGTGCTGCGCGACCTTTGCGCTACCCACTCACTGCATGACCCTTGGCACATTCGTCCCTCTTCTGCACTGGCATATACATTCTATTCTGCTCCTCACAATACATAGTCACAAATAGACTTCTGACTTGTATCAATATCGGCGCTACCCTGCCATATTTCCATTTCCCATCTGCCATGAACCCTGTCTGACCATTCTCCCGTTAAACTCACATTGCATATCCCATGTTCGGGGTACCTAAAGAGCCCTTGGCTCTTCACCAGTATGGCGCTCCCTGATGAGGTGTTTTGCTCCGAGCTCCACTCTGCGATCATAGAATATTTTGATATCAACAAAGACTTAGTTAACTCGCACTCAATAATGTACGATGTCTTTAAGGCATATACCAGAGGAATTTGCATTGCCAAACAATCTGGGATACTCAAAGATATTCGTCAGAGCATCCCCCAAGTTGAGGCAGCATTGACAGGCCCAGACCGAGAGGATATATCACACCCCACAGGCCACTCCTTCACAAGCATGCCTCCTTAATGGAGACGTTTTGGGACTTAGCGGAATGTGTGGTGCATTTGCTCAGTAAGTATGTCAGGGTCTGCCGCTATGGAGAAGGAGACAGGCAGGCTGAACTTTAGTGTGCCTACTTCAGCCAACTCGATCATCCTCATACTTACCTGAATTGCAAAAATCTGATGGGTCCATCACCTCCACTACTGAGGAGGTGCAAGTGGAACTCCTTCACTACTACACGCAGCTCTGTTTCACTGAGTGGGTGGCTGCTCCCCTGAACTGGCACAGTACCTCGAGTAGGTAGCCATGGTGTGGCTCAGTGTTGCACAACAGCAGTATCTGAGTAAACACTTCACCACAGAAGAGGTTCTATTGGGCATGGATTACCTAGATGGCTCCAAAGCCTCCGGATTAGATGGCTTTACTGGGATATTCTACAACACCTACAAGCATTTACTAGCCCCCTGCTTATTAGACATGTACAAGAAGGCTGTTGGCATCGGCATGCTCCCCCCCACGCTGCGTGAGGTGGTGATCACTTTGCAACCAAAGCCGGGCAAGGACCCCCGACTGTGTGGATCATACTGCCCACTGTCACTATTGAACTTTGGCAATAAAATCCTGGCTAAGCACTTGGCCAACTGCTTGTCACTTCTAATGGACCAGATTTTTTCTCACGCCCAATCCAGTTTTGTCCCCTACCTGACCGCAACTCTAAACCTATACACGATTTTCGCAGCCCTGTATAGGGTGGCTCCCTCTGTCCCTACTGCAGTGGCCCTCATAGATGCTGAGAAGTACTTTGACTTTCTAGAATGGCAACCATCCACAAGCTCAGTATGGCGTGGGGATACACCTCCCTTATTATGCTCCTTTACTTTCTTCTAACGGTGCAGATTAGGATTAATGGCACCTTAACATCTTCATTTCCCATCACTAGAGGTACCCGACAGGGCTGTCCCCTGTCGCCTCCACTTTTTATTATTGCAATGAACCCCCCTGGTGCGCCACCTGCAGCAGAAACACTCCCATAGGGGCTTGCAGTTCCCATCCGGCCCGCTGTTAATCTTCCTCTATGCAGATGATATTCTGCTATTTCTGAGACACCTTGAGGATAACTGGCCCCAGTTCCACAAAAGATGAGCCGCTTTGGTGGTTTGTCTGGGTTGCATATCAATTAGACTAAGTCAGAGCTATTTCTTCTCATGGAGGCAGTGACCCCTGTAAACTGTGAGTTCCCCCTCACCTGATATAATGCTAACGTTAAATACCTGTGAATATAAATCCATTGAGATAGGGAACAGATAATCAGACTAAATTAAGAGCTTGCCATCAATAAACTGAACACACACAGAACGACCAATGGATATGTCTCCCCCTGTACGAGGCTGGACGTATTGCCATTCTCAAAATGGTGGTCCTGACACATTTTTTATACTTATTTGTTAATATACCAATCCTTCTACCTGACTCTTAAGAGATCGCTGCTGCAACTGGTAAGGGCGGGGAGACGCCCCTGTTGGGAGATTTTGACGCTCCTATATGAGCGTGCTGGATTTGGGGTCCCTCATTTTCAGCTCTACTATTTGGCTGTGCAGTGCCATTATGCATTTCACTGGTATCATGCAAGTACTGCCCCAATTCCTCTGTGTGAGCTGCTTTTGTCTGGGCAGCCTATGGACCCAGCAGACATACAAACACTCTCTACAACCAGCTGAGCTTGGCGCAGGCTGCATGCAGCCTTATGTACTCTCCAGCGATCGCACTGGCAGATAAGCCTTGGCATCCGATTACTCAGGAGATGCTGGTTAAACTCATGCTTTCCACTTTAAATCTTCAGAATGTAGGTGACCTTTTTCTGGATGGCCATGTGTTTTCACGGCTGGATGATGCACAATTGGTCTCCGATACCTACATGGACAACTTGATATTACGCCGTCTCCAGAACATGTTGCATGACCTGCTACCCTCTTACCCGTTGGCACCGGAGGACTTCCCGCCCCCTACATTGATCGTTTCAGAAGATACAGGAGTTAGATTGATAGCCAAACTACATTGCATATGTCTTGACCTCCTCCCAATTCATGATCAGAAATCGCGGGGGCTTGGAAGACGGAGTTGGAATACCCTATATGGGATAAGGTGTGGTATGTGTGCTGCACTCAGACGCACTCAGTTTCCCTCAATCACTGCCATAAACTAATACATTATACATTTCTGCCTAGAGCTTATATGACACATGTCGCCAGTGCCAAACTAGACCCCCGCACACTCTATTGCTTGCCCCACATGTAAAACACCCACTGCAGATTTTGCACATATTTCCTGGAACTGCGAAGGCATGCTGCATACTGGAGAGATGTTTTTGGCCATCTAACCTTGATGCTAGACATCCCCCTCTTGCCTGACACTCTGACAGCATTGCTGGGCCACATCGATGGCATCCCTAAGCCCCTAAGGCGATTTGCTTACATCAGTTATTCGTTCTGTCCAATTTGGCTAGGGGGCTTACACAATACCTGCTTGAAAGTAATAATCCTATGACCCAACTGAAGACCTCTTGACTTTTTTACATTCTATATATGGAGAAGAAAATAGGACAAGTGAAGGTTTTGATCCAATTTTACTATAAATAACACCACTTACCACGTCCTTCTCTCTTACTTCAACAGAAGTGCTATTGGTTATGACGCCATCTTCTAAACCACACTGCCCTCAAAAGTGTATGCACTAATAATAATTTGGGGATGCCTTCCTGAAGCAATAAAGCAGTAGATGTACAAGGAGGGCATGATCAACGGCTTTTTTAAAAGATTGTTCTGTATCCATGCATTACCAACCACAAAAAATAAGATTTCATTGAATATAACAGTAGCAGTGGAAAAAACATTGAGCTGGCACATCTTACCTTCTCCTCTGATGAAATGGTGAGTTTATCGCTGGATATTAAGCTGCACACCTGCTCTATTCCAAGGTTCAGAAATTCTTCACCAGGAACAATATCAGAAAAATGCTGTTCTGTTCGTAGAAAAGATAAAAACCAATTGTTACTAACATCAGGTTACATAAAGAAGTTGCTCATCAGTGCTGAAATATTGTTATCACATGCTAATTATTCGAAAGTTAAGACAAGGACAGTCAAACAGTTTCTACTTTTTTACATGCATGATTCCAGCAAAAGTGAAATGTAGAGCACAGAAAAAAGTGGGACAGACTTTGAAGAATGAGTTTCTGAGTCCATTTTAATTTGAACTCTTAGTTCCAATTGGTGTGGAGTGGATGTCAATGTCTGCATATGTCTCTTGAACATATGCTGATAGGTCACTCACTTTGTGATAACCTGGTGGTACTTGCATATCTGTATAGAAGTGATTGAAGCAATACTTTTTCAGTAGAAGTTTAATGTGCATTGGTGTCTAAGGACTGGCTTTAGAATGGGATGACCGGCCTCCTGGTTTCTCATGGTAGAGAAAAGATGTAGTCAACTAGCCCGGGGGAAGACAGACCTCCATAGTTTCAGACTGCCAGTAGGCATGCAGAGATCTCTGTTCCTTCAGTAGGACCTCCAGTGCAGCGGGTTTGCTGACAGCACTGAAACTTTGCTTGCCGGGTACCATGTTAAATCTCCTGCTCTGCAACATCTTTTTTCGAAAACCAACTCTCAAAGAGGGAAATGTAAAAGAAGAGTAAATTACACCCTGGGGAGTTTATCCCAGTGCATGAGGGTGGGGGTGTTTCTTTGGGTTTCTGTTCAAGACCACTAGGCTTTCTTTAACGTCCTGAACAGGAATAAAGTATGTTGGAAACACCACACTAACTACAAGCTGTTGATCATAGGTTTCTATCATCAGCGTAGTCTCTGCCATCAGAAACACGACAATTCCCTTGACTCTAAAGAGAACGTGTGAACTGTGAGTTTTGCATGTGGAACATCTCCCACATTTTTGACAGAGTACCCCATCCGCCAAATTATAGCTCAGGTACTGTATCTTGATAATTTAATAGTACATTAGTCAACAGCCTCTGACACTACTACCCAAGGATATTGATCCAAAATGGTTCCATCACATTTTTCCCAATGGTCCCAACAGATTGACGTTATCTGAAAAGTGACTAGTCAGACTGCAATGCAGCCGGCAGCAATAATTTTGCCAATTAACTTTAAAAACGAAACATGTTATACTTAAAAATGTTATCTCAGGTGATGTATGCTGTGGTGTACCAAAGCAGAAATAATCTAATGCAATAAAAAGAACATATCTGACAAATCCTCCCAAAATATCACCCGACTCACGTATGGCACTGAGTACATCAAAATGAGAATCCTCACTGCCAATGGTCTGAGATGATTGACCTCCCTTGGTCAAATGGAAAATCCTTGTTTTAAAGAGTCTTGCCAAGACAGAAGAACACATGAAATAAGTACAAGATGACAGAAGAGTTTATCTGACAGTGTCACCTAATGAACCATACCAAAGTAGGAAACAGGAACATTACGGATGTGAAAATCATATATAATATTGTGTGTTTGCACATAACACAGGTAGATAACAGGAAAGAATGAAAATTATGTGAAGCAGGAACATTCTGAGATACGACACAACAGAGCTACAGATTTACGGTGTTTGCATAATGCAGCAAACCCCAACAGCTACTGTGGGATCACTATAAAAATACATGAAAATGTGTGGATCTATGTCACCAAACTGGCACCAGAAAAAAGTAAAACAACCAACCAAGAGGGGGAGTCATACCACCAGGTCTGGATCTGAGCAAAAATGCACAAAGCAGCCCTGCTCCCTTTTGTCTCCTTGCACAATCTCTTTACTTCCATTCATTCTCTTTCACTCCTTATCCCCTCTCTCTCTACAGTCACTTTCCCTCTACCTTTCTTCTCCCTCCCTCTCTTTAAGTCTCCCTGTGTCTGCTGCAATTAACCTACATTGGGGAGCTATGGAAAATGACAGAGGGACCAAGACTGGACATGGGCTTTCAAAGCCAGGCCACCAAGGACTACAGTCCACCGGGGAAATGCCCGTGGAATAAAAGGCCTGTCCGGCCATGCATACTCCACAGCAAGTACTTGAGATACCCTCAGCTGAATAGTCTGCTATATAAATGTTCTAAGTAACGTTCTAATTGTAGTAGCATCAAGGGGCAATTGCACAAGTACACAAGCTTCCTCGATTGAAAAGAATTTAATTGTACATGAAATAGAGAAACTTGTTGCAAGTGAGTGAAGAGTGCTACAGTTTTAGGAGGGACTTAAGCGTAAAGCCCTCTAAGCAGACACTTGAAACACAACCACATGGTTGCCACCCTATAATAGCAAGAGGCTGGATGTGCTAAGACTGCATCCAGGAAGTGGGGCGAGGTAGAGGGGAGGTCAAGCTAAGGGTGCATGCTAATCAGTAGAGAGCAATATGAGTTCCTTGTTAATTAATGATTCAAGTAAACATTTGCATGATGCTCCTTTTCAACTCATTGAAAAAGTGCATGATTTGCAGAGTAATCACTCAACATGAAACCTCAGACAAATATTCGTATTCACAATGTGCAGCCCACATCAAGTGAATTTGGTCTATTACCCTAGGGGTTAGTTAGGTTCTTCTATCTTTTCAGGTTTACTTGCATTTATTGTTCGCAACAGTGCCAGGCAGTGCTTCTCAAACTTCCATAAAAAATACATTATATATCACAGTTCCTCAGTTGTGACTTTCCTCATGTTCACAGATCTCTTAAACTGGAATAGGGTAAGTGTAATAAGCCTGGATGAGACACAGGCAGCAAGCAGTCTTGCACATCGGCGGAAGTGGGGGCGCTAGCAGGTTAATAATAGATCCAGCCCTTATTCCTTGTCACTATGTGTTGATGTGAAAGGGTGTTAATGTAAAGTGTGCTTGTTAAGCCTTAACACGTTATAATGAGCCCTGCAGGATCCAAGGTGCCATGAGAATGTTAGTCACACAGAGGTTGTTTTATAAGGGTACATTTATTTCAAGAAAGTGTGTGCAAGTTGTAAACTGCTGTGTTGTCAAAAAGACATGAATTTTAAAACAAGGCACATACTATTATCCCACACAAGAATCCCTTCAGATGATCTATGTGACAGAACTCAGCTTTCTGATCTCACTTCCTAGTCAACATAACTATTTTGCTTATTTTATTTACTTGAAGCTTTTGAGGAGTGCAGTTCACTGCTGCATAGGCACATCAGTATGCTGGCGGTAAGAGGAGCAGGGTATATATAAAAATATGATTGCAATAATGATTGGCAAAAAATCAGGTGTGACAATGTCAATGTTCAATACAACCCCACTGTAACCCCAGAACTGATGTTTAAGCTTCACAAATGGGGAACTTGATACGGTGCCCACCGAATAGCGTGAGCCTAGATCCATCTTAAGCATATACCCAGCGGGATGAAGGTAGGGGAGGAAGAGCCATGAAGCTGACATGAAGGACCCTAGTGAACGAGACACAGGGTCTTAAATTGTGCTGTCTCTTTTATCTGAAGCAGGTGTAACCCCTTCAGCCCAGGATTAATATGGTGTTGTTCCTTTGATTCTGGGTTGACACACCTTCAACATTTCATGATGAACCACATACATAATGCCTACGCCTGGGCGGAACTCGCAGAGATTTACTCCGTGGAATTCTGTGAAGTTACATAAAAACTCTGCGAACTCCGCCAGCGGAGCAAAGCTTTTTTACCCACCCTTAAGAATACCTAGACCAGACTCTGAATCCTCTCACATTGAGTAATATTAGGATTTTTGTAGTGTGTATGATGGCCTTCTAGTGCTATTGTTATTTAAATTGATACACAGTTTTGTATAGGAAGTCTTAAACTGGTTTAAACTGTCGTTTCCTGAAGCTAGTATGATGCTACATTTCTTGAAACCAGTCGTGGTGCTCGCTCCACAATTTTGATGCCTTTTCCTCTCCCCATTTCTTTCCTGCACTTGGGACATGCATGAAATTCTGCAGGTCTGCAGTGTACGAAGCTGAATATTTGTGCAGCTCCAAATTTACGATTAGTCATAGGCTAATGATATCATAGGCGGCGTGCATGTAAAAAAAGGAAAAAACAGCATTTGCACTATAATGAGTGTTTCACCACTGTGCACAGGTGAGCAAGCAGTATGTTGTGCGAACTTTGTATTTGACTGGCACCCTTCTGCAGTACAAATTACTATGTGCAGGTAACTCTCCTAGGGTAAATCATATAATATGTGAAGCTTTTTAGGAATTATAAATAGTGTACATAAAAAAAACACAGTTGTCCTTTGGCCTTTGTTTCACCTGCTTTTGCTCGCTACTTGGCTTCACAGAAAGCCAGCGTGCACTATGTTAGCATATCGGGTGGTGTCCATGGGGTGTTTGCACTTTTTACGCCCCGTTATGCCCCCTTTGCATTCATCAACAGTGTTTTGGCGCTATGTAATTTAGACATGTAGGCAAAATCCTGTTCAACAGCTCAAGAAACAAGCATTTACAATGCAACGGGTCTCGTGTTTGCTCATGTTAGAGCTGATCAGGTTGTAAACTCTTAACCCGACTTTTCACCTATCGGGCAAAAGTGCACTTATACACATTACCCACATTACCCGAAAAAGTGAAATCAAATATGTAAATTGCTCGACTTCTGCCAAGCGAGATCGCGCTCGTAAATAAGTGAAAAAAAAGTCCACGAGCCCGATGGAAAACAGCGAGCCTCGCATGTTTTCTGTACTTGGTCGCTGCGCTCGAGGAGGGATAACCACCGGAAAAGGCATGACCCATGCGTGCCTTCCACTAATGAAAGCAAGCTGATTTTATTAGGGAAGCCCACGAACCAATGAAAAACGCTGACGTGACGTCGACAGGGCTCCGAGCCCTTTTCTAAATACAAAAGAGTCTCGCTGCAATACGCATGCGCGAGCGCATGCAACGCAGGCTCGACCCTAAAAAGTAAAATGCCAACTCTTGCAACTTGCAAGAGAAGACTTAGAGCCACCATGTCCACCCGACACAGCTGTAATTAGGTGCATAGCACAACTGCAAGGCCGTTATATTCGTAGAACATGGGTCTGTTTATCTTTGACACTGACACTTATGCAACTTGGAGTACTTCACCTATTCTCACATGTACACTCCGGATTCATGTTATCCACCCTACCATCTGGGATGCTATGTACCATTACTGATACTGTTATTAAACGTTCCTGATAGTTGTTCCTCCTAAACAAATAAATAAAGTAATGCTCCAGGCATCCATCCAAGAGCTATAAAATGATGCAACCGCAATGACCTTCCTAATGGCTTACATAGAATACTATGAACAAAATAACCTATTTCAGATCACAATCTGTTTAAAACTGCACCTAGGGGAACCACTTTACCAAATGCCCTTACTCCTGAGAACGCTGCAGAGCCTGCCTGCTAAGACACACGCTCATAAATTGTGGAATCCTTCTTCGAAATTGTTGAAGCAGATGGAGCTCCCTCGAGTTTTATGATTAGAGGCCCCTGACAAGATACATAAAGGCAGTGTTTGCACTGCAACAAAATAGCTGTGGGATGTTTTAAAAACGCAGCTCATACATTACAGATACATGTCTCTAGCATGCTAATGCATGAGTGCATGTTAACGCATAAAAATAAACTGTCTGTGAACTATCTAGAACCGTGGATGAATCAACATCCGCCTGCAATCCGAAGAGTCTATTTATACTTGTACAGGCTTCTTTTCATGAGTCACCAGAATTCATTTTTTATTTGTCACGCTCAGCTAGCCTCTCACCAATGACTGTCACATACTGTTTCCTAATGGTAGCATTCACGATCACAAACATCTCTAAGTGATCCCCACTGTGTTGCTTGGACTAGTATAAGGAAGGGTGGTGACAAAAGCATATAGACAACTGATGCTTTGTGAGCCTCATTCAAAAAATACAACCACAAATTAACTTGTTGTAACCCACAAACAAGGAGAACGACAAGTTTTGAATGGTTCCTAATACTGCACAAGTGAATACAATTAAGAACTCGGGTTATTGGTTTAGGGAATGGAAGCTTCACTCAGGCAACAATCACAAGCCTTGTCGGGGTGAACCACAAACACTCATTAAATTAACTTGCACTTAACCCTGACAAAGCAGCCAGGCTTAACTTAGAGGCAATGTGTAAAGCACTGTGTTCCAAACCCTGGGTGGCGACTCTCTGGTGGGTCGGCAGACGATTTTTGGTGGCTCATGAAAGTCAGAGCAATAAATAAAGATGCAATTAAATTCCTTGTTTATCTTTCACATTTGGTGCTTCAAAGACAGAGGTCAAATGACAGGCTACATGTCTTCTGCCAATCCGCTGCTTATGAGATTGGTATTTACTTTTCTTTATCTTGCAAGTGAGAGGAGTATTTAAAGCGAATTATGTGACCATCTTGCTGGAGTACAGAAAAGTGTGATGTCGTTTTTTTTGCAACACACAACAACAGGTAGGTATTAATATTAATGAGGTGGGTCACAATTTGCGACCCCCTTCCGATTCGCAGCACTCACAGGGATGGTGACCTGCTGGAGACAGCAGACCACCATGTCTGTGACTGCTTTATAATAAAGCAGTTTTTTTTTTGTATTGCTGCCCGTTTTCCTTAAAGGAAAACAAGTTGCAATACACTTGAAAAAATGAAACGTTTTTGTTTCATTTTTTCAGGGCAGGCAGGGCTGCCCTGAAAAAATGTTTTTAGGGCCATTCACAAAGGGGAAGGGGTCCCCTGGGGACCCCTTCCCTTTTGCCAATGGGTTAGCACCCATTTGATATGGGTGCTAACTGCGAATTGCTTTGCGATCGCGGTCACAAAGCAATTCTACATCGCAATGCGAATCGCAAATAGGAAGGGGAACACCCCTTCATATTTGCGAGTCGCATTCCCATTTTGCGAGTCGGTAACCAGGTTACCGACTCGCAAAATGGGAATGAGCATTGTGATGCGCGTTTTGCATGGCGCAAACAGCGAAATTCGCTGTTTGCACCATGCAAAACGCTTCCTACATCTGGCCCTTTACTCGATGATTCACAAATGATAAATATTCACAGCAACACGATTTCCACACATTATTATTTGTGCACTATAAAGTTGTATCTGTAAAATAGTATGTCTGTGCAAGGTTAGTGGCCACTTCAATAGAAAATGTGCCATCTGTAAATGACAGTGCATTACCACACAATGCTTTAGATACATTAAAAAATCGCCCTTCATCATACCCTTTTGAGTTAGGTCCTTTATGATAGTTTTTCATTCTAAAAAGTTTGAGAACCGCTAGTGTAAATTATTTATGCAGCACACAAACCATAATAAAGTGAAAAACACAACCCAAGACAAATCCCAAACCAATTTAGGAAAGCAGAGTAAATTTTAGTAAATAAAACAGTACAAGAATGGAAAAAAATCAGATCAGTAGGACAGGAGATATTGAATTTGAAAGTTTTAAGTGAAAATAGCACCAAGCAGCACAAGGAGTCAACTGAGGTTACCCAGTCCTGCTCGACTGGGACAAAGTCACCATTCAGTCTGACTTCAATGGAGCATGGGCCAGATACCGTAGTCAGTTTAGTACTGCTGAGAGTTGTACCTTATGTCCCTGATATGAGGCTCTGTGTTGCTTGGCATCAGTTCTGATCAAGAGCTGCTCAGTGCTGTCATGCGTCACATTGCGTAATGCTGCATCAGTTCCGGTCAGGATCTGTGAGGGCTGTGATGTGAGGTCCTGCACAGAGGTGGGCTGAGCCCGTCCTGATGAGGTCGATGATCAGAAGCTGTGAGGACTGCAATGCAAGGTCCTGCTCCATGTTACATCATGCTGCAACAGATTCGGATGGAACCCATAGGCAGTGTGGAGTACACTCTGATGCCAGCCAAGGGTCCAGGACCTGGAGGGCACCTCTTCGGGATGAGGGACTCATTTTTAAATGCAAAAGGACAGTCCTACATGGCAATGTCATGGTGGAAGTATCAGGATTAAATATGAGTAGCGTAGAAAACAAACAAACATAGGTCTCCATAGGTGGATAACATAGTTTGTATGTGGGGTGCTTTCATTTGCCATCGATTCGGCTAGGAAAGAATGATTCATCAACGGACAAGACAGAATAGAATTATCTTTATATGTCCAAGGGCTGCCCATGTCTAGCGCATTTGGTCTTCTCCCAGTATGGACAGGTGATTAGAGTTTCTCCTCTGAGCAGGTATTTACAGGTGCCTTCTGATATTCATGACTGTGTGGTCTGCTGCTTCTTTGGCCTGCATGGGTTGTATATCTTGTGCATAGGTTGATGACTAGTATCTATTCACTAAACATGGGGTAATATTTACATACTCTGATCGTGAGACCTGCTGATATTTTAACCTGGTCATATTTGTCTAGGTCACACATTTTAAGCATATGCTAATGATTACTGTCTCTCCTCTGAGCTTACAGTAATGAGCTGGTTTTATATCATAAACTTAGTTTGTGTATGTACTTCTGACTTTAGCATACCAAAGTACAGTGACAGAAATAGTGAACGCAATGTGTAATTAGTACACATACATTGGTTAATGCCTCTACTACAAAGACAGCATTTAGTTCACAATGTGCAAGCGCCAGCGAGCATGCAGAGATGAGTGTTATTGTTCCAGAAAGGCTAGTTTCTACTTAAATTGAACACACACATGTGAGCATGTGCAGGTTAGTGTCATACTGGTGAGGTTGCATTTAGTACACAAAAAGTATATGTTAGTGTGCAGTGTCTTTGAGCAGTAAAGACATGATTCTTGTAGCTTCTGCATACATCTTTAGGTATAGTGTAGCAAGAGCTTTTGTCTTGAACATGATTAAACGCACAGTGGCGGAGCCTATAGGTGAGGATCTTTATCAGTGAAGGTGCTTTATAATTGATAGGCAAGATTGTTTTTGTGTGTTTGTGTGGGATGCATCACTGAATGTGGGGGTAATGTGAATGGTTAAATGTTGGGTATTGACCAAACAATAATACTTGATTGGTTGCATGGGTTTAGGAATGGGTGAGTGTGGAGCAGTGGCAAGCTGCGATCAACACAATTCTAGCTGTACATGCGCTCACTCATCGTCCTACCCATAGTTCCACACTCTCATCCAGCCTATCTGTCCATGTATGCACTCATCTATTCATATATGCATCCAACCACTCATCCATGTATTCATGTACCATTTGACTCATGTTCACATCCAGCCACTTAATCTACAGAAGCCCTATAACAAAACCTCCAATGAGTGAAGAAGCACTTTAAAAAAAAAAAAACTTTTTGGCTGTATCAATGCTTGTTTAATTTATGACCATTCTCTTTCCTAGCCAAGTGCTTGGTGGACAACATTTTGTTGCAAGGCAACTGTGTTATTGACTACTCAGTATTAATAAGTCTAACAACTAATGATTTTGCTTGCCACTTAACTGTTAGGGAGTGAGAACATGCCCGGATAAAAATCGAGACAGTTGTCAGGGTTACCAAAAAAGGGTCATTGAAAGTAGCTTGAAGAAAAAAAAGTCCCTGGTGATATATATGAAGACAAGAACTTGGAATGGGAAGGCTCTGACCTCTGACAGTGTGTGCTTCATCTGTGAATTGCACTTTCCATGAAGGTTCTCTCGCCAGCAGCCAATGAGGTTCAAACAAAAACTTGTTGAATGGTAGTAGGAATTCCAGAGCATCTTTTGGAGATGTATCGAGACCACTAGCATTTTGGATGTCTAGGAAAAGGACAGCATCTGTGTGCTATGGACAAGGAGGCTATCAACATCTGATCATTATCATCTAAGCACCAGTAATCGCTGCTGGGCATCTCAAACGCAGTAGAATTGATGCTGAAGACTTCCTCCAGTTGAGCAAATGTCTGATTTAGGGAGACACACTGCCTGTTCTCCAAAGGGAGCTCAAAACTTTTTTCTCACCATTAGAATGATGTCAGCAAACTCTGGAGACACACTGCCTGTTCTCCAGAGGGGGCTCAAACTTTTCTCTCATCACTAGAATGATGTCAGCGAACTCTGGAGGTGGCTTTCTTCAGAAGGAGCAAGACTGGAACCTGTGGTGGCACAGAGTTGGGAGGCATTGGGACCAGAGTCACCAGAATCGTCAACCCTTGGAAATTGGGTAAGAGTGATTAAGGCCCATCCTGAAGGTATGCATAATGGGCTGTCGAAATTCTACAACCTTGGAAGAATCGGCAGAAGAATCAGGAAACTCTGATTACAATTTTAGGAACTAGAACACAAGAAGATAATGGGACTGACCTGGGGAAATGGCTGTACTGACTTTTAGAATATTCTCAATAGCGTTAATGTTTCCTACAGAAAGAAGAGGATTTCTCCTTCCAGTGGTGTTTCTGATGAATCCTCTGGAGATCATTACCTGTCAGCTTCCTACATCGTAATGGCTTTAGGAAGCATGGATAAACAGGAGAAGTAAGCTCATGGTCGGTCCCAGACAACACATACAGATTTTGTGTGAATCCAATAAAGACATTGTTGAACATGGCACTTCATAGGGAATTTTCCTGAAACTTTCTGCTTTTCTCCTACTCTTTGCTGACTCCCTATGCATGATCTTAGGACTCTGGGCACTTCTCAACTGTATGGCAGTGGGAAAGTGCATGCACCCTTCCTACTTATGTTAGGAAGGGGCGGGTATGGGTGTGGTTGAGGTGCTGTACCCAAGAGGACCCTGTAAAATTTTTACCCCACATACCCGGGGCAGGTACAGCCCTGGCTCCTAGGGGAGATGTTGCACTGTGTGCCACCCCCTTGAAGACCGTGCCAACCATGTCTTAAGACTGATTGGATGGGCCTGTAGGGACGCTAGAGTGCCTGTGCTCTGGTTGGCAGCCCTATGCAAGGGCCAACCCTGAGCCAGCCTTACGCCTCCCCTGGAAGGCCCCAAAGACGGGGCAGGCGAAAAGAGTAAGGCGGGTACGAGGTGTACTCTGCCCTGGTACGGAAGAACCCCCGCGTGGGTGTCCCCTACCAAGGGGGGGTCTACCACACCCATGGGATGGGCCGGTCCTCTAGTAGTGGCCTTTGGGCCCTGGGCACTGGCCCCATTTATGTGCAGGTTGGAACGGCGCGCGCCTGTCCTGTGAAAGGTGGTGCTGACCAACGTGGGTGGGACCAGCGATGACAGGCCCCGGGTTGTGCAATTGCAGCACAAAAGGCCACGGTGTGCCTACCTACACAACGGTGGTTTCTTGTAGGTTTCACTGGGCCTTGCTTGCCCCCTTGCATAGGGGTGTCTGAATATATATTTATCCTGGCTTACTTGCATCTCTGAGCCCACGTGAATGTTGGTGTTTGCTAGAAATAGGTCTCGAGTTCGCAGTGGTTTGCACCCTGTCCAAGTAGGGACCATCACTCTAGTCGAGGTAAACAAGTCACACATCTAAGATAACCCCTGCTCACCCCCTTGGTAGCTTGGCACTAGCAGTAAGGCTTATCTCAGAGGTAATGTGTAAAGTATTTGTACACAAACACAAAGTAACACACTTAAAACACCACAAAAGTACTTCACACCAGTTTAGAAAAATAGCCAATATTTATCTGAGTAAAACAAGACCAAAACAAACAACATAACAGCCTACGTACACAAGAAAATATATCACTTTTTAAATGTTTCAATGAGTCTTAATCCATAGGAATTCATTGGTTGTATCTTTTTAGCACAAAGTACCTGGGTTGCGGCAAAAACAAAGACGATGTGGGCCGCAGGGGAGGTGAGGAGCCGAAAAATCAAAGCGATGCAATGGTTCCTTACTGCGCAGGGGAGCTGTTGCGTCGGTTCTTTCCTCGCAGGAGAGGCGATGCATTGGTTCCTTACTGGCAGAGAAGGTGATAAGTTGATTCTTTCCTCGCATGAAAGTCGATTAGTTGAATTCCAGACACGTAGCCTCAGCTCCTTACTGCGGTGCAAAGTCGATGAGAAATTGATGCCCCGGGGATGATGCATTTGAAAATCCAAATGCACTGTGTTGATGGAGCTCTGCTGAAACAGGTGCTGTGTCGATTATGCAGCTGCAAGACAGGAGCTGCGTCGATTCTGCCGCAACACATCAGTGCATTGATTTCTTCTTCAGGTCACCAGCTTACACTTCCAAGGGCCCACGGGCTGGAGTTGGCACCACATGGCAACTGAGGACTCGCAGCATAAGAGCCCAGGTACTGGCAGATGAAGTCTTTGATATACCTGAGACTTCTAACAGGACACAAGCTCAGTTCAGGCCCTTGGAGAACCTTGGAAAACAAAATGTAGAAAGCAAAGTCCAGTCCTTTCACTCCCAGGGAAGAAGCAGCAAGCAGCAGGCCAACACAACAAAGCAACAGGCAGAGTTTGAGTCCCTCCTTCAGCATCTAGCTTTTCTTCCTGGCAGAGTGACCTCCGTGCAGAAGTGTTCTAAAGCTGTGGTCTCAGAGGTCCAATACTTATACTCATTTCTGCCTTAGAAGTAGGCAAACCTCAAAGGAAAGTATTTGTAGTGCAATACCCTGACTGTCATGCCCTGACTCCAGACACTCCATGGGGTTTGAGACTGCTTTCTGTAAGGTCAGGCAAAGTGTCAGCTCCTCCCACCACTCTAGCCCAGGAAGACCCTTCAGGATATGCATGGCACACCTCAGCTCCCTTTGTGTGACTGTCTAGAGTGAATTCCCAAACAGCCCAACTCTCATCCTGACCCAGAGGTGTATTCCACAGCCACGCAGAGGCACAGAATGATTAAGCAAGAAAATGCCCAGTTTCTAAACGTGGCATTTTCAAACTTACAATTTAAAAACCAATTTCACCAAAATATGTATTTTTAAATTGTGAGTTCTGAGACCCCAAACTCCATATCTCAGTCTGATTCAAATGTAACATTACACTGAAAAGATATTTCAAGGAAATCCCCATGTTAACCTGGGGAAGATTTGGCTTTGCAATAGTGAAAAATTATTTTGGCTGTATTTCACTATCGGAACATGTAAAAAACACCAGTACATATCTTACCTCTTAAATACACTGCACCCTGCCGGTGGGGCTACCTTGGGCCTACCTTAGGGGTGACGTACATGTAGTAAAAGGGATGGTTTAGGCCTGGAAATAGGGTGCACTTGCCAGATCGAACTAGCAGTTAAAACTGCACACACAGACACTGCAGTGGTAGGTCTGAGACATGTTTACAGAGCTATTCATGTGGGTGGCACAATCAGTGCTACAGGCCCACCAGTAGCGTTTGATTCACAGTCCCTGGGCACACATAGCGCACATTACTAGGGACTTAATAGTAAATTAAATATGCCAATCATGGATAAACCAATCACCAATGCCATTTAGATAAAGAGCAGTTACACTTTAACACTGGTCAGCAGGGGTACAGTGCCCAGAGATCTAAAACCAGAAAAAACTAAATTCAGCACAGAATCAAAAAACAGGAGGTCATAAGCCAAAAAGACAGGGGAAACCACGCCAAGAGCTGCCAGGTCTAACAGTGTTCATATGTATGCTGAGCTTTGCATAGCTTGTCTTTAGGTGCTCACCTGCACCAGGGCATCATACACATAGTGGATCTGGCACAATTTATGAGTGTGTGGATACTTGCACACGGGTATTGCCATGTGTAGATGGAAACGGGCATCATGGCACACGGTGGTTTCCTATAGAGATACTGGATCTGACATCAATTGCCAGGGTGTGCACACTCCCAATGGGTATTCTGACATAGGAAATGAGCCTGATAGCGAAGGCCAGTATAGGTGCACTTGCCCCTTGTGGTGGCTTTAACCTAAGTATCCAGCCTGTCTCTGCACTCTTATGTGTGCGCCAAGGCACATGTGCCCAGGGAGTGAGGAACACCCATGCATGCTCGCACAGCTCATGAGAGCTTCTCTACCCATAAAGTAACATGGGAGAGTCTTATTAGGTCTGGCTGCAATAATGGATTGCAGGGGAGCAGCCTCATGATGTTTGGTATCATTGGATTCAGAATGACAAACCCCCTCTGATGGTAAAGAGGGTTTTGTAAGATGGTTAAGAGGGTTTTGTAATTAATGGACTAGAAATGCCACTTCTAGGAAGTGACCATTTCTAGGTTCTAAAATGTTTTGTGTTTCCTGACAATTCAGCTTCATTCCACTGACTGCAGGGGGAAGAGCACATCTGTAAATTCCCCAAGCAACAGCCATAAAACTTGGGCATGAAGAATGACAGACTTCTGCCATTTGGGGCCTGGGATGGATCACCTGGACGGAGAGGTTTCTGACACGTGGCCTCTCCGAGCCAGAGCATAGCCCCACTAAAGATAAAGATCTACATTCCATGGCCTCGGGATGGACACAGACGAAATTTAGGGTTTGAATGACCCTGAACTTCAAAGACACACTTTAGTATAACTAGGGGTACTACCCATCATCAGGGGACAGTTGCATCAACGGTGATGCGGGATCAGTACTGCTGGACCTCTTGGGGCACACGGGCAGAGGAAGCTGTTGTGCCCAGGAAGACAACTGACTGAGGAAGGGATCAGTGCACCTTTCCTGCATTGTGGCTGGCCTGAGCTGAATGCCTGCAGCTGTGTAGTAACCCAAATTGTGCTCTCCGAGGGCAGGTTGGCCTGCCCCCTGTTCTCTGTGGAGGTCTCAGAGACATCAAGGACCTCCTACATATGCCGGTATCATCTGCAGAGTGGTGCCCTCGTCTGTGCCTACATCGTCTGCTGGACTCCACCTGGCAGCAGCAGTGTGAGCATGGGTTAAGTATTGTGCCTGGACACCAGAACTGCTGGGTGTGGAGCTTGCCAAGCACTGTCCGCACTTCAGGTGAGTGCCCCTTCATTGTGGGGAACACTGCACGCCAAAATGTCTTGTTATGTGAATAGGATCACCCGGTGCGGCCCACTGTTGTTGAGTGCATCACATTTCTCTCATGTGACCCTCGGCTGGACGCACATTGCATGCTGTACATAGTTCATAGGTGGCGAACCTTGGTGGTCGGAGTGCCAACCGGAGTTGTATGGCATGGCTGAACTTGCATCGAAGTTTGTGACAGGGGAGTCTGGTGCGACTAAAGTCATCACCTACCAGTCCTTGTGCCTCATTCCATAGAGGTACAGAAACAAAGTTCCTTGTTTGACTAGATTGTCTAGACCGACTCAAGTCATTGAGCGCTGGACGATGTGCATCATTCCAGTGGGGTGCAGGATTTACATTCTCCATGGGAGTGTCCGGGATTGCCTGGTGTGGTTCAAATCATCATGCACCAGACTGCGTGCCTCTTTCTGAGGGGATACCCCATTGGGAATTGTCTTTGGAGTGATCATATGGCCGGGGCGACCCAGGTCATCGTGACCCCGATGTTGTGCTTAATTTATTACCTTTGTTCCAGAGGTACTGAAATTGGTAACTATTTGGTAACATTGGATTGTCTGGCTGGGCTGGGCACAACGCAGGCTACTGGGAGGCCCCAGTGATACTCCCCCTGTGTGTGTACCTCTGAGTGAATCTCCTACTGGGAGCCCAAACATCCTTGCTAATTGTGGCTGGATCACCTGTTGTCTTTCCTCTCCCCTCTCCACATCTTGTCCCCAGGACCCTGCGCAGTGTGACTTTGGCCGTGAGCGGCCTAGTCACTAGAGGAAGGTTGATTCAATCTTTGGTTCATGGTGAGGCATGATAGCCAAAGCTGGTTGGTGGATGGAGGGTGGTTTGGGACCCAGGGTGTCTGCAGACACATGGCATCTACTAGCTGGATATCAGGGTCCTGCATTAGGGTGCTGGGAGTGAGTGCATACAAGTGTGTATGGACATGAGCCGACTGATACCAGTGGCGCCACATGGCAGTGCAGAGTGGATGTGTGGGAGTGAGTGCGGGTGAATTCCAGGGCAATATTGTGGTGTTGCTGGTAACATTCTTCTGCCAGGGAATTCCTGAGGTTGGCATTACAATTTACTAGGACGGCCTAGGCTGCAGTGCAATGTGGAATTGTTCTAAACCTTGTATGTAAATATTGCTGCTTACACTTGGAACCAGGGTGCGCCCTGAATTGAAGTTGATAAATTCTATGGTGGGTCTTGTACTGACAACGTTTGGCACCGCATGAGGGTGCGAGGAGGGAAATGATTGTTTTCTCACTTGTACATACTGTTGTTGGTGTGATACACAGTTGGGCATACTATGTGAATTCTATTGCTAAAAGTGATTGATGCCCAGATCTACGTGATACTCATGCTGTTGACAATGGGTGTTGAATAAAAATTGTATATACCTACATGGTGTGTAAAGTCTTGTTTGTGCCGCTCAGCGTGGTTGTGATGGGGAAGTGCTGTGCCATTGCTTTACACATTGCCTTTGCGATAAGCCTGACTGCTCTGTAAGGGTGAGCATAGGTTATACAGTGAGTGTAATCACCCACCCCTGATGGGATTGGCAGTTTCTACCTGGCTCAGGCCTTCCTTCAGCCAACCAGAACGTGCAGCCTCCAAAAAACATCTTCTTATGGCACTGTTGGCAGGGCTTAAAATCCTAAGGCATTGGAAGGTGAAAATAGACATAATTTGAATTCACTGGAGATTTGAATCAGTAGATACTGAAACTAAAGCTCGGGACCCCTGTCTGAAAACTACAGAAAAACAGGAACTGATGCCAGCACCGCAGGCAGAACAATATATAGTCTGCTCTGTTTGAATTCAGCAGACAAAGTTGTGACTGGAGTTGTGTGATCTAAATGAAGCACGATATGCAATGGCCAGGGGCATAGCCATGTGCAAATTTCACAGAACATAAAACAAATTAGTACTTCTTCATTTGTACTGTACTTCTTTTGCTCTCTGATACATTTTAACACAGAAACCTTTAGTAACCATCCCCTGATAAAGCTGTAAAAAGGTCAGAGAAACACTGCGACTTGTTAGAAGGAAGAAGAAAGCTGCCTTTATTGGGACCCAAGTACCATTGTGTCAAATCACTTTCTTACTGGTGGCTTAAAGCCCAGTTTTGTCTTTGATTATGAATCTGATTCATAAAGTAAAGTGCAACTTTATGAATTGGTGTCTGTGAAAAGGCATCCTTAATAACCCAGGGAAAACTACAGGTATCTCAACCTGACAACAGTATAACTAGTCATGGCAACCCATTGTATTAGGTTCCAAACCAAATCCAGGATCAAGGGTGATCTCTTTGAAACGTAGGGAGACCTTTTATGCTAAGGGAGAAGTCTACCTCCCATCAATTCCACTGGTGTCTTGCTCGAATTTAGACAATACAATCGCCCAGAGCACCCTACAATGCATTACATATCTGATATCCAAGTTTTCAAGGGAAAGGCAGCTTTTCATGGCCAGGTACCATGCCTCGTCCTGCCATCTGCTTCATAGCAGAACATTGACCTAGAACATCGGAGGGTCACTGTTTATGAATGAGGGTGAAGCAACAAATATTCTGACCTATTTCCCAGAAAGGAAATGGGGCTCGGAATGCAATTGTGGTCAGACGGCCCCATTAAACCCAGGGTAAAAGGACCCACCTGCAGGGCAGCCTTAGAAACTCCTTGCCCTCTATATGAGAGGCTCTTTGCAGGTCCCCTACAAAGTAGGTGAAATTCTACTGATACTGATAGAAATGGGGTGCGGCACTGAGACCTTCCGCCCTTCTCTTTTTAAGATACACAGAAGGAGAGAACAACCCAAGAAAGACATAAAGCAGATCATTGGAAATACCTGAGGATACAATTACAGAGGCAGAGGCTATGTATGGAATTCTTCTGAAGGAAACAGTGATAGGAGAGACTCTCTTGTTTTCCTATATTGTTAATACCTGTGAAGTGTTCTGAAGGGACTTTAACATCACACCTTTATAAAAGAATAAAGGTGGAGAAGGACAATATGTAAATCAATGGTTGAAATACTATGCTCAACCGATTTGAATAAAAACTATTGCCATTAGAATTCCAGAAATGTTTTGGGTTCATTTTCCCTATCAGGCGTACAACTATGATGTTGATAAAGTTATTATTTTCTTACGAGTCACGAAATTTCCAAGACTATTTATCGAAATGTATAAAAGCATAGATCCCCCTCCATAGACCTCTAACCTGCACTACATCAAAAACTTATGGAAGGGGTTTTTTATGAGGAATGGCGCTCACAGTTTCACACCATAATCACAAATTAAAGTCCACAGATATGGTGCTCCTGGGAGGGATCCTTTTACAAGGGATTAATTAATTTGAATGATAAGTCCAAGGCACATGTTAAAATGAAATAAAGTAATTGTCATTCTTTCTTAAGTTCTTCAGTTCCATCTTGTTTTATTTCATGCTTGATGAGCCCTCCTGTGAAATACAATTGTGGTTTCAATTGTTCACAATTCCAGCTCCGTTCCAGCCAACACGTGCTTCATCAAGCGAAAGTGATCGCTACGACTCTGTCAGAGCTGAAAAATCACATAAATAACTGCCCCTGTAACATGGATACATTCCAAAATGTATACATACCACTCACCAACTTTGTGCCAACATCATAAAGGGATGTCTGTGTGTGGAAACCTGATCACCTGTACAATAAATGTACTTCCCATTGAACCAATCCTAAAATCTTTGAGAAGTGTTAATATCCAAAAAGGATATTGCCAGTGGGATAGGATGAAGTACTACAAGAAGTTTATCATGAAAGGAAAGAAACCCGTTTGTGCTGGGCCCAATATGGTAAGTGATATAAATCCAATTCTACGCCTCCAGTGCATGCAAGTGCCCCCTTTATTCAAATCATTAACATTTATAAAGCGCGCTACTCACCCGTGCGGGTCTCAAGGCGCTAGGGGGGAAAGGGGGGGTTATCGCTGCTCGAACAGCCAAGTCTTTAGGAGTCTCCGGAAAGCGGAGTGGTCCTGGGTGGTCCTGAGGCTGGTGGGGAGGGAGTTCCAGGTCTTGGCCGCCAGGAAGGAGAAAGATCTCCCACCCGCCGTGGAGCGGCGGGTGCGAGGGACGGCAGCAAGTGCGAGGCCAGCGGAGCGGAGGGGGCGGGTGGGGACGTAGAAGCTGAGGCGTCTGTTGAGGTATTCCGGTCCCTTGTTGTGGAGGGCTTTGTGTGCGTGGGTGAGAAGACGGAAGGTGATCCTTTTGCTGACTGGGAGCCAATGCAGGTGTCTCAGGTGTGCGGAGATGTGGCTGTTGCGGGGTACGTCGAGGATGAGGCGGGCCGAGGCGTTTTGGATGCGTTGCAGGCGGTTTTGGAGTTTGGCGGTGGTCCCGGCGTAGAGGGTGTTGCCGTAGTCCAGGCGACTCGTGACAAGGGCGTGGGTCATGGTTTTTCTGGTGTCGGCGGGGATCCAGCGGAAGATCTTGCGGAGCATGCGGAGAGTGAGGAAGCAGGCGGAGGACACGGCGTTGACTTGCTTGGTCATGGTGAGAAGAGGGTCCAAGATGAAGCCGAGGTTGCGGGCGTGGTCTGCGGGGGTCGGTGCGGTGCCGAGGGCCGTGGGCCACCAGGAGTCGTCCCAGGCGGACGGGGTGTTGCCGAGGATGAGGACTTCCGTTTTTTCAGAGTTCAGCTTTAGGCGGCTGAGCCTCATCCAATCTGCGATGTCCTTCATACCCTCTTGTAGGTTGGTCTTGGCGCTGGCGGGGTCCTTGGTGAGGGAGAGTACAAGTTGGGTGTCGTCGGCGTAGGAGGTGATGATGATGTCGTGCTTGCGTACGATGTCGGCGAGGGGGCTCATGTAGACATTGAAGAGTGTCGGGCTGAGCGATGAGCCTTGAGGTACGCCGCAGATGATCTTGGTGGGTTCTGAGCGAAACGGAGGGAGGTAAACTCTTTGGGAGCGGTTAGCGAGGAAGGAGGCGATCCAGTCCAGGGCCTGGCCTTGGATCCCGGTGGAGCGTAGGCGGGTGATTAGGGTGCGGTGACAGACGGTGTCAAAGGCAGCCGAGAGGTCGAGGAGAATGAGGGCGACTGTTTCACCGTTGTCCATCAGGGTTCTGATGTCGTCTGTGACTGAGATGAGGGCGGTTTCCGTGCTGTGGTTGGTTCGGAATCCGGTTTGTGAAGGGTCGAGCAGGTTGTTGTCTTCCAGGAAGGTGGTCAGCTGTTTGTTGACGGTCTTTTCTATTACCTTGGCTGGGAAAGGTAGAAGAGAGATGGGGCGGAAGTTTTTCAGGTCGCTTGGGTCAGCCGTAGGTTTCTTTAGTAGGGCGTTGACTTCAGCGTGCTTCCAGCATTCTGGGAAGGTAGCAGAAGAAAAAGAAGAGTTGATGACGGTCTGGAGGTGCGGGGCGATGATGTCGTCGGCTTTGTTAAAGATGAAGTGCGGGCAGGGGTCCGAAGGGGCGCCGGAGTGGATAGAGTTCATGATGGATTTGGTTTCTTCCGTGTTGATGTGGGTCCAGTTGTTGAGGGTGATGTCCGGGGAAGCGGGTTCAGTGGTGTATGGTTGGGTCTGGTGTCCGAAGCTGTCGTGGAGGTCGCTGATCTTGCGATGGAAGAAAGTGGCGAGGGATTCGCACAAATCCTGTGAGGGCGTGACGGCGTTGGCGCTGGCGCTGGGGTTGGAGAACTCTTTGACGATGCTGAAGAGTTCTCTGCTGTTGTGGCTGTTTTTGTCTAGTCTGTCGGTGAAAAAGTTCCTTTTGGCAGTGCGGATCAGGTGGTGGTGTTCGCGTGTAGCGTTCTTGAGGGCGGTCATGTTGTCAGCGGTGTGGTCCTTGCGCCAGGCCTTCTCAAGGGCACGACAAGTTTTCTTTGATTCTTTGAGGGTGTCAGAGAACCAGAGAGGTTTTTTGGTGTTGGTCTGTCGATGCGTGCGTTTGAGGGGAGCAAGGTTGTCAGCGCAGTTGGAGATCCAGTTTGTGAGGTTGAGAGCTGCGTCGTTGGGGTCGGTGGTGAGGGTGGGTTGGTTGGCGGCGAGAGCGGAGAAGAGTTGCTCTTCAGGGATCTTGTTCCACTGTCGACGAGGGATGGGTTGAGTGCGGAGGTGGGAGGTCTCGCGTCGGAATGTGAAGTGGACGCAGCTGTGGTCGGTCCAGTGTAGGGCAGAGGTGTGGCTGAAGAAGACGTGGTTGTGAACTCTACAAAGCAGTACTTGCCTCCTCTAGAGTCTTCCAACTTCTTGATCAAAAATTCAAAGCAGACCGTATCTAATGTCCAATCCTTACTATTGGGGTTCACATAATTGCTATTCCATTACATGTAATAAAAAAGTAAAAAAATAAAAATAAAATCCATAACTTTAAGTTGCAAAATTAATCTCCATACCATAAACTTGCTTTCTATGAACACTATAAGTCAAGATATTATGACTATTAAAACAGTGAGTATGCTGTGAAAAGTTGTATAGATGCCATACTGAACTACTCCAAGAATATATTATTTTAACTAACCGAATCATCCATTCATACTGAGTATTTGTAAAAAACTAACGGTACCTGTATAAATATATCCATATCCCAGTCGGACCCCTCATACTTGCCGTCATAACACCAAGATAGTAGCCTCCTACTTGTTCATCTCCGTCCATCTTTAGGAGGTGAACAAAATTGTACTGGTATATGAACTAGAACCCTCAATCCACATTACCCAGATTACACAGTAGCATGAATTTCATGAAGTCTCCTCACAAGCGTGTATGCTTGTAAATCGTGTATGTGGGCACCATGTTGGTTCAATTTTAAGAGTGCCAACAAAAGAAAGGTATACATGACTTAAGTCCACTTACCACTGCTTCAAAGTAGCATAATTTTCGTGAGGTCTACCTGTGAGCATGTACGCTTGTTAATCGTGTGTGTGAGCGTGGATGCTCATAAATCACATGTGTAGTCACCATTGTTGGCTTGATTTTAAAACTGCCAACATAAAAATAGGATGAACACGAATGTGCACGTACTGGCCCCAATGTTTAAATGTGTTTACTCTGACCTATTTTGCCTCTCTATGAACTTCAACCAGATATATTATCTCTCGGTGTCAGTTATACCACTCTGATAGTGTCACCCTGGATTACTCATCTACATTGGTACTTTAGTGCCTCAACCGTATCAAAGGTAGTATGTATTGCATGTACACTTGGGTCATGTGCATGAACGTCATTGTTAATTTTAATACTAAAGAATACTGACAAAAAGAAAGGACAATCATGGGTGTGGGCACTATAGTTGCCACATGTTTCAAAGTACCGACATCAAGAAAGGACAAACATAACTATCCACATAGCGGCCGCCATGATAAAACCATATTCCGTCAAAGCCTGTGTTGTTGATATCCACCGAACCTTAAATATTCCTGTCATTAGGCATGTCATTAGACAGGGCAATGTATATCAGACCTCTAAACTTACAAATAAATTGATATCATCCCACAGTAGATCGGGCCAGCACAAACAACAGAAAGTCATACCTAGAGGGTGATATGCCAAGATCATTTTCCATCAATATACATATATGTAATGATTTCATGTCCTTATTGACTTCTAAAATCTCATTCTCCTAAAACAAAGTACTCCAGCTCATGGTTGTTTAAACCTTCTTCCATTGTTCTCAATCGCATAATCCAAATGCATTCCCTTCTTCATAGAAATAGTACTCTATTGCCCCCTCGTGGGTCTTTTCTTACTTGTTCCATACCCCCCAAAAAAAGAAATTCTAATTGGTCCCTGTGCTGAAAATTGTTTCATATGTGCAACAACTTCTTGTCTCAGAGCCCTGTAATGTTCTCCAATTCTCAGTTTTAGAGCTCTAATCGTGCTTCCCACATACATACGACCACATTTACATTCTATGGCATATACCACATAATTGGTGTTACAACTAATATTCAAAAGTATATGGAATTGTTCCCTCATACTGTTTTCAAATGTGCGATTCCCATCCTGTGCCCATCTGCACGTATGACAATGAGATTTCTACATTTGTAGAAACCCTTGGTATGTGCTGTAAAACAATTCTCATTAGGTCTGTTGGTTGGATAACTTGGACTTAACATTCTCTTTAAGCTTGTGCCACTGCGATAAATAAAGTTAGGTCTGTCTGAAATATATTTCTTTAAACTGGTGTCAGCATATATTATGTGCCAATGTTTGCGCATACATTTCAGTAATAAACTAGACATTTGAGTATAGTCAACAATACATTGTGTTTCTTCCTTGCTATAATTTTTTGTATGTTTCAATGTACCCTCCCTCGGTATTCTCATTATTTTGTCACAGGCTTTTTTAATAACATGTTGTCCATAACCACGTTGTAAGAAATGTGTTTCCATGTCATTAATGCAGTGCTGAAAATCAAGTTGTTTACTACAGTTACGTCTTGCTTGCATCATTTCCCCAAACAGTATTGCACTAATTTGATGTTTTGGATGTGCACTGGAAGCATGTAGTATAGAATTACACGAGGTACTCTTACGGTGTAACCTGCTATGAATCATCCTATGATCCTCTATAAACAGTTTGATATCCAAGAAAACTATATTAGTTGAACTTTGTTGGCATATAAACCTGATATTAGCCAGGTTGGAATTCAAATACTCACAAAATGTGTTCAAATCTGAGATAGTAGTAGTCCAAATCATAAGACAATCATCAATGTATCGTCCCCAGTACAGTATCGAGGTGCTCCATTGTGCTCCTCCCGGACCCCAAATAAGTTCCTCCTCCAAGTGTCCCATAAATAAGTTCGTATAGGAAGGAGAGAACCTGGAACCCATGGTTAGTCCTTGTTTCTGTTTATACCAATCATTTTTAAATAGAAAATAGTTATGCTGTTGTATCAATTCAGTCATTGTCAGTAACATCTGTGTGTGTTCCCATAGGCTTGCTGACCTCTTATGAAAAAAATGTCTGAAATACGACACAAATGTTTAATACTAGTGTAAAGTGAGATAACATCTAATGTTACCAACACCATACCAGGTTACCATTGTATATCTGCTGAAATTCTCAAGATGTGTTTCGTATCCTTAATGTATGATGGAGTATTCTGTACAAATGGTTGTAAAAAAAACATCTACAAACTCCGAAATGTTTGCTGTGGGACCTCCTATACCTGACACAGTCGGCCTCCCTGGTGGAATGGGAAGATTCTTATGTATTTTAGGAAGAGTATATAGACATGGGAATCTAGGTTGTCACTCGCAAATACATATATTCATCCTCATTCAATAAGCCATTATCAAACCAACCCTTTAATAATCTGTTAACATGACTTGTAAGATCTCGTATAGGGTTAGAAGGTATTTTCTCATAGCAGGAGGGGTCACCTAATTGTGTGTAGATCTCCTGTTCATAGTATATTCTGTCCATTATTACAAGATTGCCCCCCTTGTCTGCTTCCTTTATTATTATTTCATTATTTTTTGTAAACTGTTGATTGCAGTATATTCCCCTGGACTAAGATTCCTCCATTTTCCCCTATTTTGTCTCTTCATACCCGTTTCCATTTTGTTGAGGTCCCTACATATCAATTTATGAAAGGTGGCAATAGTATTGCCACTTATAAAGCTTGATGTTCACCTCGATTTGGTTTTTAAGCCACTGTTGACCATATCAGATTGAATATCCAATTCTAAGAGTCCTTTGGGAATTGTGACTGGATCTTCATCATAATCTGTAATGGAAATCAAAGTGACTATGTCCCATATGTCTTGTATAGTGTAAGGACTATACTCCATTCTGATCTTACAAGAGATGGTGTCTCTCCTTCTTGTGGTATTTGTTTTAAAAACCTTTTTGAGTTTAAGACGCTGTCCTGCCATTTGATAAAGTTTTGTTTTGACCAATGACTTTGTGTTTCACCACTGCGCATATTAGTTGCTCAATGTTCACCAGTAGCACATGGTATGTTTTGTTCAGTTGAGCCGCCTATTGGCTTTGACATGGCATTAGCCATTACTTTCTGTATTCAGTTTAGCCGTCTATGGGCTTTGACATTGCATTAGTCATTACATTCTGTATTGTGCCTATTGGCTTTGACATGGCATTAGCCATTACTTTCTGTATTCAGTTGAGCCGCCTATGGGCTTTGACATTGCATTAGCCATTACATTCTGTATTCTGCCTATTGGCTTTGACATGCTGTATCCAGTCTAGCCGCCTATTGGCTTTGACATTGCATGCCTATTGACTTTGACATGATGTATTCAATTTAGCTGCCTATTGACTTTGACATGCTATTAGATATTCTGCCTATGGGCTTTGACATGATATTATATATTGCATTTTGTATTCAGCTTAACTGCCTATTGGCTTTGACATGATATTCAGCTTAACTGCCTATTGGCTTTGACATGATATTATATATTGCATTTTGTATTCAGCTTAACTGCCTATTGGCTTTGACATGATATTCAGCTTAACTGCCTATTGGCTTTGACATGATATTAGACATTGCATTTTGTATTCAGCTCAGCTGCCTATTGGCTTTGACATGATATTATACATTGCATTTTATATTCAGCTCAGCTGCCTATGGGCTTTGACATGATATAAGACATTGCATTTTGTATTCAGCTTAGATGCCTATTGGCTTTGACATGACACTAGACATTGCATTTGATATTTAGGTTAGCTGCCTATTGCCTTTAACATGACATTGCATTTGATATTTAGGTTAGCTGCCCATTGCCTTTAACGTGGAGTTCAGTATTTTTCCAAGCTCTGTTTTTGCACCAGAGAACCAAGATGTTTTGCTCTCACAGTAGACTAGACCTGATAAGAGAGAGTACATGGGCGTCGTTTCTCTTCCCTTGAGCTTGGGAACAGGAGTAGTCTTGGAGACCTGGCCAGTCTCCAAAAGGCTTGCTCAGTTTCCCAGGTCTGAGAGGAGGGGGCACACCTTTGTAACGAATGTAACAGGCTGCAGAGAGTGAGATTCGAATCTGCCGGACCTCGTGCTGGAGCTTGGCGCCAGCTGCCAGCTGCCAGCATCCCGTGTGGGTAGATGACACTCTTTCTCGCGGCTGACAGGGGTCATCAGCTTGCAGACCTTAGAAAGATGTAGCTGTAAATAGTTCCTACACGGTGAAGTATTTGTTTTGCTTTGCATTCAATATCTTATAAATATAACCTGCTGTGTATATTGCAAACTGATATATTTTGTTTGATTAACGCGGACTTGAAAGCTACTAATTCGTCATTCATATAACAACAATAAAAGTCTTCTTTGACCTCAGAAGTGCATTTCTGTTGTGTTATGTTAGTGCTTAGAAACTAAATAAGAGGAAAGCACTACAATTGGTACCAGAAGTGGGGTCGGTCATTAAGAGGTGATTAAGAAGGGGTTTGACGAGTTAGTAGATTTCTAAGTGCACACTTTAAAAGTGTAATTGTTTTTTGTTGTTTGGAGAATTACAGAAATTGTTTTCTGTTTGGAGAATCACAGTAGCACGGCAGACCATGTCTGAGAATACATGTGTTGATGAACTGCCTGATGGTGCTAAGAAAAACTGTGAATTGTTTTCTGTTTGGGGAATTACAGAAGAAAATGCATGTGTAGCTAAAATGCCTGATGTTGTTTTGAGAAATAATTCCCGTTGTATATATGTAGAAAACGTGTGTTTTGGAAGTAATGATGACAGAAAGGTCTGGATACCTTTATCTGCTTACAGAGAAATGCAGGAGAAATGTAGGAAGTTGGAACATGAAAATAGGAATTTACGTGAGCAAATTAGCCAGGATACGATAATTCAAAATAATGCTGAAAGTTATAAAAATGAAGAATCTTTCTTGTCCCATTCCAGTAATGAGGGGGTTAAGACAGCTCCGAGCTGCACTGAGTTTCCGTGTGAGCCAGGGTTTTTGGCAGCCAAAGTGCATTCCTTAACTGATAACACGGACGAGAGAGCTCAGAATGTGATTTATGAGTTACCATTGCAAAAACGAAGGATTTTAGAGCAAGACACCCCGAGTTTCATGAGCTTGTTTGATTTTTGGAAAAAGAATAGCCCTCATTTGAGAGAAATCCTAACACTTTTGTATATGGTCACTGTGAAAAATGATATGCAGCTGCGCGCTTGTGATTTGGCAAATGAAATAATGCAGACTTCAGGTTTCTGCGCAGTGCAAGAAGGAAAAACTGATGTACATTTAAATCATGAACAAGGAAAGAAAATAGTGCCCCTAGCTAGAATCATACAATGGATCTGGTACTTGCAAGACAGGGCTAGAGTACCACAGATAAAAGAATTATCAATGAAGTTGTGTGCACCATTTGAATTTGTGTCCACTGAAGATAAAAAGCATGTTTGTTTTACTAATGATTCATTGACTGAAATGTTGCTTTCTGGCACAGTAGAAGGAACAGAGTTGTATAATGTGTGTCAGATTTTAAAGCAAGAGCTACGTGAGATGTGTCATTTTTATGCTGATTTTTGGTTCTTTGATAATGTTTTAGCACCTAACTGGTTCAATTACCTTGCAGATGTTAATGAGAAAAATGCAGAGAGAGAAGTGTTCACCCAGAATTCTGCCTTAGTGGGGATGGCTATGTGGGTGCCCCAGAAATGTGAAAAGGCCACTTACAGGTGGGCAGAGATGAGAGAGATGCCCATTCCCCTAGATTTGATAAAAACTGTGCAGCATGCACAAAAGCAATCTGTCATGCAAGCAGTCACAGAGCAGTTGGGGAGAGGAAAGTTACCAGAACAGAAATGGCAAAGTGATCAGGTTTTAGGGAGAGTGATTGCTGCAAATTACCAAGGAAAAATCGAAATTATGCTGATACCTAGAAAAGAATCTGATTCATTCATACAAATTGGAGACAGAATGGCCCAAATTGGCGAAAATGCAGTGAATGGAGGTTTGGTAAAGAAGGAGTCTGCCTCAGCCCTTCTGACAGTGCAAGAAAAGGGGAGCTGTGGCGCAGCAGATAAAAACCTCAGTGCTGATGTGTGGGCTGACGCCCCAAGTGATCCTCCAGAACCTGCAGTGAATATAACAAAGGGCCCCAAAAACGTCCTGCTGATTATAAAACAGGGAAAGAAAGAGGAAGGGTGCAGTTTAAATGAAAAATGTTATTTGCAAGAAAAGTCATACTTGTTTCTTTTGCAGATCCGACCACGTTTCGCCACTGTCCCTGAGTGCGCTGTGTGGTCCCCCTTCCGGTGTGTGCGTGTGGGGTCGGGGAAGGGACCGAATCCCCAACCTGAACCTGGCTGAGTAAAGTGCCAGCACCATGGATCCATTTTGCGCAAACTGCGCCTTCAGTTCAAGTTCAACTTGTTTGCTGTGTTTTTTTTTTTTTTTTGCCTCTCGTTTGGAACTCTGACTTTTGCTTACCTTCCAGCAAACCTTTCAGGTGGACCGTGCACCTTTACATGAGTAGAACTCATGCCACATCAAATTGCTAACACTGTTGAATTAGAGACTCATTCAGAAAAAAAAAATTGCCCAGTCTTTTCTGTATAGATGTATCTGATGTGAAAGGTTATGAAATCAATGTGTTAATTCACTTCTATTGCTTTACAGGGATTGCTTTGATCATTGAAATTTGATTTGCTGATAATGTTTTTTTTTTGTGCTGATGTTTTTTGTTTTTGGTTTGACACAAGAGATATGTGAAACAAAAATTCATTGGTCAAAGGGTGGAATGTCCTGCCATTTGATAAAGTTTTGTTTTGACCAATGACTTTGTGTTTCACCACTGCGCATATTAGTTGCTCAATGTTCACCAGTAGCACATGGTATGTTTTGTTCAGTTGAGCCGCCTATTGGCTTTGACATGGCATTAGCCATTACTTTCTGTATTCAGTTTAGCCGTCTATGGGCTTTGACATTGCATTAGTCATTACATTCTGTATTGTGCCTATTGGCTTTGACATGGCATTAGCCATTACTTTCTGTATTCAGTTGAGCCGCCTATGGGCTTTGACATTGCATTAGCCATTACATTCTGTATTCTGCCTATTGGCTTTGACATGCTGTATCCAGTCTAGCCGCCTATTGGCTTTGACATTGCATGCCTATTGACTTTGACATGATGTATTCAATTTAGCTGCCTATTGACTTTGACATGCTATTAGATATTCTGCCTATGGGCTTTGACATGATATTATATATTGCATTTTGTATTCAGCTTAACTGCCTATTGGCTTTGACATGATATTCAGCTTAACTGCCTATTGGCTTTGACATGATATTAGACATTGCATTTTGTATTCAGCTCAGCTGCCTATTGGCTTTGACATGATATTATACATTGCATTTTATATTCAGCTCAGCTGCCTATGGGCTTTGACATGATATAAGACATTGCATTTTGTATTCAGCTTAGATGCCTATTGGCTTTGACATGACACTAGACATTGCATTTGATATTTAGGTTAGCTGCCTATTGCCTTTAACATGACATTGCATTTGATATTTAGGTTAGCTGCCCATTGCCTTTAACGTGGAGTTCAGTATTTTTCCAAGCTCTGTTTTTGCACCAGAGAACCAAGATGTTTTGCTCTCACAGTAGACTAGACCTGATAAGAGAGAGTACATGGGCGTCGTTTCTCTTCCCTTGAGCTTGGGAACAGGAGTAGTCTTGGAGACCTGGCCAGTCTCCAAAAGGCTTGCTCAGTTTCCCAGGTCTGAGAGGAGGGGGCACACCTTTGTAACGAATGTAACAGGCTGCAGAGAGTGAGATTCGAATCTGCCGGACCTCGTGCTGGAGCTTGGCGCCAGCTGCCAGCATCCCGTGTGGGTAGATGACACTCTTTCTCGCGGCTGACAGGGGTCATCAGCTTGCAGACCTTAGAAAGATGTAGCTGTAAATAGTTCCTACACGGTGAAGTATTTGTTTTGCTTTGCATTCAATATCTTATAAATATAACCTGCTGTGTATATTGCAAACTGATATATTTTGTTTGATTAACGCGGACTTGAAAGCTACTAATTCGTCATTCATATAACAACAATAAAAGTCTTCTTTGACCTCAGAAGTGCATTTCTGTTGTGTTATGTTAGTGCTTAGAAACTAAATAAGAGGAAAGCACTACAGACGCCCGATAAATTCAAATAGATCAATCTTAGATCTGTATGTTTCTCCTACATTAGCTGGGCAGAATCCCAACCCTTTGTTTAATAGAGAGATGGTGTCCTGAGATAGTGTGCTCATTTATAAGTTCACAATATTTATTTTCCCTGTTGAGGCACTGCCTATTTTCTTTTATCCCATGTCCTCGTTCTCATTCCTTTCTTTTCGCTTAGAGCTGTCTCCTCTTTTTCCTCTTCGTGCTTTGCAGGGGTATCCCTTCTCCAAGTTTGTTCTCGGTGTCCCCATTTGATTCTCTGTACTTCTCTTAAAAAAGATATAGAGTTATCTTTTATAGCTACTGTGTGGGCCGATGTTTCTTCTCCTATATCAGAATAGCTCTTGCTAGTTGGTGGGGTACTTAAAGAAATAGCCTCAGAGCTCTGTGATCCAGTCTCTGAGATACGTAACTTATTATCACCCCGTACTAAATGAGCATATCTTTTGGAAAAGGTAAAAACTCTGCCATTTCCATAATCTATCTCATCATGTCTCAATTATTTTACTTTCCTTTGCGTGACCTCATCTTGATGATTGGTTAATATTTCATTCAGTATTGCATAATTATTTTTCATTGCAAGAACACAAGCAACCCCAGAAAGGACCCTGATGCAGCAGAACCAAGACTGATTTACATATGGCAAGTCTCCGTCTAGAACGGCATAGTGGGTGAAAAAAATGTTTGGAATACAGCTCACAGCAATTGGCAGTGGCTGAGATTAATTCAATTATTCATTCCTTCATCTAGTTGTTTGTTGCAGTAGACACCCTAAGAGAGATGGGCATGCACAGACATAGGTCCTTTGCTCTCTATGAAGCAGAACTCAACCTATAGCTCACTGACAAAGCCTAACTATGTTGGAACCTGTCTGGGGTTGCTTGTGTTCCTGTCTAGAGGGGACTTGGTTTGGCAGTTCAGGCTGGACTGCTCCTATTGAAGAAGAATCAAGGCAGATTTGCATGTTGCAGATGCATGTCTAAAGTGGCATTGTGGGTGAAAAAAGATGGTTTGGAATGCGGTCCATCACCTTGTTGTTGGTTGTATGTCCTCGAGGAACCCACAGGATACACAGACTACACAGTGACCTGACAATGAGGACAGTCAAGTTGATAATCTGTATGCTTGTTTCCACAGTGATTTTTTTTGTCTACATGTGAAAGTGCTGTGTATTGCACATAAGGAGGAGGAAACATAATCTATAATCTAAAGAAGGTTCTCTTTGAAGACACTTATTCATCACAGTGAGCAAGAATCTTCAATAATACAGCTTTATCCCTCAGATGTTGGATGTCCTAAAAGTTCACTTCCTATTTGCAGGTGTCATGAAATGAAATATATTTGAAAGTGCACACAAATACCCGAAGGTGCCAAAGCGCCATGGATTATTGATCCCCTATGGAAACTTTGAACAGGTTTCATGATATGTTTCAAAATGTTTTATGGCTACAACTTACCTACTTCTGTAGACATGCTCCTCTACCCCACTGCCTTTCCTCCATCTTGATCAGAATTTCTGCTGTAAACCGTGTCCCTCCCCTACAGTTCAAAGAATAAATTTGCCTTACCTACCTACATTCATCCTGTAAACATTTATTTGCCTTGTGTTAACAACTGGTGGGGTTAGATGAATGGATCAATGAATATGGCTGCTGTAAACATGCAAAGCTTTTATGTAGCTGCTGGGGCGATACTGTCCTGTGCCTGATAAAAAGGAGTGTTCCCCTACCCTGAGAGTTCAACTGCATGTGAAACCAGTATCCTGGTAATATTTTGACCCTGGCATGAGGCTAAGCCAAACCCAGCATTTGCAAACGTCTTCCTTGACAATGGGAGATCCCATACCTCTCCTGCAACCTCGAGGGGCACACCAAGTAGGCAGTGGACTACTGTACATGCCCTGGGTGTATCACATTAAGAGGTTGTGGCAAATACTCTGTTTTGTTAATCTGTGATTTGACCAGTTCATTTTCTTGAGGTCAGTGACAGTGTGGTCTACTAACATCCCTTGTATGAAGTTTAACTGATATGTGTAGCACAGAAGCTTATAGTATGCATCTTATGTGTATGTGTATACAGTGTGAGTAGCACATGAATGGTAGAAGGACTCTGCATATGTGAGACTGAGGACATGGCCAGTAGGATCAATTTTTGATGCCTCTGGCTTAGCATGGCACATGACAGAGAAAGATTACGGTTTTTCCAGACAGTGGAATTGTATTCCCTACACATCAGTGGCTAGATGGTGGAAACTCAGCCACTGTAGTGAGGAGGATGCAGACAAGGTTCCCTTTGAAAATTCCAGGAGGGCCTTATTAGCAAGGGCTGCTGATTAGTTCTTCCAGAGCACTGTCATTTGGAAGATGGTCGGGAAGGAGTGAATCAGTAGTGTCTGTAGTTCTAGGCAGGGCCTGCCCTTTTGTAAGCCCCTTATTACTGCTTCATGAAGGTGATGACAGCCAAGTGCTGTTGCTGCCAAAATTGGTGCCCAGACACTTCAGCAGTGCCAATGTGCACACTCTGATAAGGACCAAGGGCCCAAGTGCTGCAGTCATCATTGAGATCGAGAACAGCCCGAGACCACAGCTGGTGAGCCTGCATCTCTTCTGCACTCGACCTAGTGAGGTCACAACTGCTCAGGAAGGTAAGTTAGCAACAGCTACAGTGCTGATAGCTCTGACATCACCACTGGGGGAGTGTTACTATTGCACACACCAGTCTCGCACTGCCAAGAATCCAGTGCTAATAGCAGGTAACTGTGTGGCAGAAGAACTGAGTACTATGAGAGACAGGAAAGTTGTCTGAAGTGTGTGTTACAAACTAAGACTCATTCCACACAAGTGTTACAGAAATGTCAAAACAAACCGAGCTACTTGGTGCATATAGGTCTAGGGGTAACCGAGTGCACCTGAGCCAAGCCAGTGTTGTGTCCTTGATCAGGTGCCAGGGACCACAGGCACTGGGAAACTCAGCAGAGTGGGGCACTAAAGAGTGTAACACCTAGAGGTACAAGCAGGATTATGACCCTGCATTGCATTTCCTTAACTGTGCTGTGGGATTTACATGCGTGTTTTAACTGAAAGGACTAGCACTGGACTGAATAGTACTATTACGTCTGTAAGTTGATTTTTAAGCTCTGAGCTCTTGTCCATTGCACCACCTTCCTGAGAAGCCTACGACTGCTAGTCCTCTCTGCTGTCCTAAAAAATCAAGCACAAAAAGGATTGTACTTGGCACAGTTTGCTGAGCCACAGTATGACGTATCTTAGGATGCCAGAGGCAAAGGACCTCAACCACCACAGCTGGGGACCAGTAGCCCCTGTCGGACCTGTGGCCCCCAAAGAAGGCCTGACAGCTGGTTTGTGGATTATCATTTAAGGGCCATGATAACCAGAGATGTCTGCTAATGCCATAGAGCATTGACTGTCCCATCCTAACAACTGACAGCCATAGTTTTGTTTTACTCAGTGCAGCGTAGTCAGTGCAGCCACCATAGTGTTGTACACAGTGATGGTGAATATTCAAATAAATAAGCCTTCTATAATAAGAAAATATGGACAGAATGTATCTCTACAAATCATGAATGAAAAAACTATTTTCTTAGGTGAGTAAATCGATATAAGAGAGATTGGGGTCTGTCAAATAATTCTAGGTTAGGGCATTCTGAAAAATGTATTGAAGGGAATTACAGAATATATTGGGACACATCAAGAGAAGGGCAGGTTATGTTCTCCATTTTTTAAATAGAATACATCAGAATATATAACTATGTTTTTTGTCTAAGTCAAAGGAAACATTTAATTGTTTCACCAAGTAACCCAGAGATTTTGGTGGATAGCCAGTAGTCACATTAACTACCGTGAAGTTGAATAATGCTACATGACAGAACCAGGACTGATCTGCCCACAGCTGTCGCCACCTGAGATTGTGGAAGTGTTATGAGGATGGTTTGAAAATACTTGTCGGTAAGGTTTTGCTTAGTCAGCAGATGAAGAATGGCGTTATTGAGAAGGTAAGCATGCAGTTTAATTTCATTTTCAGTTGCTTCTAACAAATGTATAGCTTCAAGGTGTTTGACTGAAGATACTTCAAAGCACAGATGTGCATCATTAACATGCTAGTTGCTGTAGTGCTCAGAGTGTCTTTCCATCCTACCTGGGGCTCTACATACTGAAGAGCACAGGTAATAGAATAGTTCAATTGGGCACTCTCTGTTGCACCAGGACAAGGGTGGAACTGGAGTTGCGATTTTGCTCAACTGGAAGAGAGAGTTCTTGAAATGAGTTGAACTAGGAAACTGATCTACTACTGAGAGCAATAACATTCTAGAGGGTGTTGACAAAAACGTTTTGGTCAATCATATTGAAGGTTACTGATATGTCAACCTGTTCTGGCAGACATACACCTTCGAAGCAACAACAAATTGCCTTGCATTTTCCCATATGCACCCTGGCAGAATTCCAATTGGGTTAGCAATACAGCTACTTGTACAGTGCTCAAGTTGTAGTAGTAGCTTCTTGGGAGAACAGCATATTGGGCAGTACGGACTGACAGCTGTAATGGCAGTTTTCATACAAAGGTTTCCGGTAGTGGGTGGGAGTAATCATTTAATAGGCACAGTGATCACACCAATTACTCACATCTTTGGATGGCCAAGGTGTAAAGGCAAATCAAGTGACTAGTTTCTCGTGGGAAGCTTGCATGTATTATTGTTATGAAGGTGCACATTTTATACACAGGTTTCTGAACTGTACTGAGAAAAGAGATTTACAATTTGTAAGCATATCTCTGGAAAGTGGACTCTCTAAGCAGTCATGGAGCATGTTGGAGAGAGAGTTAGAAAAACAAATCCTACATAATCTTAACTTGAACGTGGCCAGTTTCCTTTTTTATGTATACAGGACATCTTATAGATGAATAACTTAACTTAGATGGTACTTTTTTCTATTATTTCCTCAACGTTTATTTTTTCTATAGAGGCATATTTCTGCTCTAATTGTACCGGATTTCATAGTGCATTTTTCTTCACAATAACAAGACAATACACTTGCTTATATGTCCATTCTGACAGTTCCCCAGTTTAGATTGACAGATATTTGTTTTCCATGTTTAAAGATAAAGGATATTAGAAAGCCATGTGATCAATTGAATGAGACTAAGTGCTTTCTTCGAGGCAATGCTAGGATGTCTTGAGTGTAGTCTGAAATCCTGAAGAAATATGTGTTATGGTATATTCTGTTAACCGAATGAACTGTCATGAACAGTGACTTTGAGACCTGTTGTGTGCAGACTGAATTTTAGCTGCCTAGTTGTGGTGCTCTTTAGTACGGGCAATAAGAAACATAATGCAAATATGCCTAGGGGTTATTTGGGTCTATTGTTTTAAGCACACTCCCAAAGTTAACTTTTAGGCTTAGGGAAGGAAAGAACCAATAATGATTTGTTCTGTGACATTTAATTATGCCTTTACCAAGATCCGGAGAGGGTACAGATTACATTCCTACCCAGTGGCTATATAGCTATATCTCTAAAGACTTCAAGAGTGCACAGGTTCACCCAAAAGGAGGTCTGTCTCTTGCCTCTACGCTGCTAAACAGATTGAACCAGGGATCTGGAATTGAGGACTGATGCAGATTATCTTTAAAAAAAATGTCAGGTTTAAGTGGTTTACTGAATCTCAACAGGTTACGTCATCTTTGATCACTAGGGTGTTTATTCCACAGGACTGTCTCTAGTACACTACATGTGTTACCACAAGAAGAAGAGTGGTTAAATCTAGGAACAACTAAAGCCTCTGAGAGGATGAGAATAGAAAGCAACTAAGTCCATATTGAATAAAATGTTAGGCTAAGCAAGTAGCCATAGGGACCAAGGTTAAAGATTTATGGACAGAGGACTTTGAAAGCAATCCTTTTTGTATGGGTTGCCAATGGAGTAAACCAACGTTTTGGTAAAGTTTGTGAAGGTTGAAAATTGCACTAGAGGCAGTATTTTGGATATATAGCAGCCTGTTCAGGTTTTTAAAACTAGTGCCAAGAAAAATAAGATTGCAATAATCAATGTACGAAATAATGAAATCATTTATTAATGAGATTCTATGATTCAAAGAGAAAAAGGGAAAATACGACAGAGAATCAGCAGGTTCTGTGTGATGTGTGAGTGTGGACCATAGTTGTGTGGTAGGCAAATTAAATGATTTTCTGTTGTACCAGAAAAGTTATAGGTAGGCACTTAGTTGGTATATTCATGGTGCGGAGCTATGTTCTGAATCTCTTTTCTAGCCGGTGTTTCATTACTGAAAAAGGGGTTTATATGGAGTAAGAATACACATTATAGGTATGAGAAAAATACCAATTTATTTTTAAGGTTTCCATCACCAGACAGACACGGAAACTTCACTTTAAAAGCACTCTCATTCTGGTCATGTTACTAGAAGCTAGGAGGTGTTCCACACACAATCACCTGGTCCAAGTGAATTCTTGCACTGAGGAGGGGTGCTGAGATAATTCCCATCCTCTCCAATTTTACTTGCTGCTTATGCGATTTTTACTTCAGAATTAAGTTGCACTGCAGAGGCTCTTTTCAATTAAATTTGCAGGATTTCTTTGATCTTTTGTACCTATTTGTATCCCTAATCATAAGCAGGTGCAAAGCAGTTGAAACGATTTATTGACTCAGAAAGATTTTTGCAAATTCTGAGACAAATACTTCGGATGTCATCTACACACAAGCCTGGTGATTAGACCAGTCAGCATGGTTGTCAGGTCAAACTGCACTGGTAAGCCATCAATAATCCAAAGAAACATTTCTAAGAAAACAATTTCTCTAGTTGAAGGAAGAAGTCTCCCACACTGGCAGACTAAGTTCAACCCTATGTTACAACTCATGATGTACAGTCTTTTTAAGGACTATTTCTCAAAATTCTGACAATCAGTAAAGTTTGAATGAGATCACACACACTACCCAACTCTGACCCTTAAACACTACAATTCGTTTCAGACGTCAATTAGATGCGTTTCCCCTTGTTTGACTCTTAAGAAAGTGGATAAATCCTTATTTTTCTCTAATCGTCCAATAAAAATGAAACTGTTATCACTTCTGCAAGTTCAGACTAGTGACAAAACCCTGGTATTTGGTGAATTCTGTGCTTAGATGTGCAACGCACGAAATGCAACACGTCAAAACTTACAATTCAACCAACACCATTTTGCTTGAGTGTGCAAATACATCCTTTAAAGAACAGTATAAAACTCAATATGAGGTTAATGAAGATTGTAGCCTGCATGAGCGATCACGTGTCTTGCCTCTCCTGTAAGTAGCTGGAGAACCCTACAAAAATACAAACGTTTGAAATATTTCTGACTCAAACCACCTTTGAAGTATGGTGTACTAAGAATGTGAGTTACATGATGATGATCACAAACTGTGGCATATTATTCGGCGGACCTTTATCACAACTATGACATTCTGGTCTATTCCAGTGAATTCTCACTCCTCATGATTACCTGTAAGCTCGCATGGTGTTTTTATGTATGAGTCTACACGTTCATATTCAATGCATAAAGCACAACAGTATCGTGTTTTGTCTTTTCCATGGGGGGAACAGAGGCCCAAGATGCCAAACTATAATTAATCCACGTGGAATTGTCAAGCTTCCTTGAACTTGACACAATGGTATGCATCTTATTCTAACTTTGGTGCTATCATGCAATCCGACTGGGAATTTAAACTGTGCACGAAATGACTGAATGCACATCATGAACATTCAACAAAGACAAAGCATTGTTCACTATGGACTAAAATAAATTATTTGACATGATACTTGTCTGTATGTATTCTAGATAGCCTTTGAGAAAAATGTTCACTCTGGCATCTGTTATGGGACAACAAGCATGCTTTCCTGTGTTATTAAAGATATGTTGCTGATCGTTTAGAACACCAACAACTGAACACTGAGGCTCAAATGTACCACAGCGCAAACTCTGTGCTAAGCATTGCAAAGCAGAGCAAATGACACGGTCAATCAACTTTCCTGCACTTAATGTTTTGAAATAAAAAATTGGCCCTTGTGCCTTGCCAAACCTATTGTGTGCCACAGAAGGCCAACACCCATGGTAATTCATGCAAACACTACAAACTCCCCATGGTTTTGAAGCGAAACTCAATCATCTGAGATAGCACAAACTGAATATGTGTCAGAACCTAATGCCATGTTAAACGAGATGTAAACAAGGGTAAAGCCGCTGTTCACATACAAAACATATGCCTTATTAGTTCATTTTACACTAAAGCAAACATTCAAGATGGGTTGCTCTTCTGTGGGTGCCAGAGGGTTTCACCTGGGTACAACTCATGTGCCTTTGCAACATGAGGCCATGGGCAATAGGCAGTGAAGGGCATATAATTTTAAGTTTTATGTATTCTGGCAGTGAAAAACTCTTAAACTTGTTTTTCACTACTACAAGGCCTACCTCTACCATGAGATAACATTGGAGTTGACTTATTACAATTTAAAAGTGTAATTTCCAAATGGAAAGAGATAATTCTTTTAAGTTTGGTTTCTCTGTAATCATAATTTAAAATCCTAATTTATGGTAAAGTCAGATTTTAAATTGCAATTCTGAAAATGCCACTTTTAGAAAGCTGGCATTTTCCTACTTTAGCCATTTGGTGCACCACATGCCTGGGGGGGTGACAGATGGGCTTTGTGTATTTCCCATAGACAGCTTCACACAATGGGATCTTACATGTGACTTTATGGGCCATCCTGCCAGGATGCGAGGGAGGAGATGGACTCAGCCTCACTTACACCTGAATACGCTGTGTCCTGTCTTCACACTCAATGGGCTGCATACCCTCTGTTGTGAGTCTGGAACCAGGACAGAAAGAGAGGACATATGTGCACTTGAAGGGCATGTTTTTAAGGTCTCCCCACTTCAAAGGCACCACTGGGTATAAGTACTGGACCTCAGACACCACAACTTCAGTACACTACTGGACGTGTGGATACTCTGCCAGGAAGGATGTCTTCTGTGCTGCTGAAGGACTGCCACTCTGCTGGACTCCTGCTTTGCTGACCTGCTGCCCACTACCCTCTACCTGGGTGAGAATGACTGGACTTGCATCACTTGAACCCAGATTGACTCCAAGGGGATAGATGGGAGGTCTTCTGATCTTACATCTCAGGGACATAAAAGACATCCAACTATTCTGCTTCTGCACCTGGACTCTGCCATCTGTGAGTCTGCCCTGCCAAGTGGTGCCTCTCCAGTCCTGGACCCTTGGAAGTGGGACTAAGGTGCTCCCAGTGGAACTGATGCATTCTCTCTGTTGAACAATGCATCCCTGAGAAGAACCAATGCATATCCTCAACTGAGTGGCACATCCTCGAGCAGAACCAACACATAACAGATGCTGTGTGGACTGGACCAGTCGCATTGAGGACCCATCGCAAAAGACCTGCATTACCACCACATCCCCCCATCTTGGGTTCAATGCATCACCTTTAGAACTGATGCTGTGTCATGCTTTTCCCAGCACAAGATCTTTGAATGTCCTGTCAACAGCAGCCTTGACAAGGATGCCAAAGCTCTGCATTGCAGCCTTACTGCTCATCAGAACTGGAGCATTGCCTCGATTGCGCAATGCATGCTCAACACCAGCTTTCACATCTCAAGCTTTATCGGGAGGATCCATGATGTGAACACAGCAGGACCTTGAACCGCAGCCTTGCCATATATCGGAACCGGCGCATTGCCTCAGCCTCTTCGAAGGGGATCCCAGCAACGTTCCGCAACCAGGATTTAAAGTACTTATTTTCAGGGGGCCTAACTTGGTTCCTGTAGCCAGTCTGTGCTCCTTCGCGGTCAGCCTGAACTTTTGTCTATGTTATGGTCTGGCGCAACCAGATATCCCCAATAGCGCTTTGTGTCTCTTGGCACTATTTTTACTTAAAACTTTGAAATTCAATAGCTCTGGTTCTACTAATTGGATTTTTGTGATTTTGGTCATTTTTTAAATCAAAATCTACTGTGTTTCTCTAACCTTGTGTGGAACCTTTTTGTAGTGTTTTCATTGTTTAACTGTTTGAAGTGTTACACAAATACTTTAAACACTGCCTCCAAGTTAAGCCTGACTGCTCTGTGCCAGGCTAACAGAGAGTGAGCAAAGATTAATTTAGGGTTTGCCTTTAACTTACCTGACTAGGACTGTGGTTGCTGTTTGACCAGGGATGATACCCCAGTCAACCAACGGCCCAATTTCTGACAGACCATAATATTTCATTTCCTCCTATACGACACTCAGGCTCATCAGTCTTTGGCACTCTTTTTCAAACATTGGTAGAGCTTGTATCTACTAAGGGAGTGGATGGGGTGTATCAGGCTTAGTAGGTCTCCAAATTCTAGGCATTTGGTACTTGGGCCCAAGAAAGACACTTAGGATTCTTGTCTGCACACCTGACCACTGGTACACTTTGATCATCCCTTTACCTTTGCTAAAGAAGCTGGGCATTCTCTTCAACTGCAACCTTAGCTTTATTTTCTTATGTAAACATAGACCTATCTTCCCTTTTACTCTCCTAAGGATTGGACTATGCAAGTGTGCTACTGGTGGGTACAGCAAAGTATCACACTGAGGAATTACAGAAATGTAAAACTTCAACCTCTTGGAAAATCATGGCAGTGGAGAAACATCAACATACTAAAGGCAGCTAAAAACCCCAGAGTTGCCCCCCCCCCCTCCAATAAAGCAGATCAAAAAATAAAAATGTGCATTGGAACCCTTTTATGCACCGATGATTATTAACTTGGTTGTATTTCAATTTTCCTATTGGCTGCCAGTACAATAGCTGGGTCATGCATTCTAGTCCCAGAGAAACAGTCTCAGAGTATTCCTTAATTTTCAGAAGAGTTCTTGATGCTTTGGCATAGGAAGAACACAATATGGTGCATTTTTTGGACTATGCAGGAAGTAGACTGAACTGCGGGGTCATATCTATTTCTAAACTCCACTGTGTGTGTCACTCTCCCTTGGCTGAATCAGAATCAGTTTTCCCCATCCAAGAGGCCCTGGGTTTATGTTTTAAATCTATACATTGGTGTGAGTACTCATTCAACAATGTTTCTTACTTTTGCATATAGAGATACTCTATGCTCCTAACTTGATACATCTTTTAGTAGTGTATGTATGTTATTCATAGTATTTCCCCAAAGTTTATTGCTGGTGGCTAATATGCATAATAGGTTGTTGGAGCTATTATTCCTTTTTGAAATGCTGTTACTTTAATTTGTTTTGTGTTACTGATGCACATTTACTGCTAATCTCCTTTATGAATTGTAGGGACTGCCTTACTGTCATTATTCATTCCAAGCAATCACATCTTACAGTTAGTTTTGACAAAAAAATTATTCTGTACTTATCTGGGTTTAGGTTCTTGTTGCTGATTTCCTTAAAAAAATGTGTCACAATCAGAGGTAAGGAGTCAGTACTCAAAACCTTTTATGCCAAAAATGGCCAAGTCATGGTGTGATGGATGCAAACAGCATGTCTCAATGACCTGGGTTTATTGGTTAATCATCCTCCTTATCAAGGCTTAACATTCACACAAAAAAATAACAGGCAGACACAATGACAATCTACAAGGAGTTGAGATTTCTGTAGGCATTACTCCCTTATTGAGAAATATAGTTCACATTGTACATTCTAAAATTAGCTTTAAAGATAATTTGTGCTAAATTATATCTGTGAAAGAGTAATACATGAGATCATATTGCTGCTAAAAGTTCTAAACCATTGCACCTGCTCAATGTTTGAGATATTCCTTATTTACAGTGTTCTACTTGCCTGCAAATTTGTTGGCTTGATTGAGCAACTCGACGCAGGCATGCATGTCTGCAAAAGCACGGATTCCTAGGCAGTTGGTGGCATGAAGCTGGGATTCCAAGAAGTCACAGCAGGTCTTCTTCACATCATGCAATTGCAGCAGGCCAGCTGCTGGCAGAAGTACCTGAAACAAAAGATATCTACAAATGTAAAACCTGCAGGTACTTTTGGACATACAAAATAGCTCTTTCAAAGACTTGGAATCAGAAATGCACATCTCTTCCACATGACTTAAAGCTCAAGAGTCTCCAGTGAGCCATGGCTGGGCATTCGTGTCCATTAGAAGGGTGGAGGAGAGCATTGCTCTGCTGCATGATACCAGACAAAATCATCAATACAAATAGACCAATTAGAATTCATTAGCATAAACACCCAGATTAGAATATGGTTATTCATTGATGTGACCTCACAATAAAGGTTAGGCAAAGGCTTTCTCATCTCCTTTCTCCTACCACTTCCAGGTCTCCACAGATCAGAGAGAGATAGAAAAATGCCAGCTCACATAGCTGTGGCAGCTGTCTTCTTTTCTATGAACCAAGTCTCTGATGACCTAAGCTGAGGGGAATGCAGCCAAGAAGGCAGCCAAGTGGCTCTCACAGGGGTTCTGTGAGTTCAGTGATGGCTCGCCGCTCTCAATGTGGGAGCAGACAGCTTGGCTTTTGACATGGGAAGATGTGGGTTTGTGTTAAGGATGGTAGGGGGTGATGCCAGGAAATCAGGTTAACTTTTCCAGTTTGGACAGGGGGGTGCGGAGGTGAATATGGTGGTTGGGGAAATCAGGTATTGTTTTGGATACAATATGTCTGAAAGAAACCAGGTGAGGGTGTACCTAGAGTGTGGTGTGGGTGGAAGGAGGCCTGATATTGTTTTTGTTATATTTGGTGGTGAGTAGAGCCGGAGATTTTCAGAGGGTAAGAGGTGTGGGTGGCAGAAGGCATGGTAAGTATTTGCAATGGGAAGAGGGTATATGTCAAGGGTGGTGAGTGTAAGTGCAGGATACCAGGTTTTTTAATAAAAATAAATTCTGCAAGCTCCCCATTATTCTTATTCCCAGATGTATACATTGGAACAGGGTTGGGTGATCTGTGATGCGGAGGCATATGAAACATAAAATTCTAAATGGGTAAAATTGAATTACAGTGATGGTTTTCACCTTGGAGGTCTGTGTGACACCATAGAAAATACAAGCTTTTCTCTTTTTGTCTATTTGGCATCATTTTGAGCTCCTCAGTGAAAACATTCCTGTAATTCAATGCTAACCATATATACTTATTATATATATATATATATATATATATATATATATATGGAAAATGTCACTTACCCAGTGTACATCTGTTCGTGGCATGAGTCGCTGCAGATTCACATGCTGTGCACAGTCCGCCATCTGGTGTTGGGCTCGGAGTGTTACAAGTTGTTTTTCTTCGAAGAAGTCTTTTCGAGTCACGAGACCGAGGGACTCCTCCCACTTCGATTCCATTGCGCATGGGCGTCGACTCCATGTTAGATTGTTTTCCCCGCAGAGGGTGAGGTAGGAGTTGTGTATGTTAGTAATAGTGCCCATGCAATGGAATGAATACGTATGTACATAATAAAGGTTAAAGTAATATATTTACAAATGTACAAATGTTCAAGATCTACTTCTAAACGGCTACAGGCTCCCGGGGAGGCGGGTGGGCGCATGTGAATCTGCAGCGACTCATGCCACGAACAGATGTACACTGGGTAAGTGACATTTTCCGTTCGATGGCATGTGTAGCTGCAGATACACATGCTGTGCACCGACTAGTAAGCAGTTATCTCCCCAAAAGCGGTGGTTCAGCCTGTAGGAGTTGAAGTAGTTTGAAATAATGTTCTTAGTACAGCCTGACCTACTGTGGCTTGTTGTGCAGTTAACACATCTACACAGTAGTGCTTGGTAAATGTATGAGGCGTAGACCATGTTGCTGCCTTACATATTTCGTTCATTGGAATATTTCCTAGAAAGGCCATGGTAGCCCCTTTCTTTCTGGTTGAGTGTGCCTTTGGTGTAATAGGCAGCTCTCTCTTTGCTTTAAGATAGCAGGTTTGAATACACTTAACTATCCACCTAGCAATGCCTTGTTTTGAAATTGGATTTCCTGTATGAGGTTTTTGAAAGGCAATAAATAGTTGTTTTGTTTTTCTAATTAGTTTCATTCTGTCAATGTAGTACATTAGTGCTCTTTTGATGTCTAATGTATGTAGTGCTCTTTCAGCTACAGAATCTGGTTGTGGGAAGAACACTGGCAATTCTACTGTTTGATTTAAGTGGAACGGTGAGATAACCTTTGGTAAAAATTTAGGATTTGTTCTTAGAACAACTTTATTTTTATGTATCTGAATAAATGGTTCTTGTATGGTAAATGCTTGAATCTCGCTCACTCTTTTTAGAGATGTGATGGCAATCAAAAATGCAACTTTCCACGTTAAGTATTGCATTTCACAAGAATGCATGGGCTCGAAAGGTGGACCCATGAGTCTTGTTAAGACAATGTTGAGGTTCCATGAAGGAACATTTGGTGTTCTTGGTGGTATGATTCTCTTTAAGCCTTCCATAAACGCTTTAATGACTGGTATTCTAAATAGTGAAGTTGAATGCAAATGTAGTAAGTATCCTACTATATCTTTTGGAGATGCGTGTAATGGCTGAATTTGATTATTCTGGCAGTAATACACAAATCTTTTCCACTTGTTTGCGTAGCAGTGTCTAGTGGTAGGTTTCCTAGCTTGTTTTATGACCTCCATACATTCTTGTGTGAGGTGCAAGTGTCCGAATTCTAGGATTTCAGGAGCCAAATTGCTAGATTCAAAGATGCTGGATTTGGATGTCTGATCTGTTGTTTGTGTTGTGTTAACAGATCTGGTTTGTTGGGTAGTTTGACATGAGGTACTACTGACAGGTCTAGTAGTGTCGTGTACCAAGGTTGCCTCGCCCATGTTGGTGCTATTAGTATGAGTTTGAGTTTCTTTTGACTCAACCTGTTTACTACATATGGAATGAGAGGGAGAGGGGGAAAAGCGTATGCAAAGATCCCTGACCAGTTCATCCATAGAGCATTGCCTTGGGATTGATCTTGTGGGTACCTGGATGCGAAGTTTTGGCATTTTGAGTTTTCCTTTGTTGCAAATAGATCTATTTGAGGTGTTCCCCAAATTTGAAAGTAATTGTTTAGTATTTGGGGTGAATTTCCCATTCGTGGGTTTGTTGGTGATCTCGAGAGAGATTGTCTGCCAACTGGTTCTGAATCCCTGGAATAAATTGTGCTATTAGGCGAATGTGGTTGTGAATCGCCCAATGCCATATTTTCTGTGTTAGGAGGCACAACTGTGTCGAGTGTGTCCCTCCTTGTTTGTTTAGATAATACATTGTTGTCATGTTGTCTGTTTTGACAAGAATGTATTTTTAGGTTATTATGGGTTGAAATGCTTTTAGCGCTAGAAATACTGCTAACATTTCCAAGTGATTTATGTGAAACTGTCCCTGATGTATGTTCCATTGTCCTTGGATGCTGTGTTGATTGAGGTGTGCTCCCCACCCTGTCATGGAAGCATCTGTTGTTATGACGTATTGTGGCACTGGGTCTTGGAAAGGCCGCCCTCGGTTTAAATTTGTACTGTTCCACCATAGAAGCGAGACGTATGTTTGGCGGTCTATCAACACCAGATCTAGAAGTTGACCCTGTGCTTGTGACCATTGTGATGCTAGGCACTGTTGTAAGGGCCGCATGTGCAATCTTGCGTTTGGGACAATGGCTATGCATGAAGACATCATGCCTAGTAGTTTCATTACCATTCTGACTTGTATCTTTTGTGTTGGATACATGGCCTGTATTACTTTGTGAAATGTTTGAACCCGTTGTGGACTTGGAGTGGCAATCCCTTTTGCTGTGTTGATTGTCGCTCCTAAGTATTGCTGCGTTTGACACGGCAAAAGGTGTGACTTCGCGTAGTTGATGGAGAAACCTAGCCTGTGAAGGGTTTGTATGACATATTTTGTGTGCTGTGAACACTGTTTTAGCGTGTTGGTTTTGATTAACCAGTCGTCTAAGTACGGGAACACATGTATTTGCTGCCTTCTGATATGTGCAGCTACTACTGCCAGGCATTTTGTAAAAACTCTTGGCGCAGTTGTTATTCCGAATGGCAACACTTTGAATTGGTAATGTATTCCTTGGAATACTAACCTTAGGTATTTCCTGAGTGAAGGATGTATTGGTATATGGAAATACGCATCTTTTAGATCTAATGTTGTCATGTAGTCTTGCTGTTTGAGCAGTGGGATTACGTCTTGTAACGTGACCATGTGAAAGTGGTCTGATTTTATGTAGGTATTTAGTGTTCTGAGATCTAGTATTGGTCTCAGAGTTTTGTACTTTTTGGGTATTAGAAAGTACAGTGAGTAAACTCCTGTCTTTTTTTGTTGAATTGGTACTAATTCTATTGCGTCCTTTTGTAGCAATGCTTGAACCTCTAGTCCTAGAAGATCTATATGTTTTTTTGACATATTGTGTGTTATCGGTGGGACGTTTGGAGGGAATTGGCGAAATTCTATGCAATAACCATGCTGGATAATTGCTAAGACCCAAGTGTCTGTTGTTATTTCCTCCCAAAGTTTGTAAAATTGGCTTAGTCTTCCCCCCACAGGTGTTATGTGATGGGGGTGTGTGACTTGTGAGTCACTGCTTATTTTGAGGTGTTTTGGGGCCTTGGAATTTTCCTCTATTTTTTGGGAATTGGCCCCCTCTAAATTGCCCCCGAAAACCTCCCCTTTGATATTGACCCTGGTAGGTAGGCCTTGTTTGTGAGGTTGTGGTTTCTGTGGGTTGACTTCGAAACCCTCCCCTAAAAGGTGTTTTCCGAAATGTGCCTCTGCTCTGCGGGGAGTAGAGTGCGCCCATGGCTTTAGCTGTATCGGTGTCCTTTTTGAGTTTTTCGATGGCAGTGTCTACCTCCGGCCCAAACAATTGCTGTTCATTAAACCGCATATTGAGCACAGCCTGCTGGATTTCCGGTTTGAACCCAGAAGTGCGCAGCCATGCGTGCCTTCGTATTGTGACTGCAGTGTTTATTGTCCTTGCAGCTGTATCTGCTGCATTCATGGAAGACCGTATCTGATTATTTGAGATACTTTTTCCCTCTTCCACCACCTGTTGCGCTCTTTTTTGGAACTCCTTGGGTAAGTGTTCGATGAAATGTTGCATTTCATCCCAATGAGCCCTGTCGTATCTTGCCAAAAGTGCTTGTGAATTGGCAATACGCCACTGATTTGCTGCTTGTGCTGCAACCCTTTTTCCCGCAGCATCAAATTTGCGGCTCTCCTTGTCTGGAGGTGGTGCGTCGCCTGAGGTATGAGAGTTAGCTCTCTTACGAGCTGCCCCCACAACTACTGAGTCTGGTGTTAGTTGTGTTGTAATATATATTGGATCTGTGGGAGGTGGCTTATATTCTTTCTCCACCCTTGGAATTATGGCTCTGCCTTTAACTGGATCCTGAAAAATTTGTTTTGAATGTCTTAGCATTCCTGGGAGCATGGGAAGGCATTGATACTGGCTATGGGTGGAGGATAGGGTGTTAAAGAGAAAGTCATCCTCAATTGGTTCCGAATGTAAGGAGACATTGTGAAACTCGGCTGCCCTTGCGACCACCTGTGTATAGGATGTACTGTCCTCAGGTGGTGACGGTTTTGTAGGATAAGAGTCTGGGCTATTGTCAGACACTGGAGCATCGTAGAGGTCCCATGCATCGGGATCATCCTGACTCATTGTGGTATGAGCTGGTGAGTGCATCAGTGGTGGAGTTGTTGCTGGTGATGCATGTATTGATGGTGGTGGAGACGGTGGTGGGGTTGTTTTCCTTGCCACCTTTGCTTGTGGTTGCTTGTCCTTTTGTTGAAAGGCAAGTTTCCTTTTTATTTTGATTGGGGGAAGAGTGGTTATCTTCCCTGTGTCCTCATGAATATGAAGCCGTCTTTGCGTGTAGTCAGGCTCTACAGCTTGAAGCTCCTCTCCAAATCTGTGTAATTGGGAGGTTAATCCTTGTTCCTCTGTACAGGAACTAGTTTTCGGCTCCGAGGCTGGCTGATTCGGAACCGAAACCTTTTCGGAAGTCTTTTTAGGCTCCGAAGAAACCTTCTTTGTTTTCGGCGTGGTGTCTCGGTGCCGAAATTCTTCGGTGCCGCTGTCTCTGTGCCGAAGTTTCTCGGAGCCGCTGTCTCGGCTCCGAGGTTGCTGTGTGGCGGTATCTCGACCGGAGTCGGATGACTTCGACACCAGCATGCCCTTTTTCGGTGCCTTGGATGGGTCACCTATTTTTCGGGTTAAGCCATGGCCTGTTGGCGGTGGCGTCCCCTGGGCTTTTGTAAACTTCTCGTGAGTCTTGATTTTCGACGTCTTACTCACGGTTTTGGTTGTTTCTTCGGCGTCGAGTTCTTCCGAATCCGACTCGTGGACGGAGAAAGCTTCTTCTTCCTCCTCGAAACGATCTTGACCTGTCGGCGTGGACGCCATTTGTAGTCTCCTGGCTCTTCGGTCTCTCAGCGTCTTCCTCGACCGGGGGACAAGCACAAGTTACAGACCAGATGGTGATCCGTATACAGATACTTGTGATGGCATTTTGGGCAGAAGCGGAATGGGGTCCGTTCCATGAGCCTTGAAGTCGCACGTGGCCGGGCCGACCAGGCCCCGACGGGGGATCGAAAAAACCCCGAAGGGCCACCGGAGCTCTTCAAAATTCGGTGTCGATTTGTTCTAACTAACCCGATACCGAACGCAAACAATACCGACGTTTTTTTCCGAGATTCTAACTAACTTTCCGACCCGAAACACGGAGCGAAAAGGAACACGTCCGAACCCGATGTCAGAAAAAAAACAATCTAACATGGAGTCGACGCCCATGCGCAATGGAATCAAAGTGGGAGGAGTCCCTCGGTCTCGTGACTCGAAAAGACTTCTTAGAAGAAAAACAACTTGTAACACTCCGAGCCCAACACCAGATGGCGGACTGTGCACAGCATGTGTATCTGCAGCTACACATGCCATCGAACATATATATATAACCTACTGGTGGTTGCCATTAGGTAGTTCTAGTTAGGACCTAGGGCCACATGTACAAACTTCAGGTTATGCGACTCGCGAAACCTGATGCACAACAGTGTCAATGACACTGTTTGTGAATCCAAATGGGGTCGTAAATGACCTACCTCATGAATATGAGTGCTAACTGCAATTGTTTTGCGACCGCATTTGCGGTCACAAAACAATCATACATGGGCCTGCAACTCGCAATTAGGAAGGGGACACCCCTTCCTAATGGCGACTCGCAAACCCTTTTTACGATTTGGTAAATAGATTACCGAATAGCAAAAATGGGTCTGTACATTCCAAATAGCATTTACCACGTCGCAAATGGCCCGATTCGCCGTTTGCGACGTGGAAAATGCTTTGTACATGTGGCTCCTAGTTTCGTAGGATAAGCATTTTTTGTTTTGCTAATAACTTGCAGTTGATTGACAAACCGCCATGAAATTTTCTAAACTAGTGTCCTGATCATTTCAGCTTCTGTCTGAAAACGTTTGGGGTGATACGCCAAGTGGGGGATGTGAAAAGGGTGTGGCCGAAAACGTGTTCCCCATGCAGTTTCCCATAAGGATTTTAGACACTACTACAGCCCAAACAGCTGAACGGAATTACACCAAATTTGGCAGCAAGCTAGATCTTGGTCCAGAAAGATCTCTTGTTGTGATTTGCTGTAAATCTATTCAGTAGTTTTGGAGATATTAAAGAAAAAAGACATTGGTACTCTAGGCACGCAGATCCGACAGATCTCATGCTGAGATGTCATTGTCTGTTAACTCTTCAACCATAATGCAGAACTTATACTCTAAAATTTTCTGAGGATTTACAACACATAGAACTTCTGCTTCTCTGCCATGAAGGCCCTCTTTACAAGTAGTGTGGAGTTTGGTACAGGGATACAGAAGGGTCAGAAAAGGATATGGTATTGATGGGTCCAAGCATTATTTACCACAATTCCAGCCTGCATTTGTGCATCAAATTATAGTGATTATGTGTTTTCCCCAGAATCTGAATATCTGCTTAGACTCAAAACATCAACCAACAGAGTTATCTTGCCATTATTATTATTATTATCCTCTGAAAAATGCTGGGCCCACAAAAATGTCTGCAGGCTGCCCTTGTCTCGCCTCAGCCTGTCATGAAAATGGTGTCTCGCCTCCACCCTTCCCCCTGAACTTGGAGCATGGTGTGCTAGCACCGGTTGCACTGGCCTAAGCCCAGCACTGCAGACAGCCCTGTGTTATTAGGTCTAGAATTATCAGGTACAGTGTCTCCAGGCATGGTAATTTTGGGCCCACACAGACTCACAATTTTGAGCTACTGAATTTCAAGCAGAGTTATCTCTCTGGGTGAAATGTCACAACTCATAATGATGGCCTACGTAGATATGTTTGTAAATGACCTTAGCGTTAATCATATGAGAGTGGTCAGATATGACCATTGAAACCTGTTCATAATCGGTTCTAATTTTTCTATGTGTGTGTACATTGTACTCACTTATTAGTTACCATCTATTTTGGTTAGTCATCGTAGTCTTGGAAAAGATGTATTTTAACTGAGGGCTGGGAGAGGCGGTGAAAAACCAGAAATTGTCCTACCTCCATCGTTTCCCAGGTTCTCCTCAGTCTGCTGCTTGCTGCAGTATGCTGGTTGAGTGTCAAACTCCTGGGAAGCGAGGTATAGCCTTAGCATTTACATTACCTTTATGCATCCTCAATGGTTCACCATTGGTTGGTTGGTGCATGGATTGGCCATGTTCCTTCTAGACACCTGACCCTTTAAGTTGTCTTGTAGAGGAATGTAGACTTTGTCATTATTTTTGTACTCTTTCATCCTTCTCTGTTAATATTATCTGGTATTTTCTTTAGATGTTTCAATGGAAAGATATGTGGTATCCAGCTTGAATTTGAAGAGCTGAATTTTTACAGCAAGCAGACAACAGGTTCAACCTCCCGAATAATGAAGCGCTATTCTACCTAGGCTGGCATACACATGTGGATGCTTGCACTATGCCCTCCCTTGAGGTACACTTTTGGCCGCAAGGTTGCTAGTTATGCATTATTAAGCTAGTGTTAGCAATTGAGGTGATTACTTTCCACTTCAAGACTACATTCAGTATTTCAGATTGTGTTTTCAAACTACAAGCCTGAACTGGGAATCCGAAGTCATTCATGACAATAGGGAGGCATGTAAGAATTTGGGTGTATAATATGATACATCTGTGGGGCCTTATCATGGAATACACTTGCAAAAACTGTCTTGGGTGCAGTCAGGCTTGTTAGTATCACCTTTAGCTCAACGCTGAGTAGCTGTGGCTTCAAGCTGCATGGCCTAGCAAAGGAACTTAGAGAAAAGCATTTAAATCAAATCAAATCAAATCATTAACATTTATAAAGCGCGCTACTCACCCGTGCGGGTCTCAAGGCGCTAGGGGAAAAAGGGGGGGGTTATCGCTGTTCGAACAGCCAGGTCTTTAGGAGTCTCCGGAAAGCGGAATGGTCCTGGGTGGTCCTGAGGCTGGTGGGGAGGGAGTTCCATGTCTTGGCCGCCAGGAAGGAGAAAGATCTCCCACCCGCCGTGGAGCGGCGGATGCGAGGGACAGCAGCGAGTGCGAGGCCAGAGGAGCGGAGGAGGCGGGTGGGGACGTAGAAGCTGAGGCGTCTTTTGAGGTATTCCGGTCCCTTGTCGTAGAGGGCTTTGTGTGCGTGGGTGAGAAGTCGGAAGGTGATCCTTTTGCTGACAGGGAGCCAATGCAGGTGTCTCAGGTGTGCGGAGATGTGGCTGCTGCGGGGTATGTCGAGGATGAGGCGGGCCGAGGCGTTTTGAATGCGTTGCAGGCGATTTTGGAGTTTGGCTGTGGTCCCGGCATAGAGGGTGTTGCCGTAGTCCAGGCGGCTCGTGACGAGGGCGTGGGTCACGGTTTTTCTGGTGTCGGCGGGGATCCAGCGGAAGATCTTGCGGAGCATGCGGAGGGTGAGGAAGCAGGCGGAGGACACGGCGTTGACTTGCTTGGTCATGGTGAGAAGAGGGTCCAAGATGAAGCCGGGGTTGCGGGCGTGGTCTGTGGGGGTCGGTGCGGTGCCGAGGGCCGTGGGCCACCAGGAGTCGTCCCAGGCGGACGGGGTGTTGCCGAGGATGAGGACTTCCGTTTTTTCAGAGTTCAGCTTTAGGTGGCTGAGCCTCATCCAATCTGCGACGTCCTTCATACCCTCTTGTAGGTTGGTCTTGGCGCTGGCGGGGTCCTTGGTGAGGGAGAGTATAAGTTGGGTGTCGTCGGCGTAGGAGGTGATGATGATGTCGTGCTTGCGTACGATGTTGGCGAGGGGGCTCATGTAGACATTGAAGAGTGTCGGGCTGAGTGATGAGCCTTGGGGTACGCCGCAGATGATCTCGGTGGGTTCTGAGCGAAATGGAGGGAGGTAAACTCTTTGGGAACGGTTTGAGAGGAAGGAGGCGATCCAGTCCAGGGCCTGGCCTTGGATCCCGGTGGAGCGGAGGCGGGTGATTAGGGTGCGGTGACAGACGGTGTCAAAGGCAGCCGAGAGGTCGAGCAGAATGAGGGCGACTGTTTCACCGTTGTCCATCAGGGTTCTGATGTTGTCAGTGACTGAGATGAGGGCGGTTTCAGTGCTGTGGTTGGTTCGGAATCCGGTTTGTGAGTGGTCGAGCAGGTTGATGTCTTCCAGGAAGGTGGTCAGCTGTTTGTTGACGGTCTTCTCTATTACTTTGGCTGGGAAAGGCAGAAGAGAGATGGGGCGGAAGTTTTTTAGGTCGCTCGGGTCAGCCGTAGGTTTCTTTAGTAGGGCGTTGACTTCGGCGTGTTTCCAGCATTCGGGGAAGGTAGCAGAAGAAAAAGAAGAGTTGATGACGGTCTGGAGGTGCGGGGCGATGATGTCGTCGGCTTTGTTAAAGATGAAGTGCGGGCAGGGGTCCGAAGGGGCGCCGGAGTGGATAGAGTTCATGATGGATTTGGTTTCTTCCGTGTTGATGTGGGACCAGTTGTTGAGGGTGATGGCCGTGGATGCCGGTTCGGTGGTGTATGGTTGGGTCTGGTGTCCGAAGCTGTCGTGGAGGTCGCTAAACAGTACCAAACAACAAAATAAAAAAGTCACACAACATGAAAGAATCAGGACCCTATGTTATAAAAAATGGAATATATTTTTATTAAATTTTAGAGACATTGATTCACAAAATGCACTGGATGGTTACGGAGATACAGATTTGGGAAAATATTGGTGGTCATTCCAACCCTGGCGGTCCATGACCGCCGGGTTGGAGGACCGCGGGAGCACCGCCGACAGGCCGGCGGTGCTCCAATGGGCATTCCGACCGCGGCGGTAAAGCCGCGGTCGGACTGGCAACACTGGCGGTCTCCTGCCAGTGTACCGCCGCCCATTGGAATCCTCCAAGGCGGCGCAGCTAGCTGCGCCGCCGAGGGGATTCCGACCCCCCCTACCGCCATCCAGTTCCCGGCGGTCCGCCCGCCGGGAACCGGATGGCGGTAGGGGGGGTCGCGGGGCCCCTGGGGGCCCCTGCAGTGCCCATGCCACTGGCATGGGCACTGCAGGGGCCCCCGTAAGAGGGCCCCTAAATGTATTTCACTGTCTGCTTCGCAGACAGTGAAATACGCGACGGGTGCAACTGCACCCGTCGCACAGCTTCCCCTCCGCCGGCTCGATTCCGAGCCGGCTTCATCGTGGAAGCCTCTTTCCCGCTGGGCTGGCGGGCGGCCTGAAGGCGGCCGCCCGCCAGCCCAGCGGGAATGTCAGAATTACCGCCGCGGTCTTTCGACCGCGGAACGGTAACCTGGCGGCGGGACTTTGGCGGGCGGCAGAATGAGGGCCATTATCACTTGTAAAGGCAACTACAATAAAGCTTTGGTTAACAAAAGGTTTGTAAACTTTTGAAAAGTTTGAAATAGTTAGTTTGGCTACTCCAGCACCGGCCTGGGTGACCAAATCCGACAGGATGGAGGTCTAGGGGGCCAGAAACGATTCTTTGGACAATTACCTGTCCACCAGAGCGTTTTTCAAACAAGTTCTAAACTTTACAGGCTGACCACCAAAGACTTTAATGGAGTGATCCTGAGCTGGAGATGCAGGTGAAAAGATGCTCAAGGATGCTCGGTTGAGGTGCGGTTGATCGGGTGCCTTTGTGGTTATTTATTAGTTCACGGGTGAAGTGGAGCGACTTTGGCCACAAAGTTCAGGGTCCCTCGAAGTCCTGTACATTGAGGTAGGTGGCCAGCTGGTCTCTGTTTGGAGCAAAATCGTTAGGTGGAGGCTAGTGTCCTTTGTGGCAACGAATCCAGACTCTGATAGCACTACCAAGTCCAGGAGACAGGGGTGAAACCTTTGGCAATCTCGGATTTGTTCTTTGTGGTGCCTGCCGACTAGTAGCAGCAAAATGTCTGTGGTGGCTACCAGCTTGTTGATCTGGGTTTCTTTAGACCTTTTGCCCCTAGAGCTGGTTCCAAGGGATCAAGTAACTGATCCTTGGAGTCACTGCTTTGATCTGGGGCCAGGAATCCACTTTTACCTAAGCCAGAAGCCACAGACAGTCCTACCTTACCTAGCCTAGAGTGCATCAGATGCAGTCCTGCTGAGGCTGCAGCCTCTATTTGTGCAGGTTCAAAAGCAGCTTGGCAGTCCTTCTTTCGTCCTTTCTCCAAATCCAACATGATCTGAGGGGCACGGTTCCAGGGGTGCCATATTTATCAACTCTCAAGATGTCGGGAACCCTCTTCACTAGGTAGCAGCTTGGCAGCCCACCCTTGCGGTGTGGCTATCTGATTGCTACATGCCCAAGGGAAAATGGGTTTGGGCACAGGGTTTTCCTCTCTGTCCCGCTCTCCAACTTGCCTACAGTTCCCAACATTCTGACTTTTGTGGACCCCACCTTATCATTATTGGAATCTGGGGACCCCCAGCTGAGTCATTACTCGAAGCCGGGGACCCCAGCCTAACATTGCTGATAATTTGAAGTGCAAAACAACACACAAAAAAATACAGAAACAAGCATTCATCAAACACATACACAAACGATAAGACATTTTATTTAATTTGCAAAGACATTTAAATAAAAATAAAAAAATTAATTGGGAGGTTAGAGCTTCTCTAAATTCAATTGAAGCCACACATCGTCCACACTATATTCTGTTTGATACACCTCCACTGCTCCTACAAATCAATCTGAGGACACTAATTTAATGTTTAGCTTCCAATTTCAAATTCATTGACATTTATAGTACATTTTAAAATGTTCAATTGCACATTTAGTCACTTTACTTTATTCATCTGTTAATATTATTCAATTTTCTAAGCAGGCGCGAACCCCCTGAGGAGGCTTCACAGACCCTCAGGGGTAATAAAAGGGAGCCTGCCCAAGGAGGCTTGTCACCATTTGTACAAAAAAGGCAGCTATCTCTTTGAAGATTGCCTTTTGGGCTAGCACCCTGAGTAGCCATCCTGGGAGAGGAGGTCACACTTCACTCTGCAGCAAGTGCCTTTGTTGTTATGCCTGGGAGTTGTACACACGTCTCCCAAGGTAGGCAGAAAGCTGTCTGTGTGCCAGAGCCAGTGTGAAGCTACTGGACCAACTGGGGCACAGAGTGACAACTTTCTAAAAGTTGCAGAACTTTAATTGTGACATTAAGTTCAACCAGGGCATCAGATCCGAGTTTAATGCCACAATTATTTTGATACCTTACAGTATCCCTTTAGGTAACCCCACCCACTTTGGGGGTCACCAGGGTGCGTCCCATGCAGAGATTTTGTTTCCAAAAATCAGTACCTCTGTCTTGTTTGTGTTAAGCGTCGGGCAGTTGACCTTCATCCACTTGGCAACATCTTTCATGCAGCTGTAGAGGTTTGGTCTTGTGGTATCTTTGGAAAGGGAGAGAATGAGATGTGTGTCGTTGGCATAAGACATGATGTTGACTCCGTGGGTTTTGACAATGCTGGTCAGAGGTGTCATATAAGTGTTGAAGAGGGTGGAGCTGAGCGAGGACCCTTTGGGTACTCCTCAGATGATTTCCTTGGGTTCAGAGGTGAAGGGGGAAAGGCATACTTTTTGCATTCTTCCAGAGAGGAAAGAGACGATTCAACTGAGTGTGGATCCTTGGATGCCTATGTTATGCAGTACTGTGATGAGTGTGTGTTGGGAGACAGTATTGAAGCCTTTTGAGAGGTCTAGGAGGATCAGAGCTGCCGGCTCTCCTCAGTCAAGTAGAGCTCAGATGTCATTGCTAGCTGCAATGAGGGTCGTCTCAATGCTGTGGGTGCTGCAGAATACGATTGGGAGGAGTGGAGTAGAAGGTTCCATTCCAGACGTGAGGAGAGTTGTTGGTTGATGGCTTTTTCTAATACTTTGGCTGGGAATGGGGGCAGGGAGATCAGTCGGTCTGTCAATGGTTTCTTTGGTAGGGCGTTGACTTCTGCTAGTTTCCGGTTCTCAGGGAAGGTGGCTCTGGCAATTGAGATATTGAACAAGGTGGTGAGTATGTGGCTGATTCTGGCTTCCCCTAGGTTGAAGATGTGGTGAGGATATGAGTTAGTTGGGGCCACTGAGTGTACCGGGTTCATGATGGAGGTGGTATCCTGTGGGGTGCGGTGGCTACATGTGGTTAGTCGGATGCCTGTGGTGGTAACGGGGTCGTTGTGTTGCTTGAAGAAGTTGGTGGCCTCGGGCTGGGGTATGAAGTTTCAGTAACTGTTGGGGGTCTGTTTGTGGAAGAGGTTTGAAAGGTTGTTGCAGAATTCCTGTGAGGGGGTAATGTTGTTTATTGCAGCTGAGTGGGTTGGAGAATTCTTTGACAAGGTTGAAGAGCTCTTTGCTGTTACTGAAACTTGATTTGATGCATGAGGCTAATGCCTTTTTCTGCGATTCTCTCAAATGTCTGTGGAAAAGGATGAGGGCTGTCTTGAAGGTAGTCTTGTTGGTCGTGTCCTTGCTAGTGCACCATCTCCGTTCCAGTTGTTTACAGTGTCATTTAGCAGTTCAGAGGTTTTCAGTGTGCCAGTTAGCCTGCTTGGTGAACCTTCTGTGGGTGATCAAATCAAAAATATTTTCCACATGTGCCTGTTGCACATTTAGACTAAAGCAGTACAGGTCTGCAACAGCAGCCCTGGTGCTATATTTTTAAAATGTCCATGTGGGTGGTGAAAATCCTAACTGTAATCTACATATGACATTTGACTTTTAGGTTACTTCAGAAGTTTCTTTTGGGTTCAGTCGATTTACTCTCCATGTTTAAGTGGCTAGAACCCATGTACGGAGAAGTGTTTAGTGGCCTCTCAGGGCCCAGAGGCAAAATATACCAGCGAGTTGGTTAAACAAATGAGAGAAACATGCAAAAAGATGCACTTTCCTACAGCCTTGAAGGCTGTTGGATTAAGCTTGCCTACCTTCTTAATCGGGAATTTGACAGCAAAGTATAGAGGGTGTGACTGAGTAAGATATAGGATCATAGTTGCATATTCAGGTGATTTTGTAGTTCCGTATTATCAGTAGTGGAAGAGTTAAACAAGACGGAATATGGGAAAATCTATGTGTGATGGCTTGGAGACAGTGAGAGGTTCAGGATTGTAGGTTTAAGGTGAGGCTGATATGTGCATTGTCAGCAAAAAGGTGAGATAATATGCCACAGGCCTTCCATACAACCTTTGGGGATACTTACTGTGAAGCATGTCAAATGTGAAGAACACATGGAAATAGAGAAACAGATTTCGTTGGAGCTGTCACTTTCTGCCGCAGAGGCAGAAACTGCAAAACAGGCAATTGCAAGCAGGTGCATTGGTTATTTTTTGTATTTTTATTGCAGGTATATTTGTCAAACATTAAAAGAAGAAAAAAGAAAGCATGCCACTGCCTAAACATTGCGGCCATCAGCTTGCAATGAAAATGAGTGTTGGAGATGACAGCCTTAAGGTAGTCTCCCCCCAACTTTTTGCTTACCTCCTTCACTTTTCTGACGTTGTTTATGTTGGTACTAGGACTCAATGCACTTTACCACTGCTAACCAGTGCTAAAGGGATTGTGCTCTCTCCCCTAAACATGGTAACATTGGTTTATCTCCACTTGGCATATTTAATTTACTTATAAGTCTCTATTAAAGGGCACTACATGTGCCCAGGGAATGTAAATTAAAATACTACTTGTGTGCCTGCAGCACTGTTTGTGCCACACATTTAAGTAGCCCTTTAACCATGTCTCAGGATTGCCACTGCAGAGCCTGTGTGTGCAGTTTTATACTGCCATGTCGACCTGGCAAGGTAACCCCTATTACCAGGCCCAAGCCATCCCTTTTTATACATATCAGTCACCTTTAATGTGTGCCGTGGACAACCCAAAGGACAGGGTGCAATGTATTTTAAGGGCAAGGCGTGCGCTTTTTAGTTTTTCACGTCCTGTTAGTGAAAACTCCCAAAGTCGTTATTCGTTATTCACTACAGCAAGGCTTATCTCTGCCATTGGATAACATTGGGATTATATTTTTACATTTTATAAGTGTCACTTTTAATTGGGAAGAGAACCTGTTTCGGATCATGTGTCAAGGGTGGGTGTCAGCTGGGTTTTGTGTATTCCCTCTAGACAGCCACACACAATGTAAGTTTAGGTGGGACATGTTGAGCCATCCTGGGAGAATGGGAGAGAGGATCTGGGCACAGCCTCACTTACACCTGAATGGGCTGTGTCCTGTCCACACACAAAGAGCTGCATAACCCTCTGTAGTGAGTCTGGAGCAAGTGCAGGAAAGGCAGGACCTCTGTGCACTTCAAAGGCCTGTCTTTGAAGTCTCTTTCACTTCAAAGGCCCAACTGGGTATAAGTACTAGACATCTGACACCACCAACTCAGTAACTCAGTACACTTCTAGACCTCAAATCAAATCAAGGTTTATAGAGCGCAACTACTCACCTGTAAGGGTCGCAAGTAGCTAAGAGGGTTTGTCCTCTGAGCTTCAGATTAAGAGCCAGATTTTGAGGTCCTTCCTAATTCGAGGGACTGATGGTGACTCCCTAAGGTGCAGGGGCATGGTGCTCCTGCTCTTTGCCGTGAGGTAGGCAAAGGATCTTTCACCAGCCGAGGTCTTCCATATGCGGGGTGCAGTGGCTAGTGTTTGTTGAGTTGAGTGGAGAGATCTGGTAGGGGAGTAGAAGGTGATGCAGTGGTTGAGGTAGGCGGGTCCTAGGTCGTGGAGGGCCTTGTAAGCATGGATGAGGAGCTTGAAGTTAATTCTCTTCTCGATAGGAAGCCAGTGGAGGTCTCTTAGGTGATTGGAGATATGTTTGTGGCAGGGAATGTCCAGGATGAGTCTGGTGGAGGCATTTTGTTTTTTTGCTGTAGTTTCTTCAGGTTCTTCTGGGTGGTACCAGCATAGAGGGTGTTTCCATAGTGAAATCTGCTGGTAACCAGGGCATGGGTTAAGGTTTTGTAGGAGTCCTCTGGGATCCACTTGTAGAAGTCAGTGTGTGTGAAAGCAGGATGATGCAACTGAGTTGACTTGGTGGGTCATGGTGAGCGATGAGTCCAGGAAGAAGCCGAGGTTGCGTACGTATTTGGTTGGGGTGGAGGGATGCTGAGGGTCGATGGCCACCAGGAGTCATCCCACGCTGATGTGGATTGTTCCAGGATGAGGATATCTTGGTCTTGTCGGAGATGAGCTTGAGGCAGCTCTCCTTCATCCAGAAGGTGATAGCTTTCATCCCTCTGTGGACATTCCTCTTGGCAGTAGCGGGGTTTTCAGTCAGTGAGATGATCAGCTGGGTATCATCGGCGTAGGAGAAGATGTTCAGCCCGTGGTTCCTAAAGATGGATGTGAGTGGGGTCATGTAGATGTTGAATACTCTGTGAATACCTGTGAATACACTGCCAGGAAGAAGGACTTTTGTGCTGCTGAAGGACTACAACTTTGCCGGACCCTGCCTTGCTGTGATGCCCTGCTGCCTGTTGCTCCCCTGACTGGGTGAAGAGGACTGGACCTGCTTCTCTTGGATCCAGAGTGACTCCAAGTGCTAGCTAGCTAGCTGGCTTCCTGATCTGAACTCTCAGAGTCATAAAATACTTCGAACCACCCTTTTCCTGTATCTGAAATCTGCCATCTTTTGCTCCCTGCGAAGTAGTGCCTTCCCAGTGATTGACCCTTGAAAGTTGTCCTACGGTGTTTGAGCTTTGGTAGCAGATCAACGCATTGCTGCTGCTGCGTGGAATAGAACCAGCACATCGTCTTCAAAACTGCCCTTGTGATGCTTTTCCAGTGCAAGGTCCTTGCATCCCCGTCAACAGCAGCCTTGAAGACGGGGCAGAATCTCTGCATTGCAGCCTCTGCGCTCATCAGAACTGAACATCACCTCGACTATACAACGCATCCTCAACATTGGTCTTCTCTCTGCAAACTCTGGCTCCTGTGTCCTTGATGTTGATGTAGCAGGAACTCACACCCTAACTATGCCGCATCTCAGAACTGACGCATCGCTGTTGCTGGGTGGATAAAATTGACGTATCACCTCTACCGCACGGTTCCAAGCTGACACAAAGCTCCGCAACCAGGATTTAAGGTACTTTGGTTCAGCGGGCCCAACTGAGTCCTTGTACCAGGCCCACGCTCCATCATGGTTGGTCTGAACTGTTTTCCAGTCAAGCCTGACCGGATAGCCCCGGTTGGCGCTTCTTGCTTCTAAGCATTATTTTACAGTTTAACCATTAAAAATTCATAACTCAAGTTCCACTTAATAGATTTTTGTTGTTTTATTTACTAAGTTCTATTTTTCTAATCTGGTGTGGGATCTTTTTGTGCAGTGTTTTCACTGTTTAACTGTTAGAAGTGTTGCACAAATACTTTACACATTGCCTCTAAGTTAAGCCTGGCTGCTCTGTGCCAAGCTAGCAGATGGTGAGCGCAGGTTAATTTAGGGTTTGCCTGATACTTACCCTGAGTAGGATTGTGGTTGCTACCTGACCAGGGCTCAGACTCCAGTCAACAAACAACACAATTTCTAACAATGAGTATTAGGGTCTGATTTAGAGTTTGGTGGTCTGGTTACCCCGTCACAAATGTGACAGACATCCCGTCCGCCATATTACTATTCCATTATATCCTATGGACATTGTAATACAACAGACAGGCTATCTGTCAAGTTTGGGATGGAGTACCCACCCGCAAAACTCTAAATCAGGCAGATGTAGTTCGAACATTTATTGAAACTCTTATTAGTTTTAATGTACATCACAAGGAAACATGGTTGTTATAGTTGCTAAGAAAACGGATTTGCTATTTTTAAATCAGTGTAACTGGAACACTTTGTTTAAAAAGAAAGGACGACTAAAACAAAACACAGAAAAGAAAAAAAAAATATAAAGAACTATGGCTGTGACAACCTTATTACTGGTGATAACTGATTCAAACAAATACATCACACAAACAATGGACACTGATAACCTTTTTTCCTAGATTTTCGCCCAACTCTTTTATGACATAAATACACAAATATTTACTGAAAATTTAAATTCAACTATCCATGAAACGATACTTTGAGCGCTATCAGTCCTCTGCCTCTACATCTGTTGTGCAAGATCGGGCTCAACAAGCACTTTCAGTAGGATGGAGTTTACAGCGCTTCTTTGACGACACCAACACCATAACATACCGCACTTACCACTCACTAGCAACTGTTGTAAAACGTTTTAGGCTAATTTAAGAGAATGTTTAAATTAGCTAAAAAAAATCTCACGCCAGAGTCTGGTATATTTCACACTTATCTTGTTATGTTAGATGATTCGAAATAGACGTGCGCTTTCAGTTTTTCTCCTACCTTATTGGGAGAATGTGTTAGTGTGATGAAAGTGACAGATGGTTGTAAGCAAGAAGCTAATGCAGCAGCCGCGTGCTCCCTACTGTAGACGTGCATACGGAAGGGACAGAATGTTCTAATCAGTGACGTTCTGTCCCTGGAAAGAACCAGCTTTTCATTCAATGACTTTGGCTATTCAAAAGTATTTGTTAAAGTACGCTGGTACATTCGCTTTCACAAAATATGTACATCAGTGTTGATAATAGGTCTCTTTAGAGGTACAGTAAGAAGATTACTTTACAATTCTTTCAATCAAGGCTATAAGTGGGGGTGATTCCTCCTGTTTTAAACCTGGGAGTACTTAGCAAGCATTGGCAGTGCCAATAGGTCTTGCCTATGCAAGAGAATCGGCTTTGCCAATATGTTTTAGCCAAATTGCACATGAGCGTGGCTGCTGTTCAGCATGGCTAAAGGTTTGTGGAGTAGAGGAGAGTGGCGTGGAGTGGAGTAGAGTGGCACAGAGTCACGTGTCATACAGTGTTGCAGAGTGGAGTGGTGTAGAGTGGTGTGTCATGGATTAGAGTGGAGTGTTGAGGAGTAGAATACAGTGGAGTAGAGTGACGTGGTATAAAGTAGACTGGTGTAAAATGTAGTGATGTATAGAGGCGTGGAGTGGAGGGCATAGAGTGGGGTTGAGTGGAGTGGAATGTCAGAGTAGAGGGGCGTAGAGAGGGGTGTTGAGAAGCTAAGCATGGACTGGAGTAAAGTGTTGTGGAGTAAAGTGCAGTAAAGTGGAATAGCATAGAGTGGTAGAGTGGAGTAGCAGGGAGAGGCGTAGAGTGGAGTAGAGTGGTGTAGAGTTGAGTGGCGTGGAGTGAGATAGAGTGGAGTAGAGTGTCATTGAGTGGAGTGGCATAGAGTGGCATGGCATAGTGGAGTGCCATGGGGTGTTGTGGGGGATTGTATAGTGCTGTGGAGTGGCACACAATAGAGTAGAGGGGTGTAGAGTGGAATGGCTTACAGTGGAGCAAAATGTCAGAAGTAAACAGAGTGGAGTGACGTAGACTGGTGTGGAATAGAATGTTGTGTCATACAGCAGAGGGGTGTAGAATGGAGGGGCACAGAGTGGAGACGCATAGAGTGGAGTGACAGAGTGAATTGGCGTAGAGTGGTATAGAGTGGAGTAGAGTGGCATAGAGGGAATTAGAATGTCAGATTGAGTGACTTAGAGTGGAGGGGCGTAGAGTGGCGTAGCAGAGAGCAGAGTGAAGTGTCATAGAGTAGAACAGAGTGGAGTGCCGTATAGCAGAGAACAGTGGAGTAAAGTGTAACAGAGTGAAGTGGCATGGCATGGAGTGGTGTGGAATGTCATAAAGTGAGAGTTGTAGGGTGGAGTGGCATAGAGTGAAGTGACGTAGAGTGATGTGGAGTGTCATAGAGTGGAGTGGTGCAGAGTGTAGACTGTCTTAGAGTGAAACAGAGTATTGTGGAAGGTCATAAAGTAGATTGGCATTGATTAGAGTGGCCTACAGTGAAGTGACGTAGAGTGTTGCAGAGTGGAGTGGGGTAGAGTGGAGTAGAGTGTCATAGAGTGGAATGAAGTAGAGTGTCAAAGAATGGAGGTTCATGAGTGGAGTGTCACAGAGTGTCATAGAGTGGCTTAGACTGAAGTGGTACAGAGTGGCATGAGTTGAATGGAGAGGTCATAGAGTGGAGGGGCATAGAGTGGCATAGCATAGAGTCGAGTGAAGTGTTGTAGAGAGGAGTAGAGTGGACTGGCCTAGTATATACCTATCCTCACTTTGGATCAGCAAGCGGTGACAGTCTCTGTCATCAGGACATCAGTCTGGTCAGCGAGACATCCGGATTCAGCATCAAAGTTCAGAAAAGGCAAAGTCCTTAAGCAGTTCGAAAGAATAGAGGTAAACCCTCAAGAAGAATGGGAGAATGGCTTCTCTCCTCTCAGTGCAGTCCAGCTAAGTTAGATTCCCTAAAGCTACTTCCCTGTCCCTATTGGTGAAGGTATTGCATGTTCACACTATGTCCAATAAAACTAAACTTCAAATCTACATTTCTACTAGTAAACGGTTCACATGTCGATGATTGACTCCTTTCATAATGTCCTCATCCATCCGGCTCGTCAGGTAACAATATTGTTGCAGCTCATACTCCAGTCAGTGTCTCTATTGTTTTCTCCTGAGAAAGTCAGTCTTACACACATTACATTTACAATGTTACATTCAACAGGAACAGCATCTTCTAGAGAGCAGTTCTCATGAGAAAGACTTTTAGCTACGAGCACATTAGGACAGCACAGTGGAAAATCACAATTTAATTCCCTAAGCAGCCATTTTATTAAACGCCTAAAAGATGCAGCTCAACATGAGGCTGTGCAACTAGGCTAAGATCTCCGCTAAGTTAAGGCTTACAATTAAAAAATCTAATACATGATACATAACCCTTAACATGACAAATTAATACATTAATCAAACAAAAAAGCTCATCATTTTATATTAATAAGCCATCAATAAGTACGCTTCTTGAACATTGATGGCCACTCATGTTGACACACTTTCAAATGTGTGCATTATTTTTCTCCAGATTATTACATTTTCTATGCAAATCTATTGCTCAGAATACATGAATATTCACTAATGTTATTATTAAAACACCTGTGCTAGCAATTTACAGATGGAAGAGATGTGCAGAGAAAACCGGCATACATGTTTAACATAGAGGGAACCTAACAGGAGTGATTGAGATACTATGAAGACCACTACCTCTTCAACAGGCCTAAGTAATGTTCAATTCATAGTCTCATGATTTCAAAATGTTAAAAAATTCAATATTAATTACATCCAAAAAAATAACTGCTACTCATTTATCTAAAACACCTAACAACCACTGACAAACCAATAATCGTGGCTGGTGTTAGGTGTATGTTGTTGTGTTACACAGCTGGATGGAGTAACAGAAAGATCAGAAAGGAATCAAAATACTGATGAGGTGGCACCTTACGCGAATCACATAATTTTAGTTTATGTGTTTAAGCCATGCCTTCAGTTACGGAGGTCATGCCCCTTTTAGAAACTCCCTCGTTTTTTTCATTTCGCATAAAGCCCTGGTTTCAGTATTGTATTTATTAAGAGAACACTGATGATTCTAGTGCCATCAAGAAAGACCAGCACAATAATATGTATTCTTCTGAACCAGTGGTCGAAGTGGGCGGGATCGGAGGGACACGACATGCTCATATTGTTATGATTTATGAAACAACGTTCCCCTACTTTTTGTAAGAAGACGACCATCCCGGGACGTTTAAATCCAACAGTTTAATTGCCTCAGCTGAAGTGTCATTCAGTGAGTACCCTAGTCGGTGAAAGCAAGGCAGACAGCTAAAGAAGCCTTCCTGCCAGGGTGACTTTTTGCCTGAAAGAAATGAAAATGTGAGCTGTGAGTTAAACTGCAAATGTAAAGAATTCTTTGGAGCCAGTACTGGCTTTAATTGACCTAGTCATTTGAAGCTCTGTATGACAAAAATGTATTCTTTTTGAGTGGTAGTGCAAAGAGTTAACAAGTGGGCTGTGAAGTGTGTGCTTTTAATTGCAAATGTATTTATATCGTGCTTACTACACCAGGAGGTGTTGAAGGGACGATAATGGACAATAATGTAAACAAATTGCACTACGTACAGTCTGAGTACTACTAAAATCTTTATTGTGCAACAACCATTTTATCTTAAACATGTTGCTTATTTTGTAGCAGTCTATCTTATAATGTGTGTAATGCAAGCTTAAAATAATGACTTACATATTCACAGTGCTTTCTGTCACAGGCTGTGACCTGGTAGCACAAAAATACACAAGTCACTTTTCTCCACTGCAGCATCCAAGATATAATTCTGTGGCTCTCTGGTTACACACAGACGTCAGCAGTACATTAACTTATAGAGGTTTCATAATGTACTACAGTGCATTTCCCAACGAGTAACAACTTTTTAAATTTAATTTTCATTTAGGCTGCATGTTATTTTATATGTAGCCACCTGACGGTGCAAGACTAAAAAACTGTAAGGAATATTTTATTTTTGTAGCCACACCTTTGACCCCGCCCCATGCTCACTGATTCCACCCCCCACTGCAAGCAGCATCACAGTTCCCATACTTTTCTAATGCAATTTGTCCGCTGTTCTGAACACAATTCAATTACATTTATGTTCATAACAAATCTTCTATGATTTCACATCCAACTTTAATCTAAGCCCCTTTGATGCAAGAAAAGGTAAGATATGTATAGGCAACTGTAAGAAAGCAAATGGTACATAGGTGACAATGACAGTAAGTGAACGTACCATAACATCAACAACTTAGTCCACCAGCAAGACGCCTAAGATTGAATCTCCCTTTACAACTGGTCACTGGATAGCCACACACAGACTTTGACTTCAATGTGAGCTCTTTAGTGGGACTATTACATTACTTTGTAAGCAGACGTTATTGTGGGACTGACAACTACATCAAGCTGCTACAATCACCCATGTACTCACACTCTTTGATAGCTCTAAACCTCTAGGCCACTAAATGGGTGAATACTAGTGTTAGCCACAAATAAGTACATCAATAAACAAATAAATAAATAGCCACCAAACACACATTGATTTAACCAAATAATAATGAAAAATATATTTTCAAACGGTACTGTGGAGAACCATCATAAAGTCGGTTTAGCATTGGTGGGTAAAGTCAGTTTACAGTTGGCGGGTGTACCAGGAAGCACAACAGTATTGAGTTACAGTGTTAAAATCCAGACAAGACGATTTTTCTAACATTGTCATAATGTACATCTACATTTCTGAATTCAAATCCAAGATCAACTAATTGGAGTAAGATGGTTAAAGAACACTCAATAAGCACCACTTTTCTAGAGGATGTAGGAATCCCTTTTTATTAAAAAAAAAAAAGTAACTTTGTTGACAATAGATAACTATTTTAAAAAACAATCCCTTGTACATAGCATTCTGTTTATTGGAAGACTGGTAGTCATTGCAATGGGCTGTCTCATGTAATGTAATTTAATCTAGACATAAACAAACTCATTGACAGGTTCAAAATACTGCAAAGCCATGCAGCAAAACCATGCTTCAACCTTCAGTCTTGGTAGCCCTTCCAGTAGAATCCACACTAAAATTCAAAATCAGAACTACTGTAACGAGGGACCTTGTTACTTTCTTTTTTTTAATTCAGAATCTGCGAATTAACTTTTCAAGTACATTAAAGACAAGTACTATCAGAAAACAAAGTCTATGACATCATTCGCATAAAAGCTCATGTAACTAGACCACAGGATAATACAAGGGAACTATAGGAGATCACAAATGTGAAATCGATGTGATCCAAATATGTCATTCAAGCCAAATCATTGTAAAGCACAGGCAAAATCACACTGAAGTTTCATCAAATGTCAATCTTGATAAATCGATATGGCAAAACGTGATTCCCCATGAGATGAATACCTGGAAGTAGAAACATTTGTGTTAAAATATACTTAAGCAATAGTCCTGTGTTAAACTGATTAGGTGTAAGCAGTTGAGTCCATGTTCAAGCTACCAGGATGTCATAGAATAAATTAAATTACTAACAACCCAACAAAGAGCCAGTGGTGGAGGGCGGGGGGGAGAAAAGGTGAGGGGGAGGTAGTCCGCTGTTGCTGAATCTAGAGGGAGGACTTCACTGTCAGTTGTTAAAAAATCTGAAGCAAGGCCAGATGCATGGATCTAAGGCCTAGGGGAAGACGGCCACATCACAGGGACATCAGGGATTGCCATGGCGGTCTCTGTTACTAGAGAGGGAGCTTTTAATGTGGTTTATGACTTCTTTCCAGAAAGGAGTAAGTTGTGAGCATGCCCACCAAATGTGTTTGAAGGTACCTTCTGGGATCCTGCATCACCAGCAGGTAATACAGGCTGTTGGGAACATTAAATGGAGGCCAACCAGGGTGTAATACCACTGGAGCACTAGCCTGTAGGCTGATTTCTGGTGTAAAATGCTGCAATGTGTCTTGGGGATCTCCCACCACAAAAGCTAGCACTGTTTTTGCGTGATTTCTGTATCGCTTTTTAGCTCCCATCTCGTCTGATATAGGTGCCTCGGAAGCAAGCAGGACTGTTGAAGGACACTGTAGGTCCTAAAAACGAGGCCCCTAGAGCCCTCAAAGTGGTGAACCAAGTTCTCAAAAGGTGTGAGTGGGCGTGTCACACCCTCCACATTAGGAGGGTGAAGTACTCAGTGGTGGACCTGACAATATTGATGCCTAAGCGTGCCAGGTATGTTGAATTCAGATTTACATTGTTTAAATGATTTCATCTGTGGGCCATGGAATAAATCCTGCATCGTCCCACACTTAGCTTTCACCCATCCTGGGAGGGATTCTGGAAACAACCACAGTGTAAACTCTGGGTTGCGTGCAAAGGGGGAATTTGGAGAGGGAAATGAAGTAGGGCCATAGGTGAACACGATCCTATCCCAAATCTCCAGCACTGTTTTAGTAGGTGTTGCTAGGTAGGCACTATGAGGGCAGTGGGATTTTGACACTACGGCTCGATCTACATGTAGCTAATGTTTTTTGCTCTCTCTGGCCACTCATTCAGGGATAAACCTTAAATGAGCCACCCGTAGTAGTCAAGAAAATTGGGGCTGGCTAAACCTCCATGGTTTTTGGGCAGCATAAGCATGTTATTGAAAATGCGGTGTTGCTTCACATTCCATCTGAAGGCATGTACATCGCTCTGTAACTGGCAGTTATCCTCCACTGGAATGGAAGTCAGGAGGGCCTGGAACAAATTGTCAACATCAGGACAGTGCGCGCTCTACGGGCAATGTAATGCAATAAACTGACTCTTGTGAAATGTAATAATTCATGCATTATGTATTAATGCAGTATGTTAACCTTTTGCATTGCAGAGATTCATGTTATAACATCATTAATGCTGTTTACCATGTATTGCTCATTATCAAGGCTTTGTTACGGTATTACAAGGTGTGGTTAGGGTGTGGTCCCTATTCTAAGCCTTTCTAGAATCCCTTCCTGCAGCCTGGCTGGGTGTGGCACGTGGGCGGGGCCTGGGTCTATTTAAGGGAGCCAGCCCAGCTCCACGTGCTCACTATTCAGAGGTCCCGGTGCACAGCAGCAACATTTTCCTAACCTCCTGTTCCGAAGGCCTACCCAGGAATTCCAGGCTCTGGCTTAATTTCCTTGGTGATCTTCAAGCAGGGCGGTAAGGCGGAGGTCGGGTTAGGCCCCCGACTCCGTTTTCAGAAATACTCAAGTTTTGCACCTTTTGGTTACATCGCGTGTGCGATGGTTTTCTTGGCATTTAACTCCTGCAGTTTGGATCGGCAGTGCGAGCGATCGTATCTTGTCATTTAACTCTTGATGTTTGAATCAGCAACAGTGTGCACAAGTCATTCTTGGCATTTAACTTGCACAGTTCGGATCGGCAGAGTGCGCGATTGTATTTTGGCATTTAAGCTTTGATGGTTGAATCGGCAACAGTGTGCACAATTCATTCTTGGCATTTAACTTGCACAGTTCGGATCGGCAGAGTGCGCGATCGTATTTTGGCATTTAAGCCTTGATGGTTGAATCGGCAACAGTGTGCACAATTCATTCTTGGCATTGAACTTTCACAGTTCGGATCGGCAGAGTGCGCGATCGTATTTTGGCATTTAAACCTTGATGGTTGAATCGGCAACACTGTGCGCGATTCCTTCTTGGCCTTTAACTTTCACAGTTCGGATCAGCAGAGTGCGCAATCGTATCCTGGCATTTAAACCTTGATGGTTGAATCGGCAGCAGTGTGCATGATTCATTCTTGGCCTACAACCTTCACAGTTCAAATCGGCAGAGCGCGCAATCGTATCCTGGCATTTAAATCTTGGTGGTTGAATCGGCAGCAGTGTGCGCGATTCATTCTTGGTATTTAACTTTCACAGTTCGGATCGGCAGAGTGCGCAATCGTATCCTGGCATTTAAACCTTGGTGGTTGAATCGGCAGCAGTGTGCGCGATTCATTATTGGCATTTAACTTCCACAGTTCGGATCGGCAGACTGCGCAATCATATTTTGACCTGATGGTTGAATCAATGACAGAATGTGAAAGTCATTCTTAGCATTTAACCCTTGTGTTTCAGATCGGCGGAAAGCGCGATCATTTCTAGACATTGAAATCTTGATGCACATTTTTTATATTTAAAGTGTATAATAACTCTTAAGCAATTGCATCTTGAAGATTTAGACAAAGTGCATCCTTGCAATCAACGTGTTTAATGATTACTGTAATAGAGTGTCTTTGCAGAGTCATTCATGAACCTGATACAGATTATTCCTGAAAACTAATATGTTTATTGATCACTGTTATTAAGCAGTTTCTATTCAAAGAAATAACTTGATTTAGTTCAAGGTTCAGAGCCTCAGATTGTATTCAAAGGAAACTCTCATTTGGATGTTTGCATAATCCTTATTTATTTTCCAGGTACTCAGAGCTAATAAGTTTATGATGAATAAAGACTCATGATAATTCATGTTATTAGTCCATAGCTATCCTGAAACGATCCATGAACGTCAAAGTGCATAATCTGATTACTGAGTTCTTAACTTTTCCTTCACAGGCCTCCTTCCACGCTGTTCCCAACCTAAACCCCTTCCCCACTTGGCCATTCTTTAACTCTGTGCAGTAACGGTTAGTAGAGTTTGGAGCTGCCAAGAGGTGGACATATTAGGAACAGGCGCAAACCCTGAGGACCCGGGCTCCCTGACACAAATAGAGTATGTGGGGTAAGATGTTCATTTTGACCACATTAATCCGACTCAACCATGCTCAAGCCTTCTAAAATAGGGTTACGATAGTGAGACAGGTTAGTGCGAGTCCAGGTCTGTAGGGAGTTAGTAATATTAAGCCCCAGATAACGTATAGACTTCACAGCCCAATGAAATGGAGCCAAATCTTGTAAGGCCAGGAGGTGTTGTGGTGATATAGTGAGATTGAGGGCCTGTGATTTGGACATGTTGATTTTATATCCTGAGGCAAGTTCAAATTCTTGAAGTGTCTGTACAACTACAGGTAGAGTCATCACACGGTTAGACAGAGTCAGTAAGAGATCATCTGCATAGAGCAGAACATTATGATCTCGGCCTCCAAACAGGATGCCCGTGCTATCAAGAACTTGGCAAAGGCGAATTACCAAGGGTTCAACCACCAAGGCAAAAAGAAGAGTGGACAAGGGGCAGCCCGAAGAGTACCTCGCTGGAGGGGAATAGAAGCAGTAGTATTGCCATTAAATGTTAATAGTGGCAGTCGGAGCAGTATAAGAGGACATAATTGTGCTAATCATGACAGGTCCCAAACCAATTTTTGTGAGGACAGCGCATAAAAAATCCCAAGTCACACTGTCAAACACCCTCTCCGCGTCTAGGGACGGGAGAAGGACAAGGATGTTTTGCATGCAGGCCTTTTCTATCAGGTGTGCCGGGAGCCTAGTGTTATTGGGGCCTTGATGGTGATGTATGAAGCCTACCTGATCAGAGTCGATCAGACCCAACAGAAGAATCTTTAAGCGGTTAGTTAATATTTTGGTGTATATTTTAGGGTTGGTATTCAAGAGAGCTAGAGGCCTATAGGAAGAGCATTGAGTGAGGTCCTTGCTGGGCTTAAGAATGAGTCATATTCCCGGCCCCGGAGGCTGTCTGGTGGACACGGGATCGCCTCCGTGGGGGTAAGGTGGGAGGCCCTTGACGTGGCCGAGCCCCGTCCACACGATCAAACAACGTTGCAGCTGTTTTTGCTCGGCCCCGAAGGAAATATGGGAAAAGATAGAGCATCAAGACAGACACAGTCGTCCCAGCAGAAGATTGACCAATTTACCACGCCAACGGTTCTTCGCAGCGGACGTGACGCCTCGTCCAGCGACCCAGCCCCAGACGGGGTCAATGCTATCCTTCAAGCAATCCAAACATCACAACGGGCGATGGAAACCAAAATTGGAGAGGTGAGAGAAGATATGGGCCTCATGAGGCGAGGTCCAGACCAGGCGTCGATCATACGAACAAGTAAAGCACAAGCTCAGAGCGATGCAGCTTTCCTACATGCTCCTCTTCCCCGCATGCCTAAAAGTTATCCTTGCCGGCAAGGCACACTTTTTTTAATCACCTGAGGAGGCGTGGGACTGGCTCACAGAGGAAGGTACTGGGAACCGAAGAGGACTCACAGGCTCGTCTGGAGGGGCCCTGGGAGGGGGACCCAGTCCCCGAGTGGACACACGAAGAGGTCGGAAAAGTACGAGGTCCAGACGCGGGAGGCAAAGGAACATCAATGCTCCGGCGGAAGAAGACACTGAACCTAAACTGAACTCCCTGGCGGGTGGGACCCACGAAGACTCCCTGGGGACCCTGGCCCCGGAGGAGGGGACGGGGGGGATCGCCTGAGCCAGTCTCCTGCACTTGACTAAATTGGCCCCACATACATTAGACTCCAGCACATTAGACTGACACCGACCTGCACAAGCAGAACAGGACCACATACACGTTATAATATAACATTACATACTCCAACACTTTCTTAGGTTGGGATATCGTTAGTCGATTGCAACTGATCCGAAGAGAAGGAGGGATCCATCAGTCCATTTAGTGACAGTCCATATGACTGTGACACCCCGGTTGGGTATTTGGGCGACAGATGCTTCCAGGGTAGAAGTATGGGGTGGGGGGATATTGGGGGGTACAAAGTTTCCACTAGGGTTTAGTAGGGTTGTTTTGATAAGTTTCCTTTGCCGCACCTACACCTGCCATAACAATCCTTTTCATTCAGAGCGTTCGTCTCTAGGTCCCCGAACAGGCCCCCGACATCTCATCACACAAACACTTTGCACACAGTTCCTTCACTGACGCAGATTCTTTCATGGAATGTAAACAGTCTCTTGGACAAAATTAAGAGGTCCGCAGTGTTCAATACCCTGCGCAGGTATGCCCCCTCAGTGGTCCTGCTGCAGGAGACCCACCTGCTCGGCACTAAATGCCCCATGCTGGCATGTGGGGGCTTCCACAAGGTTTACCATGTGGGATTCTCAAGGGGCTCTAGAGGGGTAGCCATCCTATTCCACCGCTCGCTACCCATGGTGGTTACCGCCACACAATCGGATCCACAAGGTAGGTTTGTAACGGTGACCGGTACGTTACACGGATCACCGTTTAATCTTGTGTGTGCTTATGCACCCCCAGCTGGGTTTGACACCTTTTTACTTACTCTCCGCCGGGTGTTGACAGGCCTCCCCCAGGGAATTACACTAATTGGGGGAGACTTTAATTCTGTCCTGGACCCCAAACTCGACGTGTATGGGCCTATATCCGCTACCCAATCCGGGAGGGCGTCGAGCACGAGCGGGTGGGCTACGGGTCTGGGCCTGTGCGAGGTGTGGAGGACCTGGCACCCCAGATCACGACAATACACACACACCTCAGCTGCCCACCACTCACAGGCCAGGATCGATCTCGTGTTTATGCCTGCACTGGATGTCTCTAGGGTCACCGGCACGGAGATATTACCTCGCGGAGTCTCAGACCACTCTCCAATACGAATCCGGCTGGGTGGTGTTGACCCGACCCAGCGTCCAACATGGCGCATGAATGCATGGCACCTACAGGATAACGAATATACCCTCGAGATAAGGGACCATCTTACCCAATACTTCGAACAGAACTTAGGGTCCGTGCAGTCCCCGGGTACGATCTGGGCGGCGTGTAAGGCCACACCTAGAGGGTATGCTAAACACGGTGTGCGTGCCCGGGAGTGTGCACGCGACTCACGGGTGGTGGATCTTGAGGCCAAGGCATCACACCTTGAGCGATTAGATACCTCCGCCACATCAGCATCCGTTCTGTGACAACTTACCATGGTTAAAGAGGAGATAAGACAGTTGGTACTAGAATCCGCGAAGCATACCTGGAGAGCGTCAGCAGCTCGCGTGTATGGCTGGGGAGACAAGAACGGCAAACTCCTGCACTGGTTGGCCTCGCGCCCACTAGCCAGCAGAATTATTCCCGAGGTCGTGGACGATACGGGCTCACTTGCGAAGACACCTAGTGAAATCGCTAAAAGTTTTGCCTCCTACTACGCACAGTTGTACGCGGAACGGCCCCACCCCCCGGCTGAAAGGGAGTCGCCCCTCTTGGACGACATTATCCTCCCTAAGATCTCACAAGCGACCAGGGGGAACTTAGACGAAACCATAACACTAGCCGAAATTACAGCAGCAATATCCAGCCTGTCCTCGGTCAAAACGCCCGGCCCAGACGGCTTCCCATCGGAACTTTACAATAGATGCGGGGACATTCTAAGCCCCCACCTGCTCAATATGTATGACGAGGCTGAGAAGACCGGCTGTTTCCCTTCTGGGATCGACCAAGCCACAATAGTGGTAATCCCGAAGACCCAACCACCGTCGCGTAATCGCTCGGCATACAGGCCCATCTCCCTCTTGAACACCGAGATTAAATTGCTATCGACTTTGCTCGCCACCAGGTTGAGGGAAGCGCTCCCTTCACTAGTGCAACCGGACCAGTGTGGATTTATGCCGTTGCGCAGTACTAGACACTGCATCAGGCGATTGAACGTCGGCCTGGCACACCGCAACACTCTGACTCGGTCCCCTTTGGCCCTTCTCCTACTTGATTTTGAAAAAGCCTTCGACACCATGGACTGGTCCTACCTGGAACAATGTGCTAAGAAATAACGGAATTGGACCCAAATTCCGCTGCCTTGTACGGCTACTTTACTCCAATCCAACCGCACGTATTCAAGTAAACGGGGTAGCCTCTGAACCATTTCCCATCCGTCGTGGAACCCGGCAGGGATGCCCACTGTCCCCGTTGCTGTTTGCTCTCGCGATTGAACCACTGGTGAGGTTGTTGAGGGAGAACCCCCTGTTGGAAGGCTGGTCGTGGCCTGTGGGCCCAGAGGACCGGGTAGCATTATACGCTGACAACGTCCTCATTTACCTTTCTAACCCGGCCGTAAGCAGCCCGCGAATGCTACAACTTCTAGACCTTTTCTCTCAAGCCTCTGGTTGGACTCTAAATCCAGGCAAATCCCTGTTGGTCCCCTTACACCCCTCTAGGAACTGTGTTGACTGGCAACAAAGTATCCCGATCCGTCGCAATAGTTTTAAGTACCTGGGTGTACATATAACCTTGCTGCCTGAACTAACATGGGAATTAAACATCACCCCACTTATCAGGAAAACTAGACAAGATCTCCAGCGCTGGCGGAGTCTGCCCCTCAATCTATTGGGTAGAATAGCACTATATAAAATGATGATACTCCCCAGATTTTTATACCAACTACAGAACTTCCCACACCCGGTCCCCCGGAAGTGGTTCAAAGAAGTGGAGGTGAGAGCGCGCCAATTCTTGTGGCACGGCTCCCGCCCCAAACTATCCCTTGTCATATGTCAAAGAGATATCCACGATGGGGGGCTGGGAATGTCCAACATTTATTTCTACTACTTGGCCATGCACCTGCTGGTGGTTAACGACTGGCTGAGTGGAGGCTGGACAGATCCAGCGTACAGACTGGAACTCCAAGCAATGGGCTACAACAGGATCTTTAACGCACTATATGGGGGCCCGATCTCACGGACTATCCCAGAGGTGACTAGAGTGATTCTTACTGGGTGGCGAGCGGCCCAGAGGATGTCGGGCTGGTGGACCCGCCTCACCCAGCAGAACCCCCTCTGACAAGGGAAGTGGCTGGCAGAAGTCTCGGCATTGGAAGGTTTCCAGAAATGGGACAACATTGGGATATCCACCCTGGGGACATCTGGGGTGGGTCACACATGCGAGCCTTTGAGGAGCTCCAAGGAATATACTCATTAAACAACACCCAATTCTACAAATACTTACAACTCAGACATGCCCTACTGGTACACGTGCGACCAGGGGATAACATTCCAGAATACAGTCCATTGGAAGCGAAGGTCCTGATGGGAAGCCTGGGTAAAGGGGGAATCTCCCAGATATACCACTCTATCCTTACTAATACCTCCCCCTCTCTCGAGGGGCTCCGTCAAAAGTGGGAAGGGTCGGTGGGCTCCATAGACGAAATAGATTGGAGGGAAGCATTAATGGCCCCTCGGTCAATGACCATAACCTCCCGATTCCAAATGTTACAAACCCTCTGTCTACACACAGCATACCTTACCCCCAAAAGACTCTTCCAGGCAGGCCTCCGACCCACAGCCAATTGCCCCCGATGCTCACACCCGGAAGCTGACTTCTTCCACATGGTTTGGACCTGCCCAATTATAGAGTCATACTGGAGGGCGATCATGGGAGAAGTTTCAGAGGTCCTACAATCAGCAGTAGAGGTGTCCCCCGTATCGATTTTACTAGGGGCCATGGGGGAGACAGAGCTGAATAGAGCAAGGGTTTGGGAGTGGTGTGCCTGGTGGCGAAGAGAGACATCATGACAGAGTGGAAAGCCGAAAAAGCACCGGCCCTCGCCAAATGGAGGCGAGGTGTAGACTGGTGTGCGCAATGCGAAAAACCCATATACGAAGCGAGGGGGTGCCCAAACAAGTACAATAGAGTCTGGGAGAAATGGGGGAGCATATTAGACACCTAGCCTGTCTGTGACACTTGGATTAACCGAAAGACACCTTTTCTCGTTCAGGAACTCATGGGGGGGGCAGCGTTGTTCAAAGACTAACTCCCCAGTGTTGAGGGAACCGTGCTTAAGCTATACGAACATTAAAAACATCTCTTTCAGTCACTGCAACACTGAGGGCTACTGATCCCGAACTATATGAGCACAAGTATTCAGTGTTGCAGAACCCACGGGGGCCAATGAAACGAATGATGTAATTAGGTCAATGGTGCCATGCTATTCATGTTTGTATTTGCATTTGTTTTTTCCTTTTTGGTTCCTCTTAAAATCAATAAAAATTCTTTATAAAAAAAAAAAGAATGATTCATATTTTGGCAGCTGACATCGTATGTGTAAGGCCAGTCGTGTGGGTGAAAGTGTTAAATAGCGTGAGCAGGTGGTCTTTTAAAGAGGGGAGGAAAATCATTAAAAAAGGGATCTAGCGGGCTGCCCGGGCCCGGGGCCTTCCCCACCAGCATTCCCTTGAGGGCCTTTTTAAGTTCAGACATTGTTAAAGGAGCTTCCAAATCTCGAGCATGTTAGGGATTCAAGGGTGTCTATGGGAAATCCCTCAGATAAGCCTCGATGGATACTGATCCCCCCCACACCGGCATAGGGGGCATGATAATAATTGTAAAAAGCCTTCTGTTTGTCAGTTTCTCTAACTGCGTAACTTGAATGTACTGTGTGAATTTTAGCAATATGTGAGGAGTATGTCGGTGTCAGAGGTGTCGGGCCAGCAGGGAGCCATCTTGCCCCCCATCATAATATCATTGCTTGAGGGCTAGGAATGAAGATTCTTTCTCATCATTAACCCTATGTGTCTATAGCTCTCCTCGTAGTAGATCATGTTGCCACTTGGTATTCCAGGAAGGTGTCTGCTTATCTATAACCTTGAGGGTTCTAATATCATTTGATAGTTTGGTCTCAAAGAGGCGAGCCTCATGAGAGTGTGCTATTGCTATGGATGTGATGAAGGCTTGAATTGTTGCTTTGAATCCATCCCACATCCTCATGTTCTAGAGGGCCAAACTAGTGAAATGTGAGCATGATCGGAGATAGAAATATTGGATATCTGAGCTGATTCTGAATGGCGTAGAAGAGAATGTGTAATAAATACACAATTGATGCAAGAGCATGTTTGGTGCACATGCGCATAAAAGGAATAATCCTATGTGTCAGGGTGTAAGTAGAGCCAAGCACCTACTAAATCTGAATCTGTGATTTCCTTTTTGAGTTAAGCCGACAGCCCCCGTCCCCTGGCACTAGGTGGAACTTCTACCAAGGGCTGCATCCCACACCAAATTAAAATCACCTCCCAGTATTACCTCACCCCGGGCTAGGCTAAGTTGGTCCTTAAGAATCCTGCGGATAAAAGAGTCTTGGGCCTGATTTGGGGCATATTGGTTACGAAAAGATAGGGTAGTGTGTCTTTTTTCTATTATCACTAGTAGGTAGAGTCCCTCTGGGTCTCTGACCACCCATGTCAATGTAGTTACAAAACCCCGCTTGAACAGGATGCCCACACCTGATGCTTTAGTCTCAGTATGTGCCCACTACTGGGGTGAGTATCTGGGGTGGGACAAGGGATGACAATCCTCTTTGAGTAAACAGGTCTCCTGTAAGAAGATTATGTCTGGGTTTTGTTGGAGGAGATAATGCCATAACTGTGTTGTATAGCCATTTTAGTGATGTCTCTGGGCATGTTATTTTAGAAACTAGGACTGCTGCTTGTGCCCTTTAGCCTAGTAACATTTTATTCTGCTTCATTTTATAATTTTATAATTGGCCACATCTGTGGTGGTGTTTTATTGTATTTATCTAGTTGTTCTTTCGCCTGGGAAAGCATTACATTTCTTAGCACAACTTTCTTTTCACACTGTGCTTTCATCAAGGCTGCAGCGAGATAGGATTGTTGGCACAAGTGGTACACTGCGTCTCCAGTGTTCACAGAAACACATGTATCCTTACTTAGGGACATTTCTCAGAACATCAGCTGTTTTATTATTAAACATTTCCCTGTCCCATGCACGTTAGAGGGAGGTTCCAGCCAGATGATCATGACCGCATGATGTCTGACTTCGTTATAGCTGCTTGCTGAAACTGCCAGTTCCCTGGCCTACATGGGGATGGCTTCTCTATAGACAACAGGCTTCCTCGCTACTATCATACTTAGGTATGGGGGATGATGTCTTCTCAGGGGGGAATCCTGAAGGGTGGATTAGGGCTTATCCTGCTGTGCTCGAACATAGCATAGGTAGGAATCGCATATATTGTGCACAGAGACAGTATGGTGGGACTTTTCCTGTGTTTCACATTACTTGTCACTAATTTGCTTCTAGTATGTTTCATCATTCTAATTATTGCATTTAATGCCATTTTATCTCTAAGATGCAGCTGATTCAATAAATCTTATTGAACCATTTCCTGCCTCTGTTTGTCTTTGCATGTGTGAGACTAATGTAACTGAGAGAAAAAGATGAGATCTGAACCACCATGATTTCCGTGAGAAGTCATCTTGCCACAAATCGTCCCTGCTCCGGGGCAGAGATGAGGCGCTGCTAGGTGGCCGGAAACGGATTAGGACGACAGTTGTCACATGGTGTGGTATTGGACTCAGTTCCCCACAGTTCAGGTGATGCTGCCGCCCGAATCCAGCAGCCTCATTAGGATAATGAGAGCCCATGTGTTACCTGCATATGCTTATTTGGGGAATTAAGCCCCTTTGCATTTAGTGAAAGAGACTACATCCTAATCGGGTTCCTCATGTCTTAGTCAATCAGAAGAGAGAGGAAGAAAACACATCAGTATCAGAGTGGCAGTTGTCCCACATGTATTAGAAGGTTTGACTCCTGGGATTAGTACCCTCCCAGCGGGAGTCTCCCCCACAGAGATTCTGTGTATAGGGTGGGAAATGGGTTAAAAACCAAGAAAGAACAGACGGGCCAACTGGGCCCAACATGGTGAGGCTCTCCATCTTTGGAAGTAGGAGAATATCCTTGAAGTCCAAAGAGGCATCACCTCGGTAGGAGGAATGCCCAAATAAGTGAGGGGAGGCTAGGCAGAAGACAAGATCAACTGAACCATAATAGAAATCTAGCAGAGCAATTAAACTGCACAGTCAAAATTACCACAATAGAAGGCACATGACAATCTGGCTCTAAGGCAGCAGGCCCTGCTAAAAAGGAGGAAAAAGCGTACAAATAGAAAAATAACATGTAATAGTGCTCCAATCAGCAAGTGTAGGCCTGAGACATCTCACTTTGATGGCAGTCGGTCACCTGGGCAGGTGTGTTTGGATGATTTCTGCTTCATGTTTTGGAGATGGGAGATAATGTCATATTTTGCCTAGCACAAAGCCTTTACCTTAAACTGACAATCCCACCCTCTTCTGTCCACAGAGTTCCAAATCAGGTGTTATTGCTCTCCCTCCTCCGAGGGCGTTAGGTGGGACTCCCTATATGGAGACCCCTCCGGTAGACCCACTAGTCATCTAACTTCAGTTGGTGAACTAACATAATGCTGTTTGCCATTTAACTAGAAAAGCAGCACAACGGGATGGGACCACTGATATTTGATAGACAGCTACCAGAGTTTCTTTGTTATCGACTTGAAGATATGCCGTTTTTTCAAAGTTGCTGGTGAAAGGTCCTGAAAGATCTGCAGAGTATGGCCCCTAGAGATAAAATCAGCTTTGCTCTGTCCCACTCTCAAGATCGCCTCCTTGTATTGGAAAAAATGAACTCTAGTTAAGATGTCTGAGGTGGCATTAGATCTGCCTGCCATGACAGAGACACAATGGGCATGTTCCAGAATCAGTGGCCAATCCCTTTCTTCTCCCTGAACAGCATGGAGTAAGTCTCTCGTAAAGGCTTTGGTATTGCCCCTTTCCACGCCCTGCCGGATGCCCTGAATGCAAATATTATTCCTGCGACTGAGATTTTCCAAATCCTCTTGCTTAGCTTGGAGCTTTGTTTGTTGGTCCTCCAGATTCATTACACTTCGCAATAGCATTTCTTGATCTTCCGTGCGTGAGTCCATCATGCGCTCAAGATCATCAACAAGCGTACCCACTTCTGTCACATCTCCAAGGAGGTCCTATATGCAGGTTTTGAAATTTGCCTTTAAGAAGCCAATCTCTTGCTTAATGTCGTTGCAGAATTGGGTCATGTAGTCCAGAGTGATCAATGGAGACGTTGAAGCTTCAGCGGTTTGTGAGGGAGGAGTCCCTTTGTCAGACATGTTCAGCGAAGAGGATTTGGACCACAAGAAAATCACTCAGCTATATCTAGAGGATTTACCCCTTAGCATAATGTTGTAAGGGCAGGCGATTAGTAAGAATCACCGGAGTGCTAGAAAGTCCAGTACTGAGCAAATGATCACAGCAACAACAGGAACAGAGGAGGATGTGTGGGGCAGCATCGCAGATATTAGAGAGGATCCAGGGAATGCGGCAGTTCAATGCCGATCATAGGAGGGCGTTGTTGCACCCCAAGAAAGAGGGCAAGAAATCTATGCCTCGAGCGGGGGACACACACTCTGCATCCAACCGGGGAATGGCGATCAGGGAATGCTCCACCACCAGATCATCACAGGAGGATATCCAGGGCCCCCTGGATGCTCCCAGCAAGTTTGGTAGTCCCCACAGCATGACAGTGCTATGGGAAGAGAGTCCTCTGAGGGCAATTAGGAGTCCCAGGTCAAGCGAATGGTCACTGACGGTCCAACTTGTTTCCTTCTTATGGGTAGGTCATTGTCTCCAAGCTAGTCCACGCCCCACAGGAGATAAGCATGTATTCAAGGGGCCCCAAAGCAGGAGAATAACACAAAGTCAGCTTGCTGGGGCACAGGCCCTCAAACCCTGACAGCAGGGCACCAAGAATCAGAGATGTGCGTTCACTGGAGGATCTAGAGCCGATCTCATAGGCCCAGCAGTGCAGGAAGCCAGCATTCCGGGCCCCACGATGTACAGTCGATGGTGTGAGGGCTGGCAGACAGTTTTAGGTTCAGGTGGGGGCACAGGGGCGCCAGGGCAGCACGATTAGGCCGAGCTTCAGGGCATGGTGCAGTTCACACTTCTGAGCCCCTTACCGGTAGTCAGCAATATGGCAACGCAGGAGGCTGCCTTGTTACTTTCAAAGACCTTCCCCATACTGCCAGTCAGCGAGAAAGATTTCATTGGCAAATATATATATATAAGTCTTCCAACAAAAAAGAAATCAAACAACAAATCAAGGAGGTAGCTTGCAGGGTGTTCAAGGCACTAGACACTGAAATACCATGAACCCAATATGTGGGGAGAGATGAATTACCCCCTCTTCAGAAATTTTTTTTGAGAGAATATTTAACCCCTTATTTGCTGAGGCTTTTCCAGCACCAGTGCTGAGCTCTTTTTTGATGTTTGAGGCACTTTGTGCTTAAACCTTCATAATTTTTTCCATAAAAGGTATGCAGACCAAACTTGTACCTTTGTTCCCATATGCTGTAGATTCTAAAGGTAACCAGAGTTTGTGGATTCTCCTGAAGGTGTTTAAAAATAGTATAAATACAGCAAACAGGTATTGTTGGGAAAACGTCCAGTGCATGAAAGCATATTTTGTCCCTAAAAATGGCATAAACAAGCTGTATGCTATGCCAAGATCCTATTTTCCCTGCTTTCAGGAAGGACAGATATGGAAAAAAACATTTTACCACAATTTTTGCATTTTTCTAAGTTTCTAAATAGTAGTTTTTTTGTGGTTACAACCTACTTGCAGTTTTTAGAGAAAACTGATGTGGAACCCATTGGTGAACCTGGATTACTAAATATTTCTGCAAGTAGACAAAGTCCAAATCCAGCAAGGGGACATTTATTTTGATTGCTCGTGGTATCCCCACAGACCCTACTCAATGTAAGCAAAAATAATGTAAACAAATAGTGGAAAATAGAAATAGTTGACATTTTCATCTTTAGCTTTTTATCAGATAGCCAATTTACAAAAGTAATATATTGTTACATCCATAGCTCATTCTGATTGCATAGATATATAGTATTTTGTGGTTCTACGTAAATATGCGCCACCCAGACCCAGCAACTCAGCTGTAGCTCATAATGATATTTATTGGGTAGCGCCAATGCAGCTATTCATTTTTTGGGGGGGGAAAATCTGTTTATTAACATTTTCCACATATTATAACATTAATTTGTACAACAAACGCAGGACACTTATTATGTGCAATTATTAGTGGACTAGATGAACACAACTGTCCAATACAGACAGCAGAACAATTAGCTATGAAAACATATTACAGATGGTTCCACCACTCACCATAAAACCTGTGTATAACAGGGTTAAGCAATGCATGAACGCTATCGGAGAAGACCATACATTGGAATCATGAGTCACACAGATAATTGAGGATGCTACAAGCACCATAGTGACCCCTTAATTCTTTCCTGCAGGTCATTATGCACGTACAGAAGTGTGCTTTCAGGCGCAGATCTTCAGATAAGGCACAACTTAATGATAAGAACATGAACATGAACAAACTTTGGAGGACTGTCTCTACAAGCAGCAGGTCCAGGCCAGAGCATAGTCTTTGGGGCACAGAGACCCCATGTTTTGCCCGTGTGCATCAGCAAAGGGCAGACATGTGCACACACCACACTCCCCCCCTCCCACAGAGGTCATACTCTCAACTCAAGGGGCAAGGTCAGGTCCACTGCTCAAAATTCAGCACCCAGCCCATCGCACTCCCGCACCAGGAGAAGATACATATTCTTAGTGGCCATCAGACTGCCACCTCCACATCCGAGGTCTGCCCCAAGCCCCGAAAGTATGCCAGCATCGCCTCCCAGCGCCAATGCAGCTATTCATATAGTAAAATCAAATGAATGAAAAATGGGTATGGAGTAAATCTTTGCATTTCTAAATGTGTCATGGACACTGAGTTTAGGAATAGTGGTTATTTGTAAAACTCTGAATTTGGGGTTACCCATACTATCAAGTGATTCAAAGGGTATTTAGCAAAATGTGCTCTTTCTTGCATACTGGCTAACATTCGGAAGCCAAAAATTGGGAGACATTCAATTGATAAAAACAAATGTTCTACTAGTCTGTGTTCCAACACTTTCCATGATAAAAAAGATACTTCACTTGTGTGGGTGGGCCTATCACCTGTGTCAGGAAAACCCCCAAAATTCAGCAAGGAGACATCAAATTATTGTCATGAAGAATGACCCATTTTGGAAATGTGAGTAGCTGCAGAATTTAGGCCCATGCTGGACCTAAATTACCCAGACATTTCTGAAAACTAGTCATCCAGAGGGGTCAAGGGTGGTGTGACTTGTGTGGATTCCACTATGAGTTTTTACCCACAATTACATGCAAATCTCAATCAGGAGTCTGCCTCACATTTCTCTGAGAGAAAAGATACTTCAGGCTGTAGAGATTCACAAAATTCCTACCACCAAGCGTTCCCACACTTCTCCTGATAAGAATGGTGCCATATATGTTTGGCTGATCCTAGTGCCAAAAAGAAGAAATGCCTCAAAATGCAATGACATCAGATTTTCACCATTAACATCAATTCATTCTGGCATTGTAGTAGTAGCAGTATTTGGGCACTGGCTTGTCCCAAGTGGTGTGACTGTTTTCTTACCCAGAATGCCCTGCAAACCTCAAACTTTAGCTGAAATCATGCTTTTCTCTTGCATTTAAGTGAAAGAAAAGTTCCTAATTTGCAAGGATCCGCAAAGTTTCTATCTCCTACCCTTACCACACTTCTGATAAAAAAATGTACCCCACTTGTGTGGCTGACCCTATCACCCATGACAGTAATGGATGAAAACTGTAACCACATGAAGTGAATGTGGTTTTCACTGGGTTTGGTCTGTTGCTGAAATGTGAGGAGAGATTGCCATGTTGATGCTCATGGTGTACCTCTTCTGTGTGCTTGAGCATCATTGTGGCTGATCAGGTGTAAGTGTGCATGCGTGAGGGAATCTTGCATTGCAACAATTACCTTATCTGCATCTTTTATTTGTGTTATGGAGGCTTTCACTGCTGCTTGGGTGTGTGCTTTTGTGTGTAAGGATCAATTCTTCTATATGTTTTATACAAGTTTTGGAAGTGTGAGAAAGGTGAAAGGCGAGAGAGAACGTATGTGAGTGGGAGGCAGGTACGCTTGCAATGCTGCTGCTAGGCTGTAGCTCTGTTGCGTGTTTATGGAGCGTGACAAAACCCTTATCACTATACAAGAGCAAATCCGATTGCATTGCCAGGGCTTATTGTTAGTGTGTGCGCTCTGCAACTGCTAAGAAGCAGTGTGTGTGTTATGTTAAGGCAAAAACAAAGTGAAATCTGTGGCAAGCGGTTGCGTCTTTTGCAGTGGCGGCTGGCGCTCTTAAAAGGGGTGGGGCGGGTGCGGCGTGATGGGGAGGGGAAGGGGGCTCATGCGGGGGTGGGAGCAGGGAGGGATACATTAAATTATTCACACAAAAAAATAAAAACTTACCTTAACTTGCCGCGTGCCGCTCCTCGGTCGCAGGCTGCAGCCACAGGCTCCCAGCCTGCCCTGCGTCAATCCTGATGCTGCTCAGAGCAGCATCAGGATTGGCTGGGAGTGCCAGCCAGGGCACTCCCAGGCAGGATGGGAGCTTGTGCAGGCTCTGACCAGCCCACAACTTTGTTGCCGGGCTGGAGACAGCCTACTGCGCATGTGTGTTTGGCCAACCCAAAACGGCCAACCAAACACACATGTGCTCTGAGGGAGAGTGCTGAGCACTCTCTTTCAGTGCGCGTTGCCCCGTGGCCCTGCCCCTTTCAGAATGGAAGGATAATAAACATAGTTTGCTATGCTTTTGTTCTGAAAGGTTTTCAGCTTCTGCTGCTGGCAGGGAGGCGACGCTCCTCCGCCCATATGGAGGAACCGCCCCTGGTGTTTTGGACTCCATGGCTGATTTCACAATCGGTAAGCCATCCAGGGAGGTTACAGGTATGGACTGACCTGCGGTGCTGTCAACATAGGAAGTGAGGTCTCTGGGGTAGGAATTTGATGATGTACACAGTGATACTTTTTTTTACATCCACTACATTCGCCTTAATCTCAACACTATTGGATTTCTCTTCTGTTTGTGTTATTCTTCGTCATTTACTTCTGTTTTTTAATTCTTCAAATTAAGTGCTACTGACAATGATGACACTAGAAAAAAACATCGTTTTTCGTTATTTTCCTCAGTGAAATCACAATAATCAGTAAAAGGGTTGAGAAATGGCACATGTTGCAGGCAACATATATTATTCCATGCTTCCAGCACTGAAGAATCACAAATTCTTGTTTATTTGTTCAACTCTGTGCTTGACTAATCCCAAAGGAAAGCTAAATCTGCTTCTCACGTCCTTCTTGTGAGAGTAATGTTTGGTTACATTGCCACTGCTCTAGCTTAAAATCTACAAGGCAGCAGCACCCAGATGGCGCAGCAAACCTCGCACACCTATGAAACTAAAACAGCCCGACTTGAAAAGTCACTTCCTTTTTCAGCACACACGCTTCCTCTGAACTGCAAACCAGTGATTTAAGGATTATGGCAAAAGAGAATAGGCCATAAAAATAAATTGTGGTTTAAATATTACAGGGAATAAGGTGAAAATCAACCGAGAAAGCAATGTTTGCACACTGTACGAGTTTAAATCAACAGCGGCTGAACTGTTTTAGAATGAATCAGCGTGAGAGCACCTGCATGCAAAACACCTGCAAACTAGGGCCCCTCCCCGTCGCTGTGGCACCCAAGTAACTATATACATTAGTATACGAGATATGTGAACAGACAATTCCTGTTCTACCAATGTACACGAAAGCACTCTTCCCACACCTGTACGATTCAATATTTAGATTTCAATTGTATCCTCTGTCTCCGCCCATGCCATTAATTCATCCCTAAAATCCTCAAGGATAGTTTGTGAATTAACACCTGACTGCGATGTCCTGGAGGATTTCAGTAAAAATATTTTATTTAGTATAGCCTTCTGCCCTTCTTAATATGACTAATCAATTAACAAACTTACTAAACATTCTACAACAAAAAGCAGTTTCTTGGCCATACAAGGCCCCCTTACCTGAAATGCGCTGATGAAGAATGGGCAAAATAATCCTTTGTTTGCAAGGAAGCGTTCCAAAAGAACGGGTTCCCAAACACAGACTAAAGCATTCAGTGTACATGAGAAGACGAATGGAAATGCTACACTCCTCATGGAGATCTCTGAAAAACTTCTGCAGTGCCTTTAAATATAGTGAGGAAATCGTATATCTTTTAATAATTGTGTTAGTACATATCCCACGTTCTCTTTCAACTTGCAGGAATCTGTCTCTGTCGAGAAAAAACGCTTTTCCAAAACTAGTTATATTAACAACTGTGAACAACTTGAACTGTTTGTAGGGGGCGAGCATTGCAGCTTTCCGCATGGGATAAAGGTACTACCTAATTTTCCCTTAAGAACAGCCAGTAATATGACTATGGATCAAGGTTTAGCGATCATGGTTAAAGGATGTTAACATTGCGAAATAGCCTAGAACCTTGGAGAACTGGAATTCCATAAGGATACTGTTCCCTACGTTCCCCTAAAAAGTTGAATTGGGAGAGATCGAAGTTGGTGAGGGCTTCCTGTCCATGTACAGGAGATCTGTGATGGTAGTAGTAGTTCGGTTGTGGCATGGTCTCAAACATAATTAAGCATATGAAACAAACAGAAAAACAAAATGCAGCACGCTCGTAGGTAACGCACTAATCCCTATGAGTACCTAATTATTCACAATACTGAGTACAAAGATACTTGTTTCTAGTATTAACAGGCGTGCAACTCCACCAAGGCCCTTGCTGCATAGAGAGCCTCAGAGGCTGGACTAGCCCCAATAAGATAAACCCAAATAGGCGGTGCACCACCTATTTCGGTTTATAATTAAGCATGTGTTGAACTCCTCATGTATTTCAGCAGTATTCTGCATAACAGTGATAATAAATCGCAGTGATCAGTCTCCTTTGAATTTGTATGCGACCTGGGCCGTGGAGGATGCTAACTAGGGAGGTTTAATGCAGGCTGTGATGAGAACAAAGGGGCACCTTTGTGAGGTTCCGGAGCTATGAATATCCACCAAGGGACATAATTGCTGAGTTCACATTCAAGAGGGGCATAAAGTACTTTGGTCAGTTGGTCACTCCTGCTAGATGAATGCCAGGGTGTGGGATTGGATGACTCAGAGTGCCTCAAAGATATAGCCAACTGGATGGATTGTAATTTTTTTTAACTAAATATGGATAAAACCAAGGTTCTTGTTTTTTAGCCAGAATTCCCCTCCCCCAGCATAGCTTTGGTGGCTGGCTGAACCTGCCCCCTGTGCCAGTATCAACCGAGAAGACTTTAGACCTGTTGTTTGAGTCATACCTTTCCTTTGCTGCCCAGAATAAGCAGATCTCTTCTGTCTGCTTTCTGAAGCTTAAATACATCAAATAAGTTGTTACATCTGCTTCCAGCTGAGACTGGAAAAACACTGATTCATGCCCTTGTGATTTCCTGCCTGGATTATGCCAACAGCCTCTCCCTGGTCTTCCTGCATTTTTGATCCATAGACTCCAGATCATATAGAATGAGGCTACTAGGCTGATCCGGCAAGTTGCTTTCCGTCAATACATTTTGCCTCATTTAAAGCAGTTACACTGGCTCCCTGTGGCAAAAAGGATTGAACTTAAGGCTCTTACATTGAACTATCGAGCCTTGGAGGGCAAAGGCCCCCATTACCTGAGAAGCAGACTGGGCTGGAACCAACAAGAGAGATCCTTGAAATCCAATCATCTCTGACTTATGCGTATCCCCAGGTTTGCTAAAACTCATTGTGGAGGGAGGTCGTTTACTGCTCTGACAGCAAAGCTTTGGAATTCCATGGCAACCAAACTCCACATGTCCGAGCAAGTTTTCAGGAAATAATTAAAAACCTTGCTGTTTGACCAGAAATAGACGTGTGTTACATTATGGTCCAGGAGGCGTAATTTCAAAGTAATAAAAATATTTATTACAAGTTTCCGAGTACAATCAGTGAAGACATCTCATCCACCGGCTGCACACTCTGCCTCTCTCTCACTCCTACCGTCAATTCCTATTCAAATCAACACATTCTACTTAGAACCGAGCAAGGCGAGAACTCTAATATGGAGTGTTTATCTCCATGGACTCACAATGACAACACACAGGCCATGTATGGATATAACAACGTGTTATCCTGCCTGTGTTCTCAGTCTCTGCTTTGGAGAGCTGGTACCCTTCTGTACAAATATAATTGATTGATTGATTCCCAGGTATGCATCCTCAAAAGGCATAGTGCATCCCTTGTATCTTGTTATTTGATGCAGAACGTCAATGGTGTTGTCTTTTCAAATTTTGGGTCGTTTTCATATCAGACAGTAATGACTATAGTCCACCAGAATGAAGAAATCTTCAGACTCATCATGGCATAAGTACTGATGAAGATGCATATGCACAAATCCATGAGACTGACAGATGTTCAGGTCCACCATGCGGCAAAGTGAATTCGGGCTGAACTAGATTACAAATTGCAGACAAATGTGCACAGCTATAGAATTGATTCTGTCAACAACATTCAATGTAGAATTATCTTGATTGACCACTTTTCATAGGTGGCCTGAATTTCTCACATATTCTTATGATCTCAGTAATACTGACTTAAAGGACAAAGGGTAACGGTGCTGAGGAATTCTGAATCACCATCATCATTTTGTCTTGTACAGTAGCAAAAGGGTCTCAATGTTCTCCTCTAGCTTTTAATATTTACTGAAAGCCCTGCTATGTTACATAACGCATACAAGACTGAGATGCCACTCCTACACTGACAAGATAAAACAGTATATCGCTGGGGATAAAAACACTGAACAATACCTTTTGTCTGTAGATCTCATCACCAAAGAGAAGTAGGTGAAGGGTAAGAGACAGACTTCATCTTGCTGTGGTCCAGAACAGCCTCCCAAAGGCTTATACTTTCACTTCCCCTTTTTTCTTTGCAAATACACTGAACTCATAAAGTCTTACGGGTTTTGAGCGTTCAATGAGACAATTCAGCTCCTTAATAACAGTGAGGAATGTCACTGACAATTTCTTCCAACTACACCCGAGTGCAACAGATAATGTAAAACAACTTTAAATGTTATTGTGTGAGGTGATCCTTGGACATATAAAGAGCACTGCAGGCTTCCGTATCCCTGCTTTTTACACCACCGTCATATTAGGTATACACTTGTGGCTATGATGCTTGCAGACTGACGCCTCATTAACCACATGCTAGATGCTACGAAACAGCCTATAGCTCACGCCTGGAAGAAACCCACAGTCTCTTGGTTTATGCTTCCCTGGCATGTTATGGCACTGGAGCAGTTATCTCGTAGGCTGGCATACACTGATACAAAATTCACACATATCTGGCAGCCACTTCTTGACTATCTCTCTCGCCTTGAACATACCTGCTTCATGCTACCTAAGCTCAAAGCACTGCAACTCTTTGCAAGAGAATGTGCCCGTCGCTGCAGTGGTGACCATAACATTAGACACTCACCCTTCACCCCACCACCAGAAGGAGGCCAACTTGCGCTGCTCTGAAGCAGTAAGATGACCCTGGGATTCTCTGTTATACGTTTCATTTCATTGTTAGTAGTGATGTGACATGCATGCTTGCTTTTAGGCCACAACTGTTGGGTGTCCCACACCCACTACAGCTATCATCATATTGTTAGAATCCTGCTATACTGCTTATCAGTGTACTAATGTGTCATGCTATATGCAAGAAGTGTGGACTTGAATCAGAGAATATCTTGTTTCATCTTATGGAAAACATTTAATAAATAGATTTCTAGCAAAAAGTGATTGTGCAAAGGAAATTAGGACCATATCCTATGCTACACGGGACCATATATTATGCCACACTTGGCTACTGCAGGAGACCCTGATGAAGCCTGGCATGAAGGTACCTCAAAAGGTGGATAAAGCTGTCTCAAAGGGTGCAGCTCCTGGCTATCGAATAAGTAACCAGAGGGAAAAGACTGAGACCTTGTGACTGGAAGAAGAAGAAGCTAGAACAATTACAAAAAATTCAATGGCTAGAGTGATGGTGCTAATGCCACAAAATGCCCAGTCAAAGAGCATAACCAATGCTTGCAGCTGTACATATGCATTCAAGTGAATTACATTCTAGAATACGCTTGCTGGCAGCAGTGTCCTGGTTCTTTTGTCAAGACCTGGTATGAGTAGATATTTTGGGAATATCATGAGTTGTATGCTTTGGCCTCAGAGTACCTTTGCTATTCCACTGTGTGGAAACACACTATGAAAACGCAGGGGAGAAGAAACTGTTTTGGAGCTACACACTGCTGGGAGGCATCCAGATTATTTTGATTAAAAGTCACTCATTCTATTAGAGAATTTTCAGCTTCAGGCATTGTTTTGGATTCAATTTGCCATCAAATCTAGTACATTTGTGGATAATCTTTAATGTATGTAAGTGTGGCTATCATAGTGGAACTACACCAGATTCATAACCGTAAGGGAAAAACTGCAGCTGGGTTCACCTCAAGTATGCTGATTGGTCAACAAAACGACATTGCCAGACAGCAAGTCCACCCACATTTAAACTCACATCAAACACCTTGAGGATGAGGTGGCTGTTTTTCGGTGTCAATGACATCTCTATGTCACTGGGAAACCATGTTAAAGATCCTGGAGTCACAAACGACCTGATAAAGGTCACAAATGCAGAAGCTGCAGGCAGTTGTTTCTTTATTGGTGGCATCATTCTGCTTGTGTTCCCATAGCTTGGCAGCCAGTTAACCACCAGTTTACTGCTCACCCTTAGCATCTTTCAGACTGATGATGGAGGAGAAGTGACACTACAGACATTTATAGGGAACAGAGTGTGTCAGGCAGTATGAAAAGATGAGCCTGTAGTGAGTCTCGAAAATGATGTCTGAAGACAAATGGTGATGGGTGAGCCGCAGTAACAGTTGTGGGTGTGAAATTCATGGTATAATTTCTGGATGCAATTGAGTGGATACATGCTGAAGGATGGGTGGGCCACATCACACTAGACGCGTCCACCAATTTTTTGTTTTTTCAGTTTAAAAAGTTAACTCCGGTTCGGCTTGAAGATAGTCAAAGTAATGCTGAAAGAAGTGCTCATTCAGGTGAACATTTTGCTATGGATGGGAATCAACCACAGCATCTGTCCTCAAGCATGCACCCTGCACTCAGTCACCTAACATCTCCCACAGCAAGTGTTTCCTGAAGGCTCCCAAACATTTTGGGTCATTCCCACCTTTTCAGCAGTTCAGTGGATGTATGGCTAAAGTAGTCAAAGAAAACACTATTCTCCAACCTTTACAAGATGCTAGAAAGGTGATTCAGCTGTTGTAGCTCGTACAGTCCATTTAATGGGTTGCCTGTTATACTTAAATACCTCTTTCATCTATCTTGTAGGAAACTGCTCCTCTTCCATCTCCTTAGTTGAGTAGACTTAGGGATAGGCTAGTTTCAAAAATAGCTCTACATGGACCTCATGACACTGAGCAAGATCTTCCTTCCAAGTCTTCATGAAAATGCTCATAGACTGTTAAACTCTCATTTAATCCCACATCTGGACAACAGTTGTTATTTGTGGATGAAATAGCTCAGTGAGTTAAATGCTTGCCATTGACATCTGCTGTAACCTTCGAGCTATAAGCATGAATCACAATAAGGTAGCTCATCCCTAAATCTTTCTGAGGTTGGTAAGTGAGTACTACAACATTGGATAACAGTAATCCCTATGTATGGCATTTAGAAATGTATCGAATGGGCTATTTAAGAATCACTTTATCATTTGTGTTTGTGGAGTTTGTGCCACTGAGCGCTCTTTCTTCTACTGGCCTCTCACACCCTTTTTTATATAACCACTGACACTCTCATACTTGTACACCACTTGGACAAATATTGTCCAGCTTTTCTTGTCAAAAAGCTCTTACCTAATGACTGCAGGTTAATGCAAATACACATAAAAGGCTGTAACCAATGTTTATGCAGGATGCTACCACAGAGAGCATATGGTGCGGATTACGTGGAAAGATAAAACATTTAAATGGATAAAATATTCTGGCCTTCTTCTTTTCATCACTTGACAAACACTGCCAACTGAGTCATGATTTCATTTCAATAAGTCTCACTGGTGGTGCTCTTTAAGGCGTGGTGTTTTGCTAGGGGACATTTTGAGACTTTCAGCCATGATGTCTACTCATGGACCCATTAGGAGGCTAGTCTTACAGCTTGCTGCATCCTCAACGCACTGGAGGTTATAGAGTGGAAATTCAGTGCCCCGATGTGGATCCCCTTAGAGGACGAGAGAATATAATGGCTCTGTCAATGCCAGGAAAGAAACATTTCCATTACTATTCTAAAAAGGTGGAAGGAAGATTTGAAGATGTCACATCCCAATTGAAGTGCAGTATGAAAAAGGGACCGAATCAAAGGTGTCAACAAAGAATGTGAAACAATGAAGGAAAATAGGATACAATTCTAGAGGCAAATATGAGTGTCGTGAATGAAACCAACAGGGTAGAACCATGTAATTAATCAGAAAATGTTGCAGGTGTATCTGCAAAGGAGTTAGAACTGGGAATTAGTATCATGTGGGGCTTGAAATTGTTGAGGAGAGTATGACTGAAGCTGTAGTCACCTGATAGATAGTAAAACAGTAAGATAGGAAGGTCAGTCTAATTAATACATCCCCAATGCAACATCATCAGGTTGGATTCCTCAAAAGTAGCCACTCTGGGATTGCAACTGGCAACCAGTAGGACAGAGGGAGACTACACAAATAAACAAACAAAAAAACAAGGAAAGAGAAAATGATGAATACCAAAAATGTAAATAATTAACGGGTAGGAAACGGGCAGCATGGACTCTAACAAAAAAACAAGGAAAGAGAAAATGATGAATACCAAAAATGTAAATAATTAACGGGTAGGAAACGGGCAGCAGGGACTCTAAAGGCCACAAGTGAAACCCTGAGAAACTTCACATAGAGCCGAGGCTGCAATGCAAAGAAACACCATAGCTGACAGCCAACAAAATCAAGGTGGCTTGGTACTAGCTCTCTCTACCTAAGAAAGTGAAACTGTTCCTCCTAGAAAGCAACTTCAAAACTGCTGTTGACGCCCTCGTACTGTTGCATCTGGGTGGTGGCAAGCCCGGCTTCAGGGCCTCCCAGAGTCCACACTGGCATCCCTTCGGAAATACGCTTCATTAAGCACCTTGAAAAATTACCACAACACTCCCAAACCTAATGAAACTCCACTGGCTTCCCTTGCCAGCCCGTTCTATCTTCAAAAAGAGCTATGTCAAATACAAAGCCTCCAAGGCTGGCACCTCAACCTACCTGGATGATAAGCTCACCATCTCTAGCGCTGCCGACACAGCTACAGCCAGGACACCATCAAACTGGAGACAAACAAGTGAACAAGGTTGAAAACAAGACAACAAGCTTTATCCATCTATTCATCTAATATTTGGAATGATAACTCCGTGTACAGCAGGACTGTTCCAATCCTGATATCATTTAGGAAAGAGCTGAAGACTCTAATGAATGCTATATCATGATGCAGTACAATCCACAAACCACCGACCTCTCTAACCACACTTTAACTGTTTGTTTGCCTTTGACCCTAGAGGGGGGATTCGCTGCCTTTCAGCTAGATTTGTGCCTGATATAAACAGCACGTGCATGAAACATTATATGATTTTTTAAATAATTACACACATGTCCATGCTATGTTACAATTACAGCTGAAATATGGTTTGTACACATTCTGACAGTATTTCCTTATATTCTTGATGTTTTTGTGTATTTGATATTTTCAACTTTGATATATTCAAAGCTGACTCCCAAAAAGTGTCTGAAATCATTCTGAACTTCAGTTCCATATAAAGTGGTGTGGGTAATGTTCAGGTGCAGTTTTAAAGGATGCCCATGTCAGACCCCCTGGGATAGATAAAAGTAGAACAAAGAAAGACTCTCATTTCTCCAGTCATGGAGAAGGCAAGGAAAGAGCAATGCTACAAATTACAAGAAATTCTGCCCTCTCAGCTAGTGGTCCTACTCTCATCATTTAGCAAAACATCATGCCTGGAAGCACATATACAGAGAGAAGGAAGTGTAAAGATTGTAAGTGAATTTAGTAACGGGGTGGCTAACTGGAAGCAGTATACGGACAGGGGGAATAGAAAAGATCTTGAGTGAAACCTATCTGGGTCACTATCCAATGCCTATCTACTGAATTTTGGGCCAGATGTAGCAAGTGTTTTGCATGGTGCAAACAGCGAATTTCGCTGTTTGCGCCATGCAAAACGCACATCACGATGCTCAGTCCCATTTTGCGAGTCGGTAACCTGGTTACCAACTCGCAAAATGGGAATGCGACTCGCAAATAGGAAGGGGTGTTCCCCTTCCTATTTGCGATTCGCATCGCGATGTAGAATTGCTTAGTGACCGCGAATGCGGTCGCAAAGCAATTTGCAGTTAGCACCCACTTCAAATGGTTGCTAGCCCATTCGCAAAAGGGAAGGGGTCCACTTTCTGAATGGCCCTGAATTTTATTTTTTCAGAGCAGGCAGTGGTCCACTGTCTGCTCTGAAAAAATGAAACACAAACGTTTCATTTTTTCATTTGTGTTGCAACTCATTTTCCTTTAAGGAAAACGGGCTGCAATACAAAAAAAAAACAGCTTTATTAAAAAGCAGTCACAGACATGGTGGTCTGATGTTTCCAGCAGGCCTAAAAAATAAGTAATACACTGTTCCAACCATGTAAAACAGAAAGAAGTGACCAGGGTCCTAAATTCTAGGAGCAAGAGGCCTCACACACCCATAAGGTGTCATGCTTCATCATAGGCCATGCTCCTCGTCAGACCGGCGCTGCAATGTCTGACGGGCACCACCCCTGATGGGGGGGCTCTTTGCCGGAGATCTTTTTTTATAGTGGTGCCGTGACCCCAAAAGAGATTAAAGTGTCAACGGAGATTAGAGAGAAATGTGATTAAAATTGACTCTCAAAACCACCACTGAGCCAGTAGATTTTATTAGACCAGATGGACAGTCAGGGCCAAGGTTAAAAACGGAATCAGAAGAGTGAATCAAGAGACTAGGATCAATCACTCTTATAGTAAAACAGGTGTATAAATCAAAGAGAGAAGTCTGGAAATTATCCCAAATCTACCCTCTCATGGGTCAACATGTTTCGCATCCTGGTGGTCCAAACGGATCCAGTGATGCTTCATCAGGACCATATGTTGCTCTGTGTATCTCCTAAATCATAATAAGGGCCACATATATTTCTTAACAAGGTATACAAATTATTATGAGCCAACAATTAGCTGGGGGGAGTAACAATCACTCACATGAATAGGGAACCAATTGTTCCAGGCTCATGCCCTGCGAAAAGAAGTACAAAGGTTATATCCAAGTAAGCATAAGACATGACTCATATATATAATGGGGAAGGAAGGCGACCGTGCTGTATAGTCAAGGTGTCAACTGGTGAACAACACACGTGCAAATGCTTGTGAACACAAGCTTACCGTCCCAAGCTTGAAGACGAGCATCCTAGGAATACACAGACCAATGGTACAGCGCTAACTGCCGTCTAAGCAGGGGATATGAAACACAAAATTTAAAGGTAGGTAGATTACCCACTCAAGTATCTCAAATGTCTAGTAACATATAAGTCTGGAGTGAAAATAATGATGGGTTCTCAATTAGAACTACCAAAGCAGACGTAAAAACTCCAAACGTGAATATTGAGAGCAATAAAAGCTAGATTGTAGTCAGATTACTCATGGTCAGTAATGCAGGACAGAGAGTCCATGAAAGGTATAAAACACAACTGTACAGACTGAGGTTCCGTACTAGTCAAGCAAAGGATAGACAACAAGGAGTCCCAGGACTGATATAACGTATCTATGATAATATGGGGGCTAAATAGTATGTGCTAACCCTCTGATGGATTGCAGTAAAGACAGGGGGGGGGGAGGGTTGTGTTGGAGTCTCCTAAATCATTGTGCGATCTCGCAGTTAGGGACTACAAGGGGGTGGGTAGAAAGGTACGGGGTACCGGGGAGAATATACAGAGTGTTGCCTCTCATGAAGAGCGCAACGAACGTACGTTAAACCGAATCCCGAGAGAGTAAACGGGACTCGGAAATCATAGGAAGAAGGCGGCGAGGCACTTACTTTGTTCGGAGGCACTGTCCAAGCGGTCACCTACCCCGGTCTGTGGTTCCCGAAAAGTGAAGGGACCCAGACTGGGGCGTATGAAAAACGCAATGGGCTGGAAGGAGGAGGGCAATGCTTCCGGCAGGGTCAGGCAGTCAGGCAACGCGGAAGCGTTGGTCTGAGAATGCTCGATAGTAACGAAAGACTGAAACCAAGACCGGGGACCAACAAAGGGAAATGAATAGATAATTCATCTGCATGAATAAATCAGAACACCGATTAGTGAGATAACTAATAATACTCATGAGGGGATAGTGGCAAAGGATCAAGCACTGGATCCATATTGTCACAAACTGAAAATGAATAAATCATAACAAAAAGCGGTCATGTCAAATAAGTTATGAATCACAAGGCTGAGGCAAAGGATGCTAAAAGTGCAAAGTCAACGGGAACAAGTCAATGGAAACCAGCACTAATTAACCCCACTAGTCTTAAACGCATACAGTAGAGTTATTTGGATAGACAGTTCCAAGGAATTTCATCGTTTAGGCCAATCACATGAGTGCGTAACTTAAACACCCATCGTTGTTCTAACTCAAAGAGAGAGTTAGGTGTGTTACGTGAATCAATTTGTAGTACTGCCCACCACATATCGTCAGGGCTATGTTTCTTGTCAAGAAAGTGTAAAGCCAGTTTGGTTGTAGCCCGTCCACATCTGATGTTACTGCGGTGTTCATTAATTCTAAGTTTCACTGCTCTTGTAGTCATACCTATATATTGTAATTCACAGGGGCAGGTGATCATATAAACACAATTCTTTGTGTTGCAATTCGTGTGTTTGGCTAAATGCCAAAGGCCTATAGAATCAAATTCGATGGATTTTAATCGTTTGGTCAGGGAACATGTATTACAGGTACCACAGGGGAAATGCCCGGCCACAGGAGGAATACCCCATAATGTTTGTGAATAGGGGGGTGATTGACTGGGGCGGGGTCTGGTGTGGACAAGTAGATCTTTTACATTGGTTGTGCGTCTAAAGGCAAATAAAGGTTTAGGAATCTGTGTACCTCCACTACATAGGATAGACCATCTTTTGTTCACAACTCTTTTGATGGTATTAGATAGAGGAGTGAAAGTCGATACACACGTGAGTTTTGGGTCACGGTCATGTGAAGTAGTAGCTAGTAAAATGTCTCTATTGCAGGATTTGGCCCGTTTAAAGGCTGTCCTCACCACCTTGTCTGGATAATGGCGATTACAAAGTTTGTTGGTCAAATCATCAGCTTGGGAATTGAACAAATGGGTGGTACTGCAGTTCCGTCGTAGTCGGAGGAACTGACCGTAGGGAAGGTTGTCTCTCAATGCCTTAGGATGGTGACTCTCATACATGAGGAGACTATTACGGTCTGTGGTTTTTTGGTAAGTGTGGGTATATAATTTGCCACCTTCAATATAGATCATGAGGTCCAAAAAGGGTATCTCTGTTACAGAGACAGAGGACGTAAATTTCAAAAAGGGATTCAATGTATTAATCCAGGTGGTAAAGGCTTGTACTTCCGACAAGGCACCCTGCCATATGATCAAAATGTCATCTATATACCTACGCCAAAGTTTGATGTTGGTATGAAAAGGGTTAATGTCAGGGAGTATAAACCTGGATTCAAAGTCAAACATATACAAACATGCGAGGCTGGGGGCGAAGGTGCTGCCCATCGATGTTCCGCGTGTCTGGTGAAACAGGAGGTCCTCGAACTGGAAGAAATTTTCTTTCAAGGCTAAAGAGGCGCAGTGCATGATAAAATGTATAGGGGAAGTTAATGTCTGATCGGTTGAATATAGTGCTGCTTCCACCACTTCCAGAGTTGCCTCTTGTGGGATATTCGTGTAGAGGGCTTCAACATCAAGAGTGATAAGGGCGCAGGGGTGTGGAATTTATTAAAATATCTACTTGTCCACGGGACAGGCTGCTTCTCAAATCTACTTGTCCTGTAAAAAGATCTACTTGTCCCTTTGGTGCCATGTAGTGTGGTGCCAAATTATAGCAGCAATCTCATTATGTAAGAGCTCTGATAATAGCCTCTCTGATTATGCCAGGGCTACTACCATAGTAGGGCGTGAATACTTGCAGTTTCAATCCCTACTGTAGCAATTTCCTTATTTTTCCACCTTTCTGCAGATCTGCATACTGGGGCTGGAGGAAGCAGTAAAGCAATAGTTCCAGGGCTGGAATGCCTTTGAGTCTGCAAACCTACTAACCTGCATGTTTTAAAGATTTTCACCAGCTTCTCTCTAATATTTTCCCATAATAAGAAAGGTTGGACATTTACTCCTGACAATGGCAGAATTAGAACTTCTTCCAGGGTTGGGAAGAAAGTGGCTGGAGGGAAAATGAACTTGCAAATGCTCAATAGATTTTCACATGAGAAAATCTACACATGCGTATTTACCCATGCTAAAATACAGTTCACAAATATTTTATAGGGGTACGACATATACCATGGGTGCACTTTTGTGACTTTCTTTAAGAATTTGGGGCCACATGTAGGTAGGTTCAGATTTGCGACCCGTAAATTGCGAGTCGCAAATCCGAATGTAGGATGGTGTCCCTGACGCCATCTGTGATTCGCAAGGGCTTCGCAAATGCACACCTCATGAAAAATCATGAGGTGGGTCGCAATTTGCGACCCCTTTGCGAATGGCGGCCTCACCGGGATGGTGGCCTGCTGGAGACAGCAGACCACCATGTCTGTGACTGCTTTTCAATAAAGCAGTTTTTTTTTTTTTTTTGTAATGCAGCCCGTTTTCCTTAAAGGAAAACGAGATGCATTACAAAAACGAAAAATTAAACGTTTTAGTTTCATTTTTTCAGAGCAGGCAGTGGTCCACAGGACCACTGCCTGCTCTGAAAAAATGTTTACAGTGACATTCACAATGGGGAAGGGGTCCCAGGGGGACCCCTTCCCTTTTGTGAAAGTGTTAGCACCCATTTGAAATGGGTGCAAACTGCGATTGGCTTGCGCCCGCGTTCGCAAAGCAATCCTACATTGCACTGCGAGTCGCAATTAGGAAGGGAACACCCCTTCCTAATTGCGAGTCGCAAACCCGTTTTGCGATTCGGTAACCAGGTTACCGAATCGCAAAACTGGGTTTGTGCATCGCAATGTGCTTTTTGCACGTCGCAAACAGCGAAAGTCGCTGTTTGTGACATGCAAAAAGCTACCTACATGTGGGTCTTGGTCCCTAATTAGGTCTGGTGTTAACAAAGACATTTTGTTTTTATTAAACTTCTATTTCTCTCTCTTTTGGCTGGCTTTACTGTGAGTGATCGCATTCTTCTCTTCCACAAGGAGCATATTGGCACACAAAGTAGTTTTGTTCAGTGTCAGGAACAACAGTGGCAATCAGTGACGTAACGAAACTGGAGGGTGCCTCTTTGCAAAGAACATGGAGGAGCTCCCTCTCCAGACTCACTCAGGGCAGGTGCTGTGCTGAAGGGGCCCCCTGGAGGGCGGCTGCGGGGCCTTTGTTATGCCACTGGTGGCAACATGTGCTTTTGGAGTTCAAAAACGTTTTTTTTTTTTTGCCAGTGTTTGTTACAATGTTGAGGGCCTGGTAGCTCCCACAACAATAAAGTTTTACAAAAGCCATGTCAAAACAAGACACGCATTGATGAAACTAAAAGACTTATAAAAATATGTCAGATCAGTTGGCTTTGTCAGTGTTTGTTTATTTTCATGCTTCCCATAATAGTGTTGAAAATGGTTACACTGATTTTCCATTCGAAATATTTTTGGGAAATACTAGCATGCATCAAAACATTTTACTAAATGACACTTCATTTGCATCTAATCAGAGAGCATTCTGGGAGCATTATACTTAGCCTCATAGCCTAAACTTTTCAAACATGTGTATACACGTTTTTTTTTTTGTACTGGAACCAACGTCAGTAGTGAAGTGTGACCTTAAAACATTTATTTACAGCACTCACCCTAATAATGAAGGTTTTCAAATAATGAACCATAAATACAAGTTCGAACAGCATTATCTTTTGGAAACACATTACCTCAACTGCAGAGAGTTTCACTCTCTGTAAACAAGCAGCCACAGGGTTTGTGCTGCAGATGGTTGGGCCTACTTGTCCCAAGGACAAAGTGAACATAAAAACTTGTTGCCCTTGACCTCAAACAAGATGTCCCGGGGCGTCGGGCGATAGGAATTCCACATCTTTAGTGTCCTTCAAGTAGGTAGAGGATGACTGAACAATTGGTTGTAGGAATTTGTCACAAAAGGTGGAAAGGGGTTCTAGTACGGACCCTATGCCGGAGACTATAGGACGTCGAGGCGGAGGTATCTTGCCCTTATGAATTTTGGGGAGACAGTAGAAATAAGGGATCCGAGGGCTCGTGGTGTCTAAAAAAGTAGCCTCATTGCGTGAAATCCAGGTATTTCCTAGTGCTTCCTCGATCATACATCGTATTTCGGATTGTAACCTCTTCGTTGGATCAGTGTTGATCTGTGTGTAGTAGGTCGAGTCCCCCAATAGACGTAGGCATTCCTGTCTGTAATCAGAGGAATTAATTATGACCGTGGCTCCTCCTTTATCCGCAGGTTTAATGACAATACTCGTGTCTGTGGATAGAGCCTGAAGGGCATTTCTTTCAGCATTGGAGATGTTGGAGAAACTCCGTTTAGGTTTTAAAGAAGCTAGGTCACTTGATACTGCTTTTTCGAATGGTAATACTTCGCAGGGCATAGCAGAGGTAGGGGGCATAAAGGTAGATGGTTTGCGGAGGCCAGTGTCTATGGGATGGTCCGGGTGAGATCGATCCTCAAAAAAGAAATGCAGTCTAATCTTCCTGAACAGATGAGACATTTCACAATGGAGGCGGAAGGGGTCTTCTCTCGGGGTGGGGACAAAACCTAGTCCTTTATTTAGGACCTGTCGTTCAATAGGGGAAAGCGATCGTGATGAAAGGTTGACCACTAAATCCGATTTGGTGGATTCTTCCCTTGGCTGCGGGTTACCATCTGTGGTTCGTCCTGGGCCCAATGCACCCTTCTGCCTCTTCCTCTTCTTCTGCCTCTTCCCCTGGCCCGGCCGCGGCCTAAAAAAGGCATGTAAGGGACGAGGTTGGTAGAATGGGAACGGTTGTTGCCATGCTAAGGGTGGTCCCGGGGGGTAGTGTGACTGTCCCGGGGGATATTGGGGGTAGTGGTAAAAGGAGTGAGTCCCCTCATCATCAGTACTCCAACCCTCGGATGAAGAGCTATTACTGTATTTTCGTGGTTTCTTCATTGATGTAGATGATTCATCAGAAGAGGAGGGAGGTATCTTGGTAGTGAAGTCATCTGTGATGTATAAGGGTACACTTTGTCACGACTGAACCTCGCAATGTCTTTTTGTAACTTTGTGATTTTCTGTTGAGTTAGGAACTCCCTGTTATCATTAAGTTCAGAGTTGATTTCTGCTAGTCGACTCTTAAAAGCAGCCAATGAGACTGTAGTTTTAAGAGCACCTTCCATGAGTGTAATCTGTACCGTGATGGAATCAGCCAAACGTTTGGAAGTATTGATAATGAGCACCAGCCAATCTCTGGTGCATTTCCATGCTACCTGAGCCCAGTCTTTTCTAAAAACTAAATCTTGCAAGAAGATCCTGGGCATGTTTGAGACAAGAAGACCATTAGGGGCTATATTTGCCCTTAGATATTCGGTCATAATTGTGCCGTGTAGGACGGTTTTGGCATAGGTATATAGATGACATTTTGATCATATGGCAGGGTGCCTTGTCGGAAGTACAAGCCTTTACCACCTGGATTAATACATTGAATCCCTTTTTGAAATTTACGTCCTCTGTCTCTGTAACAGAGATACCCTTTTTGGACCTCATGATCTGTATTGAAGGTGGCAAATTATATACCCACTCTTACCAAAAAACCACAGACCGTAATAGTCTCCTCATGTATGAGAGTCACCATCCTAAGGCATTGAGAGACAACCTTCCCTACGGTCAGTTCCTCCGACTACGACGGAACTGCAGTACCACCCATTTGTTCAATTCCCAAGCTGATGATTTGACCAACAAACTTTGTAATCGCCATTATCCAGACAAGATGGTGAGGACAGCCTTTAAACAGGCCAAATCCTGCAATAGAGACATTTTACTAGCTACTACTTCACATGACCGTGACCCACAACTCACGTGTGTATCGACTTTCACTCCTCTATCTAATACCATCAAAAGAGTTGTGAACAAAAGATGGTCTATCCTATGTAGTGGAGGTACACAGATTCCTAAACCTTTATTTGCCTTTAGACGCACTACCAATGTAAAAGATCTACTTGTCCACACCAGACCCCGCCCCAGTCAATCACCCCCCTATTCACAAACATTATGGGGTATTCCTCCTGTGGCCGGGCATTTCCCCTGTGGTACCTGTAATATATGTTCCCTGACCAAACGATTAAAATCCATCGAATTTGATTCTATAGGCCTTTGGCATTTAGCCAAACACACGAATTGCAACACAAAGAATTGTGTTTATATGATCACCTGCCCCTGTGAATTACAATATATAGGTATGACTACAAGAGCAGTGAAACTTAGAATTAATGAACACCGCAGTAACATCAGATGTGGACGGGCTACAACCAAACTGGCTTTACACTTTCTTGACAAGAAACATAGCCCTGACGATATGTGGTGGGTAGTACTACAAATTGATTCACGTAACACACCTAACTCTCTCTTTGAGTTAGAACAACGATGGGTGTTTAAGTTACGCACTCATGTGATTGGCCTAAACGATGAAATTCCTTGGAACTGTCTATCCAAATAACTCTACTGTATGCGTTTAAGACTAGTGGGGTTAATTAGTGCTGGTTTCCATTGACTTGTTCCCGTTGACTTTGCACTTTTAGCATCCTTTGCCTCAGCCTTGTGATTCATAACTTATTTGACATGACCGCTTTTTGTTATGATTTATTCATTTTCAGTTTGTGACAATAAGGATCCAGTGCTTGATCCTTTGCCACTATCCCCTCATGAGTATTATTAGTTATCTCACTAATCGGTGTTCTGATTTATTCATGCAGATGAATTATCTATTCATTTCCCTTTGTTGGTCCCCGGTCTTGGTTTCAGTCTTTCGTTACTATCGAGCATTCTCAGACCAACGCTTCCGCGTTGCCTGACTGCCTGACCCTGCCGGAAGCATTACCCTCCTCCTTCCGGCCCATTGCGTTTTTCATACGCCCCAGTCTGGGTCCCTTCACTTTTCGGGAACCACAGACCGGGGTAGGTGACCGCTTGGACAGTGCCTCCGAACAAAGTAAGTGCCTCGCCGCCTTCTTCCTATGATTTCCGAGTCCCGTTTACTCTCTCGGGATTCGGTTTAACGTACGTTCGTTGCGCTCTTCATGAGAGGCAACACTCTGTATATTCTCCCCGGTACCCCGTACCTTTCTACCCACCCCCTTGTAGTCCCTAACTGCGAGATCGCACAGTGATTTAGGAGACTCCAACACAACCCCCCCCCCCTGTCTTTACTGCAATCCATCAGAGGGTTAGCACATACTATTTAGCCCCCATATTATCATAGATACGTTATATCAGTCCTGGAACTCCTTGTTGTCTATCCTTTGCTTGACTAGTACGGAACCTCAGTCTGTACAGTTGTGTTTTATACCTTTCATGGACTCTCTGTCCTGCATTACTGACCATGAGTAATCTGACTACAATCTAGCTTTTATTGCTCTCAATATTCACGTTTGGAGTTTTTACGTCTGCTTTGGTAGTTCTAATTGAGAACCCATCATTATTTTCACTCCAGACTTATATGTTACTAGACATTTGAGATACTTGAGTGGGTAATCTACCTACCTTTAAATTTTGTGTTTCATATCCCCTGCTTAGACGGCAGTTAGCGCTGTACCATTGGTCTGTGTATTCCTAGGATGCTCGTCTTCAAGCTTGGGACGGTAAGCTTGTGTTCACAAGCATTTGCACGTGTGTTGTTCACCAGTTGACACCTTCACTATACAGCACGGTCGCCTTCCTTCCCCATTATATATATGAGTCATGTCATATGCTTACTTGGATATAACCTTTGTACTTATTTTCGCAGGGCATGAGCCTGGAACAATTGGTTCCCTATTCATGTGAGTGATTGTTACTCCCCCCAGCTAATTGTTGGCTCATAATAATTTGTATACCTTGTTAAGAAACATATGTGGCCCTTATTATGATTTAGGAGATACACATAGCAACATATGGTCCTGATGAAGCATCACTGGATCCGTTTGGACCACCAGGATGCGAAACATGTTGACCCATGAGAGGGTAGATTTTGGATAATTTCCAGAATTCTCTCTTTGATTTATACACCTGTTTTACTATAAGAGTGATTGATCCTAGTCTCTTGATTCACTCTTCTGATTCCGTTTTTAACCTTGGCCCTGACTGTCCATCTGGTCTAATAAAATCTACTGGCTCAGTGGCGGTTTTGAGAGTCAATTTTAATCACATTTCTCTCTAATCTCCGTTGACACTTTAATCTCTTTTGGGGTCACAGCACCACTATAAAAAAAGATCTCCGGCAAAGAGCCCCCCCATCAGGGGTGGTGCCCGTCAGACATTGCAGCGCCGGTCTGACGAGGAGCATGGCCTATGATGAAGCATGACACCTTATGGGTGTGTGAGGCCTCTTGCTCCTAGAATTTAGGACCCCGGTCACTTCTTTCTGTTTTACATGGTTGGAACAGTGTATTACTTATTTTTGATGTTTCCATTTGGAGGATATACACTGGACCATAATTCCTCCTGATCCCTTCTTTATTTTGATCGTTTCCAGCAGGCCACCATCCCTGTGAGTGCTGCGAATCGGAGTGGGGTCGCAAATTGCGACCCACCTCATTAATATTAATGAGGTGGGTCTTTGCGACCCCCTTCGGATTCGAAGATGGTGTCAGGGACACCATCCAGCATCCGATTTTGCAACTCTCAAATTGCAAGTCGCTCAGACTCGCAATTTGAGAGTCGCAAAATCATTTTTTCCTACATCTAGCCCCTTATCCCAGATATATTTTGAAAGAGGGGAGATTCCAGAGCTTACATTGTGCCAGCAGTTGCAGATGATGGACATAGGGGCCTATTGTTGGGAAATAGGACTGATTTTTCATCATGATTGACCAAAGCATGAGAGAAAAAATGCAGGAATGGGGGGGGGAAGACAGAGGATAAGACACAAAAGAAAATAGTCTCAAAGCTAGAAAGCAGAGATGAAAAAACCCTGCAAGAGTGACATTTAAGCCTTCATTACAAGTGTCTTGGTAAATTGCGATCCCTGAGCAAAGACCTGTTAAGTGGTGTTACATTTTCCTTGCTCGGCAATAAGCAGCTGTGATATTAAGCATATCCCAGTAATTACTGAGTATTTTTCACATGTTAAATTCTGCCAGGTTTGACCTGCCGAACTTTATCGCACCCTGTAATAACCAGGGCTTTCAAGTAATGACTCGTAAAATGCAACATTTAGCAATTCGCAATTTGCAATTCCTTAACAAGAATGTACAAAACTGGATGCGGTAAAAGCACACCTACCTTTACCAAATGCAATTGTATTTTTGAAACTGACCTATGTACTAATAGGTTGGTTCTCAAAATACAGAATCGTAGTTGGTCGCAATTTGACCTAGCTCATTAATATGCATGAGTTAGGTCGTACACTGAGTCCCACTATGATTGGCTACATTTACAGGCATGGTGGCCTGCTGGGGCCAGCAGACCAACATGACTGTGATGGCTTTTAAGTAAAGGAATATTTTCTTTGTAAACACAACCCTTTTTCCTTAAAGGAAAACGGTATGCATTTAAAAAAAAAAAAAAAAAATTGCACAAATCTTTTTAATAAGCAGACAGCAGGTCTCACAGACCATAGTCTGCTCTAAGAAAACGTTTTTAGGAGCATTCACAAACGTACCCTTTCCCATTTTCGAATGGCTTACCACCTCCTTTGAAGAGGTGGTAAAATATTCATGGTTTGCAACTCGATTTTGGTAGCAAAACATTAAAACATAGCTTAAAGATTCTGAATCAGAAAGGGACACTAAACACACCCCTTCCAAATACAAAATCTGTATTTATTCTCAAACTCAATTAGTGATTCTGTTAATCTGTTACAGAATCGCTATTTGGGTCTGGAGGATTAGAAAAACCGTTTTGAGGTTGGAAAAGCTCTGATTTTATGTATCGGAGCCTTATTGATTGTAAAATAGCTTCATACATGGGTCCAGGTGTGATGAAGTTCGGCAGATCAAACCTACTGGAACTTAACATGTGAAAAAATTCCAGTAATCACTGGGATATGCAAAGTGTAGTGCGTTTAGCACCATATTTTACAAGTTAAGATGCTTTATATCATACCCATTTGAATAATGATCCCTATGGGATCTTTTTTAACCATAAGTGACAAATACCTCAGCAAACACCAACCCACTTAAAACGAGAACCAAAGAGACAGGAAGTGGAGGATGGTGGAAGAAACAGGCGTGAGGTGGACTCAAAACTACACAGCTCAACAACCCTGTCTTTTGCAGCACTGGCGACAGGTTCTTAAGAAAGAATTTGGGCCTCAGCACATTTTTTTTACATATTTAGACCTCAGAGTTCCATCAACTTTTATTGCCTGTTTGTTCCAGGTTGCAATGTGCCAGTCCTTTGCTTTGCCTTGTGGACAAACACAATAGCTAAAATACCAATGATCTAGATTGCTTTGGTTGTACATTAACGCATTTTTAGCTTTAAAAGGCCATAATGAGTCAATTAAATGCATTGAAGTACTTCATAAAACGTCACTGCATCCACATGTGAGGATCCAGATGCAGAGCCGGTGACAGCAGCTCGAACTGGCACATAGGTGCACTATCTACCATGCCATCAGTGAGAGAATGGGGACACAGGCAGAATGGCCTTGAACTTTGAGGAGGGCTCACAGTTAGATGCCAGGTTCATCAAAGGTGTCCAAAGTGACACCAATTTGACATTACTTCTACGGGTATTTCAGGTCCAGTCACCCACTGTTGACCCCATTGTTGGACTCCATTTCCAGCCAATCGTTAGCAAACTATCACACTGAACATCATTTAACCTTTACCCCTCTTTCACAGCAACAAAAAAGCACCTTTCGGCCTTTGAGGAATTCAGGTTTCACAACTTTGTAATTCCCTAATTCTCAGAATCCTGTATATTATTGAAACAACTCAACTGGAGGGCAAAGGCCAACAGGTGAAACAGGCTGCCCATGACCCTATGTGACAAACTTTTGAGAAGATAGCTCAGTCAGTTCGTCACTTGCGGTAGACTTCTGTGTCTACCTCGCTTGTTTCAATCCTGGAAGGGCCTGCTGAATGGACAGTTCTTCTGAGGTTGATAGATTAAGTGTCAATAAAATGACTAATATTAACATCTGTTAGTTTCAGTGCTGCAAAACAGAATATCTGTGGTAGGATGTGATATATAAAACAAAGCGTTACTATTACATTCCTATAACGAGTGTTGCCTGAGAGCTAAAAAAAACTACTGGTATATTCAAGTTAAAAACACAAAGATTCCTTTGACATGTGGTTTCATGTTGTGGAAGGTGATGTTAACTAATCAGATGAGACATATATTTGCAGCCTGTTGGAGGCAGCTCATTCTGGTTGGTTGCAGCAAGGCCCCAGTTAGGCAGAATCTTGTCACTCCGGTCAGGGGACTTTTGTTTTTACTTTGTTTCCTACTCCTGTCCAGGGAAGCTTCCCTTTCCATTTGCAGAGCATTTTTGTTATGAGCTTAGCTGTAAACAGGGCTATAAATCAGGCTATCTTGGTCACATTTGGTCTTTGTGGGCTCTCTGCACTCTCTCTCTCAGCTGCCTGGCTCCCACCCTTCCTTGGCTTGGATTTTCTTTACCAATTGTGAATGCCTGTGGTCCCCAGGGCAGAGGATCACTTGTAATTGCTTATAGCCTAGGCACCCAGCTCTACCAGGGCTCCGCAATCCTTAGAGACAGTGCCCACTTCTGCTCCATACTGGGTTCCCACTCGCAGCTCCATCAGTACACCTCAGTTAAACACTCCAAGCCCTGAGCTGTGCCAGTGCCGAACCCCACACATGCTGTCTATCAGAGCACCTAGTTCTTACAGTCAGTACACACTGCTGTTCCAGTACTGGGCCCTCGGGTACAGCTCCATCAGTGCACCTCAGTTCACACACTCCAAGCCCCTCAGTCGTGCCCGTGCCAGAATCCCATACACGCTGTCTGCCAGAGCACCTCAGTTCTCACAGTCAGTACACACAGCTGTTCCAGTACTGGGACCTCAGGTGCAGCTCCATCAGTGCACCTTAGTTCACACACTCCAAGCCCCTTAGCCGTGCCCATGCCAGAACCCCACACATGCTGTCAGCCAGAGCACCTCAGTTCCTACAGTCAGTACACTCTGCTGTTCCAGTACTGGGACCTCGGACGCAGCTCCATCAGTGCACCTTGGCGAGGTCACTTCCTTTCCTATACTGGGACCCTGATCACATACTGTTCCGCTACAGCAGTTCAATTCTAATATTAAGTTACACTGCCAAGCCAATACTGGACCAAAAAGAGCAAAACACAGCTCAGCCAGTGCACCTCAAGTCTGACATCCAACGCCACTGTTGATGGGAACCACCACAGCTCTGCCATAATGCATCAATTCTAACATTCTGTGCACGTTTCTTCTTAGTACTGGTTCAGAGGCACAGCCACTCCCCTGCTCAGCCCCACTCGCAGCTTCACCATGGCACCTCCAGGCTAACACTCGGCAACACTGGTACACCAATACTAGGTTCCACACATACCTCCATTAACATACCTCACTTCAGACCTTGTGTGCCCATTACTATTCAAGTACTGCAGTCCACATACAACTCTGCCAGTAGACCTCAACCCCAACGTGCAGCACCCCATTATTCCAATACCAGAAATTACACGGCACTCTGTTTCTCATTCCTCACCCGCTCCCTTTCTGTTATTCTAGCACTGGGCCGGGACCCAGCTCTGTCTATACCCCCAATCCTGATCTGAAGTACCCCAATATTGTTGTATTGGGGTTCACATACAACTTTGCTAACGCACCTCCTGCTGTTCTGCAAAGCCCCTTCTATTCCACACTCTGACTTCTGTTTGAGGACGTGGGGGAGCCAATTAAATCTATTCTTAGCTGCCATCTTTATTTGGGAGGGTCTGTTTCACCTAGCTCACTCTGTTCTTTTCTTTACTATGTTTACTCTCAATGTTTTCTTTCTCCCCAACTTTTCTCTTTGCAGCTCTTAAAATCTACATGTTAACAGTTTAGCTCTTCCTCTCAACTGTTTATTTCGACTCCTCTCCCTTTTTTTATTTCCTTCTTCCTCTCCCTATCTCCTCTTTCAAACTCGTAAATACTTGTTTTGTTCCTCTCTTTTTTCTTCATCAGGCGTCCATTCTTTCACAATTTTTTTCTCTTACCTTTGTTCTTTCTTTGTCTTTTTTTATTTACTCTTTCCTTTGACTCAGTATATGTCCTTTAATTTTTTTTTAGATCTTTCTTCCTTCCTTTCGCTGGTGTTTTTCTTATCTTTATTTGTCAATTCCCGTCTTACTATTAATCCCTCTTTTTACCATCTGTATGTGGAAGCCACAAGTTACTTGTCGGGACCTGAAGTGTCAAAGTGGTTTTCTCATTCTGTGTCTGTGGGAAATGTGTCAGTACATACATGCCCTGGTTCTTTTACTGCTTGTTTCTCTCACCATCTCTCTTATTTTCGCTCATGTTCATTTTTCTCTTTCTTTTCACACTTTTTTCATTAATCTTTCTCTTTATCCTTAATTTGCTAGCTTCCTTCCCTTTATTTCTTTTGCCCCCACATTTGCTCAGTTTCTTCTCTTGGTTGTGTTTCCATTTTCTCATTCTTTCTTTCCCTTCTTTCTTTTATTTCTTTGCAACCCCTTCTCTTTCTTCCTTTTGTCTGCTGTATTCCTTTCACTTCTCTTTTTCTGCCCTATCCGTTTTCTCTCCTGAGGCCTAGTTATCAATGGAGCAACAGGGGCAGTGGCACCAGGGACATGAGAACTACAGACCTCACTCAACTCTAATTACTGCCCTATTTTCCTACCCAAACTCCAGTCAACCATTTTCCTTTCTTACTCTAGGGCCCATGACACCGATACTACACCACTTGTCCTCTCCATCTTTACTCCCTGTAGCGATATTGGCGGGTAGTAATCACACATGAATCGGTCGTCAGATATATGTATGTGATATTTATTTGATATGTATATTGGGTTTTTTGGGCTTTGGTAGTTCTTGTTTTCTCCTCTTTGTTTCTTCTAGCTTTGTTGGATGCTGTTATACAGGATCGCACTTCTCACTATTCTCCTTGGTTCCCTTCGTCTCACAGGTTCCCCGGGAAGCGCATGCGAAGAGAAAGAGAGATAACGGTAAGTGATTTTTAATGCACTCTTTTGTATCTTCCTCTCTTCTATTTCCTTCCTGCCTTTCCTTCTTTCTGTTTCACTCTTGTTTTTCCTGGTGTCTTTTCTTTCCTTTGTTCTTCCTAAACTGCTTTGTTTTACTTCTTCACCTCCCTTTTCTGCCACTGCTTCTGTCTGTTATAACTTCCTCTACTCTCCTTCCTACTTCTCTGATCTGTCTCATTAGTGTGGGGCTTTCTCCTCTTTCTACCCTCTTGCCCTTCTTTTTTTTTCTTCTTCAGCAAACGGTCTGGAGTTTCTTGTTTTCTATTTTCTGTGCTCTTTCTGTGTGCGGTGCCTTGGTGCTGATTCACCAATAGTGCCTTTTTGTGCCCAATGCCTTGGTGCTGCTTCAAACAATAGTGCTACCCCGTATGCCCAAACCCCCCCTTTTCCCACTATAGTTAACCAAGTCTTTTCATCTCTCCCCCCCCTTTGTCTCTCCGCCCTCCCGCTCCTCAGGGCAGTGTCCACACACACCTGGGACTGCCATGCTTCTCCAGAAGCGTTGGCGGGAGGTAGCACTCCGTCTTCCCGGGCTCCTGCGGTGCTAGGGCCTCCGTCCGTGGTGTTCATTTCCCGTCGCTTGGGAAGAATCCGCTCTCCAGTCCCCAGGCACCTCTCATTTCTTTGGGTCTCCTCGTCCTCTGTCCGGTCGTCTTCTTCTCCTTCACCTTTTCCTCCGCGCCCTGGTTCTGACGCCGATTATTTTGACCTCCCGGCTTCCCGCGTCGGAGACGCAGCCAGCCAATCACAGGAAGGGAAGGCCTGGAGTGGCGCTGGCAGCGGCAGCACAAGTCCGGCTCATGTGCGGGCGGACCTCAGCCAGCCCGTCACTCCCTCTTTCCTTCCACCCTCCAATCCATCCCAAATTATAATTTTGTTATGGTGTTTTGAGCATTACACTCTAATGCAAAAAGTTTATTTATGATAAAGGTTTATATGATAACTGTATATGTTTTAGGATAGAGGAAGAAGGTAAATGGGAGTGCTTTAGTTAAATGCTGGGCCACTGGAATTATATGGCAGGAAAAAATGAAATTATGAGGCACAGTTGATCAATTTATGTGGCAGGAAATGTCCAGTTGGGAATTTACAATGTCAGTAGCTCTAACTCAAAAAATGTGAGATCTATTGCATTGTGAATGCTTGTTTTGAGTTTGTGAGAGACTTGTGAGACAGAAGTTTACCATACACTTAGAGGGTCAGCAGGTGGCAGAATCAGAGCACGCAGATGAGGATGTGTTCTGAAATTATCAGGTTCAACATTGACCTTTACATCTTTGACTGCTAGGGGCTTGAACTCTCCTGTGAAGCACAGAACCGTTTGGCAGCACATTCTCTCGCTGGGGACAGACATTATTTTTGTGTAAGAAACTTACCTACTGAGGAGACACCATTTCAGACGTATACATAAACACTTTCAAACACAATATTGCACATTAGTAACCACTAAAACAGTTGGGTGGCTATCACCTTTGCCTGTTCAGTTCTCCGCACCATAGTTCAGAACAAAATAATCCACTTTCTAGATTTTCTGGTGGACATTCAGGGGCGTAACTTGGTCGGTAAGATTGGAGGGGGAGCTTCAGATTTCCTAACATCACGCTGGCATAGCTTGTTAGCATACATCATCTGATGAGCAGGACATGAGGGTGGCTTAAGGGGGAGTGGAAACAGAGAGCAGTGCGGATTGTTAGTGGTGCTTAAAATAGTTAAGTAACCAACATTTTTTAAGAACTTCACAACAGAGAGAAGACAAAGAGAAAGAGATAGTGTGTGTGTGTCTTTAATTTGTTTGTGCATGTGAAAACCCCTGGTGAAATCCGACAGACACCTCACCATAACCGACTGAAAGGACCTGTTCTCAACTATTTATTACATAATACATCCATTAGGAAGGTCTGACACACCTGTGAAGTTACGACCCTGTGGACATTGATGGTAAAAGGAATACACTGGATAATCTTTAAACACCTAACACTTTCCAAGAGCACTTCTTGTACTGTTTTTTGAAGCTCTAAAATGAGTTTGCTGAGAGAGATGTACTCTTGGAAAGCGACTTTAATTTGGCATTGGGCATTGTCTTAGACAGGTCTAGGGTAGAAGCAGGAACCACCTGAGCAGTGAGTAGATATTGTGCGACTTTTAGGGACTTGGCTTGGTAGAATCATGGAGTTCACTTCACAAAGATGAGATGGATTATTCATTCTTCTTGCATATTTGCTGTACTTTCCTTGAGCACTACCAGAGGTAGTATAAGCCTTGGTTAGGATCTGATTTAATGGGGAAAAGGTAAGTACCTCTGGTTTAAACCAGAGGTACTTGGGACCCAGTCTACAGTGATGAGATTCTGTTAGCTATCATCTGCATAGTCAATATCCTAAAAATCAATAGTACATGGGTGGTTCTTTTCTCCCGGTAATTTTTTCTTTTAAAAAATGAGGTGGAATCAGGCATTTTCCCATTCAGTTTTTATATAAAAAGCTAAAAGGCAATAGACTCTGCAACAGCACATAAACTAGGGACCAACACATTTTAATGCTAACCCAGAACCTAGAATGCGCGATACTGACTTCAGTAGGAGTCCTTAGTGCGTATTTCCAAGGTACTTCCAAGGAGGAAAAGATGCCCCAGTTTAACAGGTGGCAGATATGCTTAGGTATGATTCAAGAAGTGGTGGCTTGGTGTCACATCGTTGGTCACAGATCAGTGTTTTTCTTTCAATAATACTGATTTTAACTATAAGACGGCAAATGTATGTGGCTGTCATATCACTGTGGCAGGCCAAACTGTTTTGGTCCACGCTCTAAGCATACTGACTGGCTGTGCCACACCATACACTCTGTATACCTTGTCAAATGCCTGGAAAGTCCCCAATAAGTCCAATTTCTTTCCGGTATTTTTTTGCCTGTTCACTAACAAAGGCCTCCTCTGATTGTAATAGTTTTGCCCTTTAACCATTTACAAGAATACCATCTGTTCAGTTCCGGTGCCAGTCACTATCTTTCTGAAATAGCCTGTCTCCTGTCACTGCATGTACCATCTGCTATCTGCCCAGTACCGAGTACTCACAGACGAAATACCCTACACTAAGGCAGTGTACCACTTATCTTTACCACTTTTATTCCCTCTGCATTTATTTGTAGGAACAATCGAGTACCAGCATATCAAAGGGAGAGTCAAGTAAGGTTTTTAGGTGATCACATCCGTCAGTAAAAGTTAGAATTATCAGTTACATCACACGGAAAATGTGAAGTGTGAAATAAACAGGCAATTAGTGCAAACATGTTGGCACTACAAGCACAAAAAGGAAATACTGCTGATTGTTTAATGTCACCATTAAGTACACAGTTTTCCATCTAAACGCCGTCTTCTCATGGCCTTCTTACCGCAACTCTTTAACAAAACTGCATTCATGCAGCACTGCAAAATGTAGTGCAAATAACTAATATTTTTTTACCTTTTTAAACTTAAAAACCAACAGGACACAATAGTTTTTTCCAGAGACAGCTCATGAAACAACAAACTGTCTGCTTCAATACCAATGTGCAACAACTCTTCTTTTCATTAAAGATCTGTAAACAAAGCATGCAATCCAGGCAGAAGTAAGGGTCAAGGCGTAGCTATGAATAATTCATCAATAGAAAAATGCACTATTTATTAAAGATTGGAGATTGTTAGGTCACTTTCCATCAATCATGCATTCTCCCTCATCGTGCTTCTTTCTCCCCCTCTGATCCTCCCTCTCACCCACTTTTGCTCACCTCATCTTTCTTCCTTTGTCCCTCACCCTGCTTCCTTCTCGCTCTCTCACACCGCCGCTCCCCATCCAGCCTCCCATTCTCTTTCTCTCCCTTTCCCCCCACGTTGCATCAAAGGATAACTGCAAAGTCTTCCGTGGAATTCGTGAAAGTGCCACACAACACAAGGGCATCCCTACACTGTAAATTGATTAATAATTGCCTCAAATTCAGCACCAACTTTTCAAGTCGAGGTTACTTAATGGCACAAAAAGAGTTTAAAACTAATGGTATCCGTGTATGCCTGTTTCTGGGCACATTTTTCATATGGTAAGTTTAGAAACAGTTATCCTGCTTTCCCTCAATTCCACTGACCTCGGCCTACTTAATCTCTTCTCCCACGTTAAATAAGTGAAAGAGAAAAACGGAGAGAGCGGCAGAGGCCGCCGTAGGCACCATTTTAGCCTCTGACAGGGGTGAACGTTTACATTCCTATTTAGCAGACACTGTGTGCTTCTGTGGGGCACGAGCAGTATAGTTTGCTGTGGATGATTGATTGTGCCTGTGGGAAAGGATGTTTCTAAATTACGCCCTAACATGTGCACCCCAGCGAATAATCTACAAAGTGACGTGTTTACTCTGATCGCATTTTCTGGTCCCCCTGTCGATGGACAGGCTCAGCACGTACATGCGCAGAGTTTGCTCTTAAAAAACACAACAAAAATGTGTTCTTATGCAGGATGGTTGCTGACAGGCTTCTGTTAACCTCCCAGTGCACCAAATGTTGGACTTGGGTAGCAGCTCAAAACCTATGGTGGGGGGCTGCTCCAAAGCCCCTAAGGATAATCTGCCCCTGATCAGAGCAACGTCTTGATGTAGACAGCTCATCAGGCTCGGCAAGGTGTTTACTGCTTAAAGGGAGGAGCCCAAGTAAGGCTCTAAGTGATTGATACACTTAGGGGCATATTTGCAAGAAAGTGGCATGGGGGCGTGGTCTGGCCACGACTAGCGATGGCCGCCTAGGAGACGAGCTCCGCAGGACGGCGGGCCGCGTGGCGGAACTGGAGGCGCCCGAGGACCCTCCAACCATCGCTAACCCAAGCATAGGGGGTCGGCGACGTGGGAGAGCTACAAGATCCAACGGAGGACCCGCGCTCTCCCGAACGGAATCGAGGTGAGCCGAGGACAAAGACGAGGCCCGCGGCGTGGAAATAAGCCAGGGCCTCGAGTATAAATGGACTCACCCTGAGGGACGCGCTTCCCCCCGCAACCGACAAACTGAGGCGCATCCGGCGCTCCCATACCCTCCCCCACCCTGCCTGACGCCAAGGCGCACCACGGACCGAGGCAGAACGGACCGCGGGGCGGAAACAAAGACGTGCGCTCTACCTGGCATGACCGGGCAGGGAGGAGGACTACGCCAAGGCCTACGACGGGCCGGTACGCTGCGGCCCTAAATACAGGAGGGCCTGGCTCGACCGGGGGAGGCGCCTCAACCCTCCCCTGAGCGTGTACCTGGGGGATCCCCACCCCCCCTACTCACCCTTGCGGTCCGGTGCACAAAGACGGACCAGGCCAGAAGACGCGAGCCCCCTTCAGGGAGGCGGAGGTGAGCGGGGTGCGCGGCTCCGATACACGGAGGGCCCACCTACCCCCGAGTTCAAGGCTCAATGACCAACCTAAACCTTCAGGTCTCTCGCCCGCGGGGGGTCAGCTAGTGGCTACCCCCCCCATCGCTGAGGACCCCGGATGGGCACGCGCACTTACAGCGGACTGGAAGGGAACGAGGAGGTGACCGGTGCCACGAGCCTTACAGCACCCGCCTTCTCTTCCTCTCAAGAATAAGGCTAGCAGAGAGGCATCGACTGGAACGGAGAGGAGTGGAGGGAGGGGCGGAACAGATGGAGAGGAAGGAGTGACAGACAGAAGGAGGGAGAGGGGGGAGGAGGAGAGATCAATAAACAGGAGACCCCATCAAAGACTGTCCGAGTTGCACCTAAAAATTGATTCGATACTCTGCTCTAACGCACAAAAAATAATTTCCCGATGTCGTCTTGGGGAACAAGCAAAGAAGCATCTACCTGACCTCACTTGCCATCCAGAGCCCTCCCCCCCCCGGCCTTCACACCTCCAAAACCTCAAAACCTCCAAAACCTTCATAACCTCCAAATCCTCCAAAACCTAACCTGTCACGCTGCCGAGCCAAGGATAAATAAATACCCATCATTGTGGGGGAGCCTGCCATGCCCAGAGGCAAAGGGACGGGCAAACTAGCCCGCCAACTACTCTTCTCCGAGGCCCTGCGCCAGCAGAAGCACTCCCTGATGCAGGACCCTCCGCCCCACCCACACAACGCCTCCGACGACATGGCAGAGGGCTCGCAAGGAGCGTCCATGGACCGTATACTACAGGAGATATCGGCGGTGGGATGCAAACTAGAAGGTATGGACAGCACCATGGTGGCACTGACAGCAGAGACAAGATCCATACGCATGGAGATAGCGGGCTTCCAGTCACAAATATCGGGACTGGACCAACGAGTGACAACAGTGGAAACCCAGGTAGCTTCCTGGACCGACAGCGGCCAAGAACTCATGTACCTTCGCAGCAAAATGACAGACCTGGAGGATAGAAGTCGCAGGAACAATATCCGTCTGTCAGGACTCCCGGAGGGTATAGAGGGCACGGACTTGATCACCTACCTTCGGGACATACTCCCCAAGCTGACAGGCATAACGTTTGACCCCCCTCTGGAGTTCGAAAGAGTGCACAGACTTGGCCCAAAGAGGCAGGAAGGGAAGGGACGCCCTCGCTCAATCATAGCCTGTCTACTACGCCATGGCCAGGCTCGCCAAATACTGCAGATAGCCCGGGCGCAAGGTCCACTACGACTGGGTACCCTGGAAATCCGACTCTCAGCCGATTTCTCCAAAGAGACTGTAGACCGCAGGAGAGCTTTCCTTTCCCTCTGCCCTCGCCTTCGTCACCTGGATGTGAAATTTGGCCTGTTCGAACCGGCCAGGATGTGGATCACCAAGAACGGCGAATCACGGACTTTCTTTGATCCAGAGGACTTGAGAACATTCCTAGACAGACTCCAGGAACAGGCGCAACCAATGGAAACGACCATTCTGACATTCCAAGACATACGAGGTGTATCCTCGGGAACCAACCACCCAGAATCTGTCTCTAACTCAGAGGGGGGAGCAGTCATGGATCCCCACTCCAGGGGAAGAGACTTGGAGAGACTCACAAAAAGCCACAACGATAGGGGCCAAGTACTTCAGGCGGTGGCGATGTACACCCAGCTGTCAGACAGGGACAAATCCCGCTCCCCCCTGAAGCCCGCGGTGGCCCCCTCCTGAGGACGACCGGGCACCAGCGCCCCCCACTCCCCCCTCGGAGCCCTCAGAGATCCTGCCAAAATTGTCCCTGGACTACCGTGACTGAATCGAAGAGATCCTGTGCCGGAGGAGAACAAGCGGAGAGATGAGTACCGGATCTTGTGAACCCTTGAGTTATCCTAATCCTAAGGGCCTTTGTCCCAGTCTGACTCTGCCCGACGCCGCAGCATCACTGTTGTTTGGGTCTGCCCCAATCACTCTCTTCCTTTTCCTGTTCCCTTTCCTCTGTTTCTCTCTCTCTCCCCCCCTCCGGACGGCCCGATTGGCTGGAGTGGGATCGTACCTATCTCATACCACCAACCTTCCAAGTATCTTCCTCTCCCCAGGAGGCCCGCCCCCTGCCCTCCCTCCCTCCCCCCTTCCCTTTCTCTCCTGTCCCTCAGCGACATACCCCTATGAGTAGGCTTACCTAGCAACCGAAAGTGCTCATCCCCTTCCCTCTCTTTTGGAGCGGCTGGAACCGCTACAAGACCCCCTCTTCCCGCCAACCTGTCTCGAAGGGGGTTCGTTCGCTTATCTGACGACTTGTCCGCTTGTTTGTTTGCCTGCCTGTTCGTTTGTTTGAGTGTATGGCAGGTTGTTTGATCGTTGGTTTTTCCTTGTCCTACAGGGAGGGCAGTGAAAGACCCACCGAGGACAGTAGAGTAGTAGCGGAGATTGGCAGCGACACAATGCAGGGCTCTAGATAAGATAAATTTCACAGAAACAGCCTACCCAGGTATCCTGTCGCTCACAAATCTCATGGATCCACACTCCCCCGCATCTCTTCCCTTTCCTCTCTCTCTTCCCTTCTTTCTTTATTGTTTCTTACCCCCCCCTTCTTTCTCTCAAAGGCGCAATAGCACAGCGATCCTGGAATTAAGCCAATATGGGAACCGTGCAAATGCCCCTCAGGCAAATGCAAATCCTAAGCAACCCCTCCCCCCCCCGGCAGCCGGGCCTACCCCTCATACCCTCCTTGCGTACGGAAAATTGAGCACGACGGGGGCCGGGGTGCTGAACGCGCGCTGCCTCCCTGGGCGCGCGGCCCGCCGGACAGGCAGTGGAGCCCGAATGACCTGGGTTTTAGTCCCGCAGGTTACAGTTCGAGAACTACCGGGACCCGTGTCCCGCTCTTTTCTTTTCTTTTTCCCCCCCTCCCTTCTGCCCTTTACTATTTTAAACATCTATAGTTTCTCCCATCCCCATCTCACCCTCTTCTCTCCCGCTCTTAGAGGCAAGCTCCTACTCCCCCCCTCCCCCTCCACTTTCCCCAGTTCCCTTTTGCCCAATCCTTGGCGCCCACCCACCATCCCCCGGGCAAGCTCCCCCATAGGGCCGGGATGCCTAACCCGAACAAGACACCGGTAGTACCCCTATGGATCATATCATGGAACGTAAACCGCCTCACCCATTTCATAAAACGAAAAAAAATCCTGACCTACCTCAATGACAAATGGGCTGATATCGCCCTCTTACAAGAGACACACCTAGACAGACTAGAATCCGATAAACTACGACGTGACTGGGTTGGCACCGCACTATTTAGCTGCAGCCCACCCTCGCCCATCACGGAGAATACCCCGAGAAAATGTGGGGTGGCATTACTGCTACGTAAAACCCTTCCCTATAGGATCACCAAATCTTGGACCGACCCCGAGGGCCGATACGTATTTGCCAAACTAAAGATTGGCGATTCCTCACTATGTGTGGGTTCCGTCTACGCACCAACGGGTCGCAAACGCCTCTTCTTCCTACAAATTAATCGGCTTTTGACGGAGATAGGAGCATCTTGCTATGTAATAGGAGGGGACTAGAACATAGCTAGGGATGCAGTTATGGATAGAACGGGACCCTTAGACGTAAGTAATAACGCAGATAGAGCCCTACAAACTGATGTCCTTTCAGACAATGGTCTCGTGGACCATTGGAGGCTGACCCACCCGACGGAACGAGAATTTACCTTAATCTCGCCGGTACATGGCACCCAATCCCGACTAGACTACTTCCTCCTATCCGACAGCCTTGTGGCTCACGCCCAAGATAACAGCATACTGGAGGGTGGCCTCTCCGACCATTCTCCAATTAGTGTAGCCATCCAACTAGGCCTAGTGTCCCCGGGCCGCAAGCCCTGGAGGCTTGCAGTTCACCGCTATCTATCCCCACAAGGTAAGTTACAGCTACAGGAGCACGCAGCCTCCTTTGCCCAAGATAATAAAGGCACTGTTGAATCTAGCCGCATAATGTGGGCCGCAGCCAAGGCCACGATACGTGGACAACTTATGCGGGACGCTGCACTGGCAAATATAGATAGGAAAGAACAACAGGCGACACTAGAACTCAATATCCGTCGTCTCACAAGACAGTATACCACGCATCCTTCTCTATCAGAACGTCGGACTCTAGAACGCGCCCAAATGGCCCTTAACGAGCTATACACCACACAGGCCGAATACGCCCTACAGAGATTACAAGGGAGGCACTACGAACAAGGAGAAAAAGCGGGACGCCTGTTGGCAGCCCAGCTTCGCCAAAGAACGGCAGCTCTTGCCATACCAGCCATCCGCGCCTCCACCGGAGAAATATTAGCTCACCTGCAAGCCATTGCAAACGAATTTGCGCTATTCTATGGACACCTATACACCCCAGAAGTAACATTCAACCCGGCACAAGCCGCAACCTTCCTAGAAGGCCTTGACTTACCCTCCCTTTCAGACGAGGGTCGCAGTCTCCTAGAAGGGGAAATAAACAGACAGGAATTAGAGAGTGTTATCTCCAACCTCCCCTATCACAAATCGCCCGGGGAGGACGGGTTCCCAGGGGAGTTCTATAAATGGACAGGGAAAGAGGCGATAGATATCCTTCACAAGGCCCAAAATGAAGCCTGTTCCACACAGTCGTTAGGCGCCATATCTAATAACGCAACTATAGCCGTCATTCCGAAACCCGGGAGGGACCCCTTGTTGTGTGGCAGCTACCGGCCCATATCTCTCTTAAACGGTGATATTAAAATTCTAGCAAGTATCCTGGCAAACAGACTCCGAAAAGTTATACCGTCTCTAATCCACCATACACAAGTGGGGTTTGTACCGGGCCGCACCTCTAGGAATCATCTGCGTACCTTATGCCATACCCTATGGACCTCAAGGGACCTGCCGGAGACAGCATTAGCCCTATCCCTAGATGCCGAAAAGGAGTTTGATCGCATCGAATGGCCCTACCTGTTCGCGGCCTTAGAGAGATTTGGCCTGGGAGATAAATTCATCTCAATGGTGCGACTACTCTACGACCAGCCAGCGGCAAGAGTCAACTGCGGGGGCTTCCTTTCAGATCCCTTCCCTATCCGTAGAGGCACACGACAGGGCTGCCCCCTTTCCCCTCTCCTGTTCTTACTTGCCATAGAGCCTCTAGCCGCAGCTATCCGATCCTCCCCCCTTATAACTGGCCTTGCACTTCCTGACGGCGTATCCAAAATCTACTTATACGCCGATGACATCCTGTTAACCCTTAAAGACTTAGAAAACTCTATACCAGCCCTATTGGATGTTATTGATGGATTCGCGACACTGTCCGGCTACCGCGTCAACTGGGACAAGAGTGAGGCACTTCCCCTCTCGCGGGTGACCACAAAAGCGACACTCCTGGGTTTCCCGTTTCGGTGGACGCCGAAGCACCTTAAATACCTAGGTGTGCTAATCAACCCGGGCATGGCACACATGGTGGCAGACAATATCAGCCCCCTCATCGCAAGGATGAAACTTGATTTTGCCAAATGGACCCATCTGGGCCTGTCCATGTGGGGCCGAGTACAGGCGGTCAGGATGGTCACTGTGCCACGCTTTACCTATGTCCTAGGACTCCTCCCCCTACAAGTGCCCCTCCACACATTACGGAACATAGACTCCCTCATTAGATCGTTTGTATGGGGTCCTATGCGACCATGACTATCACCCGCCAAGCTCATAGCACGCCGCTCCCACGGGGGCATGAGACTCCCATCGGTGGAACATTACTCGTTAGCACTACAGCTATCTCAACTGTCCCACACCTTACTCACGGTGCCTGACCCACCACAGTGGATCGCGGTGGAAAGACGACTGCTATCCTCGAACGAGGGACTTGGAGGACCGTACTGTGATGACTTCTCACCTGCTAACCCGGTGAACCCCATTCTGAAAGCGACCAGAGCAGCGTGGCGAAGGGTCCACAGACTGTTCGGGGAACACCCTCTCATCCACGCTCAGGCGCCTCTGTGGCGTAATAGCGGACTCCGGATAGGTGGAGAAGTGCTCAACTGGTCTCAATGGAGGGAAGCGGGCATCCACACACTCTCTCAGATACTGGAGAACGAGGTACTTAAGTCCTTCCCAAGGTTAAGGGAAGAATTCGGTCTGCAGCCGAACCAAGAGTGGAGATACCTTCAGCTCAAACACTGCATCTCCCAAAGAGCCGAAGCCACCTGTCGGGGGTCCCAGCCCTCACCCATAGCGACCTACCTGCTGAAGTGGGCCCAACATAAAGGAGTTATGGCAGGTCTCTACGACCTAATCACTCGCCAGCTTTACTCCCAGCCTCTCCTAGACAAACTACGGCTGCATTGGCAAACCCGGTTACAACAGCCCTTAGACCCAGCCGATTGGGAGGACGTCCTGGAAGCACTGGACAGAGGACATGAGGCTCGGTTAAAGTTCTGCCTTTTCAACGTCTTACACGACTGGTACTGGTCCCAGGCAAAATTGCACAAGATAGGGCTCCTCCCGCACGCACAGTGCTGGAGATGCCCAGGGGCACACTGCGACCTAAACCATATCTTAATTGACTGTCCAACGGTCCGACCACTATGGGACGTGGTGAGCTCCACCTTGGCTGAATCATTGTCACTCCCGTCACCATTCCCCCCTTCCCTAATACTTTTACAAGACACGACCTCTCTAGACCACAAAAAAGACTGTTACATACGGCACTGGCCACCGCAAAGATCTGCATACTCCACCACTGGCGGTCAGAAATCTCCCCAACCCTGGAAGAATGGATCATAGCCATGACCCGCACAGCCACACATGAAAGAATCATCTACAACCTGCAAGACCAAGCCCAAATCTTCACCCAGGTGTGGGCCCCTTTCCTAGCCGGGGGGAGCTAGTAGCTTGTAGTTTGTAGCCTGTAGCTTGTAGCGCGTAGCTCATAGCCCGTAGACCGTAGGATACTCCTCCTCCTTTTCCCCTTTTTCTTTCCCCTTCCTCACCTCCCCCCACATCTCTACCACTAGTCCTCCCCTCCTTACCCCTCCTTCTCCTTTCCCTCTTCTTTAATACCGCTTTCCACCCCTCTCTTCCCATTCCCCCATCTTTCTGCAGTCCCTTTCCATGCGCAGCCGATAGGATACTCGTACTTAGTAGAAGCTGGCAGAGCGCAGACGAAGTGTTACAAGTCACACCCTCCCGTCATACCGACCCCCCCCCCTTTTGCCAACTACGCCGCCCCACCCCGGGGGTCCTACAACCCTACATCTTCACAACCTTATAACCTCACAACCTTATAACCTCACAACCTTACCACCTTACAATTTTAATAACCTAACAACTTCCCCTTTTTTATAACCATTACTACGAGCTACAACTTGGCACCGGGTCCCCGCCCTGCTTCACAACTCTTACCCCTATCTACACCTCTCTCTCTTACTACCTCTTCCCCTTACTGCCTCTTCCCCCCCTTTTTCCCATGTGATTTGATTAGTATAACATATTTGTTCCCCAAGTTACGCTTGACAATACCCCACTGCCCCTTTCATTCTCCCCATTTCGTGTACTCACTGAATATGACTGTTGACAAATGTTGGGGCCTCAACCTCATTTGGATTTTGTACGATTTTGCAATGTTCACAATAAAACCTTAATAAAAAAAAATTTAAAAAAAGTGGCATGTTGTACCACTTTTCTTGGGCCCCACAACTGGCACCTAATGACACCATGGTTGCGCCATATTTACAATTACCGTGCACCATGGCGGTCATTAGCATAAAAGCATCAAAATTTTGACACTATTGTGGCACTTTGCCATACTAGAGTCAAGTATTTTAACGCTAGTGCTGCAAAGCACAGGGAGGCCCACTGAATATGATTGGTGTGTCATTTTAACACCTGCTCTGAGCAGACATTAAAAATGATGGAAACAATGGCACAGTGAAATCTAGTAAATTTCACTGCGCCATTTTTTCAGGCCTCCCTGCACCAGAACACTCCCCTTGCATACATTATGCCTGATGCAGGCATAGTGTGGCGCAAGGGGTCGCAAAGTGGACCAACGGTGAAACTTTGTAAATATGGCACAGCAGAAAAGCCACCTTAGCGCCACCTTAGCATAAAACAAATGACTCTATGGCAGCGCTAAGGTGGTGCAAGGGGTTTTTAAATATTTCCCATACTTTCTTTAAGATGTAAAGCAAAATACTTGCACCCATTTTGGTGAGCTTCTTTAACATCTTCATGGTCAAGGTAGGTATGATTGCATTCCTGACTGACGTCGATATTACCTTGTTTCATAAGCCAAGGAATACCTGAATTGCTGTCTGACTGTTACCATCAACCCAGACACCAGCATTTTTACAAAAATCTTCGACAATAGGCTCGATAAATTTCTTCCCTCCGTGATAGCTCTTAATCACTCAAGTTTTGCCATGGGTAGGCAGCCACATAGCCATTTTAGGAAAAATGTTCCATTTATAGAGAAGGTTCCGCTTAAGCACCTTCCTGTGATCCTCTTGAATATGGAAGTGGAGAATGTTTTTAACTGGATACATCACTCACATCACGTACATCACTGATAACTATGATAGACTTTGGGGATTGTTACAACTGAATCACAGTGAATTTCCGAAACCTAAAAGACAACATATTACTCATTGGTTGAAGGCTTGACCACTTTCCTGAAAAGTGGCACTGGAGAGGAAGACCCTCTTTCACAGCTTTTGTTCGTTCTTGTGATGGAGACTTTTACAGCAAGAGACTGACAACATCAGGGTTTCTTTTTCTAAGGTAAGGTACACAAAATAAGTAATCTTCTGAATATCATCCCCTCATCTTTGGAAAGCTAATAAGTCCATTGCAACCAGCAGGTTTTGGAGTCAGTTTCAGGATTCAATGTAAACTACAGTAAATCAGAGATCCTCAAACTATTCTTAAATGGTGAACAGATGATCCAATATTTTACACTCTGCCACTAGGGTATGCACCCTAATATTAAATTGGCTACCTCGAGGTACCTCACCACTTGCAAGAAATGTCTTACAACTTCTACGGAGATAAACAGGGTGATCTCCTCTTTCTATTGGTTGTTAAAGGTTAAAAGAACAGACCAAAGATGGACATCCAAAAATAAGTGGAACACAGAAGTGGTAACAGATACTGACAACAGTGAATGGCACGACCTTTGGGAAAATATTCCCCAATAATAATAAAATCCGCAGTATAGAGAGAAACATTAACAGCTGATCACCCAGTGGTCTTACCTCAAGCTAACCTAAACATATACAGAAACTGTGTGTGGTGTTACTGGAGGTGAAATGAGAGGATAGGCTTCTGTATAAATGAGGTGGTCGTGCTCGAGGATCAGAGTCTTTTGGAAAGAGGTGCTGTCCCATTTTTTTTGATCCATGGTTAGTAATCACAGGTATGCACAAATAGTCTCTTTGACATGTCCACACGGTGTTGTTGGCCCACATTATAGGTGAAATCCAGTGGCATAACGCAAAATGAAGGGGGCCCCTGCAGAATGTGATGAATTGGCCGGAGTCTCCCATATCTCACTGATATTCATTGGCCTTGGCCTGCACCCACCCCCTTGAAGGGTTTGGGGGGCCGATGCTGCAGGAGCTGCAGGGGCGTGTGGTAAACCCTAGTGACAGCACAGCATTGACAGCTGGAGCCTGGAAGAAACCTTTGTCACCGTCATTATTGCGATGGTATTACTGGCTCTGTAGAAAAGTTAACATGCACCCTGCGCCACCAGTAAGTTACATTGCACAGGATATAGGGCCCACTTCTACTTCACTTTGCTAAACTAGAGTTCGCTTTAACTCATCTTCAAAGACTGCACGCTTTAGCCCTACACTATTGAAACCTTTATATATAAATTTGTTACTTACACAGTTTGGAGTGAGTTTAGGCCTAACTATCAAATGTTCTGTTCCACGTTCTGAGTTTGTATGAGTGTGTGTGTGAGGAAGGGGGGGTGTTGGAGTCAGAAAGGGTTTGGTTTGCTCTGTTTTCTTTGTAAATACCAAAGTTATGATGATTACCTTTCATGCTTTATGCATGCCACCATCAAGGCTTATCTGTTGTTTTACCCGAATACATTTGAATACAAAGATTTAGACAAAAAATTATTTTGCTTTAGAGGTAGAATATGGATCCTAAAAATGGCATCTGCACTTGCACTGGCGTGATAGAGTGTGGGAGCATGGATGAGAAACAAGAAACTAAGGCTAATATGCAACAAACCCAAGAGCTCAGATGAGGCAGTGATCTCTGGTACAGTATTACCAACAAACACTCAAACACTGTTTTAACTCATTAGAAACGCCAATGGTGATGGGTGCGCAAGAGGCGCCAGCTGTGGCAGCAGCTGATGCACATAAACGCCCATTTACTGTGGACTGGTGGGTCTCCAGCAGGAAGGACCCTTTGGTGCCTTCACCTTTCTACCGCTTCATCTTCAGCGATCAACCACACGCTGTGTGCGCAGAGCAGGATACTCATTAGCCCTTTGTAAAACATCACTGAATTATTTTTAAACAAAATGTTGGCACACGTGCCAACTCTCTCGAAAGGGCACTTCACAAATAACACATATTACACTTTTGTCTATTGATATTCAAATCAACAGGCACAATTGGAACCGTGACTCATTGACTGCTTGTCACACCCTCTCTGCAACTTTTCCTCTGCTGTGCCTCTTTCTTCAAACGGTTGGCACAGGCACAGTGTGGGCTGTGCACTTGACACGCTGCTTGTGGTCTTACAAGGACGCCTCCCTGCTCTTCACAAGAATCCTAGCCTTGCTGCCAACTCTCTGTAAGTACAGCCAAGAAGAACCAAGGCCTGCCACAGGTGCTAGATGCCACAGACCACGTGCTGTGGTAAAGAGTGGCTGTGTCTGCCTAGAGTACCAGGATAGGCTAAGGCATATCAATCCCAAGTTCCCCTTTCATTTTTGCCATTAGTAATATCTGTATCATCATCATGTGTGTATCAATTAGCATTAAAAAAAAATCAGTCTTCCTTGCAACGCTTACGCATCTATGAAAAGGTAGTTACTGTTCACATTCGTCTATCCTAGCTCCAGATCACTACTTTCAGTGCGCCATTTGCAAGGATTCTAGAGTCTCTAAATACGGCGCGGCATGCGATTGGCCAACCAGCTTTGCCAAGAACCACCATTAAGATCTTGCATTATTATAGTACGGATAAGTGACTAGAAATTGTACTGCTACTCTGATACTCAAACTGTCGCAAAAAGGGTGACAATTACTATAGCAGATGCTCCTCTATTGTCCCACGAAGGTTAGGTTGGCGGATATGGGTTGAACGTTATTGGTCTTGAGATTTTGGAGGGAAAGACAGCCAGATTTCAATAAGGTTTATTCCCCTCGTGGTCTCAGTCGTAAAGTAATAGGACAGTGTCAAGTTGCATGTTACCATCTCAAGCAGTTAACCCAGTACATTACTCTCTGAAGTTCAACTGAGACTCTGGGAGAGTTGGAGACTGCTGGAAGAGCACAGCACTGGAACGTGCCCCTCAGAGAGATGTCGAAGAAGAGCAGTTTAGCTGCAGGTGTATTTGCAGCATTTCCCTGGCAACCTTCATGTCAGCATCAAAGCAACTACACAGAAACGTAGCATTTAAATAGGGAAAGTGAAACATTTGTGACTTTCCATTTTAATTAATAAGGATTCTACAAAGCAAACAGGAGGCTGCAGTTGAAACGGATGCTTGAGTGGAGACCTTGTAAAATACTAAGGCAGACGGCCCACCTAAAGTGGGCACAGGAAATATGTAAAAAAAACTGGAGAAGTTCCTACAAAAAGAGATCTGACAGCATGGACTAAGGTTACCAGTACAAATGCAGGCTTAAATACAATGTTGGCATGAGGCTCCAGGAATAAAATAACATCCAGTACCAAAGTTGGTCCACCGATTAACATTTTATTTTACCGTGGTAAGACCTGAAAAAATCTTCTTTGCTGATCCATTCATATAGAGCTATTTGGTTCCTACCTTAGGATTGCTCAGACGAAAAGGAATGTACAAACTCTCCCTGTCACCCTGGTAGCATTCAGTGTTATCTGCTGGTCATGAGTTTGAATCCAGGTAAAGCAAAACCAGACCTCCCTCTTTCTGAGGTCTAAAGATTCAATACCAGAAAAATGGGAAATAATGACTCCTGGGGCCGCATAAGGATGGGCTCAGCTACCTCAGTGCAGATCGAAGCACCTGTTTTTATGCACCTGCTCCTTAAGCACAATATTTCTCTGAGTTAGAACATCGTTTTCAGTCAGTACTGCTCGCAAACAGTGAGCATGGTTTGCCACTTTCTGTTTCTGAGCTGTGCTACCTAAAATAATGCACTAACATGGAGACACTTCAGTTTAAATGAAGTGACTTTACACACTGCAGGCGCATAAAATCAGGCACCTGCTCTGCACTAAGGTACTGCAGCGCATCATGATACGGCCCCTTCTATTCATAGTCACTTAAAATGCAAAATCTACGGTATGAAGCACTATTTACAAATAAATTACCTAGGTTCCACAGGCAATAGATAGATGGAGTCTGATGCAATGGTACCAGTAGACCACAAACACAGATGAAGAGAAACAGAGCACCAGGATTCTGCTAAAGAATGAAAATAGCATTTAAAAAGCAGTGAGGACAGGGACGATCCCCGGCAGATTCAAAAGTATTGCAATATTGACAAATTAAAAAGGCCATGCCAACCCTCCTGCAACAGATTTCAGTCTAATGCAAGATGATACGACTTATCTCATGCAGTGTTCATATTTGAGAGGAAAAAGGCACTAAGGGTTTGCACTATCAGTAAAGGGATCACTTGTGATAATACTAATGTTGAAGACGGTGAAGGGAAAGACAGATATGGGGGCTACACTGCCCCTATCTGCCTGACATATCTATGGCGGTGGCTGTCTTCCTGCTGATGATTTAAAAAGCATTCGCTCAAGTTCTTACCTCTCCTCCTCCTCCGGCCTAAGAACTGCCTTGGCGCTTGTTGTTTCTTTGCAACTGATAAGGCAAGTGAGATTCTCTCATTTAAAACAAGCATTTGCAATGCAATGGGTCTCGCATTTGCTCGAGTTAGAGCTATTAGCGTTGTAAACTCCTAGCCGGACTTTTCTTGCCACATAAATTGAAAATGAAAAGTAATCTAGTGTCACATAAGCGAGCCAATTCAAACCGCCACGTCATAAGTGTGAAGCAGCACACATAAGGAAAGTTCACTCGCCGTCAAACGTATCGGCAAAAGTGCAATTAGCCATATAACAGGGGCAATGTCCAAGGCGGTAACTAAACCGTCCCAAGGATGGACAAACGTAAAGCATTCACCAACGAAAATAAAGGATTTTTGAAGGGCAAGCCCATGAACGAGTGTACATGATAGGCGTGTAGTGCGTGTGGTTAAAAGCCCAAATACATGCCAACACGTCGGAAAAGCAGTGCTTGCACGCTGATATGCTCGACCTAAAAACAAAACCCAGACAAAGTGATGGAGGTAACTTTCGTTGGTTACTGATGTCTCATTTTGTGCCAAGTGCCCTAAGATGCTTAGCTTCAAACGTCAGTCACATCATACATCATGCACAGTCCTCGGATCCTTTTATTCAGGCTTTTGTTCTCGGTGTGGCACGGAGATAACTGCCATTCAGGTTGTGAATGACATCAGGTGATTTCTCATTGAGGCTTCCGGATGTTATGCCGCTTTCCTGTAGTGTACCATTCGGCACATAAACGTTTGCTGCTTGTACTTCACCACACAACAGTGAATCAGTTGCAGGTGGGGAAAAGTGTATAGAGCTCAATGGATTGGCAACTACGAGCAGAGGGGGAAAGGTATGGGTACAGTAGGTGTCACTATATAATGGAAATCTAAAGAGAGCAAGGCACATAAGTTCACAGTGGATACAAATGTGGTCCCACCCCGTTCCTTCTACTGAGCCAGAAAGAGAATGAGAGACGCTCTTCCTTGAATAAAAAAGAGTTGGTAAGAGTGGCTCAAAATTAAATCAAGCAGTGGGTCTTGCGTTTGCTTGAGTTAGAGTTATTGGGATTGTAAATTCATAACTGGACTTTCCTTGCCACCTAAAATGGTCAAACCTGCCTCCTAATTTGATCTTTTCCTGCCACATAATGCCAGTGGCCCTGCATGTAACTGAAGCTCTTCCATTTACCTTCTTCCTCTATCTGCAGCCAAAAATCAAATAATCTTAATTTAAATCTGCCATGCTAATTCCAATAGAATACCACTTTCACCGCCCAACCATCAGAGTTGATGGCTGGCTAACACAATTCCCAAGCCACTGAGGAGTAATGAGAGAAATAAACTAGAAGTGTCACCCAAACATATCAAGAATTCGAGTTTCAGGGTCAGTTCAACATCATGTGATTATGAGCAAATCACTTAATCTCCCAGCGCCAACCAAAAATGATTGTGTGCTTGTGTAATGTAACTGATGTTTATGTAAAGCGCTCCAATATCTTCAGATGGACTTCACGCTATATAAAACTGAACAAAACAATAATTGGTAAACCGACAATCAATTGGCTACGTTTTCAAAAATTGCCTCTCACAGGTACATCAGTAGATAAGCCAACATTGTTTTTGCATTAGTACAGCAAATACAGAAATCGTGATCACAGACTGTGCAGACACTTTGAATTACATGTTTAATTTGCTGCTTCTCAAGTAAAGTCAGAAACTTGGAATGTATCTTCAGCTCCAAGTTATCTTTCATTATGGATGTGAACAATGTACTCAGAACAGTTTTCAGCCTTTGATGCGTTCTCAGAATACTCCACCTCCTGCAGGCATCATCCTTGCACTTGCAGTGATCCTATTTGTAAGGAGTGTGAAACTGCTCACCTCACCCGACCTCATGTTTGGGAGAAGAAAGCATGAGCACATCCTGCCTGCACCGATATCTGTCCACTTAGTCCCAGTCAAAGAGAAAGTCACCCTGAAACTCCTCGTCACCCACAAAGCTCTACACCTGGAATTATGTAACGGCAACAAATACAGACGAGAGAAACCCATTACTGGAAATCCTCTTCAACGAAAATGCATTATGAAGAAATGTGGATGTAAATAATTACGTTTTATTAGCATTGGGGCTAGTTGTTTACTTTGTTGTAATTAAGTTAGGTTTATAGTTGTGGTGAATGGTACACTAAGGTACATTATAGGATGATGTCTGGGGTTGAAATAGTTACTGATACTCCACATGTTACAACATGGTGAAGGGTTAGTGTAAGGATTTACAGTTCACGTGTTTTTAGTGTTTGGATTCGGATGGGTTTTCAGTCAGGGTGATTAAAAGTATTTTTGTTATTGACGATTTAGTTGTAGCTAGTCTATCATGGTGGTTAAAACATATGTTTGGAGTCTCATGAGGATGGATTCTCAGAAAATGGCCTTCTGGATAAAGGTTCCCATTGGAATGACAAGGATCCCTTGCACAGTGTTCCTTCGTCAGAAGACACACTGCCGAAAATGCATCTGCCATATGTGTTTTCCTCCTCGCTTAACATCCACTCGGAGAGCTGTGACTCTACTGTCCACTGTACTAGCGCTATATGAAGACACTACGTGGACTCAGTATTAACACCAGTAGTAAGGAAGACTATACATGTGCTGCATCCACTGCGGTACCTATCACTGATGGGGTGGAGAAAAACTTGGCATAGCTCATAATACAATATATTCAAGAGTCCTTTTAGTGGTATGCATGAGGCAATTCACTATCTATATCTGAGTAAACATCACTTCATTTTTAAAAAAATCATCTGCTATAAATGTTCTAGTAATATGTAACAACGATGCCTCCTCTTCCTTACAAAGCATTATTTCCAACATAATGGCAACTCCATTTGGGTGACTTTTATTCCAACTAACGGATTCGAAATGAGTATGCGGACTTCATAACTTTTTAATATGACCTAGGTATCACGCTTACTGCGTGTGTTATACTGTTAAATATTACGGAGAAAAAACAAAAGTCACAACTGCCTATTTCAAATAAACAAAATGAAAGAACAACGTTGATAAAAAAAACTATAAAACGCTGAACCAGGAAGCCAAAAAGAAAATAAATGCAATCAATGCAAAATAAGACAGCAAATATTTATTTATTTTCTCCAGGAAGACTGCCCAGCCTGCTAAGAGGTTCGGAAAACTTTTCAGCCAAACATTTCATCCAAGTGAGAAAGTATAACTAGAGGATGCATTGAACTGGACATGTGCAGCAGCGGCCGCCACAAATCTCAAGGGGAGGGCGAGCGGGGGTGTAGGTGAGGACGGTGGAAATTCACAAAAAAACTTTTTGGGGAAAAAATGAGCACGACCATGCCGTGTAAAACTCAGCGACATTGCGCTGTGTAGGAAATAAAAAGAAAGAGTAGCCCAGAAACCATGATGAAATCATGGAGCCTCGTATGTTTTCAGTAGTTGGCCGATGCGCACGAGGAGGTTTAAACAAAGGAAAAGACATGACATATGCATGCCTTTCACAAATAAAATCAAGCGAATTTTAAAAGGCAAGTCCACAAACCAATGAAAGTGACAGGCGTGACATGGTGTGGTTAAAAGCCCGCAGAGAGATTACAACAGAGGCCAGAGCACTTGCGTGCTCGACCCTAACTACAAGGAAAAGAGCTAAGCGCGCACAGAGGAAAAGTCACAGTGGGACAGACAACAGCTTCATACTTGAAAATCTGCATGAAGTAGACGATGTTATATTTCATCTTGAATACGGGAATTTCATCCAACTTGTTATCTACTACAGACCATCGCTGATCTAACTCATGTCTCTTTATTTCCGAATGGCAATATCTATAATTCTGCATTGAAGGATTGCCATCTGGCATAGCTGTAATGACTGACAACATAGTAAGTGATGCATTCTCAGTCTACCTGGATTTAACAGTTCTGTCTGGTAATAATTACCCTACAACTAGGTAAAGAGAGCAGGTTTAAGCTATAAAAGGCTGCAGATTACAGATACCCCCACTGAACCATGCCGACATACCTTCCCAGTTCCTCTAGAGGCAAGATAAAAATAGGCCAGAGATGAACTGGGGAAATAGACTCGTCCACTAAAATCCCCCAAGAATTAAGGCAGAAAGGAGGCATCACTTTTAGTCTAGGTGAGCCAACTTCTATCTGCCATCCTGAAAAGAGCTAGAAAGATCTCCTTTAGAACTAAATTCGAAGAAGCTTCTCAATTAAAATAAGTAGGCGTGCATACCCCTCCAATAAGTACCAAAGAATGCTACAATAATACAACATTCAGGAAACGTAATATCTCCCAGTGATTCCAAATGGCAACTGGATCAAGCAAAATGGCTTCCTTGTTCTAACCTTTCTGTGCATTCTTTCCTCTGAACCAGAAAGTCAATTGAAAATATGTAGCTTCAAAAGCAGTATTCTGCAAATCTATGCAATCATTTATTCACCTGAAGATGAAAAATAACAATAGAGTAGCAATCTGGCAGAATGTAATCAACTACATGAGACCCAGGTTCCCTCCACTGATTGAAAAGAAGCTAGGTAGATCTGTTGGACATTGGAACGCCAGTGGTACCACAGGAAAGACGAGTCAGTAACAAAGTGCTTTCAGTAGAAAACCATCTGGAGATATATTTAGGGTACTGAATACACCATTTTTTCTAAGATATGTAAATTTGGTATGAAGGCTATTTGAAAGGGTACCGAGTAGAGGTGACACTTAGGGCCTGATTCTAACTTTGGAGGACGGTGTTAAACCGTCCCAAAAGTGGCGGATATACCACCTACCGTATTACGAGTCCATTATATCCTATGGAACTCGTAATACGGTAGGTGGTATATACGCCACTTTTGGGACGGTTTAACACCGTCCTCCAAAGTTAGAATCAGGCCCTTAGTATCTTGCACTCCCTGGCATAGTCCAGGCCGTGGGCCCCTTGTACTCATTTAAAAAAAAAAAAAAAATGAATCCCTTTTATAAGAGAACTTAATCTTCTGCTCCACAACATCAACACGCATGGTTCTATAGAAACTTGACATTAACTGGGTATTGGTTTACAAAGCAGTATAAATGAAAAACCGGAACGGTTCGTAATGATGGTTACCAAACAACATATGACTTACTGTTTTCATTTTGTCGAGAATTACTTGCATTTCGCTAGCAACACATATTCTTATTTTGGCTAGTCTGTATAAGCACGTGCACTGTGAGTCATCAACTGTACTGTCTGTGAAAAGCAAGTACACATTGCCAGTACCTTGGAACATTCTACGATTCTACATTTCAAAGATCTTGACATGGCAGGTAGGGCTCTTGTTCATTACCTTAGATAGTCCAAACAGCAGCAGTGCGACTTCCACCGGACACAGGGGAGACTTATGTCTCATTTCTGACCATAACTTAGTAAATATGATACTGAACACCATGATAAATATTGCAGGTAGAAGGTTAAAGTCATAGTATTGTAGAAGGAAGTGAGGAAAGATGCCACTACAATACAGATAAGCAACCTGTGTTATATGGAATTGAGATTGTGGCTGTGTATTGGTGGACTCACAAAGGGGCTGCTTCTGTAACTTAGAAGGACCAGCGTCATCTATTGCCAAAACTAAAGGGTATTTATTTCAAATATTTATATACTGTTTATCACCCCACTGAGGCTATGTAAAATTGATCAGAAACCTGGGAACGTAGGCCCCAGATGCGGAAATGTAGTGGGAAAGTTCTTACACTGGATGAGTTGTACAGGTATCCATATGCCAGAACACAGCCATCTGCATGAAGCATAACTTTAAATATACATTGGCTGCCTCTGTATTGGGACTGATACTACTTCGAACTTTAATAGAGGGGTCTTTTATTATCTGAAGGCAGTACAGCTAATTGATTGATGTAAGACGTAAGCGACACTGACCCCGTTTTAAGTGATCTAATGGTAACACTCAACACTGAAGATCAAACTCATCCATTTGCTGTCATATGTGGGCACGGGAATGTAGATTACTGCTGGCAGAGACCCCCTTAAATAATCAAGGATTTTAATTCCGATGAAGACTCCGACTGAACAAATTGTTTATCCAAAACACTTTTTGTAATGCTTGACTGAAGATGAATCTGTGAGTTGTTCATTTTTGTTTTTGTGAAATGCAAACAAGCAAATTAAACCAAACTTTTCAAAAAAACTATGTGAATGTGGAAATAGAAAGGTCTACTTGTATTACTCTCTGTGTTACTGAGGCACAATCCAACGTCAGCAAATGGGTGGCACTAGTTTTGAGAGACACTTCAGGAAATTAGCACACAAAGACAAAGAGTCTTCATGGGAGTGGCTGTACCGATTGAACCCAGGAGCCATTTAGGGATTGGACATATTTAATGCAAAAATGATAGGAGGCAATAGCTGGAGAAATCGTCAGGCTCAATATTATTGTCTTGGACTCATAATCTTGATTTATGTCTTTTATGCTTCTACAATCCAGCCACAACATACATAGAGTTATCAAGATTAATGCCCAGAATGATTTAGTTGAAGCCCCTATTGACGTCATTTCTATCCAATACATAGCAATCTCAATTACACAACATTTCTCCCAAAAAAAGATATTTCATTAAAAAAAACAATGTAAAGTGTTGGGCGAAAAAATTACTATACAAGCAGCATCAGGTGAGATGAGGTGAAAAGAAAGTGCAAATCTCAAATTTGTGGGAACCGAACCACCATGATGCAAAGGCTGGTCCTGAAATAACAATGGGCCATGCCCATCTTCAAAAATGATATGCCTTTAAATAAAAGGCTAATTTAACATGCTTTAAATTGAGTGAGACCTTACAGGCACAATGGTTGATACACGGTTAAATTGAAGTAAATTAAGACAGCATGTTACTATTATCAAAGCAAACTTAACAGCGTTCATAACTCTACTTAAGTGAACCTCATTAAGTCAGGTTTATACTTCAGCTCTAAATCAGTATTTAAATGCAATGCATTTCAATGGGAATTTTAAACTGAACAAGTATTTCTTAGTCAGAAAACGACATCAACCCCCTTCCTCCACAGAGGGCTATTCAATACTTAGCAGCTGAAAGAAGTATTGGAAGAGGCAGGAATTTACCAAATGGTAGTCACATAAAATACTCTTGGACGTGGTGCTGATGGGTCAGGCAATATCATGGTCAATCATCTTACTAGGCAATGTTGTTGGCGCTATCTTCCATAAAAAAGTGTACCTACACCACACACCTAAAATGTTAGTGGAAGCATAAACAAACGTCAAGAGTGGAGATTAGATGATTAAACACACTTTGCCCTCTTACCTGAACGTTTTCTTCGGTGACCTGGATCTCTGCTGTGTAAACATAGTCAATAAGTAACTTTAGAGTCCAACCGTCAACTTCCTTAATCCGCACTTTTTTGGCTCGACTCTCGCTCATTTCACCTGTAATATGAACATACCAATTTATTGTAGAATATAAAGAATGGGCAAGTAGACACCCCATGAAAATTACTTTGTGGTTTGCAGGGGTTACTTCTGTATTTTGAGCTGTAACCGCAATTATTTAAAGAGACAACAGTACTTTGAGAATTGTGAATAGCTACTAAGGCAAAGGGCTACTAGGGTTAAAGACGGCCGCGCAATGAGAAGTTGCGAGACAAACACCACTATGTAAGAGTGGGTACTTCAGTCAAGACTGAAAGAACCATATTATTTTCACTTTACTTTTTTTGGAGATGGAAATACAGAGCGTTCTGAGTCCACTTCATAGTGCAGCAGCTGCAGTTTCGTAACACCACTCCTCACACACCTAAATGTTGTAGCAAAAGTTAGTGCCCACCATACATACTGCTGCTGCCTCAGTACTGTCACACTTGATGGACATTTACTGCACGTTGCAGGTACTTCTACCTCAGAAAGGTTTACATTTTAAAGACACATAGGCCCTCATTCTGACCCTGGCGGTCGGCGGAGAGACGGCGGTCGGACCGCGAACAGACCGGCGGTATTAAAAAAGGCATTCTGACCGCGGCGGTCCCCGCCGCGACCGACCGCTACTTCTCCGCTCCGACCGCCGCGGCGGTCATGACCGCGGGGCTGGAGTTTGCGCACTCCGGCCCCGCGGTCGTCCCAAGACCGCCAAGGGTATTATGACCCTGCCTACCGCCGCGGTTTCTTGCGGGCGGGAACCGCCGTGCGAACCATGGCGGTAAGCACTATCGGGGCCAGGGAATTCCTTCCCTGGCACTGATAGGGGTCTCCCCCACCCCCCACTACCCACCCGAGTCCTCCCCCCACACCCTCCACCCCCCTGCCACCCCCCAGAGGTGGTACGAACCCCCTCCCCACCCCCACCCCGACATGCACATACATGTACCCCGACATGCACACACCCCCAACATGCACATATACACACCCCCTACACACACATACACAACGGGGACACATACCCGCACACATACATGCCGACATGCGCACCTGCCGAACAGCACACATTACCCATAGACACAACAGCACCCCTCTACACACTCCCACGCACACCCCCATGCACGCACACATCACACAACACCCCCCCACCCCCTCCCCTCACGGACGATCAACTTACCTTGTGCGTTGGTCCTCCGGGAGGCGACGGGAGCCATAGGGACGTGACCGCCAACAGAAGACCGCCAACAGAAGACCGCCACACAGAAATGTGGGTCGTAATTCTGTGGGCGGTGTTCTGCTGGCGTGGCGGTGGAGGTTGACCAGTCTCCACTTTCCCGCCGACCGCCAGTGTGGCTGCTGGCGGTTTTCCGGCGGAACGCTCCCAGCGGTCAGAATGCGCACAGCGGCACACCGCCGCGGTCGGCGGTCTTCACCGCGGCGGTAACTCGGCGGTCTTGCGAAAAGACCGCCAAGGTCAGAATGAGGGCCATAATCTTGAAGCCGCAGTGGCAATTCACAGATATCATTGCAGCTAACAGTCTGTACTATACGTGTGTTAGAAATGGGGTATCTAGTTGGCATTCAGTTTGCACTCTGTCTAAGCAGGGACCCTCACTCTTCTCAGGGTAAGGGAGCTACACAGCTCAGATAACCCCTGCTTACTCCCTTGGTAGCTTGACACAGTCAGTCAGGCTTATCTCAGAGGCAATGTGTAAAGTATTTGTACAAAACAAACACAGTAACACAGTGAAAACACCACGAAAGGACCCCACACCAGTTTAGAAAAACAGCCAATATTTATCTAAACTACACAAGACCAAAACAACAAAAATCCACCATACACAAGCAAAGATATGGATTTGTAAAAATAAAAAGAGTCTGAATTCATAGAAATCAAAGGATGGGTTATTTTAGCACAAAGTGCCTGGTATGCGTCCAAAATAAAGCTGCAAGGTCGATGGTGCGTCAGAAAGGCAAGCGATGTGCCGATTCCTTACTCACAAGTGAGGCTGTGCATTGATTCTTTACTCGCACGGTGGGCTGTGCATCAATTTCTTTCTCGCAAGGGAGGCCGTGTGTCGATTCCGGGTGTGAAGCCTCGGGTCCGTGCCGGGATGTTGAAGACTTTGATGCCCAGGATTCGTGTGTGGAAATTTCCAACTAGCTGTGCACAGAGTCCAAAGTGAGAACAGGCACTGCATCATTTCTCCAGCTGCGAGGCAGGTGCTGCGTTGAATTTTCAGCCACAGGACGGGCCAACCATCGATTTTTTCTGGCGTGCACACAGCTCTGCATGGATTTTCCCCCACAGGTTACCAGCTTCGACTTCTAAGGGCCCAGGGACTGGATTTGGCACCACTTAGCAAGTCAAGACTCCCAGCAGAAGAGCCCAAGCACTGACAGATGAAGTCTTTGATGTCCCTGAGACTTCGGAACAGGGGGCAAGCTCAGTCCAAGCCCTTGGAGAAATGACACAAGTAGGATTTCAGAAAGAAAAGTCCAGTTCTTTCCCTCTTTAGGCAGAGGAAGCAGCAGCACGCCAGCACAACAAAGCAACAGGCAGAGTGGCAGAACCTCCTCAAGCATCAAGATCTTCTCCTTGACAGAGGCTCCTCTTGATCCAGAAGTAATCTGAAATTCTGGAGTTTTGGGTCCACTATGTATACTCATTTCTGCCTTTGAAGTAGGCAAACTTCAAAGGAAAGTTTCTGTCGTTCACAAGATCTTGCCTTGCCCAGGCCTGGCCCCAGACACACACCAGGGGGTTGGAGTCTGCATTGCGTGTGGACAGGCACAGCCCTTTCACGTTTAAGTGTCCGCTCCTCCCTCCCCACTCTAGCCTAGGAGACTCATCCGGATAGGCAGAACACTTCCCGCTCCCTTTGTGTCACTGTCTAGTGGGAATTCACAAACAGCCCAATTGTCAGTCTGACCCAGATATGGATTTCACAGGCAGGCAGAGGCACAGAATGGTTAATCAAGAAAATGCCCACTTTCTAAAAGTGGCATATTCAAACAGACAATCTAAAAAAACAACTCTACCAAAAGATGTATTTTTAAATTGTGAGTTCAGAGACCTCCAAACTCCAGATCTCTATCTGCTCCCAATGGGAAACTGCACTTAAAAGATATTTAAAGGCAGTCCCCATGTTAATATATGAGAGAGATTGGCCTTGCAATAGTGAAAACTGAATTTGGCAGAATTTCACTCTCAGGACACGTAGAACACAACAGTACCTACCTTTTAAATACACTGTACCCTGCCTGTGGGGATACCTTGGGCATACGTTAGGGATGACTTGCATGTAGTAAAATGGAAAGTTTGGGCTTGACAAATGGGTGCACTTGCCAGGTAGGATTGGCAGTTTAAAACTGTACACCCAGACACTGCAGTGGCAGGTCTGAGACATGTTTACAGGGCTATTCATGTGGGTGGCACCATCAGTGCTGCAGGCCCATGAGTAGCATTTGATTTACAGGCCCTGGGCACCTCTAGTACACTCTACTGGGGACGTACTAGTAAATCAAATATGCCAATCATGGGTAACCAATCACCAATACAATTTAGACAGACAACACTTTCACTTTAGCACTGATTAGCAGTGATAAAGTACCCAGAGTATCAAAACCAGCTAAAACAAATTACAGCACAGGATCCAAAAACAGGGGGTCAGAAGCAAAAAGTACAGGGAAACCATGCCAAGAGCTTTTAGGTCTAACAAAGCGGTAGGGAGCTTTTTAGTCCACAGAAATGATTTGCCTTCACAGACATGATTAGACCTCACTAACAGTACTGTACCCCTCACCTCAGAGCTTCTAGCAGACTTCACTTTATGGAAACCACCTAAGCTACATGATCCCATGATGTGATCAACCTCTTGAGCAGAACTACACCACACAAGCTGCAATGGACACTGCTGCAACTTTCCCCAGGAATCTAGATGCTCATATCAGCCTGTTAATTGCAATGACCTAAACATTGTCACTTGAACTATCAAAATTGTAATTGTTGAAATGCTTTAATTACATATTCTGACCACATATTACTCTACTGATGAAACTCAATTGGCTCCCACTTGTAGACCATATTAATTTCAAAATATGCTGCTTAACTTTCAGAGTAATCACACTAGCCCAACTTCCATATCCAAAAGATAAACTCGTTCTTGCTGAAATTCCGGGATCAATTACAGCAATCCAGTCTAACTTAAAAAATCCCTAAAGACAAGTGAAATTAAAATACATGAAGCAGACTTTGTGCTTCACACCAAGTCTGACCAGTAGTGATTTACTTCTTTATCTAAGTCCAGTGCATACCCCTGGACTGGACCAATCACTTTGACATCTCTATCTCCCTACTCAGAGCACTAACAAACAAACAGCTACACAAAAGAGAAGACCAAGCTTTCAGGTTTTCAAATACTTCTCAGAGAGAACCTATTGCTTGACCTCGTCTCTCACCCTACCAGCTCAAAGTCAGAAGCCAACATCCTAAACAACTTCAAAACTTTTCTGTAAAGTTATGTGAACTATCCATACCTCAATTAAAAACCCAAGACTGCCACAACAAGCCAAAGCCTTCAGCTTCCTGGTACTCTAAAGACTTTTCTAACAATAAACAATACACCCACAGACAGCAAAGAAAATGGGAAAAAACTATCACTCTAGAGGAAGTCTTGATACTGAAGACCATCTGTCCGACACGCAGAAAGCTCATCACATCAGCCAAAGCCAGTAAAATACCAAACAGTCAATGAAGCCTCCAACTGAAACAAAATAATGTTCAAGACAAAAGACAACCAAGCACTGCATCAACCTTTTACCAGACCCACCTATGCCTCACTCCACAAAAAAGTGAAATTGCATCTCTACTTCAGTGAAAAAATCCAGAAAACCCTACAGCACATTGACAACACCGAGCCTTCTTCATCTCTACACCCATCCCTTCCCATATAAACCTGAGGTGGTCAGCTTTCAAAGCCATTTTTCTCCCAGATCTTGCTGACATACTCCACTCCCCCAAAGCCACTTCTTATGAAGATGATGTCTTAACATCATCCTTTATCAAATCTCTCTCTGGAGATGCTCTTACCCCTACATACCATTGTCAATGCCTCCCTCAGAAAAAGCCTCTACCCAGAGGATCTCTGGATAGGCCTGATCCTCCCACTCCTACACTAGACCCTGATGAGCTTGCCAACTACCAGCCCATTAGTGACCTACTGGTCATTGGCAAAATCATTGAAAAAGCAGTCTATATTCAACTCTTAAGATCACATCAATGCTAACCATTTCCTGCACAACTACATACCTGGCTTCAGATTACGCTGGAGCATGCACACCACTATCTTACACATAAGAGACAATGCCCTCTAGGCCACAGATGAAGATGATGAATGCTTCCTGATAATACTGGACATCTTAGCTACCTTCAGCACAGCTGACCACCCCACCGTCACATGCATCCTTGAGTCTTGAATAGGATTTTTTGGCAATGTCCTTTACTGGCTGTATTCCTACCTTTCCAGCTGACACCAGTTTGTTCATTTAGGCACCTCCAAGTCATAAATTAACTCTATCACATGTGGGGTCCCCTAGGGTTCCATACTGTTTCCTATCATTCTTAACCTTTGCATGGAGCCGCTTGGTGCTCTACTCACAGATAACATTGTCTGGATTCGCCAATATGCCAATGATACACAACTGTACTTGAAAGTCTACTCTGATATGAATATCCAATGCCTAATTTACTGTTTGCACATCATCCAGACATGGATGTCCAGAGCCTATCTGAAGCTCAGCCAGTCCAAGACAGAATTCCTGTTATTTGCCAAGAACAAAAAACATGATACAATACAAATCTAGCTCAATGACATGAACCTTGGTGGCTTCAAAACCAAACTTTCATTGAGTTCCAACTCACTTGGGTTCACAGTGGACAAAAACCTCATCCTTAGGGAACATACTCCAAATAAGCCAGGGCAGCCTGGTACCGTTCTCTCCTCAAAAGAAAATCAAACCATTTCTTACGGAAAGCAACTTTAGAACTATTGTTCAATACCTTGTACTCTTGCATCTGTATTGTGGTAATAACCTACTCCATAGCCCCCCAGACTCCACACTGGCACTCCTTAGGAGCATCCTACAAGCAGCAACACATCTCATCCAGGTCCTGAAGGAATGTGATCACATCACTCCAGCACTGATGCATCATCACTCATTTGCATCACCTTGCCAGCCTGCATCATCTTCAAAATCAGCTGCATCATTTACAAAGCCATTGCAACCAGCACCCCTGCCTATCTGTCAGATGAGCCCACCATTTCTGGTGGTTCTCGGCACACCTGCAGCCAATACAGCATCAGGCTGCAGACTAAGGAGTGTAAAGAAAGAAATAAGAAAGCAAGCCTTTTCAATCTATGCACTCAGGATCTGGAACAATATCCCTGCATTCACTATAACTGCCCCAACACTCCTCCAATTTAGGACAGAGTTGAAAACTCATTTCTTTAAAGATGACTATATTACAATACATTAAACATGCACAACTCAGCTTCCTCTCCTATTACTAGTTGTCTTTATTAGTTGACTACTTGACCATGCACAGTGCTCCACATTATAGAAATGCCATATATGTACATACACTTCCTGATATTTTGCCGTTAGAACCCACGTCTTTCTCTCAAGTGTCCTAACTTTGCATCCATTTCTTGCTCTCATTATGGTGTTTTATACACCTGGTCTAGCTCTGGCACGAGGCCACTGCTGTTTGTGTTACACAACGTCTGCAATAATGTAGTCCTTATTCCAAACTCCATTGCCTCTCTCAGGTCTACATCATTTTATAGATTCAGCAAATAAAATGCACCAATCATTACGTTGAAAAAAAAAACTAGTGTTTACAAGATGGCAGCAAGAGTAGGTGGCTAAATATATAGAAATTAAGCGCTTTCAGTAAGTGATGTCCTCCACTATCTTCAAGGTACTACTGTGAGCCTATGGAGAAGGAACTAATACCGCTTTAGAAGTAATACCTAAAAACAGAACTGGTAAAACGGGTCTTTCAAAATTTAGCAATTGGATTTTTATGCTTCCAAGAAAACATGTTACCATGACTCCATTGAAAATAGTGTCATAAAAATTGCATTTTTAGTTGGTGTTTTAAGACATTCTCTTAAAATACCTAATAAAACGTGCTAGTTTCAAAAGACTGGAATCTATGAGTCAAAATTTGAAAGCGTGGTTTATTTGCTAAAATAAAACAATGAAACATGTTGGTTACAGATGAAACCTGACATATAGAGTGCAAGAAAGCTCTAAACCTCTGACTTCATAAACTACATAGAAACAAAGTTTGCACTGAGTTGCTGTTCATATTTCATACTGCACTGCAATCAATAAAACATGTTATTTTCAGAGAAAAGGCTGTGGTGTCTTTTACATCATGCAGCTAGGGCCCTTATGGTCCTGTGTGGACTCTAGACATGAATTCCGTAATCGGATGGGAGGTACTAAGGTGTGGTTATAGAAGTTAAGACTCAATGTGTGCAGAATGCAATAGTAAGTTGAAGAAGAAAGACATCTGTAACAGAGCTCCATGTGTGGTGCATTCATTTACATGTTCCTGGGCTGGGAAGGATGCTACAACTGGCGACAAGAAGGGGATACATGCCCAGAAAAAACAACGCTGCTCGACCTGAGAGTTTGCAAAGGTGCAGCAAACTACTTGTGCATTCCACGTGTGCTTCAAATCGATGCAGAGTGGTCTGCAATGTGGAGTCAAAGCCCTAATACCACCCATACGCAGCCATCAAAGAAGTTGAAGGCCCTGCAGAGGAGCACATTTGAAGAACCTACCAAAACCTGTTGGTAAGGCTAGAAGAAGATATACTACACTGCGCCATAACATAGAGCCATCATCAATACGAAGCACATGCTAAAGGCAGTGACGACCAGGTACGAAAACAGAAACTTATTCACCCGCACAAGTGAGTGCTGTACGACCGCAAAAATTGAGTGTGTCGATCAGGCCCAAGCAATGGGGTGCTGCGTGGAGAGTTTGTCAGGCCTGCTTTGTGAAAAGAACGCCGACAGAACAGTAAGTGCTCTTAATTGCAACAGAAGGAAATGCAAAGTGTGATGTGGCTACATTCTTGAAGCCACCACATTTGTCTGAGACCATGAAGAAATTGAATATTGGTGCCAAATGGACTGCATGGATTGAAACATTTGATAACTTCATAGATGTGCTGGGAGAAAAAGATGATAAGAAAATCATTAAATGTTTGAAAAACCTTGACAGTGATGGAGTGGAAAAAGAGCAAAATAAAGTCTCACAAGCTGATGCAACATTATACCAAAAGCTTTGAATGCCAAGTTAAATCTGATGCCGAACTTCAACTACAATAGGTACATTTTCAACCAAGCAGGACAATAAGCTGGTGAAACGATGGATGAGACTTGATACAATTCTCAAACACTGTAAGTTCTGTGACCTTAATGATGAGAAAGCCATGCACCTCTGAGTCATTGATGGCTGCCTTTCAGATTCCTTTAGAAGATGAATGTTGAGAAAGCCACTAAGTTTACAGAAAATGCAATGGCTGCAAGGGCAGAAGAACGAGCAGATCGACAAGCTGCTGATCTGGCAGCAGGAACAGCGTGTAATGAATCAGCGTTGATCATGAAAAGCAAGCAAAAGCACAAAATAGATAAAAACAATTTGATGTCTTCAAAGAAGAAAAAGTTATGCCTCTGGTGCGGGCTTTCATTTCCCCATGAAGACAAGTGTCCAGCTATAAGACAGACATGCAAAGGCTGCAGGAAACAAAACACTTAATAATAGTCTGCAAAGGAAAAGAGAAATCAAATGCATCACAGCGAGAAGAGAAAATGGACGCCAGAAGGTTCCAGAAGCATTTTTGCCACACTCACAGGGCCAAAAGGCAACATCTGTAGAAACCAAGCATAGTTGTTTGTCATCAAATTTATCATATATGGGCTCTTCAACGTTATTGCCAAGCACTAGCAAAGAAGACGGATGTGCATTGATGATATCGACTAAAGAACGACATGCACATGTAGGATTAGCTGCTTGCAGAGATCAAAAGTCAAAAGAGAACCACCAAATGAAGCAACAATTCATTTGGACATTGTCCTAAAATTACATTAAATGTGAACGGTTGCCCCAAAACCTTCATTATAGTCAGTGGTGCGTCAATTAACATCATGCCCGTAGAAAAGTTCAGCAGCCTGTACTCCATCAAACACGAAGGTATGCATGTGGCTGCTTCTCAACCGTTACAAAGCCACGGTTCATTTACAACAATGCTGTGGCACAAAATGACATCAGTGCAAGTGCCAATTCACGTCCTTCAAAGAACGTCGCCTAGTGCATGATTAGCTTTGGTACTGCTGATGACATGGGACTGATATTTCTCAAGTACAACATCCATGCTCAGGCTGAAATGGTAAGTCAGTTCCCGTCATTGTTTAATAGCTAGAAAGACTCAAAAAAATGAAAGTACAATTTCATATTAATAAAGACAATCACCCAGTTGCCCAATGGCACAACAGAGTTGCTTTTCACTTACAAGCATCCATTGAGGAGGAAGAGAAACACTGTTGAAGCATGACATCAGTGAACGCTTGAACAGTCCTATGTTATGGGTTTTGCCCATAGTTGTGGGTCCAAAAAAGGACAGTGGAGGTGCAGTGTGCATTTATGTTGATATGTGCCAGGCCAACAAAGCAATCAAGAGAGAAAGACATTCCTGAACCCCATATAGCAGGCATGATCATGCAGCTGAAAGGAGCTAAAATCCCATCTTGACCTGAACAAAGAATATCATCAACTCGAGCTGGAAGAGAATTGTAAGTACATTACTCATTTTGCGACTTATGTTGGTTTGTTCAGATACAAAAGACTGAGTTTTGGAGTATCCTCGGCTGCAGAGAAACTTCAGGATGTCATTTGTTGAATTATTCAACTTGTTATACATGCTTTCAATTGCAGTGATGACATACTGGTATTTGCAGCAACACAAAAGGAGCCTGACAAGACCCCTACATAAGTGTGTCAATTACTTGCTGATGCAGGTCTCACTCTAAATGTAGCAAAGTGTGAGGTTCACAAAACCAAACTTAAATTCTTTGGGCACATACTCTGTGATGAGGAAATGATCCCTGACCCGGTTTAGGTGCAAGCACTGTCAACTTCTTGCCCACCACAAGATGTAACTATGCTACAATCATTTGTAGTCATGGCCAGTTATTGTTCAAAGTACATTCCAGACTTGCTACAGTGAGTGCCCCCTTGAGAGACTTGAAGCAGAATGTCCCATTCCAGTGTTCTCTTGAATGCGCTCACAGTTTTAAAGAAATAAAACATGCAACTGAAATGGCCTATTTTGACCCTAAGTTATATCTTGAGATCACAGTAGCTGAGAGCCTGGTAAGGCTTGGGACCATCCTTGCTCAATACAATGGCCATCCGAATGTACAGAGACACATTGTGGACTATGCCAGCAAAAGCCTGTCTGAAACAGAACGTGCATGCTCTCATCTGGAGAAGGAGAGTCTGGCCATAGTGTGAGCCTGCAAATATTTTTATGTATTTTTAGATGGAAAACATTTCACTGTCATCACATACCACCAAACGTTGCTCACTATATTTAGAAACCCGAAAGATAAGATGCCTCTTCGCATCCAGAGGTAGGGGTTGCAATGGCAAGAGTATCACTACATGATTGTACATGAGCTGGGGAAAGACAAAAACCCCGCAGACTACTTACCACGAAAGCTGTTACATCACAACAGTTTGACATCCAAAGCAGCTGTCAAGTATCTCAACTTCATTGTGTGGGTATAGCTCACCAGCAGTTCTATCCATTGAACAGATTACTGCTGCTACCAAAGCAGAAAAAGACATGCATATCCTCAAAGACCTAATTACAACGCAATCATGTAGGACAGGTATTCAACCTTTTCCTGATGTTGAACTCCAAAAATTCAAAATGTACAGATGAGCTATCCATCACCCAAGAGGATACCATTTTGAGAGTCTCGAAAATTGCCAATTCTGAGAAGTTGAAAAGCAAGCCATTGAGCTAGCCAATGAAAAACATTATGGCACAGTAGCCACCAAAAGAGTTCTAAGAGACTGAGGCCCTCATTCTGACCCTGGCGGTCTTTGACCGCCAGGGCGGAGGACCGCGGGAGCACCGCCGACAAGTCGGCGGTGCTTCAATGGGGATTCCGACCGCGGCGGTAAAGCCGCGGTCGGACCGGCACCACTGGCGGGGTCCCGCCAGTGTACCGCGGCCCCATTGAATCCTCCGCGGCGGCGCAGCTTGCTGCACCGCCGCGGGGATTCTGACCCCCCCTACCGCCATCCAGATCCCGGCGGTCGGACCGCCGAGATCCGGATGGCGGTAGGGGGGGTCGCGGGGCCCCTGGGGGCCCCTGCAGTGCCCATGCCACTGGCATGGGCATTGCAGGGGCCCCCGTAAGAGGGCCCCTAAATGTATTTCACTGTCTGCTGCGCAGACAGTGAAATACGCGACGGGTGCAACTGCACCCGTCGCACAGCTTCCACTCCGCCGGCTCGATTCCGAGCCGGCTTCATCGTGGAAGCCTCTTTCCCGCTGGGCTGGCTGGCGGTCTGAAGGAGACCGCCCGCCAGCCCAGCGGGAAAGTCAGAATTACCGCCGCGGTCTTTCGACCGCGGAACGGTAACCTGACGGCGGGACTTTGGCGGGCGGCCTCCGCCGCCCGCCAAGGTCAGAATGAGGGCCTGAGTGTGGTTCCCCCACCTAGATGAACAAGTTGAGAGAGAGCTAAAAGCATGCCATCTTTGTATCTCCTTTCCTCCCAAGGTGACGCAGCATCCAATGACAATGTCTGACCTTCCTGTGCATGCCTTCGAGAGAATTGCAGTCGATTTCTTTGAGCCTCCAGAAAATGGAAATCTCATGGTAGTCATTGAAGAATACTCCTGTTTTCGTTTGGTGGAAGACTTATCATCGACTACCCATGATAAACTCACTGAGCCGCCTGATGACATCTTTGCACCATGTGCATCCCAGCAATTCTGAAATCTGACAATAGCCCACCTTTCAAAAGCAAAAAATGCAAGGAGTTTCTTGGTCAACTCAACGTTAAGCATCAAAAAAGCACACCTCTCTGGCCTCAAGCCAACGGTGTTGTTGAACGATTCCTGGGCACCCTCAAGAGGGTAATTCAGCGAGTGTTGAAGGAGGGAGTGGATCCGAATCAAACCATGTGCCACACACTTTGCGCCTATTGATCAACTCCTCACTCCACAACTGGCGAGAGCCCTGCCACCACAATGGACATTGGACCGATCGATGAATGCCGATAAGGTTTGTGTCACTGATACTTCTCAAAAGTGCAAAATGAAAAAATATGCTGACGTGTGCGGGAAACAATCTTTGAGAAAGGGGACTTGGTAGTAGTTAAAAACAAACCAAAGCTGAAAACAGATATTATGTTTGCTGTTGATCTTTTGAGGGTCATGACATGCAAAGGACACATGATGACAGAGCATTGTCATGGAAAATCCATCATAAGGGACTCATCACACTTGAAACACCTACCTCAATGTACATCAGCTCCTGAGATCACAAGCAAGGTGACTCCGCTTGAACATCCAGATTGTACGTCTGAGCCTATGTCATCGATGCATGATGACAGTGTATCTCAACTACATCATACCACCCGATCAGTGTGAGCGCCTGGGCGACTCATTGAGGAAATATGATGCAAATGTTCTTTATGCTTTCTATTTAACAAAAGGGAAGATGTAGTGTCTATGACGTCATACGCAGTAGAGCCCTCAAGGTACTGGGTGGACTGCAGACAGAAATTCCATAATCGGATGGGAGGTGTGGTTATAAAAGTTATGACGCAATGTATGTTGAAGAATAAAGACGTCTGGTGCAGAGCTTCGTGTGTGGCCTCTTCATTTACATGCTCCTGGGCTGGGGAGGATGCCACAAAGACGTATCTCTGCAAACACATGATATAATGCACAACATGGTATGTGCTTTAAATATGGGGTGGAATAAAAGTAAAAGCATATAATAAGAGTTTATTTTATCGGTTTCTGGCCAGGAGAGTCTAGAGGGGCCCAAAAACGGGTTCTTCCGCTAAATGCCAGCTAAGTTGTGTTATTTCACAGAGTGCTGTTGGAGCCCACGGACTGTGTGGAACATGCAATCAAACAACCAGGACAATAGGCTGTGACGGATGTTCACAGAAATTCACAGCAACATCTGATAAAGCACGAGCAATGATTCTCGTTGAGACTGAACCAAAATTAGAAACATCACGATCTCTGACGCAAATATAGCTTGCACGTAATCGTTTCCATATGTTTGCTCTTCTTTTTGACTCTGTGATAGAAGCTGATGGTTTTGAAAGGTGGGATTTTTTTTTTAATTCTGAAAGTCTACTTTCCGCTCGATTTTTTTATGTTTTCCTTTCCTCTGTCCCTTGCCTTTCACTGTAGTCCATTGTCCCAGGTCCGGTTAACATACATTTTCCAACCTCAGCCAATATCTTGAGAAGCCTTGAACTGCAGCAGCAGAGTATCGGAGTGAAGCCTGAGAGTCACAGGCCTGATGAGGCATAGGTCAGCTCATCCTGCCACAGCTGATTAAACAGCAGCCAGCCCAAATTCCACCTGAGCTCAAATGGATCTCCCTTTATTGATTATCACTCTCTCTGGGGCCTAGTTACACCGTCTATTTTTCTCGTCCCCCTGGGACACAGTGAAATCTTCTCCCTTCCTGTAATGGCTCCAAGACCAGCAACACTCGGTGATCTGAGATGTTCTGGTCTAAACAAGTACCACTTTTTCGAAATCAGAGCTTAATGAATGTAACGTTCCAATATTGGGCTGTTTTAAAACATGTAATGAGTGCGTTAAGTAACAGTAAGACAGAATGTAAAATCCAAGTTGAACCTAAGGTTCACAAAATGACCATTTTATGAACGTAAATTCCCATTCCCAATTCACGGGGCAGGGAGCAACACAACCCCAGCTATGGAAAGTGTGGTTTTAGCAGAACAATGTGATCGAAATTATAGTGGTAATTTGCATCTACATTTCCAAAAGCCATGTTATGTAGAATTTGGAATACACTGGCCTTGGGGGAGTTCCGCATCCATAGAAAACCTTCATGCACCCTGCATCAATATTCCACAACTGATATAGATACCTCCGTAACCAATTCATAAAATATTCCTATATCATACTACAATTTATTATTCTATACTAGGAGTCTATGTATTTTTGAACTTCGAGAGTGTTAGTTTATTGTACTGTTGTATTGTGCTTCACTGCACACAATAACTTAATTAAAAAAACAGTGAGCCTGGTAATAAAAAAATATGCAATTGTTTTTCATCCAGTCGGTGATGCCCATTATGCACCTGTGGAAGTTGGGGCTCATGGTGAAGGGGTCTTCTGAAAGTGAGAGGATAAGCTGAGTATCATTTGTGTGAGATATGATGTTCATTTAGTGGCTTCTGATGATGTTGGCCAAGGGGGTCATGTTGATGTTGAACAGTTTGGCACTGTCGGATGAGCTTTGAGGGACGCCAAGGCTGACAGTTTTGGGTTCTGAGGTAAAAGGTGGTAGGTGAATTCTCTGGGTTCTTCCAGTGGAGAAGGAGGTGATCCATCTGATTCCAATGTGGTGAAGCCTCTTGAGGTTGTGGTGGGATATGGTGCTGAATGTTGCTGAGGAGGGTTCTAATGTTGTCAGTGGCATCAATCAGGGTGGTTTCGGTGCTGTGGTTGCTGCGGAATATGGATTGGGAGGAGTCCAGAAGATTGTAGTTCTCCAGGTTTTCAGTGAGTTGGCTGTTGATGGCCTTTTCAAGGACTTTGGCAGGAAAGGGGAGCAGAGAGATGGGATGGTAGCTCTTGAGTCTGCAAATATTTTCTTCAAAAGGAGTTTTACTTCAGCGTGTTTCCATTCTTTGGGAATGTGGCCATAGTTATGAATTAATTGAGGTTGGCGGTGAGCTCTTTGTTGATCATCTTGCACCCGGGGTTGAAAATGTAGGGGAGACAGAAGTCTGTGGGTGCTCCTGAGAGGACGGAGTTCATGATGGCTGTGGTGTTTTGTGTGGTGAGCTGATCCCAGGTGGTGAGCAGGTGGTCGGAGTTTGCATTGTGGTTGCCATCCGTGGGGGCGAGGAGGCTGATGGTGTTGGCAGCATAGGTTGGGGTTCGAAGTTTTTGTAGCTGACGGAGATCTTGTCATGGAAGATGTGCACTAGGGTGTCCCAGAGTTCCTGAGAAAGGGTGATGTAGTTTTTGGTGGCTCACGGGCTGGAGAAATATGACAATGTTGAGGAGTTTGTTTGCTGTAGTTAGAGCTGGCTTCGATATGGTTCGCTAGGGTGCTCCTTTTAATTTTTTATAGTAGATGCTGGTATTGGTTGAGGGAAGAATTGAAGGTGGCTCAGTTGTGGGCTCCTTGCTGGTGTGCCATTTCCTTTCTATTTGCTTGTAGTTGTGTTTCATGGCTCTCAGTTCTGTGGTATACCAACTGGCGGTGTCTTGAGATTGCATGCTTGATAGGGGCACCTATGTCAGCGCAATCAGTGATCCAGGTGGAGACATTCTTGACAGCCTGTTCTAGGTTGATCGCAGTGTGAGGGTGGTAGGTGGGTGTAGAGGGCGTCAGTCCACTGGCTCTCTGACACTTTGTTCCAGTGGAAGTGAGAGGTGCTAGGCGACTGTGTCCAGGTGATCTTTCACTGGCAGTAAAGATGGGGGTGAGCATGTGTCCTACATAGTGTGGGGTCAGTGACTAGCTGGGTGAGGCTGATGTTATTCATGCTTTCAAAGAGGTTACCAGTGTTGGTGTCATTAGGGTCCTCGAGGTGAAAGTTGAGGTCTCTGAGGAAGATGTTGTGTTTGGAGTAAATGGTGAGCAGGGTGATGAATTCAGGAATGGCGTCACAGAACTAGGGTGTGGTGCTGGAATCAGTAGAAGAGGGTGCCTCTGATGGTGGTTTTGTCATCGGTTTGGATTTTGAAATTGAGGTGCTCCATGATCAGGTGGTGTCATCTGTGGCGGTGGTGCAGTGAATGGTTTTTATTTGTGGATGATGGCGATTTCACCTCCGTGTTTGTTGATGCGTTCCGGGTGTGCTATCCCATAACAGTCGGGAGTGGCGATGTCAGGCGCGGATGTTGGGTTGAGTCAGGTCTTGGTGAGGGAGAAGACGTCAGGGTGAGGGAGGTGATGGTGTCCCAGATCTCTGTGGCATGCTTGCAGAATGATCTCTGTTGAGCAGCATGCAGTAAGTTGTTCTGAAGCAGTCATGGTAGGCGTGGTTGGTAAGATGCTGGTCATTGTGCATGTAGGTGCTCCATTGTTTCAGGAAAAAAGACAGTGCCGGCAGAAAAAAGGCCCTACAGTTGATTGAGGAGAAATGTGTTAGGACTTGGAGTTGTGGCCTCTTGGGTGCAGGGCTCAGAGCTTGGTGGCGGTGTACCTATGAGTGTCAGGAGAACCAGGGTTCCTGGCACTGGACGCAGTCCAGGCATGGACAGGTGCAGATGTGCTGCTTTTGGTGTGCCGGCAACGTCCTGGGGGAGCACCCGCTGCAAGCATCTTCTGCGCTCCCACCCTACGGCCTCTTGGGAGGAGGAAGGGGCGCTGGGAGGCAGAGAGTGGAAGGGAAAGAGCAGCGGTGAAAAAATGGCAGGAAAAGCGAGCAGTGGAGGGGGAGAGGCGGAACACAACAGGAGAAAACAATTACAGAAATTTACTGAATGAACAGTGCAATATAGTTATCACAATATTGACAGAGCTCTAAAATCTACCATTTTGTTTTAGTTGTGCTGAAAATGGTGATGTAAGTAATGCATCTCTAAACAGTCATTTTCTACAGTCAAGGCTGCCACCAAAGTGTAAGGTGAACTCTCTCATGGACCTCGCTTTCAAACAAACAATCTCCTCTTCCTACCTCCATTAAACAACCCAATCACACGGGGGGAGGGGAAGTTACGACCTCTGCCACTAACTTCTAAACCAATAACAAAAATATATACGAAAAAAAAGATTATATGGCCATTTGTGTATGTATAATATGTTACGTTTTTCACTTTAATATTTACATACTGCTGAATGCTATTGGTTAAATAGCATTGGGTTCACCTGCAAGGAGTGAGCATTTTGCTTTTTGGGCGGATTGCCCCCACCACTGTTTCTGCAGTTTCATATCTATACCCCGTGTTTATTATGCTTTCCCAGGGTAAACCTACAGTGAAGTGTTGCAGAAAAATATGACCAAATTTTACCTGTAAACATGGCATGAAAGTAAGGACTGCAGGCAGCTAGAACAACTTTATGTGCCGTAATCTCCACATCCTCTGCTACAATGGTCACATCGCACAGCAAGTTTTGACTGTGGAGAAGAAAAAAGAGGTATGGTAAGTAAAAGGTGCAGATGCTGGTTATGGGGAGACAATCACTTTTTCCAACTTTTATTATTATTGTAGTGAAAAAAAGAAGGAATATCAATGACACAATCCCCTTGACAAACGAAGTCTGGCTACATTTCTCCAGATTGCATTTAGCAGTAAATAGATGAAGAAAATGAGCGTGAACGTTACCACTTACCCCCTCCTGACTCCCCGGGTTTAGTACCAGCTTACAAGGCAACTCTTTTCGAAGCAATCATACAGCTTCCTGTGCCCATGGGGTTTAAGACATCACTAATGTACTTCTGTTCACACTTCACTTCAATCTATTTTAATTTTTGTCCTTCAGATATTTGTGGCGATTTTGGCAGTTTTTGTCATTTTTGCTGACCTGCGCAGTGGATTAAAATACAACTCAAAGTAGGGGGACCTACGCTAACCTCTCTCCAATGTACGCTTTTTGTTTACTGATCAACCCGACTGTCGTGAACCCCTCATAACATTCCTGTAAATGTACATCTGAAATTGTCTGATAGCTGCCTAACTGTATCTGTTGTAATCAAATTTGACAATCAATTCAATCTTTAATTTTGTATATCGTTTATATCACATGAAAATCTGACCTCTGTAAAGCGCCCTGTTACCCACTGGGTCTGGTCCTTGATTACTTGATCTGTTTTAGAAAATAGGCCAAATGGTTTTAGCAGCAATTTCATTAACTGAGTCAGGCTTCAATTATGAAAATCCCGGAGAACGTATTTGGCAGAACTGATTGATTTCAGATCCCTTACAAGTATCAAGGGGGACGAGACAGGGATATCCACTCTCCGCCACACTATTTGCAAATGGGATGAAAAGTATCGCCCCTTAGGCTAAGACAACATTATTCGGCGAGGGGCCTCAGTTTCACAGATAGGTGTATCATAGTGTCACTTTACATTAATGATGTCACTCTAAATGTTAAAGACCTTACTGTAAATATCCCACCAATAATCTGAAAATGTATTACTCTCACCTCTTCATTGTCTGAGTGCCCCTTAAAAAATAATTTGAAATGGCACAGCTCATTCGTTAAGTATCTTGGGATATGACTTACCAGAGACATAAAACTATTGCACATTCAAACTATGGAAGAACTGTAGCAAAACTGGAAGACCAGATCATGCGCTGGATTAAATTACTTCTGCTCTGGCCAGAAGGCTGGCCATAGCTACACTAGTTGTTCTTCCCAAGTTTATCAAATTGTTTATAAATACCCCTATACCTCTTGCCAATCATTTTTTATTTGGTTGTGATTCTGCATGGCAAGCAGACACAATTAAGATGGGAAACACTAACTCTTCCACTTGGCCAGGGAGGTATCACAGCTCCAGGCTTTGAGCTGCACTACTTGTGCACTTATTTACATTTAGCACCTTTCTAGTATCACCCCAAGTCCTTCCAACCACACAGTGCTACCAAGGCTGACATTGCTAGTTCAATCCCACCTAACACTACACTCGGTAGGCCCATTATAGCCCACGATTGAGATGAAAAGTATAAAACATACTACAAGGGACAGCGTTAGACCCAAGAGCCCAAGTAGACAAGATGTATGCACCTTGAATTCCTCTTGTAAAAAATCTAGACTACCCCTTATGAGTGAACCAAAGGCCGCCACGGAACTGCTACATTTAAAGCTAAGCACGCATGGGGACTTGTACCTGACAGACGATTTTATCCATGTTGGCAACATTCAAGAATTCACACCCCTCTTGACATGCTTCTATACTTCAGACTCTGACAAACATGAAAAGCCATGAACCCTGCATTATCTTCCTCTCCCTTACGTCACTGGTAATGCTGATAGACCCCCCTCACCATCCAGACATTTGGTATCTCGTTTATACACTACAATCCACAGGGAAGCACTTGTATACGCTCCGAACACCAAAAAGAAATGGTCGGCAGACCTAGAAATGTGAATTACTGATGAGCAGTAGACATTCTGACTGGGGGCCTCCCTCCTAATTATGAACAGAGATTGATCCAAGTTAAATGTTTGCATACAATATATTGCTTCTCTTTGACATTCTACAGGCTGGGGATCTGAAACAATTCGAATTGCACTAGATGTGGGGCTCAAAACACTGGTTTCTACAATTGTCATGGCTGTGCCTGACAATTGCTAACTTCTGGGCTGAGATAATGTAGGCCTTGACAGAAACAACTGGAGTTGCCATCTCAACTGCTAACCTCTTCACTCTGTTGGGTTACATTAAAGACATTCCAGCCAGCTTTAGGAACAGTCAAGGCTTGCTGTGTAGTAAAGGGGCGGAGTGGCGAATGGGCGAGGGGGAGGAACACAAAAACCTTTAATTTCACCAAAAAAAAAAAAACTTGCCTGCTCTGCCGCCACACCCTTCCTCTTTCCTGGTCACTGCAGGCAGGCACAGGCTCCCAGCCTGCCCTGCAGCCAATCCTAACGCTGCATGAAAGCAGCACTAGGATTGGCCGGAGCGTCTAGCATGGGTGCTCCCAAGCAGGCTGGGAGCCTGTGCCTGCTTTCCCCAGCCCGGCAACACAATGCCAGGTTGGAGAGAGCACAGTGTGCATGTGTGTTTGGCCAGCCTGAGCCAGCCGGCCAAACACACATGTGCACTGAGGGGAGTGCATAGCGCACTCCCCCTTGTCATCCCCGTGGCCCCGCCCCTTTATCAACAATACTATATAAATACAGGTTATTAACATTTTGTTGTTAAAGGATTGCAGCGGCTGCTGCTCACAGGGGGTGACGCTTCTCCACCACAGCGGAGGACCCCCCTCTGGTTAGGAAATATACTGTTCACGCATTATTGTTCACTAAAATAGGAGTCGTGATTCTTTGGGCCAGGGCCCTCCTCCCAGGCTTGTGTCAGAGATGAAAGATGTGACATATTTATTAGGAACTGATGTATATTTGATCTAAGCCTCTAAACAACATATGTGCTGCAACACACAAGGACATATCCTGAGGACTCCTATTCTAAAGTGATTGCATAGATTACCAAAAGGATGTAAGCTATAGAAATGTTGGTTAGCTTTGTTGATATATTATAATGGTTGAATTTGCTTTGTCTCATCTTGATGAGACTACACCTGGGGTAGACGTGGGGCTTATTGGATACTGTTTTTGCCTTATGCATGATTGTCTGTGCACACGTTATGGATGTGATGCAGTGTCTGGCACTTGTTCCTGCATGTATGGGATAGGTTACTGTTGTTAACTTTGAACACTTCAATAAACAATGATTAAAAACAAAAAAGAAATTAATACCAGAGAAATCACTTTCCAGACATTAAAAAAATGACAAACAAAATTATTTCTTTCACAGAGGATAGAATATGTACACAGCCTTGTTGGATTGTCAGATAGAAAGGAAAATGAAAAATTACAATAAAGAAGAGAAGCTTAATGTAAGACTTGATGGCAACGTGAACATTGTTAAAACATGCACATTTAAAAAAAAATAGATACGTAATTCAGTAATCAAATCATTAGCTTTATTTGCTTCAATTTAATAACACATTATGGGGGCATGGCCAAGTCAACCCTGGAGTAGGATGCAGCCACTCCATGCTCCTCTCCACTGCAAAGCTTCAACACGGCAGCCCAATTTCGAGTAAAATAATGTACCAGAACCCCCCAACAACGGAAGAGCACAACAGCCACACCTTCATACAGGACAACGAGCCTGAGACACAGCTCTGATCTTTTTTTCGCATGCTCCTCGACGAGTTGACCAGCGCAGCAGTCATGTTGGCTGCACCTGCAGTATGTCGTTGTGGAGACTCATCCTTCAGACGCACCTTGAGCAGAGACAACTGTCGCACCTGAGGTGACAGCTGGGCAGCACCTGTTACCCCGTGTATCAGGAGGGGTCCTTCTGCAAGTGAGCCACACACTGACACAATGTCAATGAAATAGCCAGAGGCAGTCTCTGCAAACACAGGAGCCAGTGCACCATCCGTACTTTGGTCCACTTCACGTGGGGGCTCTTGGTAGACAGTGTCATTAGTCTGTGATGTGTTTGTGTAAAAAACGGCTAGATCTTGAACCGGGTGGTCACTGAAGTAGTGACTGGAACTAGCAAGAGTTAATTTCCCGCCCTCCCCGTGGTCAAGGAGGTGTCTGGAACAGCAGTTGACATTGTTGCATAGTCTGTAGTAGTGATGTTCATTCTACTATGTAGATGTATGTCCTGTTGGGTAGTGAGATGGGATCGGGAACCACCCAAGGGGCCTCTTGGTCTACTGTGAAGGATCGGCCACATGGTGTAATATGATGTCATCAATGGAGATGAATCTGTTCGTCTTAGAACCAGACAGTGGTGGTAAGATGACAGTCCTGGTGCCTTGAATTCCGAAGACTGGTACAGGTGCTCTGTATGATGGACCGAACTCCTTCTTCACTGCGATCTTCTCATGAACCAGATCCCCAACTTTAGGAATACAGACAGTCGAAGTTTTCGCTAAATCCCTTATTCCTAAGGTGGCAGCACTTGCAGATGATTTATCATCATGAAATTGCTGAAGCTCCTGTAAAACAGTGAGACATTCATTTATGTCAAATGGTGTTTCTGCTGCCACCATACCAGGGTCATCAAGATCTGGGACATACATAGGTATCACAAAGAGAACCTCATATGTAGTCCGTCTCCCAAAGGACCATCTTGGCAGATTATTCAGTGCTCTCTGGACCCCATATAGGTAATGTAACCAACTGCGGCCTGAACCTAATACTCGAGCTGTTAAGGACTGCTTTAGATCACGATTCCGCCTCTCCACGACCAAATTTCCCTCGGGATGGCACAGTGAGGACTAATGGAGTTCAACACCCATCGTCCCCATGGTGTCCCTGAATGCCTTAGAGGCAAATGCAGGGCCCTGGTCCGAATGGAATGCTGCAACCGAAATGTACCGATAAAGATCAGCAAGTCCTTTATAACAGTCCGGGTGTCAGCCGGCCGCTGTGGCCATACCCACAGGAATCTAGAACAAGAATCTACAGCGACTAGAATATATTTGTATGCACCATCAGGCTGTAAGGGACCACAATGGTCCAGGTACACACACTGTAGTGGCCTATTGGACACTAAGAGGGATGTCTGCAGTGGGCGTTTGATATTGGAGCCCTTTATCTGCTGGCAAATGTCACAGCAAAGGACATACTGTTTTGTTCGTCTGCATAGACCAGGCCACCAGAAGCGTTTCTATAGGAGTGTTATCGTGGCCTGTATACCAGCATGTGCAGAAGCGACACCCTCATGCGCTGCTTTAATCAGATCTAATCTCTGGTCTTCATTGGGGATCACTCGATCTCCAACCCCAGGAATTGTTGTGTAAGCAACATTCTGCGCACTGATATGATAAGTATAGTTTGTAGGGTATCCAGTATCCTTTCAGAAGGGGCTTGCCTGCAGCCGAAGCTTTAACGGCAGTCAATATTTCATTATCCAATCTCGTCTGAGAACGAGTCACTGCAGCCACAGAAGCCGTAGCTACTGCTGCTTTGGCCGCTTCATCAGCCAGTGTATTACCGTTAACGTGTACTCCTACAAGTTGGTGTCCCAATGTATGGACTACATGGACACACAGCAGCATATCTTTAAGATCAGCCACCCTCCCCCACAGTATTTTGTGTTTAATGGTGTTCCCCTTAGAATCTCTAAACCCGTTCAGTTTCCAATGATTGAGATAGTCATTGTATGACTGGAAGCAGTAATAAGAGTCACAGACTATTAAAGTCTGGCATCCTGGCTCAGTATGTTAGAGCGCTAGAATAAGAGCTTTAAGCTCAGCTAACTGGGCAGTGCAGTCCCCTAAGGCCTGCGTGTAGGTATTGTGAGGGTGGAAAACTCCATCTTCCATCACTCCGCTCACGGCTGCGCAAGCTGCCGAGTATTGATGTTTAGTACCTACAGCCGGTTGTGCTGAGCCGTTAGTGTATATGACAATATGGTAGTTGTCTAGTGGCAAGATGTTTAGAGGAGCGGGGTACTCTTGTTCGTACTGGAGAAACTCTTGTGTCTGAAGTTTTGGATCAAAAATGTAATCGACATCAGTGGCGGTCAGAGATGTTGCCCATTGAATCCAACGTGGATGTAATGCTTTAGCGTAAGGAACACTTGCTTTGGTGACAGCCTCTAAGGCCGGCACCGGGGAGACAACAATAATACATTTCCCCTGGGCAAGTGGCCTCTCTTTTATGAAGGCCATCTGAACTGCTGTCACAATCTTTTCTGTAGGCGCCAAACGCTGTTCAGCATTGGAGTATAAATGTGATTTATACGCTATTGGTACTGTGTCACCCTCATTGAAGGTGACATAAGTAAATCCAATGGCACCAGCAATTATTCCGATGACCAAATTTGTTTTATTGTCACGTGTGAGCAAGTGTTTAGCTTCTAGCATGTCCTGTTGCATTTCCCTAAGGATGCATGTGTGTTCAATTGTCCAGTGTCTGCTAGAAAAATTGGGCTCAACTACGTCATAAAGTGGCTTGATACGTTGTGCATAATCTGGAATGCATGTCCTGCCAAAATTAAAGAAACCTAGTAATGACTGTAATTTCTTAAGTGTGTTAGGAGGGTGCAGTTGAGCACATTTTTCTAGAAAGTGCGGGGCCAGGCTCTTTCCCTCATTTGATAGCTCATATCCCAGGAATAATACGCTAAGAAAGGCTATCCTGCTTTTCTTGAAATTGAATTTGTAACCGAGGTCTGCAAATCCCAAAATGATCCGATCGACCTTCGCAGGATGAATGTCGAGGACGTCGTCTGTGAGATATATGTCATCCACATAGGATAACGGCTCAGAATCAATATCATGTAGTATTGATGTTACACGGGCTGAAAATAGCCCTGGGCTATTCTTATAGCCTTGAGGTAAACGACAAAAGCGTTTCAGAGAGCCAAATGAGAATGCACTCAGGTCCCGACTTTCATGTGCTAAATTCTGGCAGAAGAATCCATTAGAAATGTCTAATGTTGTTTTATATTATTTACGCACTATATTGTTTATTAGTGCCGTGCTGTGTGAATTTTGTATAGCATATGTGCATGTATGACTATTTAAGAGTCTATAATCAATGACTATTCTATATGAATGGTCCGGCTTTGCAACAGGGAATAACGGATTATTCATTGCAGATGTACAGGGTTCAATCACTCCCTGGTACTCAAGTTGGGCGAGGATCACCCTCACCGGAGCTTTTGCTTCATGTTTAACAGGATATTGTGGCTGCGGTTGGGGTGTAGATCTAACGGGAATGACATGACAAGGAGACTCCTTGTCCCAACCTACATGACTGCATAACGCAGGTGCCTGCGCTAAAGCCCATTCAAAAGCATAGGCTTCTTTGTCTGCTTCCAGAACAAGATCGGAGAAAGAAGGCAAAATAACATCTTCCCCATGTGGGAGCTTGTGGACGTTCTCAGGTGGCCAGTCTCTTTCGGCCAATAGGATATCACTAGAAAGTTCATCCCAAAATATCACATTAATAGTGCGTTCCACGTCTCCCTCTATCTGAATCTTTAAATCATAATCCTTATCGGGGGAAGAACGCGACTGTCCGCTGTTTGAAATGCGATGAAATCGCTAGTTGCTGTCGCATCCAGATGATCTTTCAGACTCTGGCAACATATCGTGACCTCTGCTGCGCTGTCTAACAGAGTCACTGCCCACCTCTTGTTCCTCAACAGTGTTCTCAAGTATACTTGCATTTTTAGCTGTCAGTGCTGCCACCTTCTTGTTTTTAAATTGTGGTTTTTGCTGAGGAGTCTTTTCTTCTTTTTTAATGGTAGACTGCGGCGAGTCTTTCTTTTCTTTCACGCATTCAGGACGTCGATCTTGACGGCCCCCTCTCTCGCTACGTCTATCCGGTGCGTCCTGAAAGGAACGAGAGGGACCTGAATCAGTATATCTGTCTGGAGTTTTAATGCTCTCCCTATTTCCGAGATTTTAGCTCCTTTCGGAGTTCTCCGGGTGTGGAGAATCAGCTCTCTTATTTCTTCTTTCTTTGAAATCTTTTTGTTTGTCCCAGCACTTCTTAGGGCCCTCTTGTGCTTGCTTTGTACCCTCCCTATGGGCGGTACCTTGTAACTCCAATTTCTTTGGTTTGGCTCCAAAACTATCCCGTCCTATACTAGTTTAGGTATCGGAAATAATTTTCGGTGGCTGTCTCTCTTGGTCCTGGTGTGGAGTTTCCCGGAGATGCTGGCGTGTTGCCAGTGCTACCGCTTCCCCTTTAATGTTACTGAGTATTATTGAGGATACAGCATCAAAGTTACGCATTAATTTCATCCCCAAATCCAGGGCTGGTGCAGCCCCATGCTCATTTTGTATTTGTTTTAACACTTCCGTTAAATTGGCAAGTGTCTGGGTACCATGTGTGGTAGTATATATGGCAGCGAAGACTGTACCACATGTGGCACAGTCATCCACCGAGGGAACCATCCCAAAAGGCAAGCACCTAGTGAGCAGTCTATGTTTTTCCTGTGGTCCCGTATGGGGAAGCACAGCTTCCAGCTGATTCGTTTTCTGGGCAATCCATAACAATATTTTTTCCTGTTCTGCGGGCACTTTACCCATAATAGTTTGTGGATTAATCGCAGTAGCCAATTGCTAACCACCAGGTGCAGGCGGTGCCTGATCACGCTGGTGTTGTGTTCAATGTTCGCATTACGAACTGAACTAATTGTCTATATAATGTCACCAATTCATTATATAAATCTCGCAGATCTGCTATTGGCATATTTTGTATGCCTGGGTGAGGTGTGTAGGTGGCGAACATAGGCCATGTTGTTCCGTCATTACTTAATGAACCTAACCTCACTCTTTGTAGTACATGTGGTAGGGCGCCTTCGAACCAGTTCTGATGCTCTTGGCATGTGAGTGATATTTCATGATACTGGTATGCTCGGTACCGTGGAGGTACGTTTGCAATTTCATATGTGTGGAACGTATGTGTTCTTTGGTCTACCTCAGGAAAGGTGACCCAACAGTAAAATGTTTCTGTTTGGTATGCTTCATTAGCTTCTATTATAAGAGTAACATCCCCGCCCTCATCTGTAAGGCCATGGATTAATAAAGGTTGTGTTAATGCTTGTCTAGCATTTTCAGGAACGTCTATGGCGTTAGCCATATTTGTTTAGAAAAACGGAACACCAAAAATGGGGAGTAAAGCCATATTTGTTTAGAAAAACGGAACACCAAAAATGGGGAGTAAAGTCCTTTTATGAGTTCGAGCTCGAACAACCTACAGCTAATCAGGTGTTACCTTTTCGGCTGAGGAGGATTTTCCCAAAGACCAGGGACGTCTCCATATAATGGTACTTAGGGTACCTGTTGTCTGTGAAGAAGTGATAGTCGGGGTATCCGTAAATTAGTGCCTAAACACCATTGTTGGTGGCGCCATGTCATATTTTGGGCTCTCGCTCTGGACAAGACTGCTGTTTTAAGGATGACAGTACTTTTGTTTGTAGGCGACTACGCCTTTCCTACAACAAGTCGCAACTGTTGTCCCAACCTTACTGGCTCACTAGCAGCACCTCACCAGAAACACAATAGTAAAAGGTGATTTGTGGCGGCCTTTACGCATGGACTCGAGAATAAGACATCTCAGGGAGTGTCGTGGTTAAACGGAGATTACCCCTTTCTCACAGATATATCATGTCTCATACAAACACAGGTAATAACAAAGATGCAGTAAAGTTTCAATAGTTTTTATTTAACATAACTGCAATTTGCGATAAGTTGCATGGGCTGCAATGATTAGGATAATGCAAGAAACAGAATTGTGAAGACGAGAGTCATTTTTACAAAGACCCCCACCATCTTGCAATGCATAGAAAAGACATACGAGATGAAATATGCCCTAATACCCTGATGTGAAAGGCATAACCTCCTACCTAAAGGAGAACTGGGTTTGCTAAACCTAATCTGCCAATGCCATGTCCATGAGAGGAGCCCCCAACCCTTGTTACCTTGGAATGAGGTCTCTATCTCAGACTCCGCAGGAACACGAAGACTGGGTCAGCGTCAAGACGACTGCAGCATCGATATCAGTGATGGTGGTGATGCCCTCTGGTCGGAATCCCTCTGATTATCTGTCTAAAGTGTGATATATTTATACAGATCTACAAGGGCCCCTGACGTAGGTGTGTTTCCAAACAATAGATACTAAGTCACAAAAGAGAGTACGGGGTTTTTTGGAAATACAAATGGATTGGAAGTGTGCTAATTGCGTCACCATACCAGTCCTAAATCTCAACTAAAGATACAACGAGGGGTGGTTTAAGGTCTGTGGAGGGGGATTTCCTTTACGGACTAGGTGGTCTCACACACTATATAGTGTCATGCTTCATCATATGACCATGTCTCTTTTGTGACTTAGTATTGTGTTTGGGGAGTCGAGTACGATGGGTGTCTTTTCTTACTCCCTTATACTCTCTCTTTGTGTACTATCCAAACAATAGATAACAGACATGCTTGGGACGGCAGTTAATATAAACAATCCCTCAGACGTATAGAGAGGGAAAATCCTTAAGTGTGAACACCTACTGTTTGTTTGTCTTTGTTGCTTGATCTTCATGCCTTAGCGCGGTGACACTGATAATGTAACTCATTACAAGTGGCCTAACTATAAACAAGGCAGCCATCTTAGAAGAATTAAATAATTAAATGGGCAAAGACAGAGCAAGCTAAGTAGGTTAAAAGTCACTAGGTCACGGGGCACGAGTCTGCAAGCCAGAGGCTAAGCTAACTCCTGTTATCCCATTAAAACGAACTAGGATTCACTACATTGCTAAGTAGCCTGACCTCCTCTGGATGGGGTGACACCTTCCTGGGTGATCCTGTGGAAAAGCTCTCTAGGATAAAGCGGGACTAGGAAGACACGTCCTACCATGACCTCTTCAGCAACTTGCCAATGGGCCAGTCAACTTTTGTTGCCCCAGGCTCCAAGGCCTCCAACGGGTGCAGCCATAGCGTTACCCGGCCTCTGAAATGGGCCTTTGTAACTGCAAATAGTGAGGGCGGTCAACTGAGCACCTCCGAGGATGGGTGTGCTTCTGATTGACGCCTGGCTGGGGTGAGTACAGCTGCGGACCCACCCCACCCATTGCAGACATCTGCATCTCATCAGCTCCTGGGACATTGGAGACCCCCTGCTATGTGTTGGGTCACTCTGATGACATGACTTTGAGACCTTCCTTACACTCCCCAGCTAAGCACATATTGCCTTTGCAAAAGAGTTCCCTCTTTGGAGATATCCCCTCTTTTTGGTAGATTTGATTCCCATACTTGTCCAGGTGATGCCCTAAGGCAAGTAAAAGCAACCACAAATGAGTGAAAGCGTTCCAAAACCTGACCATGATCACCCACGGACTGTGCACTACACACAGTGAAGGATGTCTTACCCAAATAACTTCTTCATGTTTATTCTGTCAATGCCTCCCACCATTCTGATCTGCTATAACAGAGGCAATAGCTTTTTTTACTTCATTGCTCCTCTCCTAGCAGCAGCGATTTGTAAAGTACGGGCTCAGTAGCGCCCATCCATGCTTGACTCCCTTCATGAAAGACAGGGGAACAGGAAGTGTAACCCACCACTGGATATTAGGACTTCTTCATCACCTACCCTGCAATCATATGATCACTATCCCACTCACACTCCATGGACTGCATCAGGGGCTTGAACTTCAGCAGTCGCCCCAATAGACAGGACACCAATCTCTAGCTGAATGAAGGACCTGGACCATGAGTCAATAACACCTCTCTGAATCATAGGAATCTCTCGCCTTCAACCATTCAGGACCCATTGCTTAGGTCCTTGTTGTAGTGGCTCTTCAGAGACTCAGTCAATGACTCTGAGCTGCAATGGATTCTATTAGATTCTACCATCTTCCTATGACATGGGCAAGCCCCCGAAAAAGGATCCAACACCGATAAGTGGCACCGATCCACGGCGGACCTAAAATGGAAAAACACCAGCCTGGTGGCGGTGGTGAAGACCCAGCACTCCCCATCACCCAAGATTGTATAGAAAGTTTCCAGATTGACATCTGATCCCAAACTGATTTCCTTAGGAGATCTTTTCAAACCTGCATGAGCGAACTTTGAAAAGATGTAAATGAACTGGGGTCTTGGGGAGACGAGCTTGGACGCACATATGCATAAACAGAAGAGCAAGAAATACTTTGGTGAAGGGTTCACCTATCGGGAGGTGATGGCCATGTCTGCACTCCTCAAAAAGGAGATCACTGGCCTTAGCCTGATCAATGCCTCGCAATACCTCCACCTCAAGTTTAGAGACTACTCTTTCTTTTTGCATGTTCAATCTCCTTATTCATGTAGAGTTTACATCTTCATTACACATTCCCTCTTATGCACATTAGATTCAACCTTACCTTCCGACATATCTATCTCAGGCTATGCTCATATGGAAATTAGCTGGGAGGACAAGCTTTCTGCCTCTAGCGGTCCCCATTGATGGTATCTAAAAATAAAAATCCTTAAAAGCTAGTAAAAAGGTCCACCTTTCAAGGGGCCTCATATACTATGGGGTGCAAGCAAAGCTACAGTGAGAGGCACCCTTATAACCCTTGACATTGAGAGGGCCAGAGTGGCTGCCTTTTGGAGCAAAAATTTACCACGGATAAAGGACTTAGAAAAAGTAGACAAACAGAACCCCTTCAAACGCAGTCAGAGATAGCTAGCTATTTTGTGGGAAAAATTAAAATCATACAGAGCCAATCAGACAGGGTGCTTGTTACTTGCCATGGGTCAATAATTCCATGACAAAGGAGACAAGGTGGGTACCTTATTGGCATGCAAAATCAGACTTCACTGGACTAAGTCACATATCCCCAAGTTAAATCACAGTCAGATTCCTGGGTTACTGAAGAAAATCTACCAATCTATACAAACAAAGGGCCTGCAAATGCAGCAGATTTACAAGAATATTTGCAACATGAGATTGGCCACTTATCACTTGTCATTATAGAGCATTACTCAAAGCTTCCACGGAACCTGCTAAACTGAGACTAACAATTAAGTCAATGCCCACTGGCAAGTCTCCTGGGCTTGCTGGCCTTAGACTGGAGTTCTACAAAAACTTTCTCTCCCCCTTGCCAGACCACAAGATTTCTTTGCTAAGCTCATTCATCCAGGATACTAACCTCACACCCTTGATGCGTGGAGGTTGCCCGTCATCCCTAAACCAGGAAAGAGTCATCTAACTGCTCATCTAATTGTCCAATTGCACTCTTGAATATAGACACACAACTGTATACCAAACTGTTAGTGGTGTGGCTGGATTGCCTCCTTTCTGGGTAAATTGACAAGGACCAGTTCAGATTTATTCACAATTAGCAAAGAGCTGGTAATAGTCAACGCCTTATTTATCTGAAGGAGAAAGCACACAAGTGTGATATCCTTACTATCCTGGTCTCCCTCAATGCTGGGAAAGCATTGGATTGGGTAAGCTGGGACTTTTTCAGAGAGGTCCTACACAAGATCCAGCATGGCATCATCATGATGATTAGAAACATGGAGGTGTATATCTTTCTGTCCATGCTCATCAGTATAAACTGACAACACACAAGCCCCGTCAAATTCACTAGCAGCACAAACCAGGGTGCCCCTCTCTCCTCTGTTGTTTGCCCTAATGGTGGCACCCCTAGCCATATGGATCAGGCAAACCCAAACGATATCTGGAATCACATTTGGGGGACATATCCCTACTGTTCCTGATCCAGGAGTTAAATGAGTTTGAACTCGTCTCGGGCACCAAAATTACAAAAGAGAAATCCCATGACCCCAAGCAATTTCCCCTGTCATCAAACACTAGTTTCCTTCCAGTAATGGAAGTCTCTACATCACAAGCTGATTCGAGGGGAAGACCAGAGTGAACTGGGTAGATGACTACAAGAATATAGTAGAAGATCTTAGAAGGTGCCACCCATAATGTTTTTGCTGGTTGGGGTGTATCAATGTCATTTAGATAAATGTACTGCCCAGAATTCTCTCCCTCTCCCAATCCCCATACCGTCACTCAATATGACTCAGCTGCTGTCAAAATTACACTCTTTCATCTGGGGTTGTAAAAAACTAGTATATCTAATAAACTCCTCATGCTTCCTACAGATAACAGTGGGTTGGTGTGCCCCAACATCATCAAATAATGTTAGGCTGCACACCTTAAATATATCCTGGAATGGGTGGTGAGGGGGAGTAAGAAACATTGGTTCCATATGGATCATACAGTTGTTTGCCACCCAGTGGCAACTGGCATAGCTTCCTCTGCATACCTGACTGAAAAGTGCATACCTTGGCACCCCAAGTAAACAGATTCTCAAAATCTGGGACTAAATAGCTGTCAAAAAAGGTTTTGTGACTTAACCTTCACTGTAAGGAAATGCTTCATTTTGCATGATCACCTCCAGGTTTTTAGACAGATGCTGCTGGTTTTTCGATTCTAAAGGTGCTCTGAGCACTGCTATACAAGCCTCTGACCCCTAAAAGGTATAAGTCTGATTGGTTCACCCACAATTGGTATATGTTAACTTACTTATAAGTCCCAAGTATATGGTATCAGGTGTATCCAGGCTTATAAGTTAAAATGTCTCCTGTGGATTGCAGCACTTATTGAGCAAAGCATGACCATTGCTGACTAGAAGACCAGCTTTCCGACTTCTACAGTGACGTTACCATTTAAACCAATGGCAAAGCCTAAACCTTCCTTTTAAATATTTACAAGGCACCCCCTTTGGCAGGCATACTGAGCACTAGGGGAAGCGTTCATTTTATTAAAAAGATGGACATGTGTTTTATATGTCTGGACAGTACAAACCCCTGCATTGTCATTTTCACTGTGGAAAGGCTAATAGCCCCATTCACACTACACTGCTACATGCTGATAACTCAGCAAAGCTAACTTTTGAATGGGACTACTAAATATGATACTTCAATGTATCAAAAGAATTGTTGAATTAAAACCGGTGTGGGGGTTAAGTTGAATTTAATATTGCTGTTGCACAAATGGTAAATTTAGAAAGTTGCCACATTGTTTCTGAACATTTTCCAGTGACCGTTTATAGTTGCTGGCCATGAGGCAGCCATCTGCCCTCCTGGGGTTGAAGTGTGAATGACCCTCTGGAAGGAACATAAAGGGCCTGCTGTTGGAAGAGGTGTGACCTCTCTCTGTCATTAAGCCCAAACAAAGTGTGAACCCAAAAGATGAGCTTCAAAGGGGAAGCTGCCTTTCACGGGCGAATGATGGACACACACAAGAGAAGTTGCTGTTTTGTTTTTGAAGATAAGCTGGCATTAGGGACAGAGGGAGGGAAACTGCTTTCAAAGCGTTTTTTTCTCTGGGCAAGTAGTCCCCAGGCAGCCATACCTCTGGAATTAGCTAGAGAGCTCCACACACCAAGAGACGGGCATCCGCCATGTTGGGAGTGGGCAGAATGGTGCATGCTGGGCTAGCTTGATGCCACACTTTACAGGAAGGTATCAATAGGTGGATGGGGACCCGGTAGCCCATTGACTTGTAGTCACTGCATCCCCTGAGGGCACACCTTAGGCATAAATGTGGTACCCCTGGCAACCAGACCTCGGATCATGTCCGAATCAGAGAGAGGAATGAAAAGGACTGCCCAGCAAAGAGAGGCCTCCCAAACAACTGGACTGCACCAGCTACTCCTTGGGCTAGCAAAGAGATGGCTATGCCTGTTCTGCCCTGCTTTAGGAAAAGTCATACCCAAGCCCCAGACAGAAGAAGTGATTTCAAGTGTGACTTCCAGTTAGAGCTACAGGGCCACAAAGCCTGAAGAAGCCTTTCTTGGTGAGTTTGTGGCCAAGAACGCCAAAGTAAAGTCTGGGAGACCGAGATCTGGCCTTCAAAAGTTGTACCCGAGCCTGCTGAAACCAGGAAATGCATCAGCATGCAGTTTGGTCACCCAGCAAGGAAGTTAGTGACTGTTAAAGGGGACTGCCAGTTTTGCAGTAACTGGAGAACAGCAGACCAGCAGCAACTGTTTTTTGCCTGGACTTCACCCGGACTTTGAGGGACATTAACCCCTGTGGTTAAAGTCACCTCTCCATGTTCATGGACCGAGTGGTGGACCCAGGAAGACCCCTGTCACTGACTCAGCATTCTTGAGCATTTTCAGCACCCTGTACCTCTTGCATCAGGACCACAACATTAAAGTCCATGGTGGTTCACCAATAGAGCCTGAAATTGGAATAGAGACTGCTTTGACTGTGAAGTAACTGTTCAATTGGACCCTGTTGGTCCCTTTCACTAACTCCTTGCCAGAGGTGGTCGACCCAAGAGTGCCAAAATAGTTGTTTACAACTTTACTAAAGTTTGAAAAGTTTTACCACTATTGCGGTCCAATATAATGATTTTTGCGCTCAGTTAAAAGCTGTGATTTACTATTCCTTTAAAAATTCATAGCACAGAACCCACTGGCAGATTTTTGTTGCTGAGGTGTCTATTTAAAGATAAAAATACAACCTATTTTTATAGACTGGAGTACATTTTTTATTGTGTTCCATCTACTTCTTATTCAACTGTTTTCGTACTTCTTAATGCTTTACACTGCTCAGTGCCACAGCTACTCAGAGTTGAGCTAAGGTTTTTCAAACAAATCTAACTGTACCCAAAATAAGTTTTTATGTTTATTACATGTTGAGGTGGTAAAAACCTCTCTATAATAAACCTCATTCCTCACAATCACCAAGCACACCACCAGCTAGAAATCCTGATTTCATGTCGCTTTGACATCCTTGTCTTTTTTTGAATGGGAGGAGGGATATTGCAGAATGCTTAGATACCTGTTTCACGGGAAGTTCATCAAATTAAACAGGATTTTGGGTCTCTGAGAAGTCCCACATTCAATACTATGAACTCAGACATTGGCCACTTCACCTGCCTAATACCTTACTGGCCACAAGACGAAAGACTGATTCACGGCTTCACTGGCATGAAGGACATAGTTATCAGAACCTACTGAGTCATTCAAGCTTCTAAGCCCTCCTCCACACACCTATACCAATCTCGCTTGGCAAGGCATTTGGGATGGTACATCGAGATTAAATATTGGGAACATCTGTAGTTGGATATACCAAAAACTCTCTGAAGAATTTTCCAGAAAGAATTGGTATACAAAATTATATACCAATGGTACTTAACTCCTGTGAGGTTTCATCATACATAGCTTTTGCCTTTTACTTTGTGCTGGCATTGTGGTCTTGGGGTTGGTTCCGTCTTTCATGTATGGTGGTCCTGTGCACTCATTCAGACATTTTAGAAGGAAATATTAGGACACATTAAGGGGACCCCTGGTTACCCATTCCCTGCTGATCCCAGCATCCTGATACTGGAATTGAGACCACTAGACATAGAAGGCATGACTGGCACTGGCTGGATTCTTATTTGACAAAGCAGCTCACCCCACTCTTCTTGAGAGGAGGGACCTTTCAACTCTGCCTCTCTGGTTTCATAGGCTATAACATACAATAGCTATGGGGCAATTAACACATACAATATCCCTTTCCAAAAAAATGGTTTGTGGATAGAGGGCAATCTCTTATAGATTACACGACTAGATTGGAATTTCAGTCCTTCACACCACAGAGACTTAGGGCCAGATGTAGGTAGGAAGAATTTTGCGAGTCGGAAATTGCGAGTCAATGCGAATCGGAATTTCCGACTCGCAAAATGGGATCCAAGAAAAAAAAGCGACATCAAATTGCAACTCGCAAATGATGTCGCACCGCAGTTTGCGAGTTCGCTTTTAGCGAGGACGCTTTTTGCGACCTCGCTATAAGTGAACTCGCAATTTGCGAGTCGGGTGTTGCAATTTGCAACTGGCCCGCAAATTGCATGCAGGTGCAGCATAACAGTTGGAAAAACACTTCCTGGCTCTTGCTGATGACATCAGAACCACGAAGTCATCAAATACACCTGGGAGGAGGGAGGACCACACCCTTTTCAAACTACTGTGCAACAACCAGGAGAGAGGAGCTGCTGCTACCATGGAAAACACAGGCAGTGCAGGGAGGAAAAGGAAACTCAGGTTTTCTGAAAAAGAACTTGAGGTGCTAACAGAAGAATGCTGTCAGTACCATGACCAACTTTTTGGCAAGGCAGCCCTGAGTGTCCCAGACACTGAGAAGAGGAAGATCTGGCTGCAAATCCAGGAGAGGATCAATGCCATTGGGGTGAGCCACCGAACCCTGGATGAAATAAAAAAAAGGTGGTACGACCTGCGCTCCAGAACAAAGGAGAGGGTGGCAGAGCGATTCAGGGAAATGAGGGGCACAGGAGGAGGCCCATCCACCACCCCACCACCCACAGCCATGGAGGAATTGGTGGAGCAGACTTTGGAGCCTGAGGCTGTGTCAGGAATGGGAGCATTGGACACTTCTGCACAAGGGACATCCAAAAGTGAGTACCATGAAATATGCATTAACACCTACAAATGCAGTATCCACACTCTCCCAGTACACAGCAGCAGGCACAACCAGACTAGCTCCATTCCAGACTAGCAACCGCCAGAATGGTGCATTATGGGCAATGTAGTACAGTAGTCAGCATATAGGCAAATGTTTATTATGAGGCATACAACAGATGTGAGAGACTGACAGTGTGTTCCCTATGTCCCACAGGTCTCCCACACAACACCCCCACCAGCCACACCATCCAGGGAGGAGACAGCAGGCCACAGGCAGTGCAGGAGGCTGCAGCAGATATTCCAGGGCCCGGCACGACACCACCACAGTCCCCTCCAGAAGAAGTGCAGGACATGGAGGAAGAAAACACGACCCCCTGGCCCCAGCCACACAGTGAGACGTCCAGAGCCAGCAGCACAACCACGTCGCAGACGCTAAGTCCAGGCGGTGCCCCAAGAGGAGATATGGGAGGCAGAAATGTCTGTAGTTGAGGCATCCCTCCTTACCGGTCAGCGCCTGCAAACAAGGCAATTACGGTTAATATCAGGTGCTTTGCACAGACTGGAAAATAACTTGACACATGTCCTGGGTAATGTGAACTCGCAGTTCACAAGACTCAATGACAATGTGAGTGAACTCACCCAGTCAATCCGCCAACTAGTGACGAAACTGGTGGCTGATAGACACAGCGCAATGCGCCAGGAGCACCACCTAGTCACAAGATTTGACGGCATTGCAGCGTCCATTGGGCGTCTTGCCACGAACACTAGAGGCCTGTCAAGACAGACCGTGAGTCTGCAGGTCGAACTTGGTCACTTTGCAGGGGATGTGGCACGGGTACTGGGCCGCATTAGCCACGCAGTGGACATGTTGGAGGCCAGGCAGGTGGCAAGGGGCATAGGCGAGACCCCTCAGGACAGTGAGGAGGAGTCCACTATCAGCAGTGTGTCAGCCACAGACTCACTTGTACTAAGGAGTGGAAGTGCACGGCAGGGGTCAGCAGACCCACCTGGGATGAGCCATGCTGGGCGAACCAGGAGGAGGGTGTAGGCCATACCACAGCAGGACTCATGAGGCACATGAAGTTAATGTGTCCTCATAAACAGTGGACATGTGCAGCCCCTTACGGACAATTATATTCTTTCGACATTTGGTTCACAAATTAAAAGGTTTTGTTTGTTCCACTACACAGCTGGGCTCTTTTTGTGTGACATTAGTGAGTGTGGTGACAGTTGCCATGTACCTTCCAAAGTATTGGGTTGCAATGTGGTCCCGTCTCTGTCTGCCTTGATTTGCAATGCTTCTATCTCCAGGCTGGTGATGTGGTAGCTCTTGCTCCTCATCATCCGAATCTGGGTCTTCAGGGGTGAGATGTAGCCCACGTTTGGTGGCAATGTTGTGTAATATTGCGCATTCGCCAACTAACTTGAATGCTGTTATTGGGGCATACTGGAGCGCACATCCACTTCTGTGGAGGCATCTAAATCTTGCCTTTAACAGTCCAAAGGTCCTCTCAATGAAATTTCTTGTCTGCTGATGTGCACTGTTATATCGCTTCTCATTCTCATTGCCAGGTGTTAGGTACGGGGTAAGTATCCATGGTCTTAGCACATATGCACTGTCACTTGCTTGGCAAACATAAGCAATGTTAGCAGGGCATGGATGGTTTCTACAGTGACCTGTGTGTATGGCTTCAGGGTGTAGTCAGCAATACCTAATAGATATCCGTCTCCAAACTCCCCACGTTCTAGGCATTGGTGTATCCCACTGTGCCTGAATATGTAGGAGTCATGTGTGCTCCCTGGAAATTTGGATACAATGTCAGTGATGACATTATGGGCGTCACATACCACCTGGATGTTCAGTGAGTGGGTACATTTCCTATTGTGGAACAGATATTCCAGATTTGCAGGAGGGCAAATTTGTATATGTGTCCCGTCCACACACCCTATTACATGAGGGAAGTTGGCAATTCTGTAGAAGTCCAACTTGGTGCTGTTAATTTCTGCCTCATTCCTGGGTAGGCATATGTATCTGGACATGTGTGTGAGTATGGCATCTAGGAAACATCTGAAGAACCGTGAGAGTGCACTTTGGGATACCCCACATGCCACTGCAATCACCCCCTGATAGCTACCCGAGGCCCAGAGGTGTAGTGAGCATAGCACTTGCACATGTGTGGCGATGGCGCTGCCGCGCATTGTCTGGCGTTGAAGCTGCGGATTGAGTAGTTCAATTAATTCTAATATTGCTGCACTGCTGAGTCTGTATTTGTCATAAATCTCCTCCTCAGTTTGTTGGAAAAGTGTTTGCCTGGTTCTGTATATCCTCTCCTGTCTCTGGCTCCTCCTCCTCCTCTGCTGTGCGCCGTGGACTCTCCTCCTCCTTGCTATCACATATATTTCAGCCATTTTGAGTAACCCAGATGTCTTCTGGGTCTCCTTTTATACTTTGGTTCTTGTTACAACCTGCTCTGACTTAGTGGTAATTTGGTGTGCAAAATGGGCTTTTTGCGACTAGTCGCAATTTGTGACTGTCTTTTTCATATGGTTTGTGACTCGCAAATTGAAACTTCCTATTTGTGGGTCGCTAAATCAGGTCGCTATTTTTGCGAGTCGGTAATCGCTCACATCGAAATTTGCACTTCGGTAATGGGATTTTACCTTTCCCAAGTGATTTCTGTTTTTATTTTTTAGGTACATAAGATCTGAAAAGCCTTTTCACATAAATATGTGGTGAGAAAAGGAAGTAAAACCATAAGGGACACTCATCTCTCCATAGCCTATTTGTCACATGTAATTCATTTGTTCTATAGCACCTGTCATTACCGGTTTAGGGTGTTGGAGTACTTTTTAGGGGACTACAAGGTGTAGGATTCACATGTCATCCACACTGGTAAGCATTTTTAAGAGTGCTTGGTCTGGAGAAGCACAAACTCAGGATTCTGAACATAACACAGTGGTTGGCGTTGACTTTAATAATAAGAATGTATTTCTATGCAAGCAAATCGTTTTTTCTTATTTAGCAGCATAAGGATAATGAAAGACAGGAAAAACAACTTTCTAATTTGTGCCATGTAGTTTGCATGCAGCTCTTTGATAACAGTTGCACTGTGCTAGATTATGGTTGTAACTTTTAAACTGCTCAGTAACAAAAAAATATCTGTGACAAAAGCAGTAACCCTCTGTGCTACGCACACCAAATACTGTTCTTTGCATTATACACGCTCTTCGGAGCAGGCATATTAACCATTTGCGCTACCCTAGAGGAGTCAAAACTATCAATAGTCAAAACTCCTGTCTCTCTCCAGGCATGTACATTAATCACCAGCGTCATCTTTACTTTTTTTTTACCTGCTGGATGCACAAGGAACTTTGCAGTGTTTTTTAAACTGCCGCACAAAGGAAGTAATAAATATAACAAGCATTTGCAATGCAATGAGTCTCACATTTGCTCGAATTAGAGCTGTTAACATTGTAAATTCCTAACTGGACTTTTCTTGCCACTTAAATTGAAAATGAAAAGTAAAACAGTTGATATAAGTGAGCTGATTCAAAGAGCTATAGCCACCATGAGCCCGATGGAGAGACACAAAAGGAAAAAGAAGTTTGCTTGCAGTCAAACGTATCAGCAAATGTGCAATTGTCCATGTAACAGGGTCGATGACCAAGGCGGTAACCAAACCGCCCCAAAGAGGGACAAACATAAAGCATTTACCAATGATAACAAAGGATTTTTGAAAAGAAAGCCACAAATGAGTGGTAGAGATGGGCATGCGGTGGGCGTGGTTGAAAGCCACAGATAGATTACAACAGTTCAGAGCGCTTGCACGCTTCACCTAAAAACGTGCATGTGTTTCTGTGGAGAGGCCCCAGCTGGAGAAGAGCCTTCCTGCAATCTGGGTTGCTCTCATAAAGTTTTCTGCTCAAACCTGCGCTATTTAGCAGATGTAGTCAGCTTAGTGCTGTCACACTAAAATATTGTCTCTGTCGTTCTATAATTAATGTTCTTTAATCACCTGTGGCTCTCAGCTCTGACAGCAGCAGCGGTACAAGAAGTAGTGGCCCAAAGCAAAGGTCACTGTGCTCATCTCTCGCTCTCTTTCTTCTTGCACTCTTCTCTCTCAGATTCTCTCCTTTCTATCCTTTCCCTAGTACACCTTTTTATAATTATTTTGGTTGATACATTTATTAGCAAAGTTATACACTTTCTTGAGATGTTGCAGAATTAAATAATGCTTCTCTTGACAAGCAGCAGGGCTTGGTTACTCGTAATTCTGGTCTCATGCATTCCTTCACCTCTGCGCAAAAACAATTTTACATACATTAGTGTAACCCCCTACTACAGTGGTTCCCATTCTGTGGTCCGCAGTCCCCCTGGGGTCCGTGGCACATTCCCAGGCGGTCTGCAGGCCATGGCTTGTAGACTTACTTGACAAACCAAAGCCAGCAAGAATGGCATGTACTTTTGGATGAGTACTGCAGAATATAGCTCTTGGAGATAACCTAAGGAAGACCAAGTTTATGATCGCCCACAAATATCAAAGAACACAAACAAGATAAGTTCTTTCGTAATGACACAGAAACTGAGCACACCACAGGCTACAGGCACCACAACAGGCTACATTTACCTGAAGAAGTGCTGAAGGTAGCTTTATGCCATCAATAAAGATACTTCGAGAAAGAGCTTTACATGCTTTCTATGGCATCAGAAATTATTAGTATTTTTCAAATAACCAATAATACTAAGGGTAATGCTATCTGACAACATCACCTCCTCATTATCAGGATTGGGATCAGAGGAGGCAGTGGCAGAGAAGGGACAGGTTCAGTGGATAACTGAGAAAATCATTCTGCCAAGAGAGGATAAACGTTAATAAATCAATTGTAGGATAGTGGGGGCACCACGAGTCATGATGTACACATGCATGTGTCAAAACGCACCGGTGCACATTGGAGGCTATCTTGCAATGGGTTTTCTTGATGACCATGAATGCACATGCATCATAAAGCATGCTCATGCATGTGCATACAACTACAATTCAAATAAGCATTGGAAAAGCCAATCGCCCAGCTTTTTTGAGCTGAGACCTATTGGCTTTTCCCTCTGATGTGCTAGTTTTACAGTCTTTAAGAAGCGTTCAATGTGTAGAAATCTATGAAAGAATCCCATAGTCTTAATTGCAAACCTCTGTTGGATGTCTGAAAAGGACATAAATTCACCTTCGGTCAATATCTGATCTAATTGCCATAACCCTTCTTTTCCCCATTATGTTACAACTCTTAATTTTATCAAGGGTGAAGAAATTCTCCAAGAGAGGCACACATCCGGGTTTCCCTATACCTTTAACTATTTTCATCACTTGTTCATACCTTTGACATAGGATCCGTAAGGTCTTAAACTTATATATTTTGACAAATTCCTGGTTACACAAATGTGATTACAGGACCATTACAAAGATTATTTTAATATGTAAGGCAGACGTCAAAACAGTAAAAAGACATTTACTATTTTTTTTGCTGCCTCAATGTCCTTTTTGGGTTTAAGTGATTAATTGTCTCAGTTGTCCCTGGAACCTGTATTCCCTAACTCAAACAACGCGGTTGAAAACCATATGTCAGAAACTATTGACTAATATGGTTGCCTACAGCAAAGCATCATGCTTCCCCACAATACCAGTACTTAGATTCGTCACAGCAATTTGTACCTCACTAAGGGTAAACAGAATAGGTAAGGGAGAAACACTAGTCCTGGCTGAATATTCCAACCCTCCACAGGCACTACACCACCTGAAGCCTAACATGAAATACATCAGTGTACACAACGTGAAACTACTGCTATTGTACAGCTCACAAAGTATGGATTAAGTGGCATGTGACCAACAGCCAACTGGAAATCCAAAGTGCAGACTGGCCAGAAGAGAAGTAGGCCAGGAGGTATAACCTTCTAGTTCGAGAAATGTCACTGACAGAACTCTGTTATGTAAGAGAATCCAACGAGAGAGCAAAATATGAAAACCTGAAAGGAGCTGACCAGAACCACAAATATGTTCTGTCATGGGGAGTATGGCCTAAATTAGGATGCCTAGAGAAGAACACAGCAAGGCTGACAGTTGCTATGAGACTTGTGTCTACACCTCTAGGTCCTTCATCCCAGCAGTACCCGGAAATGTTTTTATAGAAAGTTGGGTGCCATAGGTAGTAAGGGCATAATACCATTGAAGGTACCACCATCTTGATACGGGAGAAACACCACTTTGTCCACGTGGGAGTATATGCACTTTGAAAATGCCTAGATGCCAATGAAGGAGACCATTTCACTATGAGGAAGGGAGCCATGGGTGCCATGTCCTACATTGATGCTAATGCAGCCTTTCACTCATAGAGACCTCGTGACCATGCCTCTCCTATTTCAATTTAAGTACCATTTTTTGCCCTGACAATTTAATTTTGGGATTTTATTAAAAGACCTTCAATGTTTGATTAATTTAATTCATAGTAGGAAATGTATGCAAACTTCTCAATTGATTTCATGAATTTTTTTGCAACAGGAAAATTCGACCTGACCTTAAATTGCTCAGGTACCTTAAACTTGATACAGGCTCTATGAATACCGTATTTAGCAATGATAAAAGAGGACACTCCTGCTGCATACCGAGCTCTATCATTCATTGTTAAACAGAGGAGCCTTCTGTAATTTAGTCAACATTAAAGCCTTAATGCAATGATTGTATTAACTTACTGAATTGGGATTGAAAATTAATCTTCTCAAGAATTCACCCCAAATACTTCCAGTTCATCATAAAACTATATTGCTCAAAGCTAAATCTGAGCTTTTGCTTCATTCACTGCTTTCTATAAATAATAAATATTTGAGGCTAACGTATATCAGTGAATAAAACCCAACTGATTAAAATGGATTAGCCTGCAGAACTACCTGGTATATTTTCTTGAAAAATCTTATATTTGTTGAGCAAAATGTCTGGGCACTATGAACCACAAGCATGTAGATCTTGCCTTTGTTCGGGAACGGTGGGAACGTTTATTTGGGCTTCACCTTTGTGATGACATTAAACACCTAATTTAGTTCAGGTAATCATTTCTATGAGAAGTTAATAGATTTCACTCGGGAGTCCATCTTCTCCTGAGGCTTGAGAAGATGGAAGGGGATTAAAGCCCTTCTGAATACTTCCCTTGGGATATGGTTAATTAAATTTGCATCTTCCTCTGCTGTCAGTTACATCAAGCTAATCTGACCCAAAAATTCTAGTAAAAAGTAAGAGCTTGGTTGCAATTTTTCCTTACAGAGTTCTTAATAGTACTTCAAAAAACGTCTCCAGTCTTAACCAGATGTACAACGCTATACTAGGCTTAATATACCTTACCATCTTCACCTGATACATTGATCTAGTACTCTTTAGTTTCCATACCAGACATCTTCCAAATGTGTTGTTCAAAAAATGTCTGCCTTAATGTAGAAGAGTCCCTCCACAGCAACACACTGATGTCTCGCATATGAAAGGGCAGTCTACTTGAGTACACTAGCTTGGTACTTTGTGCTGTTTTCGCCTATCCCCCTATGGGTGAAGCGCCGTAATTTCACACTTGTGTCTAGCACGTGAAAGGGGCATCTCCGTGATAGCGATGACAGCAGCTCAGTTCAATAAAGAGCTTTATACTGCTTAGTGTTAGGCTGCAAGTTCAAACAGTGAGTCTTGCTTAAGCCGCAGGTTCCTAAGGTGGCACCACTGCAACCTGCTTCAGGAACTTTTCCTCGTCCACACATGGGAAGATTTCCCATTTGCGGTGGACGCCATCAAAGCAGAAGCATCTGAGGCGCTCTGCGGTACTGCCCGGGCCACAATTGCATCATAGCAGTGAGGAAGCTGTGCTGTTCCTGTGCCCTCTCCCCCTTCACAATCACTTCTGGGTCAGCCTCTGCAGAAAAAGCCTTTCATCGTATCTATGGTAACATTAGGTTTCTGTCCACAGGTCAACAAAGCATCCTATGAGAACGGTTTACTGGCATCAAAGGTGTGCTCGGTCTGTGTGTGTGTGCACGCACACATGTGCGTCCCTGCATGTGCTTGTGACACATGCAAGTGTCTTTAATAATTTATTCATTACAAATGTAAACAAATTCACACTGCAGAAAAAGGTTTTCGAGGACATGACTCGCCCCATTACAAAGTGAATACAGCACCTAAAATTTATTTTAGATAAGGTTTCAGTGAAAAATGTTTCTATAAAGCTCTAGGCAGCATTAATCCAAGGTTTGGAAACCAGTTTAAAGTTCAATCGTCCCTTCCTCAAGGGCAAAGGAAAGAAACCCTTTTAGAACCAAAAAGTAGTTTTGACTATCTTTCTGGTTTAGATAATAAGAAAAACATTTATTTACGTCTGTAAAGGGCCAGGTATTTAAACAAACATGCTCTGGTTCAAAAACAGTTGGAAGTGATTATTTCGTGGAAATGGAAAACATTGTGTTGCTTGTGACACCATTCCTGTTGTAAAAGAAAGATATGATTTTTTAGAGTATTTCATGCTAGTCACTAAACAAACAATTTCAGGTAAAGTATATTACCAATACACGGTGTGAATCCTATGTGTGCCCATAGAAAACATAATCTTAGGAAGAACTACGGTAGAGTGTGCCAGTCAGAAAGCAAGAGTAACGCCCACTGGCAAAGCCAATAGGTCTCGGCAATCGAGAGCTACTGCCGTTGTCAAAGTCAATGACTTTTAGCCATGTTATATGAAGCAGCTACTCTTTGTTAGTGCTACTCTTTAATTTCAGAGTAGCTGTGTAGTACAGAACAACTACCTGTGATAAACTACTAAGTCACAAACCAGTCTGGTGCGACACAAACATAGCTCGAGCAGGTGGATGGTCATGGATGCCAAGCAATGAGGTAACGTTTGTTTGATTAAAAGAAACCTACGTCTGTCACTCCTAAAAGAAACGGGCATTAAACTTTGGATTTTGAAGGAAAATAAAAAGTGCTTCAGCCTGTTGCATCTCTAGTTTACTATTGTGAAATCAAGCACAAATCCCAATGGGAAACAACTGTTTGCTTCCCTCTCTAATGTTAGTAAATCGGAGGACAAAAATGGCTTCCTTCTGAGTCAAAAGGAACTTAAATACGAGGTGCTATTATAAGCACAGCCAGCTGCTTCACCTTGGACTACAAAGGAAGTCACTGTGGCAGGTCGGCATCGGTTATGGCCAGTGTTGTTTGTGTATGAAGTTGGGCATTGTTTATGTGTCCTTGTATGTGCACCAATGCTGTGTTTGTAGTGTTTGCATCTTTGTTATGTATGCATCTAGAGAGGGAATATAGTGTCCAATATTATTGACATGATTTGCACTTTTACCACTTGAATTTAAAAACCTGCCATTGGATATGCTGTGAGGGGGTAGAGAAGAAACAGAGGCGGGCAGAGGGTTGAAATGGAAAAGAAGCACAACGATTAGGGGAGAAGGCCTGAAAACACAAGTACTCATATGGAATGCTTGAAGACAAATAAACAAATAACTCCAAAATTAGGGGCAGTGGAAGGAGGCAAGTACTTGGTTCGTGCTTTAGGGGAAGGCCAAACACAAGAAGAGGACATGACACCACATGTCATTACAAATTAAAACAAAGCAAATGAGAGCAACGCTGAAGATTACCAATGAGAAGCTATGAGTGGGCTGTAAGCCCACAGACTGTATACAACATGCCTTAAAGAGACAGAGCATGCGCTGTGCTTTGCTCTGATTCAGAAATGCAATGCCCGAAAGAGCAGTCAGTTGGAGTTTCCCATCTTCGCATCAATAGTAGCACTGAGGCATCTTAATGCTCAGCTTAGCCACAACTCCATCTTCAAATAGCCTTTATTTGCTCGAACAATTTCAGTTTGAGAAGGTGCTTCTTGACAAAGCTTCAGGCTTCAAGGCAGGCACATCTACAATCTGCATGTGTCTCTGTGATGTAAGTTGATGAATTTCTAGTCTGTGTACCTCTGTTTTGTGCATACTGATTTTCTTTGTAGTCATTTTATGCGTTTGTGTTGTGTTAGTGTGTGTTTCAACCTTTGTTGTGAATTTATCTATGGAGTGTGCAGGTGCTCTAACATGTGTCCCCTGTGTGCCATTGTGCTGCCTTTGTGAGTAGTGTGAGTGTTACACATAATACATGTTAATGTGTCTGTAGTGTGAGCCTCTGTGTGGTGTGCTGCATGGGCATCTGCACTGCTTGTTGTTTGTGTGTCTGTGGTGGGTGCTTGTTTTTGCCTCATGTACAGACAGCTGTACTCCATATAATATGTGCTCTGTGCCAATGCTGGCTCTGTGAAGGTACTGGGTCGTGTTTTCCTCTTTCGTCTCAAGGCTTGGGCAGAGGGGAGTGGCACTTTATCAAACTTCCAATATGGGTTCAGGAGAGGGATGGGGACGGTTGACCAATGTATCATCAGTCTCTGCCCCCTTCTAGGGAAATACACAATTGCATAGCGTGTGTGTTGGAAGGTGGGTCATTAGTTGTGTGGCCTGCACAAGTAATGGGTCCGCACGCGACCGCCACTGGGAACCAAACACCCCATTGTAGCGCATGACCCTCATAGGGCAGCATTGCAGAGTATCCCCATTCACAAGCACACAAGCATGACTCTCAATAAATGATTGTCCAGTCTGTGCTTTTTCTTTTGATCAAGTAAAAGTACATTTATTACTCACACACACTACTCAATACTATGCAACAATCTACAAATATACACAAAGTGATCGAATCACTCTGGTATGACATTGTGTAATCTCTCATGTCTCCTCCAAGGGGGAATATAATCCAGCAAGCCACCTGGCAAAACAATCCACGGTGTCCCCCTGCAACATTTGACGGTAATGTGGAATGAGCACACCTACATCTGCAATTAAGTACATCTATATTGCCAAGAAGAGGCTGTCAGTCTCATAATTCAAATTAGCATCAACAGAGAACATGTAGGAACATAATTAAGCAATTTAAAAATTAGGATTACTTTTAGATTACTTTCAAATGACTCTTGGTTAACAATCAAATTACTGTTGAGTACATTGTGTAATACCATCCTGCACTTCTAGTAGGCACCGTCCCACAAGTCAGAACAAAAGTCCACATACACTTGTGCTTTAACTAGCATTGGAACCTTTGGGGGGGGTTCCCATTCTTTTGTCCCACCCTACCTAGGGTGGGGACACAAACTGCCTTGGGGGAGGCTGTGCTGCTCCTGCAGCTCCCCCTGGCCATGGGCACAGGTTTGGTGGTGGCCCCATCTTATTGGGACCACCACAAGCCGGTTAGGAGCCTAGCCCCCTGCTGGTGCCCTGCAAAGCATTCTGGTGCCGGCCGCATACTAAATGAGCGGCTCTCCCGCTGAGCTGGGGAGAGCCGCTGTGCCGCCGAAGGTGGTGTTCTGCCTCGGGGGTGCCCGGTCCCACCCGACACCCCCACACCAGGTAACTGCTCCCTCATAGGAGGGCAGCGCAAGGAGCCCACCCCTGGCTGCCCCCGCTGGCTCCCCGCACGGCCAGCACCTCCGTGTGCTGCCGCGGGAGCCGGCCTTCTCTGTGGTGTCTGCCCGCTCCTGCTGGCAGACGCGTGCAGGGCTGCAGCCAGACGGGCCGCCTGGAGGAGTGCAACGGGACTCCCCCCTCCTCCTCTACAACTTCGGGCCCCGGGGTGGGGTCTGGGCCCCTCCTCACCTCCAAGGAGAGCTTAACGGCACTCCTCGACGTCCTCTTCCTCATGGGGCCCCGGGATGGGGTCCAGGGCCCCCAGGTTCCATCTTCAAGGGGAGCACAACGGTGCTCCCCGGCTTCTTCTTCGGCTGCCGGCCCCTTCCACAGCCGGCGGCCATCTTGCAGGGGTGCGCAATGGCGCCCCCCACTTATCCTTCTTCACGGGCCCCGGGATGGGGTCCAGGGGCCCCTTTCCACCATGTTCACGGGGAGCGCGACGGCGCTCCCCGACTTTACTTCAGCCACAGGGGGCCCCGGGATGGGGTCTGGGGTCCCTACCCACCATGGCAGGGGGGGGTGCGCGGCAGCACCCCCCCAATCAGGTTGAACTGGCCAGGCTTCATGGGGATCCGGGATGGGGTCCAAGGCCCCTTCTTCCAGAGGGGGAGTGTGACGGCACTCCCCCGGCTCCTCTTCCTCCTGAAGCAGCCCCCGGGCCCTGGCCCACCCCGGGGGCACAGTCTGGAGCAGCGGCGGAGCCCCACACGCTTCTTCGCTGCCTCTCGAAAGGTCAAAGGTCGCAATCCTTCTTCCCTGGATATCTCAGGCCCCCAAGGGCCGATTTTCATGATTCCAGCGTCGTTTCGCTCCTGGTGACAAGCCCTTGCCACCAGGAGCACTCTCCTTAGGCCTCCTATCCTAGAACAGTCTCAGATTATAGGGAGCCAGTCCCACTGACTCCCTGCGCCAGCCTTTCCTCTGTGTGCCCTCTTTTCCTTCTGGGCAGCATGCTCTCCTTGCGCTAGCCCAGTCCTTCCCCCAACTAGTCCTCAGGGAGGTTAGGGGGGCAGCTTACCTGGCCCTGGCATTTGCCTCGCTGGCCTGAAGTTCTTCATGGGCAGAGTACCTGCCCCAGGGGCAGTCAGGGGGTTCTTCCCTCCAGTTGTCTATGACACCCGTCTGCAGTCCCAGTGTCCAGCAGTGAAGCACAGCCAAGAGAGAGAGCTCTCCCCTGTGCAGGACCTTTTAAGTGGGGGCTGAAGTGTTCAGCAGGTCTGCACCTCTGGCCTATCCAAATGTGCCACATCACTTCCTTGTCCCTGTCCCCTCCTTCCTGCACAGTCTTCTGGGATAGCTCAAAATGGCATCATCCAGGAGTTAGTTGCCAAATGTGCTCTAAAAGTTTCAGCCCCTCCTCACTGACATTCCTCCCAGGGCCTCTCCAGCCTGCTCCTGGCACGGAATGACAGCTGGCTGATTGATGCAAGGGCCCTTCTCAAGCAACTGGACAGAGCAGTAATTGGCCCTAATCCTGAGCTGAGTCAGAGAAAGATGACATCCCTGGATGGCCCATAAGTTGTACAACTATGCTCTTGTAACCTATTGCATCATTCTTTTCTTATAGGTTACAGTGTACCTTGGTGTGACTCTGGTCTCGGTGGACCCCAGAGAACTGGAGTTGCACCCTAGGCCATCCGTTCCCATTGACATTTAATGGAGTATCCCCACAATGCAAATACATTAAGCACACTGACATTGGCATTTAACAGAGTGTCCCTACAGTGAAAAGACAGTAAGCACACTGACTCTCCCTCACAAGTGTATACCCCGCTCATGAGGCCTACTCCAGGTTACCACCCACTCTGCATAGTTTCTCCTGCACCAGGCTTACCTAAGAGCAGTTCTTGGGCTGCGCACACCAGGAATCTTCCTCCCACAGCCCTCACATGGGTGTACATTCATGTGCACACATGATCACATGCAACCCGCCCAGGGCCTCCTGCCCTTGCTGCGCCACAGCAGCCTTTCCTTAGCAGGGTGGCAGCGGCGGTAAACATGCGCAGTCCATTTTACCATGTGTTTACTGTGCGTGAGTCCCCTCATAGGAGGCTCCCTCACAGTAAAAAGTCAAAAACCAGGTGGTCAAAAAGCGAATAATCAGGGCAGACCTGATGGTCAGAACCGTACTCTCACAGTGTGGCACTGCATACAGATTTCATGGACCAGTCCAGTGCCTTTGATTATGTCACAGAATAAATTATGGGGCATAATAGAAGACCAGGGCATTTACAGATCCATTATCAATACCATCAGAGAATTCTATTCTGATTCTAGTGCTGTTGTAAATTTTGGGTTAGGGGGGCAAGTGCTCTGAGACACTCATGGTGCGTAGTGGGGTTAGGCAAGGGTGTGTCCTTGCACCTTTCTTATTCTCCGTCTATATCAACCATCTGGAGAGGAAGCTAGTTTCAAGGGGCGGCGACATACCCCAAATTGGGATGCATCCAATACCAGTCTTATTATATACCGATACCACCACCATCATGGGCCACACACCCGTCGCACTGCAGCGTCTCCTGGATGCCTTTGCATCCTTTAAAGAGGGGTTTAACACCAACAAGTAATTTGTAATGTCCTGTGGATATAGGAAGTAATTGAAACAAAGTTTCAAGCTCCATGTCACTCCTGTCAAGCATGTGGTTAACTTTAGTTACCTATGGGCTAAAGTTTAACTGCAGGAGATCTTGGCAGCCACAGCTAGAAATCAGGGACAATCAGCTAGCAAGGAGTGCTAATGCTGTTTTCTCCTTTGCTACCAAATTAGTCAAAAGATTGTTCGCCCATATGCTTTGCACTTATTGTGCAAAATGTGTTCACATGGCGAATTATGGGGAAGAGGTCTTGGGTATACAGGTGGCATCCCCCCTAGAGGCCATGGAAAACAAATACAAATGCTGTCAACTGGCTCTTCCACCACCCACTGCCTCTTTTGTCACTCACAGGGAATTAGGGCTTCAACACTTTGAGGATTTCCTAAGAACCTGACCAATGATGCTGTGGTGAAGGGTTTGAGCCAGCGAGACTCTCCCCCTTAACAGAATGATAATTGAGGATTGCCTGACCCTCTCAAGAGGTCTGGAAAGCCCCTAGTTGAAGGGAATTAGGGACACTGCTATGGCTTTGTGCAAGAGGGACTTGTTTAAAGACTCTTTATGATCTTTGACGACGTTAGACAAAAAAGTACTCAGGGCCATGTGCTACACCCATTGAGAGGAAGAGAAATGGGCAAGGGTATCAGGAACTTCCTACTGTAGCTTCCTATATTCAGGTTAAACCATCTAGGAACAGCTAGCCATTTTTGTTAGGTCGAGCATAGCAGTGCACAAGCACTGCTTTCCCGACGTGTCGGTGTGTATCTGGGCTTTTAACCACACCCACTGCACACTATTACTCGTTCATGGGCTTGCCCTTCAAAAATCCTTTATTTTAGTTGGTAAATGCTTTACGTTTCTGCATCCTTGGGGCGGTTTAGTTACCGCCTTGGAAATCGTCCCTGTTACATGGCTAATTGCACTTTTGCTGATAAGTTTGACTGCAAGCGAACTTCTTTTTCCTTTTGTGTGCTGCTTCACGCTGATGCCATGGCACTTTGTATCAACTTGCTTATTTGAAACTGTATTACTTTTCATTTTCAATTTATGTGGCAAGAAAAGTCCGGTTAGGAGTTTACAACGCTAATAGCTCTAACTCGAGCAAAAGCGAGATCCATTGCTTTGCAAATGCTTGTTGCTGTATGATGCACACCATTACAAGCCCTTTATCATTCTCGGGTTCTGACTAAGGGCCTGATTTAGATCTCTGTGAACAGGTAACTCCGTCACAATGGTGACAGATATCTCATCCGCTGGAACATAAATCCCGTAGAATATAATGGGATTTATATTTTGGCTGACAGAATAACAGTCACCGTTGTGATGGAGTAACCCATCTGCCGAGCTCCAAATAAGACCCATATCTTCTTCCATAGATTAGTCACCTTTCCCCGGTATAATGATTGATCACAAGACTTGACACCCTGCCCATGCGATCAGAAATTAGCAGAGAGCACTTTACATGTAATGTTTTTTTGTACTTTTTATTCTCACTAAAGGTCGTCTGTTTTAAAGACTTTATTGATTAAGTACTGTTTGCGCCATTGCACAGAAGCACTGCACTTTTTACAGTCTGATGGTTCAGAGGAGACCGCTATTACCATATACACCTTTTTGGAGCTGGTGTTAAAGGCGAGGAAATTATTTGGGTAGCACTCTATATAGTTGTATCCCTTCTGTGTGTTTTTGTTTTAAATGCATTTAAGAATATGTCATTTCTGACGTTTAGCTATTCTGGTAGTGTTGTGAGGTACTGTATTAATAGTAAACTTAATGCAAAGATTAAATATATCCTTTGCCTTGACCACAATTACACCTCAAGTTGTAACAAGTTATTCAAGATCACTTTCTTGAGTCCTGTTTATCTGTTAAATAGGTACGCAGGCAGGCTCTCCAACTGACGATATTTCATGTACTGTATCTCACGACTGTGTCTCCTATGTATTTAGATTGTTTATTTATGTTAACTTTTTTTACTCAAGGATTTTAGATGAATTTGTACTGGTTTATTGTGCTTTGTTGCTTATGATTAGACTGTACTTTTGTGGTCTATTGAATGGAATTGATTTGAATTGACTGTGTGTGTCAGGGGAAGGGCGTATGCCTCAGTTTCCATTGTTGAGGTGCCACTGGGCACATCCACAGGACGAAAGCGGCCCTGTGCAGACCACCCAGACCAGATTGTCAGAGCTCAGAGTGGGCTAGTGAGCAGATGCGCTCACAATCAGATATGCGGATGCAGCGCTGCCCCTCCTGCCCCCTCGCATCAATTTATAAAGAATATGGGAACCTCGAGAAAAAACAGGCACTGTGTACGATAATTACAGATCTGTGTTGTATCAAAGCATAAAATGCTAATCCAATATTCCTATTCAAATGAGATCCGTGATCTGGCCTAAATGCACCTCTCTCCGGGGTGCTGGACAGGTTGTGCAGTGGCTGCAATACAGATCTATATGCAACATTTGGCCTGCAAGGTGTGCATGATAGAGTTATTGCTATTTAACCAGAACTGCTTTCGATCGGTCTTGCTTTCAGCCAATTTTGTGCTATTCGCAAATAATAAAATATTTTCAAGGGTGCTCTTAAACAAATTAATGGCATTCAATGTGTTTAAAAGAAGTTTCTTTTTTTTTGTATTTCAGTTCTTTATTAAACTTTTTTTTATAGAAACAAAAATAAACACAAAATTGCTCATTGACAACATAAAATGTACAATGAATAATCCAAAAAAAGAAATAAAAGAAAAGAAAACTAAGTGTACTGATACAAGAAAATACTTTTCATAATCATTCTGTATTGCATATTAACAATGTCAAATTAAAAAAAGGAAGCAATGGATGTAAAACATACTGGTAAGGGGTATTTAAACAACCTATTATTACCTTATATGTTCCTATAACATATTAAAAGGAAAAAGAATTGACAATTAATTAAACCGTTGAGAACATAGATTGTGACTGAAAAGAGTGGATTTAGAAATTAAAATAATTCTTATTGACCATCGTAGGAGGTGAATAAAGGGAAGAGAAAACACAATTAAGTCAAGAAGGAGCTCCATATATGATCAAATTGTTGTAGATTATTGTTCAGTTTATATATCAATCTTTCGAATTGTGCAATTTCAAACATATCCTTCAACCAGGATTGGACCATTGGTAGAACATTTGATTTCCAAAAACGTAATATGTTAATTTTAGCTACACTAATTGCCGTAGACAGCCATCTAAACAACTGCGGAGAGATCCTACCCAATCCATTAATATCATGTAATAAGAATAAGCGAGGTGATTGAGGTGAAATATTGGGAACAATTTTTCCCAAATATTGTGATATTTGTATCCAAAATTGTTGTATCTCAGTGCAGTCCCATAAAATATGTACAATATTGCAGTTGGGTTGATGACATCTCCAGCAATCAGAATTTGTGCTAAGTTTGGCCGAATGAAGTTTAGGAGGTGACCAATGCCATCGATGTAGAATTTTGAAGTAGTTAAATTTTAACCTCACATCACGAAGGCCCTAATTATAATTATCCAGAACTTTAGTCCATTCCTTATCTGAATAAGTAATGTTAAGTCGTGTAGACCACCATATTTTTTAATTTTCAGATGTATCATCTGAAAAAGATTTATCGATTAATAAAGAATATAAGCCAGATACCATACCTTTGAAATTGTTCCATGTATAGATATGACGAGTAATGGATGAGTGTAGTATAGAGTCTGTATTCAGGTTTGTTATGGAGTTTAGAGTTGACACTAATAATACATAATTATTAAATTGTGATTTCGGGAGTTTATGCGTTTCTTGCAGTTGTGAGAATTATTTCAAGGAGTTATTCCGTGTATATAAATCTAATAAAGTATTCATTTTATGGTTTTTCCAAAAAACACAATTGAGTTCTTTACCCTTATAAATAATTGCTGAATTCTTCCATATTGGAGCATTTAAATGAATATGAATATTACATTTTATAATTGTATGTGCTTTTTGCCAGGCCAATTGAGAGGAGTAAATGATTGGGTTGGAGAGTTGTGAAAATTTTGGACATTCAGTACAATAAAAGGCCTCGGGTGGTAGTTTTCAATAAAAATTGTTCCAGCTTCACCCATATTGGCGTATTACCATTCGCAGATATCATATTAATTGAGTGCAATAGTTGTTGTGCTATCCAATAACTTTCTAAATGTGGGAGTCTAAGACCTCCTTTTAAAGAGGATGAATGCAATTTTAAGCCACTTATATGAGGATTTTTTCCTCCCCAAATAAAACGAGTTATCAAAGATGTAGTACTTTTGAAAAATTAGAAGTAACAGGAAGTGATAACATACTGAATACGTAGTTAAATTTTGGAATTGTATTCATTTTAATAATCTGCACTCTTTCCTACAATGATAGATTTAATTGAGACCATCTTGTAAAATCTCTTTTAAGTTTATCTATAATAGGATTCAAATTGTCCATCATAATATTCTTCAGCCCCGTATTGAGTAGAATCCCAAGATATTTCAGATGTGATCATTTCCATTTAAAAGAGAAATTATCTAATGAGGATGGCGTAGTATTATTGTTCATTGGTAAGGCTTCACATTTAGACCAGTTAATCTTATATCAAGAAAATGTTGAGAATTGATTTAATAGATTAATCAGAGCTTTAACCGAGGAGTTTGGATTTGATAATGTGAGTAAGATATTGTCTGCATATTAAAAAGCTTTTACCTCACCCGATGAGGAAACAATACCTTGCATATTAGCATTTTGTCTGATTGCAATGGCTAATGGTTCTAGTGCAATGAGAAATTACAATGGAGAAAGTGGACATCCTTGGGTACCGCGTAGAATTTTAAAATAAGAAGATGTGAAACCGTTACACGTAATCGCGGCTGTTGGAGATTGATACATTCTTCAAAGAAGTTTCGCTAGTAAGACTTTACCTATATTTTCGTAACTGTGCTAAACTATTGATCCAATATTATTGACATGATTTGCACTTTTACCACTTGAATTTAAAAACCTGCCATTGGATATGCTGTGAGGGGGTAGAGAAGAAACAGAGGCGGGCAGAGGGTTGAAATGGAAAAGAAGCACAACGATTAGGGGAGAAGGCCTGAAAACACAAGTACTCATATGGAATGCTTGAAGACAAATAAACAAATAACTCCAAAATTAGGGTCAGTGGAAGGAGGCAAGTACTTGGTTCGCGCTTTAGGGGAAGGCCAAACACAAGAAGAGGACATGACACCACATGTCATTACAAATTAAAACAAAGCAAATGAGAGCAACGCTGAAGATTACCAATGAGAAGCTATGAGTGGGCTGTAAGCCCACAGACTGTATACAACATGCCTTAAAGAGACAGAGCATGCGCTGTGCTTTGCTCTGATTCAGAAATGCAATGCCCGAAAGAGCAGTCAGTTGGAGTTTCCCATCTTCGCATCAATAGTAGCACTGAGGCATCTTAATGCTCAGCTTAGCCACAACTCCATCTTCAAATAGCCTTTATTTGCTCGAACAATTTCAGTTTGAGAAGGTGCTTCTTGACAAAGCTTCAGGCTTCAAGGCAGGCACCTCTACAATCTGCTTTAATGTGACTGCCTCTCCTTGTATAAGCGTTGTTACTAAACAATAGTGCTTTTAAATTAACAGGAAGAAACGCAAGGCAGCTCAGTTACAAATGAGAAACAAAATGCAGGATTTATGAAAATGCAGAGCAGCTAATGGATTTTTGTGATTAGAAATATTCTCCTTGCAGGGTTCTGAAAAAAACACTCTCCTGAAGACATGAGGTTTTCCATTTTCACTGTAGGCATCTAGGAAGTGTTCTGCAAACACAACTATTACTCAGTTAAACCTTTAAGGAAAATGTTTGCAAGAAAAGCGGAGAAGCGTTTTGGCAGCTGCCTTCTTTGGTCTCTTTGCAGAGAGTGCCTAAGGGCAGTCTAGAAAATGTTGAGAGTCTCCATTTGAATGATATTTCCTCTTCTCTTTATTGCCTGCCGTGGATTCCAGAAGCAATGCTTGTTTGTATTGCGATCTGAAATGTCTTACTGGCAGCCGGAAAGGCCCTTTCATTTCTGCATTGGATCTCTCCACCTGAACAGTGCCCCTATTGCTATGCATAAATGGTAAAGCATCCGCAGGGTCCCCCAACAACAGCCTATCTCTCATGTCTATGCTCAGACAATTATGTATTGTCCATAGAGCTAGAAATGGTTGAGCAGAAACATACTCGGCAAATCCATAGCTGTTGCTATTTTCATTTTATTTTCGAAGCAGGCTTTTGAAAATCTTGTTCTTGCTCACTATATTCCGCAGTAAGGGTTCGCTGACTCCTGTAATCTGCACTCTGATAAATAACCTTTCTTTCATCGGAAAATAGAGAACACGTTCACATAAAATGGCCCAGATCTATTGGCTTTGCCACTGCTTGTTTATAAGAAGCTTGTGATCTCCACCCATTGTATCTTAATAGCTACTCGGCGAACAAGTAGATTATTCACTCAGGTCATCTAGAACAGTTCACAGGTGGAAAGGACAGAAAAGCAAGTTCCTCCTTTTCAATCCACTCACTGGACTTCGCTTTGCAAACACTTTGCGGACCTAAGCGCTACTGAAGTATGTGGACAGGCAAAAAGTGATAAAACTGATGCTACGGTGTTCCTAAGGTCTGCAGGGGCCCTTGGGTGCCACGCGTTTATGTGTGTGCGTGCGTGCCCCCTAACAATTAGGGCATCCTGCTATTTAAACTTTAATGCATGATTGGAGCAGGCATGCAGATCCTCTCAGATCAGCCAGGGGCCAGGGCGGGAAAGGGTCACCCTTGAAGATGTAAGGAAAGAAACCTTCAAGAGGGGCTGGCGGCGGCTGAGCGCCAGGCAAGGGCCGCGTGGGCTCACCACTGCTCGACACTGCCTCTTCCAGGAAAGTTCACTGTCAGCATGAATCATCACCACAGACTCCACCTCGCTGCCGCTCCCTGCTCACATGTGCTGCGCGTGGGCATCATCTGCTTCCTCCGGCCGCAGGCCTCAGCGAGCAGAGTGCTGGACAGAGACAGCGGCGTCTTGCTGCTAGTGTCACCTGCCCTTGGGCCCTGAAGGTGACAGCTGGCATCATATCTAGCCCGCGCTGAGTACCTGTATCGACCCCTTTACTGCTACAACTAAATTTAATCTAGCTCCAGTGACCGACCAGCCACGGAGCTGTCTACTCAACCCGTCACGCAAAATGACTGTCTCCCGCCTCCCCCGAGAATGTGAAGAGGGACCCCTGAGTTTCCCATGGCAGAAAGGGGGTCTCTGAAGAGTTTTGGGACCCCATTCGCGCTACCCTCTGCACTGCAGGGGCCCGTATTACGCCCCTGGGAATCACAGACCTATTCAAGGAGCACGGCGGGAGGTGAGCACGGGAGGGCCTGCGTTCAGCCTGCTTACTGCTGCCCTGTCAGGCAGCTACAAGATGGGGCACGAAGGGGTGACCCGGAGCGGTAGTTGGTAATTTACAGCACAAGCATAGCAAGAGAGCCGTGGGCCCCAGTGCAAGTACCCCCTCTTTGGATACTTAAAGACGGCCATGAAAGTGGAACCGTGGGCCCTTCGCATTCCTGTGCCTCAGTGCCACTCACCAGCGGCACTCTCAGTAGCTACGCACCTGGTTTTAGCGCGCATCTGAATAGCGTATAACTCACTTGTTGCAGGACAGTGGCGGAGCCGGCATCTGAGTGCTGGTGCGAAGCTGCTGCCGACCTAGAGGTGACAGGGTCTGTGCCCTTACGTTAGTCCCTGAACCATCCGAGCCTGCAGGTGACATGCGACATGCATTATGCTCCTGCACCAGACCCTTATGCAGTCTCAGCACTGAGACAAGCCAGGACCCGTCTTTCTATGAACATAGGAGACATGTGCAGCTGGGTTTCACGCATATAATCAGAAAAAACACGTGCAACCTTTAAGCCACTAGAGCAGAAGCAGCCGTCCATCCTTCCAAGGATAATTGTGTGACCACAAGTACCCTATCAAAAGGTTTGGTTAACCCATCTAGACCTTCCCGTCATAGCCGCCCAGTGACTACCCCACATAGAGCCCTTCCTGTGACATATAGGCTGCCTTGTGTTTCCTACATACACTGCCATGACAGGCCTTAGAAGCTCCATCTGTGTCCGTCATCCCTTACACACGGTTCCTTGCCATTACTAATCGATGCGTTTCTAGAGAGTGCTCAGGCCTCCCTCTTGCCCATTGGCTGGGCCTAGTATGTCTGATTAATTAGGGCCGGGCTCTGTTTATTTCTTTTTTTCCTTTCTCCATCGATTCTCCAAAACGCAGCCTAGCAGACTGTGTGCCAGTATGTTACGTCCCACGGAGCAGGCGAGCCCTGGAGACATCCTGGCCAGTCCTCCTGTGTAAGGTCTCCAGATGATGTGCATGTCATCAAGGGCACGTATTCCACTCGTGGCCCTTCTGTATTCAAATCAGTGTTCTCAGGTGCGTTAGTCCAATTAGTTTACGTGACGTCAGCCATAACCAAACATACACAGAAGAGATATTCATGTAAATATGTATTCAGGGCAAACTGCCTACAGCCTTTCTTGCTTACAAAGATCAACATACCTATAGCAACCCATTTGCGAAAACCACCAGACAAACACGCACAGAGTCCAACAGGCACCCATAAACACAGACCACCTGGGCATCCAGTCACCCAAACACATAGAGCGAGAGACGTGTATGTTTGTTTGTTACTTGTATGTTCACTTTGTGATATGTGATGGCTCCATATATGAGCTGGATGTCACTGGAGAGTAGAAAGGAGGGAATAAGAGAGATTCCGAGGGTCATGTACCCACAGAAATATAAAGGGAACAAGGGAGACAAGGCTAAAACCAAGCTATTTTAAAATATAACTCAGGTTGCACTGGTCTCCTATTAGACCACGCGCAAAAAAAGCTGCTTTCTCCAGATGTTCCAGGTGCTCGCAACCTGACTGTGACATTATACATATTCTGTGGAGATGTGAAACACTGAATCACATTTGGACTACACGCGCTACACTGAACGCTGAAGCAGAGATACAAGAACCTTTAACAGCACTGCTTGTATCATTGCACCGCATATCTCCCTACAGACACTTGCAGTTTAATGAGGTGGTTTGCAACGCCTATGGCTATAGCAAAAATTATAGTTCTAAGATTGTGGAAGACTTCGAAAATACCATCGTATAATATCTGGTTAAATGATAGGAAAATATGGCATTATTTAATTATAAATAGATAAGTAATTAAACATTTGAAACAGTCAAATGTGAAGAATGTGACTGGAATTTAAGTTACAGTAATGACTGGGGTTCTACTCGTGAAGGTGAGAGGTGATGGGGAGTTTTAAGGGAGAGAGGCAAAATGAGAAGTGGAGCCAGATTTTTGGAAAACAAATTGGCTTTATTTAGATGCCTATGTCTGTGGGTTTCTTTTTTCTTATATTCGTGTTCTTTTTGGCCAGCTCAACTGTATGACAAGGTTAGATTTTATGACTTAAGAATAGTATATGTAACAATTTCTCAATAAATACCTGCATTTTAAAAAAAAATGAGAAAATCAAACAGATATGTACCTAATGAAGGGAATATATGTCCCCAAAAACAGAGAAATAGCAACAAACTTTGGGCATCAGCTTGTCAAAAGTAAAGGTAGCGAGGAAAGTAAATTGAAGCAAAGGAAAGAGAGCAGGATATGTGATAGGAGGTATAAACTGAGGAGTGGTGTGGATCAACATTGTGAGGAATCAGGGCCTATCAGTTGCCTGTGAATGGTAGACTGTTAGCACGATGAGCGGTCAAGCTAGGTAGGGCCTGGCATCCATTCCACTAACCAACACACAGAGGCTAAAGCAGGCAAGTAACATCCCAGTGCACATTCAGTCCCACACCAGCTGGATCAAAGGAGGAGACAAGGATACAAATGAGTGGAAGAAGGCATGAAGAATGTACGGATACAGGTGCCATGGTTAAAACCCTGGCTGACAAAATCAAATTTGAAATAGAGGAAAGATTTGTTTCAATGCCCTATCAATACATGACCTCTGTATACAAAACCCCCTTCTACTGGGTGAAAGAACAGCTCAGTGTCCATGCCTATTCAATTACTACCCTAATTGGATTGATTGCCTATTGTAACAAATGATGGAAGTGGAGGTCCTTATATAGCGCAAACTTGGAAAAGGGCAAACTTAGAAAAGCAGCGGGATGCTGAATAGAAGGGTGAGGTTCATTTTAAAGAAAGTTTACACTGAGGCAGAGAGAAGATGGGTACATAACAATGAGGTGATAATGTTAGGTAAAGAGGGTTGTCTTTAGTTTTTTCCAGAACTGCTATAGTGTCAGAGTAGTTCTGATGTTGATAGAGATGTTATTCTAGATGCTCGGAGCGTAGATTAAGGTGGTTTGCATCCTCAGCTTTTCTTTTGTGTATTTCCTGGTTTCTCATCTGGTGATGTCTTGAATCCTGGTATGGCACTGTCCTCCAGAGATGGCTAGTTTTATGGTCATATATGCTGCAGTTTTATTTCAGAAAGCAATGTAGGTGAGGCAGCAGGTCAAAGTTGATATAGGTGTGAAGGGGTAGCCAAGGAACTTCCCTTGGTGTCGGGATGATGTGGTTGAAATTACTCAGGGTCTTCATGAGGTGACTAAAGAATGTAGAATACCTTTCATGGCTTTGAATGCGGAGTAAGACAGAAAGTTGAGCACAGTGTTGTCTTCATCAAGATGGAAGAGGAGATAGGAAGGGTTTCACTTTTTTCCATTCTGTCTCATTCCATCCTAGGCCTCTTTGCTATAACCGTAGCACTTCATTTTGGTACCTTCATTTCTTCAATAACATATGTCACCACAGGTTTTCAAGAGATTCCATTGGAATATCCCTGGTATCTAGTAACTGGGATAGCTACACCCCCTTCCAGGGGTGACAGAAAGACTGTATTGCCCCTTCTGGGGTGGTATCCAATACCGCTACTCTTTTTGGTGCCATATGGAAATCCCTGGTGTCTAGTGGGCTTTCTCAGCCCCCTGAGGCAGAATGGGAGGGAAAAATCACAACACGCGCCCCAAGGTAGGGCAGAAAGCCTGAATTGTCACTTTTGAGGTGGAGTATGGTCAGATTGCTCTGAAACCCTTTTATTTTGCACCACTGCAAAGTCCCCTGGTGTCCAGTGGGGTTTCTTTTCTCCAGGTGGCATACTGAACATAAACACCTACAACCCCCTGTGCCCAAGGGGAGCAGAAAAACAATTGGGCCACATGTCCTTGGGGGGCCCCCACCTCAAACAGTAATCCCTGTTATCTAATGGGGTAGATCCCCAAGCAGGGATATATTAGGAAGGGGCAGCTCTGGAGAGGGGACATAGACCCCTTTCCAGCACTGCCTGGCCCAAAGAGGTTGATGTTCAGGAGCAGAGTTATGCCCCCGTCATCGATCAAAGTGAAAGTAGACTGCGCTAGTGGTGCTCTGACTCAAAACAAAAAAGAAAAGTAAAACTCAGAATTTGAGGGAGGTCGCCCCCCCAAGTCCAGTCTTTGACTTTTGCAATGAAAATGATTCTGTGCCTTTCACCAGAAGTATTGTTTTCATGTTTGGTTGTCAATACGTTCCTGTCATCTGCACTACAAAGGCAGAACTCCAAATCTGCTCCTAAAATGTTCTTAGTCTTATTGTATCACAACATGTAGATAGCTCTTACAATTCCGATGTGGGGCACTGAGGCACTTGTTTATGCGGTTAACATGCTATACAATGCATGGAATGTGGTTGAAAGTGTTTTTTCTTTGTTTTGATTCTGTGTGGGCAATGTTTCCTTGTCATGCATGATGGCCACCAAGGTGTGATTTTCATGTTGAGGGAACGTAGTGCACAGCAGTGTACTGGATGAAGAAATGTGAAAGATAGGTAGGAGGTTATGGCTTTCAGTAAGCTGGCAGCTTTGAACAGCTCTGCAGATCCCTTTATGATATTTCTTATGAACATATTTCAGTTCTCTGGCTAAAGCAATGTGAAGTCCAATCAAGATATTTTGTTTAAAGTTTATCCAGTTTTCGCTTTTGCTACTAATTTGTCTATACATTACTTAGATGTAAATCTCCAAATGCACAAATTGTCAAATATTTACTCAAAAATGAAAGAGGTGGAGAATAATAGCATGAGTAAAAAATATAAAAGAAAATGCATTGTGGGCTTTAAAATTCCACTAATCTTGCATCATTTTTTCAAATACTGTAAGAAGATATAGTTCAGTCCCCAGTGCACCCAACAAGAACCTTTCCTTCATGCGTAGCCCTAAAACAAATATTCCTGGCCATAGGACTGTGAGAACACTCCCGATTCATGACTTTTGGGTATTCAAAAAAGCGTTTCGGGGTACTTTCTACTCAGAAAGCACAGGGAAAACTTATTCTGAAAAATGCAGCCGATAGTGTGTATAGAGGCTGGGGAGGTAAACGGAATACTTCACATTTTAATTGAATAATCGGGAAGGCGTTCCTCACAGCTGAAAGGGTTTTCCTTATTGAAAAACGTATAGTTCACAGAAAGAGCCAAGCACACTTTACTCTTGTTCCTGAAACTGGTTAGAGGTGGGATGGGGCAGCTTGACTTCCAAGGTGAAAATGTTATGACTGGAAATCTACAGATGTCATAGTCTAATCTTCTTAACTTATGTGTGCTACTAGATACAGAGTAAATCTGAGGCAAATATGCACTCGAGTCTATACTACTATCTTAACATTTTGTTTATAAATGTAAGCAGGGAGCAGAAATTCAATGGTGCACGACACCAAAGAATTTCTAAGTCAGCCAACTTGACTCAGTATGCAACCTGTAGCCAATAAAAGGCTACTGAAATACCGTTTTTCCTAGTTACAGTATTCTTTCATGTTGATTAGAGGATTTCCATAGGTTTTTTATAGGAGCAAATTTAGGTGACATGTAGGGCAGTAGTGTCACTTAGGGGGAAATAGTAAGAAAGATGTGATAGCAACTAGTAGGAAAACCATATACATTCATTTGCATCAAGAAATTAGCCTTAAAATGCCCTATGGGGTTCCTATAATATTTCAGCTTTACTTTCAGAGACTTACTGGATGACTTTGTGTGGGTTGTTGCGGGGAAACCGGTACATGAGATTGGAATCATTTAACTAGAGAATTGGCCTTTTAATAATAATACTACAGCGTGTTGATGTCCAAAGGTTTAGAGTGCTGAGCAAATCAATCAAATAAAACCTACTTTTCCAGGGCTAGAGAGAGACCTGCAGAGAACTACCTTTCTGGGGCGAGTGCATAACATGAAAATACCTGCCCTCCATGAGATATTTTGGAAATTTTACCCCCAGTAAGGGCTCTGCATGGAATGAAGGCTCTTCCGAGGTGTTGCATGTGCTGTTATGTCTGCCAGCTGAACGATAATTTGAGCCTCATCACTGTAGATCTTCATTACTAGGAGGAGAAACATTCATCAAGCCTCCTGATATCCACAGGTCTCATATAAACATGCCTCAAAAAAATATCATTTTAGACATCTTCCGTTATCCATCTTCCATGTAATCAGCCATATATCTAACAATACCATATCTAGAAAATAGCTTACACATACAAACACTGCTTGAGTCTTCCAGTCATTACATGTCTAGCAGCTTTCAACAAAGGGAAAAAAACTTCCATATATTTTCTACTCCTTTATTGAAATAATAATAATAATTACAATTGAATATTTTACTATATTGGGTGATGTCTGAGGAATGAATGAGAGACCACTGAAGAGTATAATAACAGCAATGGGAATGAGCAACACTAGATTGAACTGCATCAGGGCAATGATAGGGAATGAGTGAGATTAAGTGAATATTGACAATGACTGAGAATGAGGGAGGCTCCATTAAAAGTACAGAGATAATGAGTCAGAACATGTTAAACTCCACTGAAGTGCTTATGGGCAGTGATGGTGTAGGAGGCTGGCCTAGTTTGTAGTGGGCACCAAAGGTACATACACCTTATACCAGGTCCAGTTATCCCTTATTAGTGAAATGTAGTCAGTGTCTAGAAGCCAGGCTCTCTAGAGGTAGCTGTAGCAGCCAAGGCTTATCTAGGAGACATGCAAAGTTCTTGCAATACCACTGTAGTCACACAGTACTCACACACATGAAAGAAAATACACAGTGTTACAAAAATAAAGGTACTTTAGTTTCAGTGACACAATGCCAAAAATACCTTAGAGACTATACTCCCTTAGGAGGTAAGTAATATACACAGTATATAAACTAGAATGTAGAAATAGCTGTAAAAACAGTTAGAAAACTGTGAAAATAGTGAAAATCACAATAGGTTGAAATGGGCCTAGGGGGAACACAAACCATATACTTAAATAGTGGAATGCGAAAGTCGGTTTCCCATCTAGGTAAGTGTAGTGTGTAGAGGGGCATTGGGAGTGTAAGAAAACACCAAAGGTAAGAAATAGAACCCACTGCAGAGCCCAGGAAAACAGGAGAAAACCACAGTAAGTTTCCTAGAACACACAAGAAGTCGTGATAGAAGATTATGAAAGAACCAGCAGAGACTGCAAGACACCAACAATGGATTCCTGGACCTGAAGACCGGTGGAAGAAGAGGACAAAGTCCAAAAAGCACTGAAGACTCCAGGGAGAACAGGAGCCCCTGCTAACCCAGATAAAGGTGCAAAAGAAGAACCACCAGTGAAGAAAAGTCAGTACTGCACCCAAGAAGACGGATGTGGGTTCCTGGTTGGTGCAGATGATGTCCCACGCTGGATGGAAGATTGCAGTTTGGTTTGCGTCACTGGATTCTGCCAACAAGCTTTGGAACACGCAAAGCTCGCGGTTAGCGGAAAATGGCACTGCCCGGGATCAGAAGGAACTTGGTGGCCTCTACCCAGGAGGTGGATACAGATGGGGTTCTCAGCAACTCAGAGAGCCCTCAGAAGACCAGGCAGCGTGCACAGGATTCACACAGCACGGGGACAAAGAAGGTGCAAATGGAGGCCCACGCAGCACGACACAAAGGGATCCCACGCCGCCGGAGAACCACTCAGGAAGCTGTGCATCGCAGGAAGGAGTGCTGGGGGCAGGAGCTGTGGTGTGCACGAAGAACTTCGTAGAAGGTCATACAAGCCTTGGCAACTGCAAATCATGAGGTGCACGGGGGTACTGTTTTGCTTGGGGAAGCAAGCTCTTACCTCCACCAAAGTTGGACAGCTGGACCTTAGGACCATCAGGACAACTTCAGTCCACTACCCGTATTGCTGGATCCATGCACTTCATCAGGAGAGGGGACCCACGCCACCGGTCGTCGCTGCAGGGGGGTGCCTGCTGAAGAAGAGAAGTCACTCCCTCACTTCAAGGGAGATTCCTTCATTCTTCTGGTGCAGGCTGAAGACAGGCAGTCCTTGGAGGATGCACGACCTGGAAACAGCTGCAGTTGCTGGAAGGAGCTGAAGATACAATGTTGCAGGAGTCATATTTGCTTCTTTGTTGCAGTTTGTAGAGTTCCTGGAAGGTCCAGATGCAGTTTCGTTGGTAGAAGGTGAAGCAAAGGACGCAGAGGATTCCTGCTGGAGTCTTGCAATCTGAATCTGAGGAAACACCCAGAGGAGAGACCCTAAATAGCTCTGAAAGGGGGATGGGTAGCTACACAGGTAAGCACCTATCGGGGAGGGCTCTGACATCACCTGCTGGCACTGGCCACTCAGATGCTCCTAAAGTGCCCCACCACCTTGGAATCCAAGATAGCAAAACCCAGGGACATTCTGGAGGAGCTCCGGGCACTACCCCAGAGGAGCTTGGAATCCAAGATGGCAAAACCCAGGGAAATTCTGGAGGAGTTCTGGGGTGGTGATGGACAGGGGAGTGGTCACTCTCCTTTCCTTTGTCCAGTTTGGCGCCAGAGCAGGGACTGTGTGTCCCTGAACCGGTGTAGACTAGATTATGCACCTTCTGTGCCCTTCAAAGCATTTCCAGAGGCTCTAGGAGGCTACCCCCCCCCCATGCCTGTAACACCTATTTACAAATGGAGAGGGTGTAACACCCCTCTCCCAAAGGAAATGCTCTGTTCTGACTTCCTGGACTTGAGCTGCTCAAGCAACAGGAAAGCAGAAACCTGTCTGTGAGGTGTCAGCAGCTGGGGCTGCCTGGAAAACCTAAGAAGGCTGGTATGGCAGTACTGGGGGTCCAGTGTGGAGCCCACAGAGTGCATGGAATTGTAAAACTAATACTAGAATCAGTATTGGGGTACAATTCCCAGATGTTAGACACCTTACATGGCCATATTCAGAGTTACCATTGTGAAGCTGGACATAGGTATTAACCTATGTCCAGTGCACGCGTAAAATGGCGTCCCCGCACTCACGAAGTCCGGGAAAATGGTCCTGCATGATGTGGGTTCACGGTTGGAAGGCCTGACATATAGGTGTCTTATAAGTGACCTGGTGCAGTGTAAATGGCTGTGAAATGGTGCATGCACCATTTCACACAGGCTACAATGGCAGCCCTGTAGAAGCCTTTGCCTGGGCTCCCTATGGGTGGCAAAAGTAATGCTGGAATCCCAATGCTCTGGGCACCGAAGTACCATATACTAGAGAGGGCACCAGTATGCCAATTGGGGATGAAATACTGGGTTAACAGTATGTAGTGACACATTTGAGAGGAGAGCGAGCATAAGCACTGGGGTCCTGGTTAGCAGGGCTCCAGTGACACAGTCAAACACACTGACATCAGGCAGAAATTGGGGGTAACATGCAAGAAGAGGGTACTTTCCTACAGATGGGGTGTAACCAAGACTTCAATCTTGTATAACAATGACAATGATATAAAGTGAGTGAACATGCATACAACTGTTCCAGTGAGGCAGCCCCAAGTGAGAGGGAAACTGCTGTGTGTGAGGCAGCAGCAAGTTACAATCAAAGGAATGACAGTCAGCCCAGGTCAGTGGAGATACAGTGCTTGTCAAGGAGTCCTGCTACCAGTGAGGTGTTGCTTGGGTGCACCACTTGACTGGGGTACATGGAAACCTGGATAACTCCTAAAGGGTCAGTGAATTAGAATATTGGAGGGTATCAAAGGGTTGTGGTATTTATGAGACATGGTTAGATATATTCGAGAGTCAAGTCTGCCAATCATCTACAGCTCTAGCCCTATGTCCCATTCCTTTCATACACACCTGCCTTTCTGGAATAAAAAAAAAAACTGTAAATGCCAGGCTGTCTCGGCTCCTGGCAAGGGTGGTGTCACTCATACAGGTGGGAGAAAAGCATGGGGGAGCAGGTAAGATTAAATCATTTTACTTGCCTTATTATTAGGAAAATGTTTCGAAGAAGGAAATTTGACTTCCTTACCACTGGGACCACCTTAAAGAACCTCCTGGAAAGGTGTGGCTCATGACAATGTTTGTGTGCCTCTGATATTGCATGAGGAAGTCTATCGTGCATGACCCATGTCTTTATTTCCTTCTTCACAACCCATTCAACTCAAACTGAATTATTTCCTTTGATGTTCCATGAAATAATTTTCGTTCTCAAATCCCATGTTTGGAATCATGAGTAAGATTAATGATTTTATGTTACTTGTACCCATCCACTACACCCATGTGTGAAATTAGCACCCTTCAACACAGGCAACTGCAGCCTTAGAGATGAATGCAAACAGACACATAGACCCACACAGTTAGATATAAACTTGAAAGTATGAGAGTCCTCTCTGGCCCACAAAGCTTTTGAGGAACTTAAAATCCTCAGATTTTTTAAGTTAACTTTAAACAGAGATTAAAATCAACAGTCTGAACATCTTTCACCATAGGACTAGAGAGGATTATACGGTGCATCCAAACTCTAAATGTGGCCTTACGTATCTAAGTTTTGTTGAATCATTTTGAGGAATAGTGAGGCAGGATTAAAAAGTATGCCTGGCTGCACGATTTAAAAACCCTAAACACAAATTACTGATGTCCCCCTCTACACTATCCTTTAAATTGGTCTCTACCTAATTCAACTTAAATCTGCAACAGTGAATAAATCAGCACCTAACACTAACAACTTGAATTCTGCGCTGCTCAGTTGCAAAGTTAAGACCTCCAAACTGAACTAAATGTGTATCAGAGGAACGTTTAAGTGTATCTGTAATTGCAGCACTGATTTACTTAAGCACTCTAATCTGATTCAGGTATGACTCTTGCCTAAGAAAGTAAGGGCTTAGTCCTCACGTTCAAGTGAAGCTGTTGAAACTGGACCAGCCCATACCTGGTTCTAAGACCCAAAGCGAACGCTTAGGCTACAACCTGTGTCTTATTTCATACAGACAAACCATCTTCAGATTTATATGAAAAAGGTCGCCCTAAACAAGTTCCTATGGAGTTCCACTTGCCCTCAAGTGTTCCAAATAGACACCAGATGTGGAAAATCAACTACATTGCGAATAATAAACCAGACATATACACTAATTGTAAACTAATAATACTATTTACTTGTTCACACTGGCACGTTTCTATCCATCTCTCAAAATGATAAACATTTACATTGTTCCAATTAATGACTGAAGCGAAAATGCTAGCTGCGTTAAAAAAGAAATATATATATATATATGTTCTCCTAGGCTGCCAGAATTCCATGCTCCTGTTTTGGAAAGAACGCCTGTTCACTGTAAAACCAAAATCATCTGGGGCACCATGAGGTATTTAGTGGACTGGTTAAACATCCACATGGCGACTTGAGTTATTTCGCAGGTCCAGTAATTACCGTCTACTTTGAATTCAAACTTTGAAATGCGGCATAACATGGCGAAATTCGTTGCCCATCACACCAGATTCCACATGTCCTTATATCTTTCTCATGGCAAATTACGAGGGAGTGGCGTTTGTGGTAATTACCAGATGCAGCAACCTCCATATTACTTGAAATTCCCATCGCTGCGCAAACATCAGAATTTTATAGTCCACTTGTGATCGGGGCTCAGGTTACAGAACTTACAACATGCTCAGTTGGTCAGGTTCTATAAAATGAGGTCAGATCCTTTGTGCTCAGGTACAGGAGTAACAAAGTGCTTAGACTGATTCCGGCTCACCCTCCTACTGGCAGGTGCTATGAATCGAGGTCAAAACACACAAAAGATCACCAAGGGATTTCGCTCCAGTCAGAAAACCGCCTTCTTTCAGCATCAATAAGTTGTATTTTTAGCACCTTTTACAATCACCCTCGTGTAATGTTACTCTAAATAAACACCCTGCTTAATTGTCTGATCTACTAAGAAGCGGGGGACCCTGCAACGCCTGTGCCCTATATTATGTAATTACTGAATATTTGCTTCCCATGGTCCTTTCATAGCCTACATTAAAAAAATAATACCAAAAAAGTTTGTAAATGCGTCCTGGTGCGCCTGAAACAGTAGGTACATTCGGGAGTTTGCACGGCGACTACAGTGCTAATGGACACTGCCGCCCTGTCATTATAAAATAAATTGCTTTATTTACCAAGTGAACAGGTGGAACTGGCTGATTGCAATGCTGCCAAATTGTACGTAAACGTCTGCCTGTGCTGTTTAAACAAAAATTGCTGATGTTCAGACTGAGAGGAGCACTTGAGCACAAGAATATTAACAACACGTCATATAATCCAGTCCACCTTTAATGCCTCACTTTGGGGAGCCTCCACTTCGCGGGCTAATATATCATACTGATAGGTAACCCCGGCTGTAAAGTGTCTTCCATGCATTGAACCTACTTGGTTTCAGTTCACCCTTGTTGGTTTGTTCCGAATAGGGTGGCTGCAAGAAAAGGCTAAAATTCAGTTTGGCTACAACCGGAATCACTTCTACATCTGGTTCATATTTATATATTATGCTGCTGCCAGAAAAAGCACTACTTTATTCTGTCTTGTGATTACTGTGCTGCACGCTCATGTGGTTTAAATTATGACTTGCTCCTTAAAACTTGTTATCGAAGTTTAGTGCTACATTCAATAACAGCAGTTTGTTATTCCTCCCTGTCTTTTAAATAAAAATGATTAACTCAACAACCAGCTAAATGGTTGAGGATGTAAAAACAGGAAAGAAAGGCTTTGCGAATGAACATGGAGAAAAACAAGCTTTGGCAATCCCAGTTGGTCTGGCTTCAGAGGAATGCTGTGTGGTAATGTGAAGCATTACAAATAAATAGCATGGGAATCAATAGGTATTTATCTGGAAGCAAAGAACTGTAGAATAATATTGATGTAGGTTGAACGGTCAAGTGACAGTTGCACTGTCAGGCCAGACCAAAACATCCATGTAGGTTGATGACTGCCCTCCTCCTATCTGTGCTTCTGTCAAGAAGAAACAACATAGATTGTCTAGTTATCTAAGACACTTTAATAGCATTCCAGTGTTATGTATGTGCCCCTGAGAGTTCAAGCTTAGGAAGATGGATAAATTAACATAATAATCACAGCTACGTGGAGGACAAGCACTTTTTTTGTGAAAGCAGATTTCTGCCCAATCAAAAAATGTGCATCTGGCTCACATATGGGTGAAGCCAAAGCCTCTATTTATTGATGGTCACATAATTGTCTGGCGACAGCTGTGCTGTCAAGCCAGACCATAAACAAGCATTTGCAATGCAATAGGTCTTGCATTTGTGAGAGTTAGAGCTATCGGCATTGTAAATGACAATGTCTTATACCAATGTGTTTTGGTTTAGAATGTAGTTGATGTATGCCAGGTTCCACATCAACCCTCCTAGGCATGTTGCTGCAGTAGAGAGTGCACATAGTGGTTTAAAATAGTTCAAGCATAAATGATAGAAGCGCAAATCATATTTGCACTAATTGCAGTGAAATATGAATGCATGGATTCCCCATTCCTAAATATAATTAGCTGGATGAGGGCATGCGTAACCTCTCTTGGTAGAGCTGTCCTGCACCTACCTTTCTGAGGTAGCGGAGACATTTCATCATAATACCATAGGTAGCGGAGATGTAATCAAACATTAGACTGCTGTCCCAATCATAACATCAAAAATCACAGGAAATGACATCACCTATCTTAATCCATAAAGATATTCCAAGAATCCCCTTTCCTGACAATCAAGTCATTAGCCACATAAGGAGCGCCACCAACCATCACACTGGATGTTAGGAATCTAGGAGTCAGAAACAAGTCTCTGAACTCTCATATTCTTCAGGCCAAAGCAGTTGAGTTTATACCAAAGTTTATAACAGGTTTCTAAGGCATCAGAACCAAACAGACATAACCTGCCTAAATGTGTAGCTTTGTGATCACATACAACTTGTCTTGAAAACACTCTAATAGTTCCTAAATCAATACAAAAATAAAATCCACATTACAGAGGCCCATGGTACTCCCTGAGGAGACCATCTATAATTTATGTACCAAAACCCAACACAAACCACCAATCAGCAACAGCAACTTCGCTCTCAGGGAGTCTTCAGAAGTAAAAAACATTCAGGGGTATACCTAAGAAACCAGTGGCACAGAATGCACAATTCACTTGTTCCAAGTATCAAGCAGAACCTAACTGGAATCTATTAAGGGGTCATTGTATTGTATTGTAATCGTATTTATATAGCGCTTACTACCCCTGACGAGGCTTCGAAGCGCTTTTCGGTGAGTAGCACGCTACTCTGGAACCCAACAAGAATTAGTGATGGATTAGTATCAGGAAATAATGAGTACAGTTTTAGTATTATTATGAGTTAATTTGAGCCGCGGATATGAGAGTTTGTTAGTTAGATTGACTGGAGTAATGGAAACTGAACTGTTGCATTGTGCATTCAACTAAATTCATTAAAGAAATAGGACTGTGAAGGTCCCTTCACTAATTGCACGCTAGCTCCCTCCTTCTACCCTTCACCTAGCACTCTGAAGTAGCCAGAAAGAGATACCTAGCTCTACAGAAACTGGAAATAATTAACTAAGGCTTCAGCGGAAGCGACAGCATACAGCCATTGACTCTGCAGGCCAGAGAAAAATGAAACAATCGAAAGAGAATACAATCCCACATATGCTTAAAATGAATACGATTATTTTAAAATGTGGATGAAGAATATACAACTATATGTCTCTGTTCCTTCTCTATAATCCCCATTAGTGCTAGTCGCACTTTGGTGTACTCTTCCATGGCCATGGCTAGGAATAAATTGAACTCCGAGTTAGCAAACTCAGCATTACCCCATTCACGAATGATTCTCTTTCTTGTCCCAGTCCTTGCTAATCAGAAATATAAAAGCATACATATTAACAGTTTCATAGTAACAAAATCTATTTTTTTATTTTTGCAGTTTTATATATCCTAACCTTAGCCCAAAGGCAATAGAGTTCTTTCCATGAGAACGAGGTATTTTACATGAGAGCCAGACGTTACACATTTTAGGCAGGGTAAGTGATTTGTTCAGAATCACAGGAAGTAGAGCCAATGCCAGGATTCAAACCTGGTTTCCCACCTGTGCAGCTGATGCCTTTAGGCCAGATCTCACCCCTCAGTCATTCCCAAAATGCTGCCACACTGATGAATTTTACTTTTCGAGTATTTCATCTATACACAAAACAAAGGACCCCTACACCAAATGTAGAGGTGGCACACCATCCACCTGCAGCATGTAGTGAGAGATAGAGAGACAGAGATGTATGAGTGTGTGGCTGTCTGTCCCCCCCACCTATGAAGGTACAAGGGGCATAAAATGTGCTTCTACGCTAAAGACTCGCCTACCTGATCCTGCCCCCTTCGGTCGCCAAAAGTACTGTTGCACCTGCTTAAAGAGAATGGAGGCCTTACATCACAGTCCCGAAGTCCCCAAACTGCCAATTGAATTAACAGATTTATAAAAAGTTTGCTGGCCCGTTCAAAAAGCTAAAAGCTGCCCTTCTTGCACCTTAATAGCGCAATTTACTCTTTCCGAGAAGAAGCAGGGAAGAGAAAAACAAGAAAAAAACCTTTTGAGAATAATGAATCTTCTGATCGGATCTCAGCACTAATGCTTCAGAAACAAACATTCAATTCTCACCACAAAGGGCAGACCCTATTTCATTAAAACTCCTAGCAGATTTAACTACCAAAAAGAAGGGATGTGATTGTACCCTCTCCAGAACTGAACTGATGGCTTGGCCCTTTGGATTAACACAGTTTTGTAAAGCAGAAATCATGCAGTAATTAATAAAATACTTCTTACCGGTCCATGGAGACCTGCCTGTCTGGTTGCTGCCCATTTAGACCACAAGGAGGATGTTTAAAAGCCAACTCTATCCTGTAAGAATCTGAGAACAGGGAAAACCCCACATGACAAAGGTTGAAGTGCCCTGCAACAATCTTCAAAATACATCCAGTCCTGAAGATAGGATTTTAGCATTGAAGAATTTATAAACTGCTTAATATGCATACTAGCCACTTAGAAAGAATTCTCTTTGATGTGCTGCCCTGCTTAACCACTAGAATGACCAATCCACTAAACTACAGGATAGATGACCCTTCAATAGTACCATAGGCATATGTGTGGAAGAAGGGCAACTAAGATAATAGACATTAGAACCACACATCACTCATTCTTTCCAGACTTCCTCAATTACTCACACTGACAGCAGAATTAGAAACAAATGATACAATGGCCTTGCTGGTCAGGCTTCGAATGTCACATCGATATCCAAAATCTCAGGAACAGGCAATTGAGAAGACAAACCAAACATTACCATGAAAGGCTGAAAACCATTGGTACACCTTCTAAACCACTCAAGAACTCAGATATATGTCTTGGAATGCTGGGAATACCCTGCTAAAACGAACTTCTTCACCACAACTGTACCTTCCTCAAACAAACTATTTTACAGATAGAAGGTGATCCCTCCTCAGCTTCACAAAGAGAAACACAAGGTTCATCGTGCAAATGTTGATTTTGAAAGGTGTGGCTGAAAAAAATAGCCTTAATGTTAAAAACATCAAATGTTGAATAAAAAAAGCCAACGTAATATATTTACAGAAATGTAGTTCATTTAAAAAATGCTTGTATTCTAAATGAGTTATAAAAAAATACGACACTAAAAGAAAAGGTTTCATGAATTATTGAAGGTTGACTTCCAAGGCTGCATATAATGGCACATTGTGCGTTGATTTTGACTTAGGCTGACTTATCCTAACTTTTCCTTCATGCACGGATCAAGAGGACAACAACTATCACCTGGTCAGAGAAGGAGAGTTCTTTGGCATAGTGGGGTTGCTAAAAGAGCAATTGGATGGGCTCAAAAACAAGGTAAAAGGACAGAGCCAAGGGCCAAACCATTGATGGCAAAGAGGTACAGGCTTGAGGTAGGTTTATACAAAACAGTGTTTATCATACACGAAGAAGCCAGATCAGTAGCCCCAGATGATACTATGGATCAAAAACTATGAATGCAATCATTTTATTTCTTTATGTATTTATATATTTAACAGTTGTTATAGTGCATGTTGGACCAGTCATCCTTACTATGGTTTTCCCCAACTTTTTGCCTTCAATCCTCCTGTTTTTTCTGATTTTCTTTTTGCTGGCAGTGGGTCTTTACACCCTTTGCCACTGCTAACTAGTGTTAAAGTGCTTGTGCTCTCTCCCTAAAACATGGTAACAATGATCTTCACCCAATTTGCAACTTTAATTTACTTGGAAGTCCCAAGTAAAGTTATACTACATGTACACGGGACCTTTCAATTAAATGCTACTCACAGGCCTGAAGCACTGGTTGTGCCATCCACTTAAGTAGCCTATTAAACAAGTCCCAGGCCTGCCATTGCAGCCTGTGTGTGTGCAGTTTTAACCCTTTTGATGTTGATTGTTCCCAGGTCTCAGCCTTTGTTTTTAATATGTATAAGTCACTCCTAGGATAGGCCCTAACCACCTATAGGGCACAGTACAGTGTACTTACTTAAAAAAGTTTGATATGCACTTTTAACTTTTACATGTCCTGGTAGTGAAAATTTGTTTTCACTACTTCTTCTCCCTTAGGATAGCATTTGGATTACATAAGTGCTGACTTTCAATTGGGGACAGGTAGGAAAATTGAGTTTAGTCTCTAAAGAATTGTAATTTAAAACTATTTCTAATGGTAAAGTTGGATTTTAAGTAACAATTCTGAAAATGCCACTTTTAGAAAATTGGCATTTTCTTGTCCTAACCATTTGGTGCATGCAGCCTGTATCCTGACTCATATGACTAGGTGTAGCTGGCAGTTGGGCTTTGTGTATTACTCCCACACAGTGAGACAAAGGGGCTATAGAAGTTGGCAGGATGGGCCATCTCTGTCAGGATGAGGGCAAGGAGCTGTCTCCTACCGCACATCACAAAGGCTTTGCCTCACCACACACACACAGGGTTTCACACTATTCTTTTCTGCCCGAAGACAAGCAGATCAGGACAGAGAGGCAGGAAACTGAATTGCAGACACTTTTGTAGGTTGTGTGCTCTAGAAGCATCCCCCACTTCAAATTGGACAGCAGGTATAAATAATAAACCCTTGGACCCAACTCTTCAGATCACTTATGGACCTGTGCAAGTCTCAGGAGAAGGACTGCTCTGCTGCCCTGCTGCTCTGCTGCAAGATGGACTGCTCTGCTGCCCTGCTGAAAGAAGGACTATCCAGCTGATCTGCTTGCAATAATGACTGCTCTGCTGCCCTGCTGCCTGAGGAAGAAGAACTGAACCTGCACCTTGAACTCCAAGGCAACCAGATTGACTCCAAGGTCTCCAACACCCTTGAACACTGCACCGTCACTCTGCCTACTGTGAGTCCTCACCCCACAAGTGGTGCCTCCCCAGTGTTGGTCCTTTGGAAGTGGAGATAAAGGTGGTCCCTAACAGAACCCATCAGTACAGACGCAGTTGGATGCAGCCAAATACAGCCTTTGCAGCTCCTTATCAGAATTGATACAGTGTGACGCAATTCGATGCAGACCTTCCTTCGCAGCCCTCCCAGGCCCTCACTGGTCCAATGCGCATGATGCAGCTCGATGCAGAACCCATCATCGCTCCTTGGATCTACCGCTGAATGGCGCAATGCCCCACATCAAGAAGATAAGGTAGCATCCTCAGCAAGCCTAACCTGGTCCCTGTATCTGGCCCACACTACATGCGGTCAGCCTGAACTCATGACTTTGCTTCGGTCCAGCATGACCAGATAACCACAGTAGCCGCTTTGTGTGGCTATGCACTATTTTTACTTAAATCTTCAAAATGATGGTGTCAATTAATTAAATTTTACTCTATTTTTCTAACTTAGTGTGGGATTTTTCTTTTGTTGTGTTTTCACTTTGCTACTGTTTGTGTGCTGCATAAATACATTACACATTGCCTCTAAGATAAGCCTGACTGCTTTTGTGCCAAGCTACCAGAGGGTTGCGCACAGGTCTGAGACATCAACACCAGGAATCGAGACAGCACCTGCTGCACCGCATCCCCCCAGACCATGGTTGGACCTTTTACCTGCCTCCTATGCTGCTTCTCCTCCATCACCAAGACAGCTACCACCTCACTGCTGCCTCAGCCTCTAACTGGAAAGGCCCTCTACTGCCTACTACTCAATACCATATCCATCAGCAAACATGCCTCTGAAGTTTGGGACACCATCACCACCCTCAACCTGGACCTGTTTTCATCACTGAAACCTGGCTCACGCCCTCAGCCGCCTCTAACATCTGTTGTGCAACTCTGCCAGGCTACAAGATGATCCACAAAGACTGCATCAACCATCAGGGTGGAGGCATTGCCATCATCCATAAGGACCACCTTCAATGCACCTCCATTGAGAACAAAACCTCACCCAACATGGAGCACCTCAATTTCATTGTCCGGACCAGTGCCACCACCACAATCAAAGGTACCCTTGTATCCTGTCCACTGTACTCCCACCACCTTCTGTAAAGTCATCACTGAACACATCGCCCCCCTAGCGATCATCTCTAAACACTACATGCTTCTCAGTGACCTCAACTTCCACCCAGATGATCTCAACGACCACAACTCCACCGACCTCCTGGAAAGCCTCCACACCACGGGACTCAAGTAGCTTGTCTACGAGCCTACACACACTGCAGGACACACCCTCAACTCCATTTTCACGGCCAGAGACAGAATCCATTTCTCCCACACCACAGAATTCACATGGACTCACCACCACATCATTTACTTCTCCATAGAGGAAAGCCAGAACACACTACAGGCCCCATGGTGCCCCCCTCACAGATATGGTAAAATCAAGGAGTCACAATGGTCCGCCGCCCTCAACACCAACAAACCCAGCCCCACGGGCCACCTCAAAGCAGACACCCACAATTTAAATTAATGGATCCTCAAGTGTGTCATCGAAGTCGTCACAGCCAGAAAGTCCAATGCCAGGAAAAACAAACGTTCCAGCCTCCTGGCTTTCCCCCGAGCTCCAGGCATGCAAGAGGGAATTCAAGCGACTAGAAACACATTGGAGACTTAGCAAAAACCCCTAAAACTGCACCACCTTCAAAAGAATGCTCAAAATGTACCACCTCCACCTCAAAGAAATGAAAAAGAATGTCCTGTGCAGCAACCTCGAAGCCAGCAACAATCATTTGAAGGAACTCTTCAAAATCGTCAAGAAGTGTGCCTACCCTGCCGCCACCGCAAACACTTTCCAACCCTCACAGGCCCTCTGCAATGCCCCTGCTGACTTCTTCCATGACAAAATTGCCACCATATACAGCAACTTCCCCCCACAACCCACAAGCATCAACCACCTCCTCATCCATCCAGACATCACCTCCAGCGACATTATGACAGATTGGAAACAGCTGACCTGCCAGGAGACAGCAGCCCTCATGAACTCCACCCACTCCGGCTCACCCAGCTAACCCTGCCTTCCCTAAGCCTACAACCTCAGCCAGAGCAAGAGCAGAAGCATCCTCACCCCTATCCTCAACACCTCTATCAACACTGCCACCATCTCCGAGATCTGAAAACAGGCCAAGGTCAGACCTCTCCTAAAGAAATGACAGTGGACCCCAACAAACTCAAGAGCTACAGTTGAATCTCGCTGCTTCCTTTCCTGGCGAAAGTCCTAGAAAAAGCCATCAACCTTCAACTTGCAGATCACCTGGCAAGCCTCAACCTTCTGGATCCCTCCCAAGTTGGATTTCAAGCGGGCCACAACACCGAAACTGCCCTGCTTGCCGCCACTGAGGACATCAGATCTCTCCTCGACCGGGGCAAGAAGGTAGACCTGATCCTCCTCGACCTTCGACATGGTCTCTCACCATACCCTTGTGATTGGACTCCACCTCCTGGGAATCCGAAGCAACACTCTCAAATGAATCGAAGACTTCCTCACAGGACGCACCCAGAGGATCAACCTCCCTCCCTACACATCAAAACCCAAGAACATCATCTGCGGCGTATCTTAAGGGTCCTCCTTCAGCCCCACACTTTTCAACACTTACACATCCCACTGGCCGAGATCGTCCAAACCTTCGGACTCAAGATCATTTCCTACACCAATGACACACAGCTAACAATCTCCCTCTAGGAAGAACACTCCACTACCAGATCCAACTTCAAAAGCGCCATGGCCAACGTTGCGGAGTGGATGAAGTCCAACTGCTTCAAACTCAACGAGGATAAAACCAAAGTTATCATCTTTAGTAACAACCCCTCCCCCTGGGACGACTCCTGGTGGCCGACCACACTGGGTACTCCTCTTACCCCGACTGACTGCACCCCCAAGCAAGCTTGGCATATCATCGAAAAGGAACTCTCATTCAAAAAGAAGATAAACACAGTGGCCTCGTCATGTTTCCACATTCTTCACATGCTCCAGAAAATCTTCAACTAGATCCCTGTCAGCACCGGGAAAACCACCACACAGGCCCTCATTGCCAGCCACCTCGACTACGGCAACACCCTCTACATCAGAGTCCCTGCCAGCTCCTCCATCGCCTGTAAATCATTCAGAACACCCAGCTAGGATCATCCTTGGCCTCCTCAGGCGATCCAGCATCATGCCCCATCTCAGAAACCTTCACTGGCTACCTGTCCACAAGAGATGCAAATTCAAGAGCCTAACCCACGCATACAAAGTTATCCACAACACCGGACCGAAGATCATCAATCACAGACTACCCTTCCACCTGCCCACATGAAAGCTCCGTTCTGCCTCCCTTGCCCTCACCCACATCCCCAGGATCAACCGCAGCCGCAGCAGGAGCATGTTGCTGCCAAATCATGGAACGACCTCCCTCTCCACCTCTGCACTGCTCCTACCCTGACCTTCTTCAGAAGAGACCTGTGATTACCCTACAGCTAGCACACTCGACCACTCCAGCACCTGGATACCCCCTGGGGCGATAAGTCACACTTTATAAATACCAATGATTGAATGATTGGTTAATTTGGGGTTTGCTTGTGTTTCACGCTCTACAATTAACAAAAACATGACAATAAATAAGAATGGTATTGCCTTATTAAAACAGGAGATTTGACTAACATCAAGGAACTGTGGTAGGAGATAATATAGGAGAACTGTCAAAATATAATTAATAGTCACCAGTCTTATTTCAGGAAGAGATGGAAGAGATGAATCTTTTGATATTTTTTAAAGAGATTAGAGAAAGGCTGCGTTTGTATGTCAAATGATAGAAAGTTCCATAAGTTTGGTGCAGTATGTGTGAAGGACTGGTATAATCCATGGGAAGTTTTGAATTTAAGGTATTCGTGTAGCATTTTGCTCCTCAGTATATTGTAGTGGTCCATACCTAAAGCTACACCCCATTATGGGCACTTGGATACCTTAACAATCTAGTTACGCCTCTGCCAGGTTGAATCCAATGTAAGGGGTTTTTAATATAACCCTGTTATATCAGGCTAGATCTGGGCTATGAGCATGCAATTTTAGGACTGTGACTCTCAAAGAGCTTTAACAGACCTCCAGTTATAGCAACCTAGTCCACTCCTCTCTTCCCAGTACAGAGCACTATGCCTTGCACAAAGCCAATATAGCTTTCTGTATAAGCAAAGCCTGGGATCCAATGGCCATTATCCTGGACAGAGACTATGTATATGAAGCTGCTGACAATCATTTTTCAGGGGAGGTCAAGCTCTTGGGGAGAAGGTAATCCACTTCCCATGGGACCCCGCAAAAAGCACATGACTGTGTGCCAGTCATCTTTAGTGTGTTACATAAGTAGGAACCCCGCCTTGTGTTTACTTCTCATAACAGAACATCTAAACCTAAGGGTGTGTTCCAGTCTTGCACGGCCGGAACAGAAAACACATTTTATGATGGTTCTGGCCTGAATCATCATTTGGCAGGAATTACCTTTTTTACTGTGGACTGAAACAAAACCAGTTTCACCAAGTCACAGTGTGACCTGGCACAGCCATAGCAACACCTAAAGAACGGACGTGGCCTGGAAGCAAGATTGAAGTGCACAAACCTGTGCCTGTAGCAGGCTGTCGGCCTGGAATACACAACCTGAGAGAGACAGTTTCACCTGAGGGTCTCTGTGACACTGTGGTGTGTTAAAACAGAAAAGCACTCATCTGTGGTTTGTTTCTCCAAAAATTAGGGGTTTACTTCAAATATGAATGGATACTTGGTTTTGAACACTTTGCCCACAGAATGGAGGTTAGCTAGCCATTCTACTACATCCACCTTTTGTTTGAAGAGCCTCTGCACACTAAAGCAGAAAAAGGAGAAAAAGGAGAGGACCAGTAATGGCAACTTGTCTGTCTTCATTTTAAAGGATAAGGACAATATCTCTAGGACTGATGAGATTATTTAGAAGGCAGTGCCCTGATGAGAAGGAAGAAGTTTGCCCATTTGAACTAAGAAGCTATTTTGCACCCAAAGAGACTTAGGGCTTGACTAAGATGTCGGCGGAGGGAATACTCTGTCACAAACGTATTAAGATCCTCATAATATATAATGGGATCGTAATACAGTGGATGGGATATCCGTCATGTTTGTGACAGAGTATTCCCCTCTGCAACATCTAAATCAGGCCCTTAGTTACAGAGGCTGCCTTGCACCCACAGGGCCTTGGATCCATGGTGACTGTACTGCTGTGGGGGTATTAACACTGCTCAGCTGAAACAAGACCAGAGTCTACACTTCACTGCCCATCACAACGTGTGTCAAGTGAAGCACAAAAACTAAAAAATTGCACTTATGAAGTGACATATTGCTGCAAAACGACCCTCATGTTGGTGGCCCATCACTATCATGAGCCCCATCATCGCATGTTCTTGCAGGCATGAGGCCACGGTGTGGATGTAACACAGCATCTTAGGTTGGTACCCCATTACTATTTGGAGCTCCTGCATTTGAAGTGTGAAGGCTCCTCTGCCAGTATGCCCAGTAGGGAAGAGCATGGCCCCACCACCCAATCCTGTGAGCTGACAGTCCAAACACTACTAGTTGTGTAGAAACAATAGCATCGCCCCAACGCCCCCCAGTCATGCACGAGACCCTTGCAGATCCAGACAGCTGCCTTCTTCGACCATGACTTTCCAGCTTAGTGGGTGTTAGGAGCTAGTTAAACTCCGCACCTCAAACCAAATTAGGCAACAGAGTGAGGGTAGGGTAGAAGAGAAATCGAGCCCAAAGGGCAGTGGATAGGATTCTGAATAAGGTGTAACTGAGCAAAGTGCAAGGTGCTCTGGATATACAACGTCTTCCTGGGCAAGCAGGGGTAAATTACTAACCGCATCTAAGCTTAACAAGATCAGAGGTATGTAGATTCAGTGGGAGTGGATTGAATACTAAGAGAGGGATTCATGTTGTCGGGAAGGCCTGATCGAAAGGCGTAACGCTAGAAAGGCACCAAAAAGTCACACTGAAACCGATGCAGAAATAAAGTAGAGAAGCCGCCACTTCAAGTATTGTTATTCTTTTACAACTCGGAGACGAAATAGCTGTACATCTTGCTGTCCCATTGATAAGTGTTACTAATGACAAAAATAAACTTTGTACCCTGGACAGAATGAGGCTGACGGCAAAGAGCACCTTAGAAGCTTTGTGAATACATGATTTGGCAGGAAATCTTCAAATTTTCAAAAAAAAGAAGTTTAAATTAGAAGCATGTGTGTGCGCATGCTAGTCTAGTTTCATTTTGTTTTTAGTTGCTGTATTTCGCTTTCAGCAAGAATGATTTTATAGCCTCGCTGGTTTTAAAACAAAACCCCTCTCCTAACCATCTGAACAACTGCTGAGAAACAGCACGAAACGAGGCAAGTGCTGAAGAACAACAACAATCTACCTTCGTAGCTCGTTCATGGCTCTGAAGGCTTTCTTCGCGTGCCGAGGGTTCAGCGTGACAGGGCCGTGCTTCTCGGCACTGTCATCTTTCCAGTCGTGAGGCTTCTGATGGTAGAGCTTCGTACATCTGTAAACACACAGGACAAAACAAAAAGCGCAGGTTAGCGTTCTCAGCGTCAACGAGGCACTGATTACAGCCTGTCAATCCATGACAAAGATCTACTGTTCGCTCATAATTAGAGCTGACGATTGTATGGTATTTCATTTGTTAACATTCCTGCTGCGTGTATCTACTTTTTGTCGTCCTGTTGGCAGGTATTCATATTTCTTTTATTTTTCGTGAAAAAGTAAGTTCCAACTAATGTAGCTTTACATTTATTTAAATTATAAATCTGAACAAAGACGTGACTGTCTTTCAAGGTTTAGCATTATTCATATAATACAAAAACACTCAAAGGAAACATTAACGTTATAGTACAAATATGTGAAAGTTCAAAGGTATTTGAGGCAATCCCTGTTCTGTGTTTAGTTCCCTATGCTGTCAGTCTGCACAGATATAGTCCTGGCAGTCATGAATGACAACATGGTGATGGGTGGTCACTAAAAATACTTACTTTCTGTATATTTCGGTTTCAAAAACCGCATTTGCATATAAAAACCTGTAATAATAGAACACTGTGAGCCCTAATTCTAATGGAGGGATAGGCTCAATTTATAATCATTCGTGCGAGGGTCTACTCTGCAGCCGAGGGAATAACCACCCCGCCTCCTAGGACAAGGCAAAGCATACATTTATAGCAAACAGCTGAAAGCATCTAGAACATGGGTACTCATAAACAATTTCCCAGGGGCTGCACTGTTTGGTCTGTGATGTGACCGAGGGCTGCAGTCCGAGGGATGGGGGTGGGGATGGGTAGTGGTAAAGTGGTTGTAGGGTAAGTGAAGCGTATACATCTAGTATCTGAAGTGCGCAATGCAAAACCAGAAACTTGGGTATAAATCCCAGCTTCTTAACCAAATTGTGTGATCCTAGGCAAATGTTTGACTTCACTTTACCTCCTTTTTCCTTTTTCTTCATCATCACATATAAGAACCTTGAAATACGTCTTCAGGATGTATGCTGCATAATACCTTCTGTGTCTGATTTAATAAAATATGTTGTTCATGTATAATAGAAACCCAGCCCTCCCAAAGAGTTCACATAACAACTGGTTTGTCTCTTAGTTCACAGGTTGTTGCCAGGGTGTGAGAGGGAAAGGGGATGAAAGTTTCTAAATTTATGTTTGAAAACTATCACTCTAAAAAATACTTGTCAATGCAGTGATATAATTGTGTGTACTAAGGTGAAACAATTCTGCAGGTTAATGAAAGGCACTTTTTTAATTTCAAACAGATCATACTTTTATGTTTTTGCTGCACCATGTCTTTAATAATGAAGGTGTTTTTCTAGAGTTGAGTTCCAGGACACCCTAGTTACTCCCTTTTCAATTAGCCTCCAATTGAATACTTGCCCGTTTATTTAACCATTTTTAGTGTTGGTGCCAAGCCGAACAAATAGTAGCACAGTGCTGTTGTTGACCTGGGGGCTGACAGGGTATAGGGTGCAAGTGCCACCAAATTACAAATATCAGCACATGAAGGTGATAGAGGACTCAACAGGACGTTGAGACAGTACTAGATGCCACAACGCAAATTTGGCTTTTACATATTAAACATAATTGCAAATTCAGATTTAGGGACAAAGTGATTTGCTAATATTTACCAAATGTCATTAGACATCTCCCACTGTGTTAAACCCTTTAAAATACAAAAGAAAGTTTTTAAAAAATGGGATAAGTAGTTGAACTAATCTCAGCACTCTAGTAAATAATCAAGCTTTATTCCAATCCATCTGTACTTTAAGCACTATGCCACTCCATACAGTCTTTGTCAAGCTCCAGTAGGAAAAGTCCATCTGAAACTGCCAGACTAAATAGAGTACCCCAAGACAGAAACACAAGCAACTGCAGACTAGTTTTGGACTTGTTGGACCTCATCATTTGGGTGCAGCTCGTGTCCGATGGTACAGTGAGAACAAAACCTTGGTCTATAAGTTCCTACTCCTATCTAGCTATTAGAATACACCATCCCTAGATGGAGAAAGCAATACTTTAGCCTCTAATGTTTTATCTAGGATTAGTCTACCTGTCAGTACCTAGTGGTACTACTGAAAAGAGCAGCTGTTAGTCAAATACAAGCCAAATAATCTATTGAATTCTTCTCAAACTGGAATCCGGCACAGGAACACATTCTCAAGGTCTTTGTGGCCTCATTCTGTCAAGTGATTCTGGTAGTGGATGTTTATGGTGTTAACCGTGTTTATTTAATGGACTTTCTAACAATATTTTCCATTATCAACCACACCATCGTACTTCACCAGCAGGGTGTTTTGGGATGCAATCAAAAAGGCAAGAACAAATCGGATGTTTGGGAAAACTATCAATCCCTACATCCACTGATCTACATTCTTCAGCCACATACAAGGAGCACCAACTGTGTCTATAACTTTTATCAGAACTTAAAGATCCCTAAACTCCATCCCTAAACTATGTGATTTGGACACAATGTGGGAAGTGCAGGGTGTACCAATCTACCCCAAAAATATAATAAAAGTACTGTATAAGGGGCAATAACTGCGGTTTGCTGTTAAACAAAACTAATCCTTGTAAAGGAGCACAGATTTACCTAATGTCAAGTCATAAAAACATCTGGGTACTAATTTCCCCCACCTTTTAGAACTTCCACTCTGTGACCTCAGAATTGTATGTGTGTCCCATCTGACAGGGAATTTAATTTCAAACTCACCCTAAGTACCTCCCCCCTAACAACACTAAACAGATTTAAAGGACCTTCCATTGAAAAGAAGAAATGAAATCGAGTTCTGTTACCCAATCCTGCATCACCAACAATCACTAATAAAAAGGGATCCAGATTGCCGCTTTGTTTGTGTCAGAACACCATTTAGAGGGCCACTGGGCAGGCAGGAGATACAGGGCCCAACCGCTTTGGCTGAAGCCTTTTACTCCCAATATCTCGGGAAACCCTACTATGGATCCTGCTCAATTGGACCAAGCATCCCTTCTGCACCTGACTCTCAGTTAGGTATTGTCATACAAGGAGCCAGGGCTCCTTCGACATGGGGGGGTATAAACAGATCGGTGAACAAGACTCATCATGCAACGTGCAGCAGTGCGAACAATAAATCAATGTCCAGTAAATACTTGTTCTTATGTTAAAAAAAAGTATTTTAATTCTACATATGCAAATATAAACAACATTCAAAAGCAATAACACAATCTCCCTTGAGGTCAGGGTTCTAGCAGTTGCCAGGCCACTCCCTGTCCTACTAACTTTAGTGCAACTGGTTCAATTTTATTCCTCATTCACTGAGGTCCACATCCAGGGCCTGTAAACTATTAAGCCATACTCAGGAGTTCTCCACTCTGACTCTATTGGGAAGTTCAGTCACAACCGTCTATGGGGGTCACAGTACTGATGGCAGTATGTTCACTGGGGTCCCAAAGGCCCAGTTCCTGGGTTACCTGCCCTGGGGATATGGAACCCTTCAGCAGCGCAGAGAAGTCCTACTCTGGATCGTCAAAGTCAGGCTGCACACGGTCACACACGGCAGCACCAGGCAGATGCAGGCTCTCTCCTCCAAGGTGCTACTGGCTGGTTCTAGCGATCAGGGGTGATCACGAAGTAAGTCAATCTTCCCTTCGGTGGGGATCTCCTTGCTCTGACGGGGCTCAGATGATGCCCTTTGATCCTTGGTTTTTTTTCAGTGCAGTTTGCAGTATGTGGGATGGACCCACCTCGATCACAGCAGCAGTTTCCCTGACCCAGGTGATGGCCTGAACTCTTAGCCTCAGTGTTTCAGGCAGCCCCTCCTAGCATATGGGGTCGACAACACAGCACTCACAAATCTGGTCATGCTGACCTGGCCTTGGTGCTCATGGTGGCCTCCTCTCTGGTACAAAGAGACACCTATCATAAAGGCATACACCCTCCACACATCCCTTGCTCCTCAACTCAATACACTGCACCCCTCCTGACACATGGGTGTTGCTAAAACCATCCAGCACACCAGCTATGGCCCGATCAATGCAAGAGCGGTTTCCTCACACCTTGCACAGCGAGTAATCATGATAGAGCTCCCCTCTTGACCTTGCTCCTTCTAATGCTATAGTCTCACTCAAGGGCACACTTAACTTGGTGAGCAGGCAGGCACTGGTGTTCCAGGACAGGTGGTCTTGGTTTCCCTGAGTGATTTTCCCTCACCCAGCAGGGAGACTAGCAGGCCTGGGCCCCCAGTTGCCCCAGTGCACACCTACATGTCAGTCACAGTGATATGTGCATCAAAAGGTTAATACCGGGTTACCATACGTACTGTTCACAATTCCTTATCAACTCCAACTCTCTCTTCTTGAAATGTGTCCAGGCCCCTTCCTTGTGATAATTATTGAATCAAAGAGCCCTTTGAAAAGTTTGGCTCTCCCATCTTCCAATGCATGTCCATCTCAGCTTTAATGAACGTGACAATGCACAAATCAGTCTGGGGGGTTTCCTCTACTACTCATGTTTTCACCAGGCAAGCCCAGCCTTCCCAAAATGGAACCCAAGGTTCTCCATGTAATGTACCAATGCAGGCACACTTGCACCCAGAGTAAATCCACAGCACACTGACTGCACAGCACTGTTATCCTCATGTATTATGCCACCACAGGCATAACCACATGCAACAAACGCATTCACTCTGCACACACTGTTCAGTACTGCAGCTTCTCTGTATTTTACCAGAGTGGGTTATTTAAAATCACACATTGCCAGCATAAACACATCTACAATGTGCACACTGTACCACACTTCACAGCTTCTGTATTGTGCTTCTTGCAAGCACATATATACTCAGCACGTTTCCATCAACATGCACTTCCACATCTACCTGATGCAGGCCAGAGTTGAGTTAAGCGCACAGCAGTTAAACTTTTAAAAAGGCGAGCAAGCCTCTAGGCCTCACTCCAGTGACACAGGGTTAAAAAAGGTCCTGTTCACTACTAATGATTACTACATGGTACGCTGCCATCACCACTCTTATGCAGCTTAACTCCAGGTAAAGGCAGTAGTCTTCCACCACAATGGAGGCAGAGCTGTGGGTGCCCCTCTTCAGTTCAGGAAGACTGCAGTCCATGAGACAGGCCTATGTCATGGTGAACACAGATGATACATGTTCAACTATGACAAAAAAATCAGCATTAGGGATCCAGACAACAGTACAGTTGGGCGCTCACTGCAGAGGTGCACTTCTCTTACCACACAGAGGACTTTTCCATCCCAACAGTATGATTATGTCTGGTTGAGTTGTAAAACCTGCTATGAATATCATTCACAAGATAATCTCTTACAAAAAATGAAACAATTCTTTGTAACAAAATAGTGATTTTTATAGATTGATACTACAATTATATAATGTTTCTATTTATTTCTTCCCAAGGGACCTGTTCAGATCATAGTCCTTCTTAAAGATGCCAGTATTCTATTATTAGACAGGGGATGCTGTACCTGTTCATGCTTCAGTCACATATGTGGTAGGAGTTACACCCTCAAAACTGCCACTCAGTGCAGAAAATGAGGGAAATTCAGCTGGATCTCAGATCTGGTAGCTATGATTGAACATGATCTGAGATCTAAGTGGTCCCAGAATTTTTCCTGGTGTAACCAGCCCACATCGGGACACACTCAGCAGAGTCCTCACGTTGTCTGCATTCCATTCCTAGCAGCAACCTGCAGGCAGTGAAGGGGCTTTCTTATTTTCACTTCCATCTAGATCCAAAACAAAGGCTTGATTTAAAGGGGAGTCAGCCCTCCTTTTGTTCAGCATCACTTTGGTTGCGAGCTAGCTGGGCCCTAAAACCTAGATCCAAATGTAATAAATGCACACAGCATGTTATCATGTCATAAGTAATTAGGTGACGCTATGATTTGGAGGCTGGGTTTTGACTTTGTTGAAGCCCTGCATGTAAGAGTCTGTAATAATGCAAGATACATCCGCCTCTATGAGTAATCCTACAAATTACAATTTAAATAGTGCCTACCAATTAATTTTTTTATTTAAGTATTTTATAGTGCTACTCCTCCCAAGGTAGGTTGTCAGAGAACACCACACACACATATTATACAGAGACAATAAATCATTTCAGTGCATACATCGATGTACAAGAAAGGTTACATAAGATAAGGATTTACAGGGTGCAGGAGTCACTTATCATCCTCACCGGTAGGCATTGTTTGTTAAGAGTAGATGATCAGGAGAAACACAAAGTAAAGAATTAAAATTTAGCGAGCGGTTGAGGTTTTCTGTACTAATAACACTTTAAGACTATCCAAATGAACCATTTTAGCAACCTTAGATTTAAGACAGATTGAGAAAAACAATAAGGTTCTACACCCACGTCTTGCAGTTTGCAAGCAGCTCTTGATGCTGGTTCACCGCTCATTGTGATATGCTAGAAGTACTGAAAACTGTGAACTGCAAGTAACAAAAGGTTCCGTGTTTCAAAACATTAACCCACTTACCTATCTACATAAAAAACAAATCTGTGATCTGCATGCTACACAATAGGCTTTGCAGCAGGCACATTAACCCCCACCTCCATTCTACTTTACAAGTCAGAACTATACCAATACAAACCACAGATCTACACAGGAAGTGCATAAACCACCAGAGGTATCTTATCAATATTATTATCCTCTAAAAATGCTGGAGACATAAACATTTCTGCGGCAGGTGCGTTGACCCAGTAAGCTATTTTAATATGCAGCCTCCTTGTTATCAATTAAGTAAGCCAGAACAGATTTACTGTTTCTTTGCAATAGAGTTTTTAAAAACAAAGGTATAAGATGCCTGTAAAACTCCACTCCTGTAACTCCACCCCCTCCTTCCGTTACCACTTACTGACCCCCAATGTATGGGTTCCTGGGATGTTTTCCTGATTCCAGCACTGTATGTATGTAGGGTGAGCATACAGAGGTAGTACACCCTTAACACTTACAGGTTAGCTACACTGGTCTGTGGCTTCCCCAGTTCCACAGGACTTTCCAACTTAAAAAAAAAAAAAAAAAAAAAGGATTTGCAGACGACGATTTAAAATGACCATTCCGTCTTTTTTTCGGAAGGCTTTGTAGCTTAACAAGTGAGTCATTTATTGGACGGGGGATAATGCACTTGTCCTTTGAGCTTACATTGAGCATCATCATCCATGCTGTGCTTTCTCCACCACTGGCACAGAGGTTCGTCGTGACACGGACTGTGTCTGTGTGTAATGTTTTCTGATGACCCCGCCTGTGCCAGGCCGTGTTCTGATGCTGGATGTATGAAATTTGTCCGGAACACATTTCCGTAGCACAGAGATTGTGTTTCGTCACGCACTTTATGACAGGCGCGGCTAAGGTGGAGCACCATGCAGGAATTATATATGCATCTGGTACGAGGACAGGTATGTAAATATTTATATTTGTCATAATTACTATGATATTTCACTTCCAAACAAGGTTTGGTGCCGCTCCTTAAATGGGGCGTTTCTTGATATTAACCGAGTTTCACTAAACACTCACGGCAAGCGCTTCTTGACTAATGAGAGCCATTTAAAGAGTCCCCATAAACAGCACCTCTAATGTCAGTGTGGTAGGTCCAATGCCTATATGCCAATTATCACCAAAACATTTACTTTAAACAAATGCAAATAACTACATCCTGGCACAGAGTTCATGTTTTGTACACATACACAACGTTTTATATTAACAAGGTGCCAATACCAGCTACTGGTGAATCTACCAGGCAAATGGAGCAGTGACTTCTTCACCTACCCAGCTACCCTCAGTGCTCTGGGAGCTCACAATCAACTGGGGGAGATGCGGGGCAAGGTGCAGGCCGAAGGATGCGGCAATAGGTAATTCTCACAGTTAATACTTTATTCCTCTACCGTCAAAATACAAAGCATTTCATGCAGAAAATATATATCCCCGCAACATAGATGTGCAGTTAAGAATAGTAAATCTATACTTTTCTCTATGTATTATCTTCAAAATTTTGGAAGCACACTACTTTGTGCACAACTTGCTTGACCAATACATTGGCGCTATCACACACCTGGGATGCCTAATACATTGTTATGTTACCTACACTTCTGAGTGGGGCTGCTATACACGTAATAGACAGAACCTATAAATATTTAAGATTCCAATTCAAAGCAAAAAAGCAGAAGATGTGTACTGTGAGCATCCTACATTGTAAGACCAAATTGCATCAGTTCATACTTGCCATTCCTTCAATGAACCAAGAGCAACGCAGAAAACTGAGATCGCCCCCGTTCACACCCACAACCCAGGCGTTGTAAAATCATAAAATTGTTAATAGACCTCATCTTAATGTACTTGACCTGTAAATGTGTTTCAAATTGTGTGATCCTACGCAAATATTTTATTTTACAGGCCCCGTTTTCTTCATTCTCACATATGAGTGCACTTCAAATATGTGAGTTCAGCATTTCTGCAGTACAAAAAAACTCTTTTGTTTGGTTAAATAAACTAAATGTTTGCTCCATGTATAGCCCACATATAGGGTATACATGTTCCGTGACTTGCCTTAGTTTACTAATATCATTGCCTTCAGGGCTGAACTATTTCCTAGTTTATGTTTAAACACGCACTTTCAATAAATAGTTTACTAAAGAATGATATGGTAGCACACAGTCATTTACAGACAGCAAATTTCCAAGATATGTCCACAAACATTCCCACTAACTTGCAGCTTTACTGATAAAACTATGTAGGGTATTAATAATCTCTGAAAATGGGTCTTCAGGAAATATATTTATCATTTGCACATCACCAAGTAAATCGTTCTTATTTGTTTTCATCCTATTACAGTATTTTTTTCTTCACTAACTGAAGAACAAACAATGGTCTTCCACAGCTACTGATATGTATTTTGAAATGTTTGTACATTTGACTTCATTATTTAAATGCTGTGTGTTAGAAAAAACTCACCTAGCCTTTCATTTCACAGTTTTTATAGCAGGTCAGACAGGTAAACTTAAACAATCCCAGAACTCTGCAATCAGAATGGATAAAGACAAAGTGACTTTTGACCTCTGTCTCTGAACACAGCAAGTGTAACACAAACATTATTTTAAGGCATCTTTTTCACTTTCTGACTGAAGAGAACATCTATTCTTTGTCAACTTGCCAGAAGGGGCGAGTAGGTCCTAAAAATAGCCTGACCTGATAAAAAAAGTACTGGCCATAGTGAGTGGTTGAGCAGATTGTTCGAGCCCTGCAACACCCTAAAACAGGTACTGACAAAGGCAATTTGTCTGGCACTGGCTGCCAGCCTTTTGGCCATGTTAGTGTGTGCTTTGTATTGTCATGGTTTTTGCACAACTTTATTTTGAGTGACGGAACCTAGCCCTCATCAATATATTGAAACAAGCATTTGTAATACAATACGTCTCACATTTGCTTGAGTTAGAGCTATTGGCATTGTAAATTCATAACTGGACTTTTCTTGCCACATAAATTGGTCAACCCAGCCTCATAATTTTGTCCTTTCCTGCCATATAATTCTAGTGGTCCTGCATATAACTTCCATTTACCTTCTTCCTCTATCTGCAGCACAATATGAAAATGTTGCCAATTAGCATCCTAATTTAAATCTGCCATGCTAATTCCGATAGAATACCACTTTCCCCACCCCACCATCAGAGTTGCTGGCTGACTAACACAATTTCCCCAAAAAAGGCACAAGACAGCTACAGAGGAGAAATAAACTAGAAGGGTCACTCAAACTTATCAAGAGTGTTCAAATATGTGTTCAAACAGTCATAGTGTAATAAGGATGTTAAGTTGGCCTGAATTATGGTCATAATTGTAATAAAGAGAGATTATTAAAACATATACGATTTTTTTTTCAAACCTTTATTATAAATAAACTTTTAGCCTCAGACAGTAATGCTCAAAACAGCCCCTACAAAGCACGATAACAAAAATATAATTTGTCAGAAACATGGTCATGTAACCATATTGTTAGCCCCTGGAGGGCATAGCCCCATGAAAAAATACAGGAAAAAGTAATGCAGTGTAGCCATACACTTAGCCCCTAAAGGGTGTTTTAGGGCTAGGAGTCCTACTGCAATGTTATTACAAACAAGACATTTAACTCCTTCGCAGTCAAGGACGTAAAGGTTACGTCCTTGGCTGCAGTGCTGAGGCGCCAAGGACGTAACCATTTCATCCTTGGACCGGCTCATCGAAGGAGCGCTAGTGCTCCCTCCATGAGCCTCGCCTCCACGCCCCCAGGGCAGGGATAGAAGGGGAATCACTTCCCCTTCCACCCCCGCCCCTGAGGAGTCTGATGACATCAGCGCGCGATTGCGCCCTGACCTCATCAGAGGCTGCCCCCTCCAGCGCGGATCACATAGAGGGGGCGAGAGAGGCATCAAAGGAAAGGCCTTTCCTTTCCTTTGATGTCTCTCTCAGCATTTCTGCTGCCCGATCGCAATGAGATCGGGCAGCAGAAATGCCCATTAGACACCAGGGAGTTTTTTTTTTTGTATTTGTGAATAAGGGGAGTGGCTCCTTGGGCAAAGGCCGCTCCCCAGGGGGTCACATTATTTTTAGACCATTTCTTCCCCCCTGGGGGAAGATCAGCCTATTATAATTAGGCCTACCTGCCCCCAGGGGGGCAAAAACTGCTAGACACCAGGGATTTGTTTTTTAGGTCAGTTTCACATGAGTGGAGCTCCCCTTAGGCAAGGGTCGTTCCCCTGGCAGACAAATTTGTTTTAGGCCATTTCTGCCCCCCTTGGGGCAGATCGGCCTATTGTAATTAGGCCGATCTGCCCCTAGGGGGGCAGCAACCTCTAGGCACCAGAGATCATTTTAAAAAATGTGTTTATTTTTTTAGATGTGGGGAGAAATCTTTTTAGGCCATTTCTGCCCAACTTGGGGGCAGATCGGCCTAGTTTTATTAGTTCAATCTGCCCCCAAGGGGGGCAGAAACACTAGACACCACGGATTTTTAATTGTTTGCGTCAATTTTACGCAAGGGGAGTGACCCCTTAGGCAAGGGTCGTTCCCCTGGGGGGAAAATTTATTTTAGGCCATTTTTGCCCCCCTTGGGGGCATATCTGCCTATTTTTAGTAGGACGATCTGCCCCCAAGGGGGGCAGAAAACACTAGGCACCAGGGATTTTTTTTCTTGCACCAATTTCACACAAGGGGAGGGCCCGCCTAGGCAAGGGTCGCTCCCCTGTGGGGAGGGCAAATTTATTTTAGGCCCTTGGGGGCAGATCGGCCTATTTCTATTAGGCCGATCTGCCCCCGGGGGAGCAGAAACCACTTACGCACCAGAGATTGGTGTGTGTGTTTTGTTTGGGGGGGAAGCCCCTTGGGCAAGGGTTGCTTTCCATGGGGACACATTACTGTTGGCCACATCTGCCCCCCTTGGGGGCAGATCGGCCTATTATTGGGAAGCCCATCTGCCCGCCAGGGGGGAGCAGAAAGCACACCAGAGACAGGGGAAGATTTTTTTTTTCAAAAAAGAGGGTGGTGGAATGGCCATACCCCTATCTCAAATAAATGGGGCCAAAGTTGTTCTTCCCACCGGTGGGCAGATGGGGCAATTACCCCCGATCCACTTCCCTGGGGAGGGGAGGGGAGGGGGCAGAAAGCCTACTAGTTGCCAGGGAATAAAAAAAAAAAATAGTGGGGTGGTGGCTACCACCCAGTATGGGCATGGTTATGCCCACACTCCAACTGAAAGGGGTAACAGTCGTTCAGGTCTCCCCAGGCACACTAAAACATCTTATCCCACGGCAAGCAAAAGCACATTTGATTATTTGTGGTTTTGGTTTCGCATTTGGGCCATGAGAGCTTGTCTAACTCTCAAAATCGTCACACTTGGAACGGTGAGGGCTGCACTTTTTGGACTTTGGGACACTGCCATGTAGAAAAATCCACAAGACCTAGGCACATCTGAAAACTAAACATCTGGATGAGTCCAGGGTGGTGTGCTTTACATGCACCCGCACCATTTTCTTACACACAATGCCCTGCAAATCTCCAACTTTTCTGGAAATCACAAATTTTTTCCACATTTTTGTGATGGAACCTTCCGGAATCTGCAGGAATCCACAAAATCCTATCACCCAGCATTGTTGCATCTATACCGATAAAAAATCTGCCCCACTTGTCAGCCTAAAACTGTTTTTGTTTTCAAACTGCCCTTTTGGACCCGTTTTGGTTTCCCCTCAATTTCAACATGTTTTTGTCTCTTCCCTGTCACAGGCACTTGGCCCACCTACACAAGTAAGGTATCATTTTTAACGAGAGACTGAGTGGAATGTTGTGTGGTAGGAAATTTGTATCGGTTCGGTGATCCCACACAGAAATGTGGGAAAAATGTGATTTTTTAGCCAAATTTGAGGTTTGCTGAGGATTCTGGGTAAGAAAACACTGGGGGATCCATGCAAGTCACACCTCCCTGGACTCCCTCAGGTGTCTAGTTTTCAGAATTGTTTGGGTTTGATAGGTTTCCCTATATGGCTGCTGAGCCCAGGACCAAAAACGCAGGTGCCCCCGCAAAAACAGGTAGTTTTGTATTTGATAATTTTGTGTCCACACAGTGTTTTGGGGCATTTTGGTTCGCGGGAACTAGGCCTAACCACACAAATGAGGTACCATTCTTATTGGGAGACATGGAGGAATGCTGGGTGGAAGGAAATGTGTGTCTCCTCTTAGATTCCAGAACTTTCTATCATGAAATGTGAGGAAAAAGTGTTTTGTTTGCCAAATCTTGAGGTTTGCAAAGGATTCTGGGCAACAGAACCTGGCGAGAGCCCCACAAGTCACCCCATCCTGGATTCTCCTAGGTGTCTAGTTTTACAAAATGCACAGGTTTGGTAGGTTTCCCTAGGAGTCGGCTCAGCTAGAGGCCAAAATCCACAGCAAGGCACTTTGCAAAAAACTTGTCAGATTTCAATGTAAAAATGTGATGTGTGCATGTTGCGTTTCCTGTCGCAGGCACTAGGCCTACCCAGACATTTGAGGTACCATTTGTATCGGGAGACTTGAGGGAACACAGAATAGAAGAACAAGTGTTACTGCCCCTTGTCTTTCTCTACATTTTTTCCTTCCAAATGTAAGACAGTGTGTAAAAAAGACGTCTATTTGAGCAATGCACTGTAATTCACATGCTAATATGTGGACCCCGGAATTCAGAGATGTGCAAATAACCACTGCTTCTCAACCTTATCTTGTGCACATTTTAGAAATACAAAGGTTTCCTTAATACCTATTTTTCACTCTTTATATTTCACCAAATGAATTGCTGTATACCCAGTATACAATGAAAACCCATTGTAAGGAGCAGCTCATTTATTGGCTCTGGGTACCTAGGGTTCTTGATGAACCTACAAGCCCTATATGTCCCCACCAACAAAAGAGTCCAGCAGACGTAACGGTATATTGCTTTAAATAGTCTGACATCCCAGGAAAAAGCTACAGTGTAAAACGTGGAGAAAAATTGCTGTTTTTTTTACCCCAATTTCAATATTTTTTTATTTCAGCTGTTTTTTTCTGTATGAAACCCTGTAGGATCTGCACAAATGACTCCTGCTGAATTCAGAATTTTGTCTAATTTTCAGAAATGTTTAGCTTTCCAGGATCCAGCATTGGTTTTACACCCATTTCTGTCACTAACTGAAAGGAGGCTAAAAGCACAACATATAGAAAAAATGGGGTATGTCCCAGTAAAATGCCAAAATTGGATTGAAAATTTTGTTTTTCTGATTCGTCTGCCTGTTCCTGAAAGCTGGGGCGATGGTGATTGTAGTACTACAAACCCTTTGTTGATGCCATTTTCGGGGAAAAAAACCACAAGCCTTCTTCTGCAGCCCTTTTTCCCATTTAAAAAAAAAATGTTGCTGTATTTCGGTTAATTTTCTGGTCTCCTCAAGGGGAACCCGCAAACTCTGGGTACTTCTAGAATCCATAGGCTGTTGAACAAAAAGGATGCAAATTTGGCGTGGGTAGCTTATGTAGAAAAAAAGTTATGGGGGCCTAATCGAGAACTGTCCCAATCAACCAAAAAAGGCCTGGCTCCTGAAGGGAAAAATGCCTAGCAGCAAAGGGGTTAAAACAAAACTTTTCCTACCTATAAAACAAACATTTTAGCCATTAGAAAGCTAAAAAGACATGGAATGGTGGGAGAGGTTATTATTTTGTAGTTCCCAGTAACATAGTGTGGGGAACCAGAGATGACGTAGACAGAAAGAGCACATTGTGGTCAATGTTTTGAGGATGGTCTTATTGTCCTAGGACCACCACAGGCTGAGTTATGAGCAAAAATATTTTGTAAAAGTAATGCCCCGCAAAGCATTATGGGGCAAGTTTCCATGCCACGAATTTTAATATGTTGATATGATTGTAACGCTTAGAACAGCCCCTAGAGGACACCACAATGAAAACAGCATTTGTAAGAAGCATGGACATGTAACTATATATTGAGCCCCCAAAGGGCATAACCACACAAAAAGAAAATGGCAATAAATAATACAAAAACATGGCATAAATAATTGAGAGTAACCATATATGTAGCCCCTAGAGGGCATAAAGCATTACATATTGTCAAGAGTAGTAGGTCTAAAGCAATGATATTACAAACACGTCCCTTAAAATACAAAGTATTCCAAGCTGGAAAACAAAAGTTCCAACCAAAAAAGTACTTAAAAAGACACTGAATGGTGGGAGGGATTATTATTATGGGGCCCCCACTAACTTAGTGTTGGAACCCAACGATAACCTAGACAGAAATAGTGTGTCGTGCTGAACGTTTTGGTGGTGGTCCCATTGTCGTAGGACCACCACAGGCTGAGTTATGGGCAATAATGTTTTGAAAAAGAAATGCCCCGCAAAGCATTACGGGGTGGGTTTCACGAGTGCAGTGACTATTGTAGTATCAGCTCTCCCACTGTGCCAGAATAGCCGCTTTGTGGATTTCTGTGTTTTTTCTGTGTTAAATGCTACAGTTTATATATTTTTCAACTGCTAAACTTGTTCAGTGGTACTCATGTGAAGCGCTCCTCAGATCGAGGTGACTCTATATGAAACTTCACTTCCTCATGTAAAGTGATCCTCTGATTGAGTTTGTGCTATATGAACCCTTTTAAAAAAATATATTAAATAAATTAAAAAGAACCCTCCAGCTTGCAGCCGTGGTGCGCAGACACCACAAAGAAACAGTGGCATGCCCAAAACAAGGAAGAACCAACATACGGCCAAGTAACGTGACGCTGCAAGGCGAAATAAATAAGTAGCACACTTAGGCATATAGCAGATTGGGCAAAAATCTATGTAAGAGCGTCAGTCTTCAAGATAGTAACAAAGCAGCTTCAAGGCGGGACAAACGTAAAGCATTCACCTACAAAATCAAGGGAATTTTGAAAGGCAGACCAAGGAATGAATGAAGGTAAAAGGCGTGGGATGGGCATGTTGCAAGCCCACAGATGTACATTACAACATGTGGAGGCTGCCTAGGCTTGACCTAAAAAGGAACTGCAGCAATTTGGAGGTTTAGAACTGAGAGTTTCTAAAACCTAAAAGAAGAACACTCATCTACCCATTTTTTTTATTTTTATGTCTTGCTATTCATATAGCGTGAACCTAAGTACCGGTGGTAGCAAAGCTCTTTACAAAGAGTTTACCATTACATCTTGACAAGCAGGTTACAGGGCACAGACAGACATGTCAAAAATCAGATGAGGCATCCTAGTTACAACCAGATCAAGGGTAGGGGGGGAGTTATTATTTACACATACTGCACAGTTCACAAAAGTTACATTACTAATGTTTCTGGTTTTGTAAACAGAAGGGATCAGATGAGGGCGATGCTGAGAGCGCAGTTCGGTGGTGAGTTTTTCTCTTAAGGCTAGAAGTCATTAAGCTAATGTTTTGGCTGAGGGTTGCTCCAGAGGGAGATAGGGGACAAGAGAGTTGTTTTGTTTCTGGTTTTCGATACTGGCAGGATCTGTTGGTTGGTTCTGCACGTGGTACAGGCTTAACCAGAAAATATTTTTTCTGCTATGGACTCTGATTTTTGTGTGCTTCCACAGGGGTGTAACACAGGCCCTTGCCGAGTGGGCCGGGTGGGGGGCAGGAGGTGCAGGCATCATTTTAGAAATCCCCAAATCCTTCAGAGGGCAACATTCCGCCCAAGGCTAATGCATATCTATATGATACGGGAGACTCAAGATTTACATCCCATTATTTTACGTTACACCACTGTTTTTCCAGGCTTGTATATGATACAGAAGGATTTTAATTTGTAGCATGCCGGTTTTCGGCATCAATGGAGGTTTCTGAGCATGTGGTTATGCGGTCAAATGTTCATTCTCCAGTTAGTCAGGTGGAAGAATTAAAAGCAGCGCTGAGCCCGACCAATGTGGAGTGCAGTAGACTGGCGAAGAGGGCATTTCCTGTTCAGTGTGGCATGTACTGTGAAGTAGGGCCCAGGCACACAGGAGTCTGATATAGGACAAGACTATCTGAGTTTACTTACTGTTAGTATGTTACGTTTATGGGCTAATGACAAGACGTAAACATTTTGACTGAATGATAAGCTAATGGGTTCTCACAAACATTTGGAGGAGTGTTTCTCACCTTCGATTCATAAGTAAGCTACTCCTACAATAGCTAGGATTCAGTATGAAGCTGGAGTGGAATCTGGAAGAAAACACACCCAGCACCTTATTTTGGGCTATTAATTTGGGAAGGGATGACCTCTACTAGCTTAATAAACACAATGTCACTAGATCACAGTTCTGAGAGAATCAGCGTTGAGTCTTCTGGAAGCTACGGCACAAGCAGAAGTCAATCCTCAAAAAGTGTTTCAAGTTCAAACAGTACCAACAATTTTAAAGACGAGAAAACAAAATAATTTAGAAAACCAATTTCGAAAATTAAAGAAAAATGAATGAGCAGGGACACGTCTAGCAATGCCAAAATAGCTTTCAGGTTTTATTTACACTGTGAGAGCACGCTAACCCCAGTGCGTGGTGTGTCCTATTGTTATATATTAGCATTCCGTCCTGTTGGATTAAAAGGCACACTTAAGGGGTTGCTTATGAACATATATAGATGGGATTTCTCTACATGGCAAGGGCACTTTTCCCTGCAATGTGCCACTGCAGTGCATTTAAACTGCTGTCCATCTACAGCACAGTGGTGTTCCTGGCAGACAAAGATTTTTTATATATATGTGGGTGTATAAATACACACTGCAGCCCACATATGACATTTAACTGCCACAGCATAGATGCATTTTCCGTGTCATATACAATGGTCTTATAAGTCTGTTACAAATATCAAATAGCTGAAACTAATTTTAGCAATCCCATTTTAGGGCTGCGGCACACATACGGGGCCAGTGAAGAACACTCTCACTGCACAGAGAGTCCTAATACCAGCAGAAAAAGGCCCCAGAAAATATGGTGAGAAATCTAGGGAGACTATGCAGAAAAGGTGAGTTTGCTACATTTTTTTTAATTCAGAGAAAATATGTTTTCTGTGTGGGAGACAATAGTGGTATTGTACAAGAAAGCAATCTCTGTATTTACTAATACTGATTAACCTCCCTGCAGAAAAACATCATATGTGCAGAGCAGAAGAAGTATTTAATGAAGTGTCTGATTTTAAGTGGCAAATTGTTCAGTCGCGGCCCGCAGGTGTTGAAGGGGGCGGGGTGGTGCGCACAGGTGGGGGGATAGTAATAAAATAAAAAAATAAAAACTTACCATGGCCCCCGCGCTGCTCCTCTGCTGGCTGGAGGCAGGCACAGGCTCCCAGCCTGCCCTGCGGCCAATCCTGACGCTGCTCAAAGCTGCATCAGGATTGGCTGGGAGCACCCAGCCATGGCGCTACCAGGCAGACTGGGAGCCTGTGCAGGCTCTTTCCAGCCCAGCGCTGAAGAGAGCCCTGTGCACATGTGTGTTTGGCCAGTCTGAGACGGCCGGCCAACCACACATGTGCTCTGAGGGGGAGTGCTGGGCACTCCCTCAACACTCCCCCTCAGAGCACGTCACCCCTGGGCCCCGCCCCTTTAAAAGAAAACAAAAACAAACACTGTTTGTTATTTCCTTGTAAAGGTTTTGCAGCTGTCGCTGCTGGTGAGGGTGTGACGCTCTTCCGCCCTTATGGAGGAGCCGCCCCTGAAATTGTTGACTGAAATCTGCATTGTTTAGATTTCTGACAGATATTTTTTATGAAACTGACCGTAGAATATTAAAAGTTGGAATGAGTAAATAAAGAAAACACACATTGCAAGGCATTAAGATGCAGTACTATGTTTCAACTGCACACTTCTTGGTATTACAACAGTCATTGCTGTCACAGTCACAACTCAACCTATGCAGTCATTCTCTACTAATGTGCTCGTTGTATATGAAAACTAGCATTGCTCCTAAACTAAAGTGATCCTCAAGGTCAGACTAAATAATTTACTTTGCTAAGTCTGACATCAGTATGCTGTAGAAGCTGCGGTGTCATACTTTACTATTTAATGGTTACATCCATTAGGAAAATAGCCTTTGCTGTCTTAGATATCTTTACTCACAAAGACACCGGCTGTATTCAGTTGTCAACTCCTACTGCAAACATTAGGAATAAGAACATAACCAGAGGTATGACAAAACCATATAAACTAATTGAAAAAAATATTGATTTAGGGTCTTTTAGATTACACGTTTTACCTATAATTTAGAGGTGGGCAAGCCTAAGAATAAATAGGGAAAACGGAAGCACAGCCTAGAGAGGCTTGACCAAAAACTCTAGTCTCGATCTCAGCCATTTAAAGACCAAGAAAGTGAAGCATACAGAAATATAAGAGGAGTAGTCAAAATCCTAAAATAGTTTATTATGTTGTGACATACCTAAGTGTGTCAGACACACAGAGTGGCAGTTAGCCCTAGAAATATGCAACGAACAATGGTTTGATCCAAGAACAATTCAATTATTGGTGTGCACTTTATAATTTGTTAATATTATCAGTATAGACACAGAGCAACATAGTATCAGACAAACAGGGCACATCCATCTGTGGGTGTAAAGACACCTACAAAGTAAAACCAGTGCTGCTGTGTACTTCATATACTTTTCCTCTTATTGCCAGGACTGATGTCGATGGTAGTCTTGATCCTGACACTGGAAAGTGTGTGCTCATAAAATTGATGCAACCAACCCAGAAAATATATTTTAGAGTACTGATTGACAAACAACCTTTCTACATGTGAAAATATTCTCTGTATATTTCTCCCAAGAGGCTTTGTAGAAGTTGAGGAAACTGAATTTGCCACCTAGGGCAATATTCTATATAGAATGTGGGGTAGCAACTGTTTAGACAATAATGATAGCAATTGGTGGCTGTATCAAGTAATCCTACCTCATAGGGGGCCTACTGATTAATAGTACCTGCAGAAACAAATCCTCCAAGGGAGGTAGAAATGTTATCTTGGTTCATTGTCAATGCAATGTGAAAGCTTGACCTGTATAAGTTTATCCCTATACTTAGTCAAATCCACGCAGAAGGTGTGAGAATCCCATCATCTATTGATTCATTTCACTGTTCCTTTAAAATTGTTATTAACTTATACAGAGGATGCAGTAAATAATAATACAATAACATAATTTGTTTTAGAATGCCTTGTTTGCTTTCTTTCCATATTTTGCAGAAAAGACGCAGTTTAATGTTGCAAAGTTAAATATGATGATAGTTCAGTGCACAAGAAACTGAACATTTGGGAGTGCCATACCAAATAGATGGTAGCTGCCTTTTTGGCAAGTGGGGACTAAAGAGCTTGATACCCTAGTAAGACAGCTCCTCAGAATGTTTTTCGCTACCCAAATTTTAGGAAAAAAAGCTTGGCAGAAACCATTTGTGTACTTGAAAACTACACTCGGTGCTGCGGTGACGCCCTTGCTGGTTGAAAATCTGTGGTCACGAAGAGTAAATGTAACATCTCTACTGAGACAGTGTTTTCTGCCATTGGCTCTATTTCACTGGTATGGGGGTACCGCAAAACTTACTTCGAACTCTGGCAGATTGGTTTCCAAGTTATATAACATGTTCACAGCAGCATGTATGGATACAATACACCCTTCCTAATAAGCGCGAGAGAATGGAGGGGTCCGTGGAGAGAGAGGCTCGGTCTAGTCTCTCCGCGAGTACGTTCGGGAGAGGGGGAAGTGACGACGCGGGGACAGGACTGGAGACAGGTAGGTGGGACTAGGGGAGGGAAGATAAAAGTGGTGCGGGGGAGGGACCGGCCACTTTCCGCACCGCTCATTGCGCGGTTCGGAGTTTGGCCACCCACCCACCTGGCAATAGGCAAAAGGAGTAGGTGGGGATTGTGAACGTCAGTTAGGGCAGGTTTGTGATGAAGGGTGAGACAGTAGATGGGGGAGGGTGGAGAGTCAGATGCGGGCTTGGCCACCCTTCCAGGGGACAAACAAGCAGGTGAAGAATCAGAGTGTGGGGTACACACAAAGCAAGGGGAGTGTGTAGGGGAATGGAAGTGAAAAATGCGGTTTTTGAATGGAAGGATGAACGAGGAAATGTTAAAGGGTAGGCTTTATTAAAGTTGGGTTTTACATTGGAAAGTTAAGGTTATGCATTATTGTTACAATCCTGTCCTAAATAAATGACCTTTCACACTGAATGGTGGTGTCACTGAAGTATGCGCCGATGATCTAGGTATTGCAATAGACAAAAACTGCCTAAAGTACTTTGTAAACCCAGATTATAGACGCAAGCTCTAAAAAATTTAATTCTTAAATCAAATGAGCTCTGCACTGGAGCAATTATACAGATTTGATCCGATGATAACTCTTCCTTGTGGTAGATAGTCACACCCACATGCTGACTTCATTGGCCGTGCATGGCAATGCATGGGCATCCAAGCTTAATGTAAAGGGACAACTAATACTACATCCAAAGTCACACAGGTCACTGTCGATTTTTCACGACTGGTCCTGCTGCTTGGTTATGATTTGCCAAACGAATGGCAGCTATGCTTTTATTGTTGGTTCAAAGGCGCTGTACTGGCTGAAAAGCCCACTTCCACCGTTACAAGAGTGGCTAAAGGATGCTCCTGCCTCTAATGCGACTGCTGGAATGAATACAACTTTACAACCTGCTTTAGCGGGCCCATGTGATATATGGAGCACCATGTGTCTCTACCCTTCCAATTCTGATGTAGACCTATGATATTTTAAATGTAGCGATAGAAGTGATGCTAGGTCCGTAAACAGCTTGTGATAACGGCATGCTCCTAACCTAAATGTGTTGTTTTGGACGTACAGGCCCGACCTTGTGAACAGTATTGTTTTATGCTGCACCTTTCTATCCAGAGTACCTACCTAATATGGACATCTTCTTTGTGGAGGTGTGTTATCACTGAAAAAACGAAACTGAACAACAGCATACCCTTCGCCAGGACTAAACAGAGTACCCTTGACAAAAGTCCTTGCTATATAAATTAAATCCTGTGGTTTCCATTTTTCTTGAAATAGCCTCTTGATTCGGTAAACACAGGCGCTGGGTTCGGGACTTGCTGTCTAGACCAGGAGCTCACCCACTTGTCATGCACTAATTTCCAAACTTTATTCCTGACTTACTCCACAAGATCCGTGATACTTCAGCTGAAAAATGAATATTGCAAGGACCTTCAAAACCAGGGGACTTGATTGATAGGGTACTCATACAGCCATGGCGATGACACCACTGTTGAAGTATCCACCTCTGTGGTCTAAACACATTGGCAAACATACTTGGGAAGGACTGAAATAATAAACTCAAAGGACAGCAGAGATGTGAACCACGTGTGAGCACCTACACAACTCCTGCCCTGCCCAATAGTCTTTCAGAGGACCTTACCCAAACATTGGCTTTCAGGACATTCACAACCTATGAATGCTGTATAACGTTAGTAGTGATAGCAAAGGAAAAGACTTGTGGGAAGTGAATGGGGAGAAGAGTGATAAACACTCACTATTATGGAACGAAATTTTTTTCGCTCTAAAAAGAAGTTATTGAATACAACTTGTTGAACATTGTTCTATTCGTTTTTTTTGGGACAACATTGCAATTTGTCTTGTTATTTGTATTTCAGTAATATTCAATTGTACGTTTTGTGAGTTTTAACTGTAGGTAAACACTGTCAGTAATGTTTCTTTACCCAAAGAATTGTTACATAACCAATAAAAGTTAAAATCCTGCACGGGTATTAATCAAAACCTTGTGTGGTTGAGTTTAAATAGTGGAATCTAAAGGTAAATGAAGGATATTTTCTTATATGATAGTTCACTCCGCCTACCCTTCTTAACCTTGATGCATTTCCCAGTCCGTTAACATGAACTGAGGTAGCTACATTTTGTCTTTTATGTTGGTATTGTGTGTATTTTCTGCTGCATAGAGCCTCCACACCTGTCTGCATGACGCATTTAGTTTGATGTCTTTCAGATTCAGGTGTAGGACTATGGGATCAAGCTGTGTCATCCTTTACAATGTAACACTTGTGGAATGTTCTCCTCCCTGATGTTGGTAAATAGAGCAGGCGCATGTCTTTATTCACTAAGACACCTTGTGCAATCATATAAATGCACACCTCAAACACATAGTCCATGCATATGTTTTGAAATCCTGCTATATTCTACGTGGTATTCCTATCGTTGTTAATATTTTTGTCAAGGGTAATTATCTGGTGATTCAGGCCCCATTTACACACCCAAGTTGCCACATCATAAGGTGTGTTTTTTCCACCACCCCTTGAGTACAAATTGTCCAGCTGCCCAGCACACCTTGGTATTCGTCTTCTAGTGTTTCCTCTACATCCACTGTGTCACCGGTGTATCTTCCAAAAGGGTTTTCTGTCATTCTTCCCATCTGGCAGTGGGAACATCCTGCTCGGGTATATCTTTATTACTGTTGTGTGTGCAGGCAAGGTGGGGGGCAGGGTTCCATAAAAGAGGAAAGATGCAAGATTAGTAGGGAAGACATTGTCCCTATGGAGACAGTGACAACACACGGCTGCATCGTAATAGCTTAGTAAGGGAATTACATGTTTTTCTGGCCACCACCTGGAGCTAAAACCAAAAAGAGAATTGATCCTATAAACAAACACATCTCTCTTTTTATTTGCAGTCATGGGGGCGTGGGGGCTAAATATAGATCTTTTCTTCAGGATCCCCAGGAGACCGAGCCAATAAAAGAACTGAGGTTCATTTCTCAAAACTGTCATTCTAAGAGATATTTTGCAAGGCGTAAGTACCATGTTGGAAGCTAGCTTGAAGGTATCTGGCTATTCTGATTCACTTGAATGAAAGTTTAGGCCTTTGGCATTGGAGAACTGTGTACTGATGAAATCCACACAATAAATGGTCCCGACAGCCAGGCTAAGCTGCACTGCTTTGTGCCTGCAATCAGCTGAAAACGATACTATTACATGAACAAAGCTGATACAATTCTTTTTAAGGTATAGTTACACCTCTGTTCATGCAGCCTGTTTTTGTTGGTGGTCACCTATCATCTATGGTCTAATTTTCCCTTTTCGAAGAAAGTGTTACAGTTTGCCAACAACCATTTAACAGTAAGCTGTGAAGATCCACATTACCCAAATTGTGTCTGAGGCAGCCCTTTCAATTTGGTTAATGATCTTTTTAGATTATTAAGCAGAGGTGACACATTGCAGATTATATTTTTGTTAATTTGATTCCCTGAATGTTCATTATGAATGCTCTTGGTGGACTCTATCAAGTAGTTTAAAGGTAGTTTAACAAAACCTCCTTGTTATAAGCTTTCTATTGTTCCTGGGAAGAACTCATAAAGTAGGTAATGAGTGGGCTGAATGTAGCTCTACAAGCTGGACTCCAGACAATCCTGGGTGCTCTCCATTAAGTGGTTTACTGATAGCCCATCTGTTCCTCCATAATTTGGGCTCCTATCACTCCTAGTTAAACTCCATAAAGTAGTTTCTAGCGGTATAAAAGTGCCTCCAGAGGCTGGGCTCCTCTCAGTTTCTGGAGGCTTCAGTAGTGCCTCTGAGTTCAGACTTCAACAATAGATTGAAGGGAGAGCACCATCCTTTGGTTTACAATGCAAACCTTGAAACTTTCCTCCATGAAGAATTATGATCATCAGACCCATGGGTGTTCATCAATGAAGACTTAGACTCACTTAAATAAAGGCACCAAAGACCTTAACTGACAATAGTTGGCATACACTGCCTGCAAAGCTATCTCTCACCCTGCCATTCCATTTTATGTGTACAACGCTGCTACATGCTGTTGTGACACGTTTGGAGCACACTATCTAGGCATCTCCGCACAACATGGAAACTGTACGCTAGCTGAGAATGCAACCAACACTCTTCCTCATCAATACACTGGAAGACTGGATCCTACCTGGTCGCCCACTTGGAGAGCACTTGAGGTATTGACAAGACATGCAGAAAGTGCTGCAATAAAATTCAATACAGCCGTGTATTGTATTTGTACTTATTTGGTGCCTTCCATACAGCTTGTAAGACTTAATGCAATTTTCAAGGAAGCAGTTACTCCGTATATATCCTTTTTTGGCGCTTACAGTGTGAATTGTGTCCAAAACCATCTAAAACAGACATCAGTGTTGGAGATATTTAAGTGCAGAAGATGAAATCACGAATCAATGGATTACAGTGTATATCACAATCAAAAATTAAAATAGGACAAAATTAGGAATGAAAAACAGCAAAGTAAAAAAAAAAAAAGAATCCAATTTCATCCTTTAAGACTACCATACTTTAAGAATCAGTGGAACTGATTAAAGGGCCTGCATACATGACATATTTCGAAATACGATAGGTCCCTGCAAGCAAGCTTCTACACAAAGGAAGAACGCTTCTCATCTAATTCAAGAAATAAACAGATATCAATATATTGGATCCAGATAGTACAAATGACCTTTTCATGAAGCAGGTTATTATTTTTGTATGGAGTAGACATAAACTGCCACCGTTTTACTGTCCTTGAAAAGTAAGTAAAAGTGAAAAAACAAGTTAGCAATTAAGGACGCAAAAAAAGAAAAATGCAAAACCTGTTTGGTCTTTGTTTTTCCTATAATGAGGCCCTTATTACAAGAGGTCAAGCTAAGTTAGCTCTGTGCATTTCAGTCGCACAGTTTGGTGGCCATTTGTTTACCAAACCTAATACCTTGCTGACCAATCTGTAGTTCTCATTTTTAGGGTCGAATGTGCGCAAGCGCTCTAGACCATGTTGTAATCTCTATGTGGGCTTCTAACCACGCCCATGTCACGGCCATCTCTTTCATTAGTTACTGGGCTTGCCTTTTAAAAATCGATTGATTCCATTTGTGAAAGGCATGCATGTGTCATGCCTTTTCCAGTGTTTAGCCCTCCTCGAGCACACAAATAAGCTACTGAAAACATAAGTGGCTCTGTGTTTTCAGCTGTTTCTGGACTACTTTATCTTTTTATTTCCTGCGCAATGCGATCTCGCCGGGCAGAAGTCCAGCACTTTGCATCTCATGGCGACCATCGGCCCGCATATGTGAAACTGTTTTACTTTTCATTATTCGTTTATGTGACAAGAAAGTCCGGTTAGGAGTTTACAACACTAATAGCTGTAATGCGAGCAAACGCGAGACCAGTTGCATTGCAAATGCTTGTTTATGTTTTGTTGTCAGGATGGCTTTGAGAGCGAGGGAAAATGCACATTCAGATAAGTTCAAAACTGAACCCTTAAAGTTTCAGAACGTCTTTGAAAAACATGACCATCAAAAGTGAATTCAAGTTCTTACAATCTCATAAAAAGAAGTGTGGAGGCGGGGGTGCTGTAGTTGTTATGATGGTTAGTTCATTTGTAGCAATCCAAGAGAGGCACATAATAAAAATAGATAACACCCGGCTTGTTTTGGACAGAAATCTGAAGGTAATGGCCAGGAGATGTGGTAAGGCTACCACTCAGTATCTACACAAGTTTATGCAATGAATGTACATAAATGGGGAACGTCTTGCAAGTTGCACGTGCTTTCCAATTTTCTCAGAGTTTAGTTGTGGATTGTGTTGATATTATCCCCGAGTTATAATGCAATATTATCAATTTAAATGTGCCAAAGTGGCACAAATGAGTGGGAATTGGGTAACATCACTTTTTCCAGTACTTCCTGTGTGATTCAATTAGTGTTTTATGTCTGGCAAGCAACCAAGTTATTCACCACATTCATTATTGTATCCATTATTATATATATTTGCATAAGTATTTGCATAATTATGGTGTAATGGACGGCTGTGTTCACACATTGAGGAAATCATCAAGTAGAAAATGACGGTATCCGATGCAAAACAAGCAATATAACCCAATGCTTTCTTTAGAAGGCAGACGTCTCTTTCTCTGAATGGACATCTGGTGACTTAGCCACTCAGCCACTTCCAGTGGCTGACAAACAGGCGATATCTTTTCACCACTGACTACACTGGGGAGATCCCGTGTATGATAATGCAAGCGCCAAGAACTGAAAGAAGGTAATTGTGAGTTCTGTTTAAAAGAAGAGTATTTAGAGATTTTAAAAACGATTCAACCTATTAAAATTCATGAATTACATTGCTACGAAACTCAAATGCCCCATTACTTTAACAATTTAGCCACTTTTAAGCAAGTTCAAAGGAATCATGAATTTCCAAATACCAAATTCAAAAGTTGAAGAAAAGTGGTCCATCCGGATATACTTCAATGCTATACTAAATAAACTATCGGGGTCGATGTATTTGGAATGATGGATACGATAATCCATTCTAAAGTCTCCTGTAATTTAAAATCTAGCATGGGAGTCATTGCTCAATCAAACCAGAAACGACAAGTCAGAGCTCACCTAACAGGGGTAAATAATTATATTTGTTTCCACTGCTTCATTCGCAGTAACTTTAGGAAAGCATGATATTCTGCGTCGTTGTCTTGATCACCCATAGCACAAATGTTGGAAACTCCATATAATGTAAGCACATTTCTTAAACTGTATACAATTTTGGTGTGACTACGATTTTCTCATTGTCTAGCTGGCAACTGAATGGAGTTTTTCCTGTAAAACCACTTTTAAACATATCACTTAATAATTTTGTTTCTCCTCTGCGTCAAACCTCGGAGGCAACTCTGAAGAACCACTATGAGGTTTGGGAACCCTTTTCTATACCAGTAATGCAGATGCTCCAGATTCTTTTAGATCAGTTTAAATAGTAAGAAAAGGCAGATGAGCATTACTTGACTCCACTAATTGCGTCCAAGGGATCCTCTTCCTTGATCAGTTATTACGTCCAATTTCTCTATACTGAAAGGTCAGAGTTTGAGTCCAGTTTACAAAGTTCCTCTCCTAGTTTTTGGTAAACACAGCCTGGCTCAGTCACATCAAAAAGAGGCATTGCAGTTTAACCTTCCATTCCAGTCTTGGCAGAAATGTGATGCTCCATTTGGTATAACTTCCTACTGGAGATAAATTTAGATTACAGTCACTAAGAATCTGCTCAAACAGTCCCTGTTGGGAAGCCCAGTCTATTGTCATTCACAAAGATATTTACAAATCTTAGACACTTGTGCTCTAGTAGTTATTGACCCCCCCCCCCCCACCTCCATCCGTTTTTACCGGGGAATAACACCTCTGGAATTTTTAAGCAGGTCTGTTTAAAGACCTCAATTGCCCTTCTTCCACCTGTGTGCCACTAAATCTAGTGCTTAAATCACCACTGGCAGTAAAACTGTCGCACCATATAGCTGAGGAAGGTCAGCAATTGCCTCTTCCATCTCGCTGATTGCCCTTAGTCAAAAATAGGAGGCCAGTGGGCAAGTGACAATTGCCTTTCTCAATAGTGCATCAGATAGGCTAAGTGCCATCCGCTTGATTTATATTCACAATTAAAGCGACATTCCCCAGCACAGGACCCGTCAATTTTGCTTTCCACTCTAACCAAATTGCAACTGAAATCACGTCTGCCTGTTTTTTTGCATTGGAAGTCTGGGTTCATAAACACAGTAAGTACCTCATACACAATTTACTGTGTCAATTGACGTCTCTGGACAAATGATGATTGAAAATGTATTAATATCTTAATTTTCCACTCTCTGGACTCCTTAAAAGTCCTATGTGCCATAGTAAAATGTATCAAACCTTGGGACTAGATTGAATGTGCCGCTTTTTGTGTGGTACATTTACAAATAAGTACCAGCCTCCCCCTCCACAACTATTCAGGCTCATGACAGCTCATCCAGCTCCCTGTGTCCTCTACTATGCAGACAGTGGCCTCTTCACAGCCCCATGTTCTCTCTCTGTGGAGTACACTTCTCACACCTCTACAGTACCCAAAATGTGCTACCTGTGAGTCACGTTAACTGACACCAGGGAAAATGGAAGTATTACTATCTACCTCGTGATGCCAACATCTTCAAGATCGAGACTGTTATAATTTCCTTTTTTGCCTCTATAGTGTTTTGGAATTTATGACCAGGTTCTCTGTTTTATCCTGACATGCTTCCCCATGAGAACCATCAAGCCCCTTCAGTTGAAAGTACTCCTAGTACCTCTCCAACAGCAGCTCAATCATTGGCCAAGCTTGTGAAGCGCAGTAACCAGACTTTGGAGTATAGTGTCAGATGACAGATGAGTCCAAATGACAGGCTACACCTCCACACATCACTACCGTTTAGAAAGAGGATAAGAAGACCCACACCACTAAAGAAGTACTCCCTGCACAGGCAAGTAAAATACATACCAACTCCACAAAGGTTTGCGAAACCCACCTAACCACACTCGTTCCACACCCCACTTACTCATAGGCTGAGGGAACATCTATGGACATTCCTTCTGCCGTTGCCTCCCTTAAAGCCCTTACACCTATAGACATGCAGATAACTCTGCACAAAAACGCTTAGAGGTCTAGGAATTGGCAAACATGCACAATACAGAAAATGTGCAGCATACCATAACAATCATATCACAATTAAGTGAGAAGTGTAAGCTGAGGAGAGGGGCCAACTGGCCATTCATAGGAAGACCAGAGAGAGGGGACAGTGATTATAAGAAAAGAAGAAGGTAGGTTCTCTGCAGACAAGGTAAAAAGAAAGTATAACAATGAGAAGGAAAGGAACAGCACGCTAGCAGCTGAGGGATGTAATGCTGCATCTAAGCCCAGACAGTGGTGAAATAATGCAGAAGAGGGTGAAAAGAACACAGCAGCCAGCCCTGTGGGTCCAGGTGTGAGCTACAGGCAAAAACAAATAATATATGTGGTGTAAGGTGGCACTATGCGACACTGGATCTCACCATGCCTACAAATTACTGGCTTAAATTACCATTCTAGGGGGGAAAGGAGGGACATTCAATGGCAGTGATGTCGCCGAAGCAAAGACAGGTTGATCTAGAGATGCCAGGTGATTCCGTGTCACCGGCAACTGTTTAGGAGCAGACGAGGAAACATGTTCCTTAATAGATGGGGGTTTTAATTTTACAGCATACTGCTCACTAGGGTTGTAATGCTGACTCTCAGAAGCCTCTCTTAATCGTAAACCTGGACCAGTACACCCCTTGGGACAGGAGTCACTTTGTTTTCTCATGTAGGCCCCATGGGTGCACATGGGGATATCTTTACTCAAAAGAAAGAGGAGAAAAAAGACACTTTTAGCCGCTGCGGATCAGCTGGTCAATTTGACCTGAGATACAATGCACCTGTACAATCTTTTCTAACATGACAGCAGGCGCGGTCCGTCCTTTAGGGTGGAGGGGCCACGCCACCCCCCCCCCCCCCAATCGCCCCACCCCTCCCACCTTTTGCCCCTCATGAAGAGTGCCAGTCAAGCTGAACAAAGGTCATCCTGACAGACACTTCATGTTCAGGTCAGGCAGCCAGGAGAAGACGTGCGATTTGCGCAGACTCCTGGCTGCCTTAGCTGAACTTTGCTGGGCTGAAGAGGTCACAGCTCTTATGGGCGTGACCTCCTCAGCTCAGCAAAGGTGCCTCGAGGCCCTACCCCGGATGACGAGGGAAGTGTCACCCATTGACTTCGACCTGGGCCCTTCAGGTTTAAGCCCTGAAGCACCCAGGGCAAGTGTCAATCAGTGACACCTCGTCACAGAGTGGGGTGGGGTCAGCAGTCTCACTGACCCCATCCCACTCTGTGACAAAGTTAGGACTTCTGCCTTCCCTCACTGGCTGACCCAAGGTCAACCATTGAGGGAAGGCAGCAGTCCCAACCCTCCTGGGACCTCCGAGGCTGAAGGTAAGTGTGTGTGTGTGATCTTTTTAAACGAATGGTTGGTGCGTGCGGCGTTGTTAATGGATGTGCGTGTGTGTGTGTGTGTGTGAAAGAATGAGTGTAAGTGTGCTTCGCGCCTGCCCCCCTCCCTCCTAAAACTGCCGGCCGCCACTGCGTGACAGGTCCACTTTTTGAAACTAAAATGGATATGATTGTAACTCAAAAGAGTCCCCGCATTGTTTAGTGCACAGTCTTCAGTGCACAATGTGCATTAGCGCTAGACGTTCCGTTTAAACTAAGTCTGAGCATGGGTCAAAGAGATGCCGTGTATGAACAGTGTGTCTTCTTTTAGTTACAGAGACCAGACCCACATACTAGAGCGATGCCCACTGGGGCTAATATTTGCATCAATGATTTCTAAGGCACAGTTAATGTGAATTCTCGTGTTGCTGCTTCCCACAGCAAAGCAGGAGCGGTTTGCCTTGCAGTTTTGCTTAGCAAAGGAAAATGTGAGCTACCATTTGGAGGATTCAGTTTTTTTAATCAAGAAATGAACCATTACCTGACCTTCTCTACATGATAGTAAATTTTAAGCACATTTGACTTCAGCATTCAGTGTTAACTATGTTAATCAGTTAAGCTAGCACTCACTTTCAGAATATTTGTATAGTGCATTTATTGTGCATGAACTAATTACGAAATTGATGATCATGCCTACACATGCAAACATATATTGCAAACTAGTGACGTTATTAAAAGTCTGAGACAGTAATATGAGGGGAAGAGAGCGGCCTTGGAATCAGACAGGCATCACAAAGTGTTTTTTGGGCTGCTGGTAAAAAAGGATTAGTGGCAGTTCTGTTTAAGGACTTGATACATAAGGAAGGGGTTCAAACTGCAAGAAGGTGCAAGTTGCATCTAACAGAAAAAAGATCCAGTGGCCGGAATCTGGTGTATTTCCCGATAATGATCCGGGAGTGGGTCAGAGCTCAACAGAATCTTAGCCAAAATTCTTACCAAAAGAAAAATGCTATGAGAGTTGAGTAGTCACTGACTTTAATAAATTATTTGTAACTCTCAAAGCCATTTGAGAGCCAATGAAACTTGGTAAATCTACACATAGCTGATAACTCTTAGGCCTTTGTCCACAAGTTTAGGTCTATAGCAGTGAAGGGGGTGGGACTGAAGTGAGGCAGCAAGGAAATCACATGGTCACTTTGGCAAAAGCAACATGAGAAAACGGAGAAATAATGGCTGAAATGTTTTTGGACAAAAATAATAAACAATATAAAAGTTACTGTCGGGCTTGGTCCTCTCTGAAGGGTCTCCTGCAAACATTTTGTATTTAGCCTTCCTGTTTCTTAAACAGTTTTCTTGGCTTTTAGGACTCTGTGCCCTTTGCCACTGCTAACCAGTGCTAAAATTATTATTCTCATGCAAAAATATGATTAAATTGTCTTACACCCAACTGACACATTTAATTTACTTATATGTCCTTAGTACAAAGGTATTCCATATACCCAGGGTCTGTAATTTAAATGCTACTAGTGGGCTTGTACCATCTATTGTGCCACCCATTTAAGTAGCCCTTTAAAGATGCCTCAGGCCTGCGATTGCAGCCTGTGTGCAGTTTGAAACTACCATTTCGAACTGCTAAAATAAACCTTTTCCCAAGCCTACACCTTTCATTTTAATGCATATAAGTCACCCCTGGTGTAGGCCCTTTACAGACCATGGGGCAGGGTGAATTGTGTTTAAAAGGATGGACATGTACTTTAATTTTTACGTGTCTTGGTAGTGAAAAACTATATTAGTTTTTCATTACTATAAGGCCAGCCTCTCTAATTGGATTACCTCATTACATTTAATAAGTGATAACTTTTGATTGGGAGCATATAGAAATATCCTGTTTGGACTCAAATGAATTGTAATTTAAAATACTCTTCAATGGTAAAGTCGGATTTTGGATTACAATTGTTAAAATGCCACTTTTAGAAAGTTTACATTTTATGCCCTAAACTTTCTGAGGCATTCTAGGAATTTCCAGGTGCATGTGTCTGTTAATTGCTCCCCCATCAGGAACGAGGGTAAAACATAACATGGACAGCATGGGAAAAGGAGCGTCATTGAACAAGAAGCAAACAAATGATAGTGAAAACAAAGCTAACCAATGGTAAGAAATGTTCAGCCTGCAAGCACCTGCAAGTTCTTGATGAGTCCACAATAGTTATTTTGCAACCAGACAGGTTGTGCTGTCAAGTAGGCTCGATCTTAACAGACAGCTTTTGGGAATAAGGTCCATGAGGAAGCAAGCCACACCTAAATACCAAGTAAGACACAACTACTCACAGAAAAAAATATGTTGATATGGGCTGGGCATTCAAGAGTAATGTGTACCCGACTTAGTCACACGATTTTTGTGGTGCCAAGTAAAATAAATATGTAAGAGAGCAATCTGTGTGTCCATACTTACTCAATTTTTGTCCTACCTGAAAATACTCCACTCCTTCTGTGTGTGGGATTAAGTTCCTTTCAAGGAGAGTTAAAATTACAAGTCCCTATTTCTGTTCTGAAGTGCCTTGGGTCATGCTCGCACCTGTTCCACATGCCACTATTTAGGCACAGGTGAGTGCCCCTCCGGAAGCACTCGCTGCTTTACGAGTAACCTCGGGTACACCAAGCCCGACAGGAAGACTTCAATGATTTCACAACACTTGCATCCTTTTTGAGAGCTCAATCCCGAATGTAAGGACTGCAAGGGCTGTGCTTGGTTCATGCTATCTCCCACAAATGCCTGAAGACTATATCACATCCCCTTTCAGACCATTTTACAATACAAAATGTTAACGGCCCTGCCGCGGAAAGTGTGGTGATGCCTGTCTTCGGGACAGGCTCTTCATAAGTACAATCAATCGATCCGAGGGGCACTCGTGAACTCCCAGAGGAAAAATTAAACTGTCAGATAGACACACACAAAGAAAACACGGATGACGTACTGCAGCGCTGCTGTACCAGACCACAACACGGACAGCTGTGTGCAGCCGCAGCTGTCAGGCATGCCCATAGCATGGGGGTTTCATTCGGGCCAGTGGGTGATTTTTGTGTGGTGTTTTTCAGTTTTTCTGTAAAGAAAAGCAGCGCGCGCACAGCTTTAGATCAGGAAGTTGGCGTTTGTCACTCACGGCTGCCTCATATGTCCTTAATGTGAACTCGTGCTGGCTGCTGTGGTCTATCCACAGAAACACCGGCACCAGGGGCACCCTGAGCCGGAACATGTGGAGATCAGAGGGGTTGAGCTACCTGCACGCCAACCCTGCGTGACAGGGTGTGTTTGTTGTGGTCTGATGAGGGGAGGAGAGAGAGAAATGACACATGGTGCACTGAAGAAGCTTTATGCCCACCTCTCTCGCCTAGAAGCCTTTCTGTGTCCTCATGGCTCGCTATTTCCACGCGCATGTTTGTGTGGCCGACGTGGACATATACACATAAATAAGCACATAATGGAAGCATGCACGGCAGTCTTCCCCCCCGCACTGCCCCTTTCCTTACGTGCTGACGGGCGGCATCTTCATCTCCATTCTCGGCTCCGCTGGTGGCAGGGCGGCGGGGAGCGCAGGGTGCCTCCAACACCATGCCAGCAGCGGCCGCCCCCTCCTCCTGCGGCTGCCTCTCCACCTCCTCACTCCATCCCCGCCGAGGTGGCACCCCCGGGCTCGTCCGTCTCAATCCTGCCCCGCACTGTCACCTCAGAAAACACCCTCCGCTGCGGCCGCACTCCGGAGCACGGCGCGCACACTGGGCTTTCCTCCTGCCCTCGCCGATTTCCTCGCTCACTGCCTCCTCCTCCCGAGCTGGTTCCTCTCTCGCTGCCTCCTCCTCGGTGCAGTGCAGAGGTGGGGAAGGAAGTGCAGAGGGGGGACACCGGGGCTTCCCTCAGGAAGGGGGAGGGGGGCGCCGAGACTGCGAGAGCTTCGCAGGAAGCTACCTGCCCGGATCCCCTTGACGGATCTGAAGGTGCGCTCTTGTAGCACAAGCCTCTGTTATTATCAACGACAAGGCATTCACCGCTGCCGCATCTCGCGTTACACGGCCACACCGCCAGCGGCTTGCTGAAGACGGTGGCTCCCTCTGCTTGTGGAAGACTTAAACCATTTCTGACTGGTGCAAAGAAGGACATACTTTAGGGAGGATGGCATAGCCGTTGTGACGGGGAGTCATGCTCTGTCCTTCACCAAAAACAGTGTTCCAGTGAGGCCAGTGGGAATTTGAACCCTTTCATTGTTTTCTGCTCTAAAAAGTTCCGATTTTGCTTTCGTGGCAAGTCCTCATATTTTGTCGTGCCTCTCACGACACGTCTGTCCAAAATGTATTGCTTTTTCCAGTTTGCCTCTCCTCCAGACATATTCATTCATCCAGTCTCCATAGCATTTGACGTCAAAAGAAGGATAATAAACATTTCAAATGCTCAATTTAAACCATCTTTCAGGGGCTGTCAAATGATGGCCAATACGATCTTCAGAAGTTTCCGAGGCTGGGGAATGTATATTGTGATGCGCTACGATTGCTTTGAGGGAAGCCCCGAAGAAAGAAAGTAAACGATAATGCAGTGGTTCAAAGGTAGGGGCACGTCCTATGAGCTGTCTGCCCACTAACATCAGCATAGGGGAACAGCTTCCCTAGCAGAAACTGTGCCATTCTCCCAGTCAAATGCCCAGCAGTGAGCATGGGTTAATGACAGCTGTAAGAAATACTCCCGGCAGGTACACTTACATGTGAGATATGGCTAAGCTCCCCGAATAACATCACAAGGCAAACCCTACATTCCTTGAAAGTATCCTTGTCCTAACCTTTGATAGCAATGAGCAAGCCCAATACATATCATAAGTGTGTGTTGGGGGGTGATGTACACAGAAACAGTAATAAAGCTAGAATGATGTAAAATATAAGGTGAAAATGAAGGTATTAAAAATAAACAAGCATTTGCAATGCAATAGTTCTTGCATTTGCTTGAGTTAGAGCTATTGGCGTTGTAAATTCATAAATGGACTTTTCTTGTCATATACATTGGTCAACCCTGCCTCATAATTTTGTCTTTTCCTGCCATATAATTCCAGTAGCCCTGCATATAACTAAAGCACTTCCATTTACTGTCTTGCTCTATCTGTAGCCAAAAATGAAAATGTTGCCATTTAGCATCCTAATTCAAATATGCCATGCTAATCCCAATAAAATATCACTTTCACCACTCCACCATAAGAGTTGCTGGCTGGCTAACACAATTCCCCAAAAATAGACACGATAGCCATGGAGGAGTAACAAGAGAAATAAACTAGAAGGGTCACCCAAACATATAAAGAGTGTTCAAACAGTCATGGTGTAAAAAGGATGTTAAATTGGCCTGAATCATGGTCATAATTCCAATAAGGAGGGATTAATAAAACATATACAATTATCATGTAAACCCATTCAAAACCTTTATCAGAAATAAACATTTGGCATTCAACTGCAATGCTCAGAATAGCTCCTAGAGGACACTACAATGAAAATAGCATTTGTAAGAAACATGGTCATGTAACCATGTAGTTAGCCCCTAAAGGTCATAACCATATGAAAATAAAATATCAGAAGGTAATGCACTGTAATAATAGATTCAGCCATTAGAGAACATAAAGCATTACACATTTTTAGGGCTGGCAGGTCTGTTGCAATGAAATTACAAACAAGTCCTCTAAAACACAAACTATTCCCAGCTGTGAAAAAAAGTTACAACCATGAGAGCACTTAAAAAGACACTGAAAGTGGAAGTGGTTATTATTTTGGAGTCCCTACTAACCTGGTGTGGGGACCCAGAGATGGTATAGATAGAAAGAGCACGTTGTGGTGAATGTTTAGAAGGTGTCCCATTGTCATAGGACGATCACAGGCTGAGTTATGAGCAAAACTGTTTTCTAAAAGTAATGGTCTTCAAATCATTATGGGGCGAGTTTCCTGAGTTCAATGAATATTGTAGTATTGGCTCTCCCAATGTGTCTGGAGAGCCGCTTTGAGGATTTCTGTGTGTTTGACTTAAAGCATTTATCAATTACAAGTATTTTTATGAAAGCTATGGAGCATGAAAGGGGAGAGCCAAAAGAAATGACTCGGATTAGGTAACAATGTGAACCATGTGACCAGCACTTCAATACTGCCGATAGAGTTTGTGCTGTTCTACGCTGTTTGCAATGTGAGTGCCATGGCTGCCATGGAGCATGAAGGGGAGAGACAAAAATAAAAAATAGGGCACCCACGCTGAAGTATATCAGCAATCGTGCAATAATCCATGTAACAGGGTCAGTCTTCACAGCGGTAACAAAATCGGCCCAAGGTAGGACAAATGTAAAGCATTTACCAATGACATCCAGGGATTTTTGAAAGGCAAGTCTACGAACAAGTGAAAGTGATGAGCATGAGGTGGGCGTTGTTAAAAGCCCATAGAATACTTACAACAGGTCGAAAAGTGCTTGCGTGCTCAACCTAAAAAAGCATGACCAATTAAAAACAAAAAAATGAAGGACAATGGTAAACTGAAAAATAGGAAAATAGCAGATGAACATATTTTAACTGTTTTGGCTTCACATAGGGTAGCATACAACAAAACTGTCTAAAAACATCAACATAGGAGTATATTTGTAGGAGGATAAAAAATTGCATTAGCACACCAACATTATTCAAGAGGGCCTCGCACCCTAAGTGATCCCAGAGGCTATATGTTATGGGAAAAAATCATTAACCTTGGCAGGGATATTTTGATTCTCTCTGGTAGTGTTACCAGCTTTCTAATCCATGACAGTTCTTCTTAGGATAGAGAATTCTATAATATTAAAATAAACATACCACACTTACCATTAAAGTTCTATGTCCAGGTGGAGTTGGCTTGGTGGGTGAAGACTAGGCAGCATTCAGGCTTCATGCTCTCTCACTCTGGTTGCCAATGCCTAGTCCAGACAAAACACTCATACTCTTGCCATAAACAGCTTAGGGCAGGAATCACTAGCGGCTGTTAATTTTAGAAGGGAGGTCCAGGGGGCTACACATGCACACATACACACTCACATACATGCATTCACACAGCTGCTCACATACACACACATTCACAACACTCACTCAAATTCACATACATATATACATACATTCATACATACACACATGCACCAAACATAAAAAAAATAAACTTACCTTTTCTGCACCATTGGCTGTTCAAAGATTTGTCCTCAAGGAACTGTAGTGTGAACAAGAGTCACCATGTTAATGACATTAGATACAATGTTATCTCTGGTAGTGCTCATATGGGTCCGAGGCAGTATAATTGAAAAATATGGATGATCTACATGTGCAGTAAACATTGGATACCCTTTGTATTATGGATCGACCAATAGCTGCTGAGCAAAAGAAACAATTGTATCAAGCTTGTATGCACGTATACGCTGCATCTGCACCAGACTGATTATTATAGGTGGCAAGAATCAGCAGTCAGCAAAATCTGGCTCAGTCTATGGTGTAGAGTCTCTCACCAGCCATCAACAGGTCAGCACTCTGGGTGTCCTCAGTGGGATGGGTGGTTCAAATAGGCAGACAGAAAAAAATGCAAATCAGTGCAAAAATAATGGTTGCATCAATTTGATTTTTGTGAGCAGCAGGGTTAGCAAGTCCAGACCATCCTGTGACACAGATTATCTCACGAGCTTTTATCAGGCTAAGTCCTGTGGGGGATTTCAGAGTGACTGTAGGTGCCATCAGGCTTTTCAGAAAAAAGTGCGGAGACAGCAGTCACATCGGTGCTAGATCGATTTATGTACGACCCAGGGGTCAGCAGTCAGCAACTACTGGATCCAGCTATGGTGGGTGCAGTTTCTAACTAACCTTCGCCAGTAAGAGCTGTTAGAATTTTAATTTGGACTGTACGAGCCATTAGGAAGCCAAAACAAAGTAAAATGCTGTGCAGAAACTGTCTGTACAGCTTTAGATAGACTGCCTAGTGGCTCTCAATAAAGATTCTTGTGTCTTAAAATGGATCCTTTTACAATGTCTGGGACGTGTATGAGGGATGAATGTGTGTGTGTTTCATGGGTGGACTGCTGAATGATAGGGTCCATGCTGCACAAATGGCGGCTCCTATATGTAAGCAGGCTATGCCAATTTCGGACATACCTGACTTCATGTACTCTTTCTGACACCTCCCCTGAATTCTACGTGCGTGGTGGCCGAGGAAGCTCTCCAGGCCATTCTCTTTGCCACTCACCATCTCCTACTTCCTGTGTTGTGGTCATCCCCCACGGCAATGGAAGAAAATGTCCAAAACACATAATACCTAGGCGAGTCAGAACTTGACTAAATGGGGAGTCATGGCTTATAAGTCTGCGAAATCAGCATCAAGGACACAATGTACTTCCAGGAACAAAGAAGCACAAAAGTTTTGAATATGGCAAACCCAATGTTGGGGCCAGGGATCCCACCTTGACCACCAGAGAGGTATAAGTACTTAACCCAACACTAGTGCATGCTTCATATTCATCGTCTGGACGCAAAGGAGACCTGAACACCAATATAGGAAAATAAGACAATAAGACCAGGAGTAGAATCTATTTAAGGTCGCATTTTCCCCTCCAGAATGGGTCTACAACTCGTCTAGGATGTTCCTTTTTAGTTTGCTTGGTGCTGTGATCCGTTGAAAGAAAGAGGGCCTACCTGCCTCACAATGAGCCAACTGGAAGCAGCAAGTCTGATGAAATGGAAAACTTACTTACACAAGAACTGTGTAACTAAGAACTCCCAGAAGTCATGAGGTCACCACATCCCAACTGTAGGGCAAGAAAAGCATAATACAAAGAAGAGCATCATATGCGTCGAGGAACTGCAGCTCTCGCTGTCATTTACACATGAATGATCCTGTACAATCGCAAACCCATTCTATGCTTGAATACGTCTTTATGTCCATCTCTTCATATCCAGGTGACAGTTAGTTTTCAAACCCACAATATGAAATCCATTTCAGCTGGCCAGAGGACAGACTCTTCTTTCTGGAGTCATTGTAATTATCTTTTCAGTCATTATGATTCCAGCGGTATCAGATTTTGCAGTTATGGTCAGGCCTACGACCCTAAGAAAACAAGCCCAAGAATGACTTGTTTGGACTTACACCTCCTGTGGGTTTCCCCACTTTCAGGGGTGTCATGCTAATGTAAGAAAGGGATCCTGACAAGGAGGTTTCATAAATACTGTCTTCTAAGAAAAAGACACCCACATATCAACAGAGGGACCGCTGGCTCATTAGTCCATCTGGTTCTGGAAACCAGAACGGTGAGGTGGGTCCATAACTGGTAGTTGCACCGTAGTAACTTTGAACTTTGGACTGTGCGCCTTACTGGACAGTAGGCACAGTGTTGTAACAAAACTACAGAGGGACCCCTGCAAAATGCATGGTGGGGGTCCCTCATGCTCTGGATCTAGTCAGGAGCTCTCAGGCCAGGGACCTGTTGCCCATGCAGAGTGCCGGCAGGGGCCCCAGGAGCTCGGGGCCCACCCACACTGCAGGGGCTATTGTTACACCACTGACCAGGTAAAAGGGTCAGAAATCTAATGACTACAGTTTGAATGCTATAATAACTTCAGTGATCAAAGTTTGGCCCCACTGGGGCTAGCATCTTTTATTTTTATTTGCTCTTCTTGTTTTTACTTACCAGTTAATATCACCGACTGGCCAGTGATTGTAATTCTTTCATGCAATTTTCTATTGTTTTTTCAAATGTTGTCATCAAACCAAGACGATCATTCTCACCTGGCTGCGTAACCGGACAGAACCCGATCCCAGTGAAAGACTAGAATAATTACTGCCCAAGCCAACTACTTAAATATAGTAAGGATGGCACGTATTCCTATCACTTTTCATTTCACTGTAGGTTCAGGTCGACATCATGCAGCGAATCATTCGAGCACATATTCCATTCCCCTTTCACCTCACTCTTTTGACAGGTAAACCTCTTTCAGGGAAACATTTGTGTAAACAGAGTTGCAGCTAGGGCATACTCTACATGTATAAACAATCATTTTATCTTCACCATTCCTGTACATTAAAAAACGCATTGTAGTCTGCGGCAGCCCTTGTTTGCCCAATATTCTCATAAGAGCTACCAATGCTGGCACGTCCACATTTGTCCCCATCATTTTTTAATACTATCTCTTTCATCCCATTCAAAATCTGGATTCTGGCACTTTGCCAGATTGGGTGGTAGAACATCCCTCAAGCCTACAACCGCAGAGACATTCTGATGTGGAAACAACTCAGAATAGGTGTAGCTGAATTCTGGAGTAGCAGCTCTTTTAAAAGACTTTCAAGTGGACCTGCCTAAAACATCCTTTAATAATCACTTCTCATGGGTACTTTGGTATTTTCTTCAATATTTTCTCTGTTAAATTTAGGCAGGCATATCTATTTGCAATACCGTCTCAAGATGAATTTTCTAGAAACTGAAAGATGGTTAAGTGCGCTCTCATCCATCGTTTAAACAATAAAAATAAAACCATAGAAACAAGGGTTACATAGGTATTTAGTGTAAAGCAATTGTATTGGAGTGGCAATAACACTTGCCTGTCCGCTGTAATTCATTAAATATGTGTAATTCGTGAACTTCTAATATGAGTATTAAAAATATTTGAAAGTGCCCCATAGGTCACACTGGATTTATTATATTAGAATTATAGGAACTGTAGTTTTTAGAATTAAATGTATTGTATTTGGAAATTCTGATCATTTGTAGACGATTCAAGAAATAGTTGCAATTTATACTGCACATCCAAGCCCAATGTTAACTGACAAGTCAATATAATCCTTGAAAGGAAATGTTTTAATGCCGAAATTACTGTGATCCACAAGTCCGGCAGACCTCGAGAATCCTGCGCCTCGTACAGACCCATCAAAATAATCAGTGCAGAAATCAAAATATTTGCAGAAGCCATTGTAAACTACCTGGTCCGAGGTACAAATTCGTCAACACACCCCGACCAAAGTGGCTTTATGACTAGTCACCGCAAGTGCCACAATATTCAATGGCAGTACAATGCCCTACACGTCAACTGGAAAGCTCCTGGCCCTCCTTAAGTTCGACTTTGAAAAAGCATTTGACTAAGTGAAATGGATCTTCTTCTTCACAATACGGCAGAAGATGAACTTTGCCCCTAGGTTCCTGCAGTACATAAAACACCTATACATACTTCTTATAGCCGGAGTGTGGGTAAATAGGGTGACCTCCAAGCCCCTCCCAGGATAGCCCGTCTCCTTTTTTGTCCTGGTCATACAGCCTTTAGCTGAATGACCTAGAATTGATGCCCAGGTATACAGATTCCGCAGAGTGCCACTTTCTCAGGCCCACATACAATATAGAGACTAGGCATTTTTGGACATTTTCTGGATGTCACATTAATAGATCAAAAACAATAGTTTACCTGATCCTCTGCCAAGCCAAAGAACTACCTTGGGAATCAAACATTTGAATTGTAAGAGAAGACTTTGTATACTTGGGCATACATGTCTCTAAAACAGGGCTTTTAACTTCCTGATTAATATAGCCCCTTTTAAAAGGGCCTTCAGAGTGACCTAGTGACTCGGTTCTCTCTTCTGATATCATTACAAAGACAGAGTGCTAAGGTTACAATTATCTCCTTTCCCAAACTCCCATACAATTTAGGGGAGGACCACTACAATATCCATGAGACTTTTAAACCACTTCAAACATCTACTGCATACATTCTTATGGAGCAATGGCCCTCCTAGGTTGCAGCTCATAAATTGTTTCAAGTCCACTTTCAACAAGGGTCTTTCGAGGCAGCATATGTGGTAGGAGACATGTAACAGAAGTTCTGACTGTGTCTGATCAGCTGATGAGACAGGTCAATATGCTCTCTTCATGGTCACCTAGAATGGTCACTCATTGGCCATATGCCTTTGGGGTAGAATGCAGCATAGAATAGAATGCTGAGAGAGGAGCATGTGACTTCAAAGGAAACTGGAAGCTGCGAGGGAGTGTTTGTAAAGATGGGAGTGCTGTCTCAGACTCGAGAACTTTTGATGGGTTCAGGCCTGGGGACTGTGCTCTCCTGGACAGAGGAGCCCCTAAAATTTATCACCAGTATTGTAGCTGATATTCGATGTTATCAGGGTAAGAGAATTACATCACAAACGCAACTTTGGCTGATTTCCTTCAACCATCTTATAAGTCGGACTGGAATGTCAAGTGTGAGAGCTGGCAACAACTTAGCTGCATATGTGCGATTGTGAGTTCATATTTATATGTCTCGGTCAGAAAGACATCCCTAGAGGGATGAGATGCTTCTAACTCTGTTCGGAGGATGATGATATTTCATTCAGATGAAAGGATCAGTAACATGATAACTTTTATCTGTGCTATCATAATACACGGAACCCTGATGGCATTGTTTATAGAGCACATTGTAAACTATTGGTCTTTAGGAAGTTTATTTTACTAAGGTGCTCCCTTTAATGATAATAAAGGGTGGCGTCAGAACCACTTTCAGAGGGCCCCAAGCCAATCAGGAGATACTGGGCCCAACCGTGGGGGTTGAGTCCTTTCATTCCCAGTGTTCTGGGGTTTGACTTACTATGGGTACTAAGCAACCGGGCCAAGTACCCTGACCACACGTGACTCCCAGCAGCAGTGCTGGTGGAGCAGTCCAAGGCTTCTCAATGGGGAGAGGTAGATCCAATCCAATCCAATCCGAAGGATTTATAAAGCACATGGCTACCTGATGACTTCCCAGCTCTACTCTAGACGAGCAGACCCCAGACACCGAGCCCCCTGAATGCTGAAAGAAAATATCAAATATCTAAATGACAAATAGTCAAGTCTTCAGAGATTTCCTGAAAGAGGATTCAGATTCTCTTTGACACAATGTGAATGTCAGGGAGTTCCATAGTTTAGGCGTTAGGTACTTTGAACGAGCGGCCACCTCATCTGCATCTGCAATTTTTTGGTGTCATTATGAGAGGGGAAGTTGCAGATCTCAGGGACCTTCCCGGGATTATGGTTCAGTGAGGGCGTGAAAACATGCTCACAACTACAAATAGGGTCAATAGCAGCAATAAATAATTGTCCAGCCAAATAATTGCTTTTTATCAAAGAAGAGTATTTAAATACAAGTACAAAGTACGGCATACACCAATAATATACACAGATCCCCTGAAGTCAGTATTCTACTGTTGGACAAGCAGGTCCCTGATCTCCACTTCACTCTCTATTGGTAGTGGTTATTCCCTTTCACGATAGGTGACATTCAGGTAAGGCCTCACTAACAGTCCAAGTCTCAGGAGTCTCACTCTGACTCTTCCAAAGTCAAAAGTGATGCAGCGCCTATAGCGCTATGAGGAAGAACAAGTTGCCCTGGGTCCTTCAGCCATGCAGTCTTACCTGCTCCTGCAGGGGTTGCTCTAACATTCATTGGTGGCACTTCCTCCGGTGTCGCGGTAACCTTCTCTGATCCTTCTCACAGGCCAGGGGAGATCGTATGGAGTCCAGTGCTTCAGTCGGGGCTTGGGCACTCACGGAGCACCATAGCGGCTTCTCCTCCCAGCACCAACAATACTAGGCCACAATCCTTGCTTTTCAAGGCAGCACCCCACTAGCTTACGGGTCACCAACTTCGACTCCCACAGAGGCTATGGCTTGATTGGCACAACAATTATTAAGACTTCACAGAGACACCTGTTGGCATATGGAGTCACTGAATTTACTTCCCACACAGGCTACTGCCTGATTGGTATGGCAGTAATGGATTCTTCATGGCAACCTCTTCTGGTATACGGAGTTGCTGACTTTACTCCACCTGCAGGCCACGGCCTGATCACCACAGCAGTAATTTACTCTTCACAGCGGCCCAATCTGGCATACAGATTCACTGTCTTTACTCTGCACATGGGCTACGACTTGATCGGCAAGGCAGTAATACACTCATCACGGCGGCCCATTCTGACATACAGGGTCTCTGACTTTTGCCTACACCTGGGTGATGGCCCGTCTGATGCAGCCATGGCTAACTTCACGGTGGTCCCCTCTGGCATACGGCTCGCCAACTTGAATCTGCACATGGGCGATGGCAGCCGCTTCCTCACACCTCACTATGAGGATCTACTTGCCAGCATCCACCACTGGACCTCGCTCTCGCCAAACACTCTCCATTTCCTCACAGGGTCCACTGGTCTTAGCAAGCAGGCTGGTGCTCCAGTGTAGGTGGTCTTTGATTTCTCTGGACGATGGCCTGTTACCCAGCTGGGAGACTCGCAGACCTTAGCCCCCAGTCCTGGTCACAAGTAGAAGCCTTGTAGAGATTCTCCTCCTCAACATAAGTCTGAATGACTGCCTGGCAGGGACAATGTTTATGGTCTTGTGATCCCCTTCTTATAGTCCATTTGCGGAAACAAAATGTGATTCATTGTCTGGGTCTTTGAAGTGTGCATTGGGGGTCTGCTTCTATCTGAAATGCCACTTCTTTGTCTTTCCCTTCCTCCAGAAAGCAGTCTGTAACAGTAAGAACGACCCCACAACTCAGGCCATGGAAGTGACTATGGCCCTCATTCTGACCCTGGCGGTCGGTGATAAAGCAGCGGCCAACCCGCCAACAGGCCGGCGGTCCAAAATATGCAATTCTGACCCTGGCGGGAACCGCCAACACAGCCCGCCGCATTAACACTCCGCCCGCCACGGCGGAACAAACAAACAGCGCGGCGGTCCCCGCCAACAGCCAGGCGGCAGACAATGTACCGCCCACCCTATCACGACCCACCAATCCGCCACCTTTTCCGGGGCGGGAGCACCGCCGATAAAAACACGGCGGAAACAGACTACGAACGGGAAAACGCTCACCTCCACATACTCCACGCGAGATTCCGGCAGTATGGAACCCGAGTTGCAGGTCATCCCCGCACTCCTATACCTGCTCCTGTACCAGGAGCACGCCCGGCGGCGCGGAAGACATCGGTGAGTACTGCACCTACGACACAGGGGAGGGAAAAGATTACCGGCACACACCCACCCACCCACACCCACTACAACACACACATCAATGCATTCCCACAGATCACTGTCACAACCCACAAACCCCCCCCTCCGAAATAATGCAAAGACCAAAAGAAGAGATCTTAAACGGGCAGATATATTGAAAAATGGACAGCAGTAATCCCAATAAATAAATAAACTATGTACAAAATATATACATCTACTAAATGTAGTCCAACCACTGTCCGTGGACCACAGGGGTCCTGAGCAAAGGGGCAAGGCCCAGTCCCACGACAAGAACTCCACGGAGAGAACACTGCAGGGGCATCAGAAAGAAAAAAGGACAGGCACCTCAGGGGGAAGGGAAGGGGGGGCACCTCAGCCACTTGAGTACACGACGCCAGATCCACGAGGGGACTCCATGACCACTGGCCCATCCTGGGGAGAGCAAAGCCACAGTCCATACAGTCCATACAGTGGGTGGCCTGCCCACTGGGCCATCCTGGGGAGAGCAAAGCCACAGTCCAAACAGTCCATACAGTGGGTGGCCTGCCCACTGGGCCATCCTGGGGAGAGCAAAGCCACAGTCCATACAGTGGGTGGCCTGCCCACTGGGCCATCCTGGGGAGTGCAAAGCCACAGTCCATACAGTCCATACAGTGGGTGGCCTGCCCACTGGGCCATCCTGGGGAGAGCAAAGCCACAGTCCAAACAGTCCATACAGTGGGTGGCCTGCCCACTGGGCCATCCTGGGGAGAGCAAAGCCACAGTCCATACAGTCCATACAGTGGGGGGCCTGCCCACTGGGCCATCCTGGGGAGAGCAAAGCCACAGTCCATACAGTGGGTGGCCTGCCCACTGGGCCATCCTGGGGAGAGCAAAGCCACAGTCCAAACAGTCCATACAGTGGGTGGCCTGCCCACTGGGCCATCCTGGGGAGAGCAAAGCCACAGTCCAAACAGTCCATACAGTGGGTGGCCTGCCCACTGGGCCATCCTGGGGAGAGCAAAGCCACAGTCCAAACAGTCCATACAGTGGGTGGCCTGCCCACTGGGCCATCCTGGGGAGAGCAAAGCCACAGTCCATACAGTCCATACAGTGGGTGGCCTGCCCACTGGGCCATCCTGGGGAGTGCAAAGCCACAGTCCAAACAGTCCATAACAGACTCCACTGCCACTGGAGGAGGCATGTTGGCCAGAGGACATCCTGCAGCCCTGCCCGAGACAGATCCTGCCCTGCCACGTCTGCCAAAGGGCCAGCGGTTCCTGCCTGGAAGGGCCCAGTTCAGCGGTTCTTGCCTTGAAGGGCCCAGTTCAGCGGTTCTTGAGACGGCGGTCCCCAGCGGAGCGGTGCTGGAGACGGCGGGGCCCAGTTCAGCGGTTCTTGCCTTGAAGGGCCCAGTTCAGCGGTTCTTGCCTTGAAGGGCCCAGTTCAGCGGTTCTTGCCTTGAAGGGCCCAGTTCAGCGGTCCTTGCCTTGAAGGGCCCAGTTCAGCGGTCCTTGCCTTGAAGGGCCCAGTTCAGCGGTTCTTGAGACGGCGGTCCCCAGCGGAGCGGTGCTGGAGACGGCGGGGCCCAGTTCAGCGGTTCTTGAGACGGCGGTCCCCAGCGGAGCGGTGCTGGAGACGGCGGGGCCCAGTTCAGCGGTTCCTGAGACGGCGGTCCCCAGCGGAGCGGTGCTGGAGACGGCGGGTCCCAGTTCAGCGGTTCTTGAGACGGCGGTCCCTGGAGACGGCGGGGCCCAGTTCAGCGGTTCTTGAGACGGCGGTCCCCAGCGGAGCGGTGCTGGAGACGGCGGGGCCCAGCTCAGCGGTTCTTGAGACGGCAGCGGTACTTGCCTTGAAGGGCCCAGTTCAGCGGTTCTTGAGACGGCGGTCCCCAGCGGAGCGGTGCTGGAGACGGCAGCCATTCTATGGCCAACTGCTCATTGCCTGGTGGTGCCCTCCTGGGCAGCGGGGATAGTGCTCCTTCAATGCCCACCTGGGCTGTGGGTGGTGGGGCCCTCCTGGCCAGCTGGGCTGGGTCCTCCCTGGGCAGCGGCTATGGGGGTGGTGGGCTCTCCCGGGGCAGCTGTGCCGGTTCCTCCCTGGGCAGCGGCTATGGGGGTTGCGGGCTCCTCCTGGGCAGCTGTGACGGGTCCTCCATGGGCAGCAGGCCTGCTGCCTGACTTCTCCGCCTTGCTGCCCTTGCCCTCCTTAGTCGGGAGTCTGTGGCCCTTTCCTCCCTTTGGAGCTGTGGCTGTTGACGGTGGCTGGCTAGTGTCCTGGGGGGATATAGAACCCGGGCTCCGGCGGCGGCCCTTCCGCCTTCTGCTCCTCTTCCCAGGGGGTGGGCTGGCTGTCCCCTTGCTGCTGGGCGAAGATCCAGACCTGCGGGCTGGTGGGCTCCAATACCCCTGCACCCTTGTCAAGGGGGCTGCAGGGCTGGTGGTGGCTGAGGTGCTCTTCTTACCCCGACGAGAAGGAGGGGGGGGCTCAGGGTCAGGAAAGAAGGTAGCAGTAGAGAGATAGATTTTCCTGGGACAATGGATAGTGGTAGGTACAGTGGGAATGGGAGTGGAGGGAGAGGATGTGGTTGTAGGCGAGACAAGTTTGCTGTCTTTGGGTGCAGGTGCAGGAGCGGGAGGCTGTCGTGAGGTGGATGGCTGTTGGGTGGGTGGGTGGCTGCGTTTGTGTGGTGTGGAAGAGGGGGTGACAGACACAGTGGGAGAGGACACCGGGGACGTGTAAATGGCAGTGGGGGTGGTGACTGCACGTGTGCGGACTGGACTGGAGGGTGTGCTGGTGATGGAAACACTGGCTGATGGTGAGGTGAATGAAGGTGTGAGTGTAGACGTCACAGGGAGGGAGGAGGGAGACGATGATGTGGGGGTCACAGAGGTGGTAGTGACTGTTGGCATGTCTGCATCGGAATGTTGCTTGTGTGAATGTCTGCGTGATCTGTGGTGCTTATGTTTGGATGAGCTGCTCTTGGGTGTTGAGGTGTGTGCAGGCTGGTCTGATGGTGTGGGTGGGACAGGCAGAGGAACAGGAGACTGGGAGGAGGGAGTTAGTAGAGGGAGGCAGGAGACAGGGACAATGGCTGCCGTCAGTGCTGAGGCCAGAGCCTGGAACGATCGCTGATGGGCAGCCTGACCCGAATGAATGCCCTCCAGGTACGCATTGCTGCGATGAACCTCCCTCTCCACCCCCTGGATGGCATTCAAAAGGGTAGTCTGCCCAACAATGAGCGTTCGGAGGAGGTCAATGACCTCCTCACTGAGGGCAGCGGGGGTAACAGGGGCAGGGCCTGAGGTGCCTGGGGCGAAGGAGATGCCCGGCTTCCTGGCAGAGCGGGCACGGGGCGAACGCTGAGGGGCTGCTGGGAGGGCGGAGATGGTGCGCTGGGTGGCGGCTGTACCTGTAATGGCGGGGTGCACGGATGGTGCCACCCCCGCAAGGGAGCTCCCTTCCGAGGACGTGTCCGTGTCGCTGCAGGGTCCAGTCGTCCCCGTTGTGGAGCTCCCCTCGCCCTCCGTCTCACTGGTCCAGTCAGACTCTGTGGCATGGCCCTCCTGGGCCATGTGAGATGCAGCTCCCTCCTGCCCCGATGCCACTTCTCCTCCGCCTGATGATGCTGATGCACACAAGCACAGAAAGACAAACAAAAAGGGGGGGGGGGAGAGAGAAATAAAGAGATTTTGAGTACATGGATCACCGGTACAGTTAGCGGACATGACAGACACAGATGCCCCCTGCACTAAGTTGCGCACTTGGGGTCCCCTACGCATTCCGTGGAACATGCCCTACACGCCTAGAGTTGACAACTGCACCCATGGATGACACGGCCCAGGGATGGCTGTACTGGCACACTACTGAGGATGGTGGCTGGGGACACAGCGGCTTACGGGGGTGCCCAGCCTACAGATATCGCCCTGGCCTAGGGGGACCCACAGCCCTCCTCCCCCACCCAGACACCTCCACTGCGCGACAACAGAGTAGATAATGCTTGTACTCACCCCCTTGTGTCTGCTGTGCTGCCCTCACGCGCCCATCCAAATCAGGGTAGGCCACCGCCAGGATCCGGAACATCAGGGGGGTCAGTTGACGGCAGGCACCCCGCCTACGTTGGGAGGCCATCCCCAGCAGAGACTCGGCGGTCTTCTTGGTCCCGCGGCGGATGTCCTCCCACCTCTTGCGGCAGTGGGTGCCCCGTCGATGGTGGACCCCCAGGGTCCGGACTTCCTTGGCGATGGCACGCCAAATCCCGATCTTCTCATGGGCGCGGACCTATGTGACACGTACAGGGAGGGAGAAATACCACGTTCAAGTTTGTCTGCATTTTCGTTGACAGTGGCCCAACGCCCCCCATCCCCGCCAGGCCCCCCGCCAGGCCCCCCGCCAGGCCCAACATGCCCCCCATCCCCGCCAGGCCCCCCGCCATGCCCCCCGCCAGGCCCAACATGCCCCCCATCCCCGCCAGGCCCCCCGCCATGCCCCCCGCCAGGCCCAACATGCCCCCCATCCCCGCCAGGCCCCCCGCCATGCCCCCCGCCAGGCCCAACATGCCCCCCATCCCCGCCAGGCCCCCCGCCATGCCCCCCGCCAGGCCCAACATGCCCCCCATCCCCGCCAGGCCCCCCGCCATGCCCCCCGCCAGGCCCAACATGCCCCCCCATCCCCGCCAGGCCCCCCGCCAGGCCCCCAAGCCAGCCAGTGGCCCCAAATCCATATTGAATTAAACTCACTTGTTGGTCTGGAGGACCGTAGAGTAGCGCATACTGGGGGAGGACCCCATCCACAAGTTTCTCCAACTCTTCTCCAGTGAAGGCAGGGGCCCTTTCCCCAGGCGCAGCAGCCATTGTCCCTTCCAGACCGAGGTCACAGCAACACTTGCAGTATAGGTCCTTTCCTGTGAAAGTTCAAGTCGCAAGTGAATAAGTAGATAGAAAATGGCGGTCACGTCCGCGGCGGTGCGTACCGCGGCGGTGCGTACCGCCACCGCCGGCGCCCTTCGCCATTGGCTCCTGAAACCCATAGGCTTCAATGTTAACCAATGCGGCTTCGCGCCGCGGTCTTCGACCGCCGACCGCCGCGGTGTGCCACGCCAGCGCATTGACCTCACATCCCATTGTCACACTTCACAGGTCAGGCAGCCGCCATTTCGAGGGTCCACATGGCTCAATTTCAACTGCGTCACACAGGCCTAGGCCTTGCATAGCCACTCAGACACGCCATTCACTGCATAGAGAATCGTTTACTGTGCAAGCTGTGAGTACGTACCTGTGGGTTGCTTGACTGTGTGCTCCATGTTGTCCTTCCTAGGCACCGTCCGCTGGGTTTGGCGAGGAGACGGATGAATCCTCCCGTGTACAGGCCGCTGGTGGACCTGTCGACAATGGAAGCACGCCACATTTTCCTGACCTACCGGCTTGACCGTGCCACTATACATGAACTGTGTGCCCTGCTGGAGCCCGACCTGATGTCCCCCATCCGCCAACCCACAGGGATTCCCCCTCTGGTGCAGGTCCTGTGAGTACTCCACTTCTTGGCAAGTGGGTCATTTCAGACAACAGTGGGAATTGCTTCTGGGATGTCTCAGCCCATGTTTTCGAAGGTGTTATCCAGAGTGTTGTCGGCCCTGATGAAATACATGAGGAGCTACATCCTTTTCCCTGAGGTGGGCGAATTGGCTGCAGTGAAGGGTGATTTCTATGCCCTTGGACATATTCCCAACGTCATTGGTGCCATTGATGGGACCCATGTGGCTTTGGTTCCCCCAAGAGACAGGGAGCAGGTGTACAGGAACAGAAAAAGTTACCATTCCATGAACATCCAGGTGGTGTGTTTGGCTGACCAGTACATCTCGCATGTAAATGCCAAATTCCCAGGGTCAGTGCATGACGCCTACATCCTAAGGAATAGCAGCATCCCTTACGTGATGGAACAGCTAGAGAGACACCGTGTATGGCTATTGGGGGACTCTGGGTACCCCAACCTGTCGTGGCTACTGACCCCAGTAAGGAATCCCCGGACCAGGGCAGAGGAACGGTACAATGAGGCCCATGGGCGTACTAGGAGGGTGATCGAACGCACCTTTGGCCTCCTAAAGGCCAGGTTTCGGTGCCTGCATATGACAGGTGGATCCCTAATGTACTCACCTAAGAAGGTGTGTCACATCATTGTGGCCTGCTGCATGCTTCACAACCTGGCTTTGCGCCGCCAGGTGCCTTTCCTGCAGGAGGATGGTCGAGACGGTGGTGTTGTGGCAGCTGTGGAACCTGTGGAGAGTGACGAGGAGGAAGACGACGGGGCTGAAACAGACAACAGGGACAGAATCATTGAACAGTACTTCCAATAGGACACAGGTAACAATTCAAACATAATTTAGTAAATGTGAACTACTCTCCTGCATCTCTGCTGCCTGTCTATTTGCCCCAGTGTATGATGACTGAGTTGTGGCTTTTCCCTCCCTATTTCAGATCTGGGGTCCCCACTACGAGTCCTGTGCTTCGTTTCCCCATGGACTACAGCTTTGTGGCAGCTGTTTGTTGACTTCACTATGTACAAGGACATATTTGCACTGTCATGTCAATTACAATATTTTGAAATCACAGCCAGACTCCAGATAGTTTTGTGCAAAAAAGGTGTTTATTTCAGTGCTCAAAATGGGATGGGTGGTTTCAAGTGGGTGGGGGCAATGGTGAAGGAATGTCCATGGCAGAGTCCAGAGTAACAGTCACACAGGTGCATTGTCCATAGGCCTGTGGAGAGATGGAGCAGGGCAGTTCAAGGATGGACAGGGTGACAATGTGGGACAGTGGGATGACATCAGGTGGTATCCTTTGCTGGCGGGGGTCTTGACATCCTACTCTGTCTTCTTGCGAGATCTCAGGGCCCTCTTGCGGGGTGGTTCTTCTCCTGCAGGAGGTGGGGGTCTGGTGGGCTGCTGTTGTGCGGGGGCCTCCTGTCCACTAGCGCCGGCGGAGGTGGTTGGCTGTTCTTGGTCCAGGCTAGTGGCAGGGGCCCTTTGTTGTTGTTGAGTGTCCGTCCTGGTGTTGATGAGTTCCTGCAGCAGCCCTACCATGGTAACCAGGGTGGAGGTGAGGGCTCTGATGTCCTCCCTGTACCCCCGATAGTGTTCCTCCTGCAGTACCTGGATCTCCTGGAACCGGGCCAGTACCGTCGCCATCGTCTCCTGGGAGCGGTTGTATGCTCCCATGATGGTGGTGAGGGCCTCGTGGAGAGTGGGTTCCCTGGGCCCGTCCCCCCCCTGTCGCACAGCTGCCCTCCGAGTTGCCCTGTTTCCCTGGGCCTCTGCCCCCTGGCCGGTGTGCCCACTACCACTGCCCCCAGGTCCCTGTTGTTGTTGGGGTGGTGGGTTATCCTGGGTGCCCTGTAGTGGTAGACACACCGCAGATTGACGCGCCCTGGAGACAGAGGCATGGGCCCGCTGGGTGGGAGCTGTGCTGGTGTTCCCAGAGGGGTTTGGGTCTGTAGTGGCCTGTGCCTGTGTGAGGGGAACCGACTGTCCAGAGGTCCCCGATGGTCCGGGCTGGTCATCAGTGTCCAGGTCGACAGAGCTGCTGTCATCGCTGACGGCCTCTTGGGTGGGGGGTGTGGAGAATTCTGGGCCCTCCGTGGCGGTGTGTTGACGGTCGGGTCCTGCAGGGGTATAGAGGTATGGTTATAGTTTCAATGTGTGGCATATGGGTGTATCTGTGGGTTCCCGTGTCCCCAAGTGCTGGCATTCGTGTGTGGGGGCTTTGGTGAGGGTGGCTTGTGGGGGGGATGTGTATATGCATTGGGCATGCTTTGGTGATGGGTGTCCATGCTTAGTGGACGCATGCAGGCCTAGGTTTTGGGATGTGTGGGTTGTGATGGTGAGACATTGGCAGGGAATAGGTGTGCTGGGGGTGGGGGTGAGGATGGTGGTGGGGGTGAGGATGGTGGTGGGGGTGAGGGTGGGGGTGAGGATGGGGGTGGGGGTGAGGGTGGGGTTCGAGGATGGGGGTGAGGGTTGGGGTATGATTTGGCATGCAGGTGGGGGGGAAGCAGTAGTGAAGCTTAAACTTACCAGAATCCATTCCTCCGCCGACTCCTGCGAGGCCGTCAGGATGCAGGATGTTCAAGACTTCCTCCTCCCATGTTGTAAATTGTGGGGGTTGAGGTGGGGGTCCTCCGCCAGTCTTCTGCATGGCGATGTTGTGCCTGGATACCATGGAACGCACCTTCCCCTGTAGGTCGTTCCATCGCTTCCTGATGTCTTCCCGATTTCTGGGGTGCTGTCCCACAGCGTTGACCCTGTCGACAATCCTCTGCCATAGCTCCGTCCTCCGGGCAATGCTGGTGTATTGGATCTGTGTGCCGAAGAGCTGGGGCTCTACCCGAACGATTTCCTCCACCATGACCCTGAGTTCTTCGTCTGAGAAGCGGGGGTGTCTTTGGGGTGCCATGGAGTGGTGTGTATGATTGGTGGGGTGGAGTATGTGTAGTTAAGTGTGTTGAGTGTGGTGGTGTGTGTTGTTTTGTGTGTGGATATTGTGTGGGTGATGGTGTAGTGTGCCTCTGTGTGATGGTATTCTGTGATCGCTGATGTGTCTCTCAGTGCTTCTTTTAGGATTTTGGTCGAAGGGGTTTGTGGGTGATGTGGGTGTGTGTTTTATATTGTATTGTGTGTGTGGGAGTGGTGTGTGTATGTGTATCAGGTGTGTGGAATTCAAATCGGCCAATGTGGCTGAGTTTTGTTCGTTTGTGTGTATTCTGACCGCGGCGGTGTGTACCGCCAATGGAAAACCGCGTTTGAAAGACCGCCGCGTGGATTCGTGGGTCGTAATGGCATGGGCGTATTTCTGTTGGCGTGACGGTGGAGGTTTGGTCACCTCCACTTTTCCGCCGACCGCTGGTCTGGCGGTCTGTTGTGGCTGTCGTATTTTCGGAGGTTTGGCTGCTGCGGGTCAGAATGACCGTGGCGGGTTACAGCGACCGCGGCGGAATTATGGAGGATTTCTGAGCGGCGGTAGGCGCCTTTTACCGCCGAGGTCAGAATGACCACCTATATGTTCACACCTGGATGTCAGATCTGTGCATCAAAACAAGACCCCAGGACCCCAGCCCAACCCTTTATGCCTCTCTTATCAGCCCCATCTCCTTCCTCCTAAGAAGTGACCAGGCCCTTTCCCAGGAACCTCTCCCAGAATCTAAGAGTACCCTTTGAAGTGTACCCAAGAGCCTTGCTGTTCTTTCCTCCAGTGTGTCCCATCCAGCTCTCAGGAATGTACAATCCACAAATCAGTCTGGGGTAATCCTTTACCTCCCCATGTTCCTCTAGTGAGTTCTGGGTCACTCAAAATGGAACCCAGACTCTTCCATGTACTGTACCACTCACAGGCACACACATACCCAGCATACACATGCAACCACACATGTGATGCACAGTGCTACATACTAGCTTGATGAAGGCCCAGGGTGAGTTAAGGACACAACAGTGAAACTTTACATGAGTGGGCCTGTAGGCCCTACTTCAGTGATACAGGTGAAAGGCCTGTTCACTTCTACTAATAACTATAAGGTATGCTGCCACCATCACACTTGTGCTCCTTAACTGCTGGTAAAGGCACTAACCTTTCACCATCATGAGGGTAGCACTTTGGGCACCTCTTCCAGTCCAACAGGACCCCAGTTTGTGAGACAGGCCTATGTCATGGTGCACATGCATGATCTGTGTTTGCCCATGACTAAATAATTAGCCTGAGGGATCCAGATATCTTTGCAGCTGGGGCACTTAGGACAGGGTTGCCTTTGCATCACCATGCAAGGGACTTTTCTGTCCCAACAGGTGGTCAGAAGATTAGTTCAGTGTCAAAAGAAAAATGTGCAATAAATAAAAATGTGCAATAACTGGGTATCTTGAACCATCGTATAATGTTGCATAAGTTACTTTAGTTTCTCATTCTACTGGGCCATGCCCAGTGTTTTGCATTACGGGATCCATTCATCGGATCATATGGTAAAGTACAAACTTCACTTTATGCTGAAGAATTCTCTTTTTATTTAAAGAGCACTAAGTACAGTGTAAGGTTTTAACACCCCATTTTCGTCGATTAGAGAGTCACCCAATAACGCCATCAATTGACAAACGCATTGGCATTTGAGCACACGATGATAAAGGGCATAATCTAAAGGTAGTAACTTGCTTCCAGAACAGTTATGATACAGAAAATAACTATTGTAGTTCTATCATCTTCCACATTCTCCTCTCCCTCTTAAAAGTCAGTTATCTATTGTGAAAGCAGCAGTGAAGGGCCTGTCCTGGTACCTAAGATTAGAGGAAATGGATTGGCTGTCCTGTTCTCAACATTCATGTGATTGTGCTGAATCCAGGTCTCCTTTTGGCCGTACCTGCCATTTGACTAGGACATAATGTCTCCCAGAACAAAGATAAATATATTTATAGCCCTTTCAGCTCTTCTTGCCCCACTAATACTTCCCGAATTACAAGGATCATATGTATTTCTCTTGGGTTGAAAGTGTCAATAAATAGAGCACCAGAACACAGCTCAGAGGAGGAAGCATTCCCAATTTAGATGTACAGGACATCTGACCAAAGAATCAGGTCCCTGTTCCGTGACTGTGTCCAGTTTCACCAGTGAAATAAACCACTGAGTACCTCAACCTGGTTTTGTAGATAAAGTGTTGAACAATTGCACTCTCTGACTGGAGTAATAGGAGATATTATTAACAGAATATGGAGAGTTATAAATTACTCACACCTCTGATGATTCACTAAGAAGATATCATCCACTGTTAGGGAGAAGGTCACAGAGGACTCCTCCCATTGGTAGGACTCCTCACACTCCCTACTACCAGAAGAATACATCAGTTCTGCAAACCGCCAAGAGGAAATGGTGAGGTTGGCAGGACAACTGTCCTTTCTAGCCTTTTCCCAAATGCCATGGGGAAAGGGATTACTTTCTGTTAGAACCAGGTAGCTAGAGAATAATGTCTTCCATAGCAGATGGCATTTCGACCCATAGTGAGTGTTGTGGTGTAGATTCAGTATAGTGGTGTTGAAAATACAATCTTTTTGTTTACGTGTGATAATGTTGAAGCATTACAGTGGTGCAATATTATAGTTCTAGTCTGTTATATTAGTAGAGCATTTGTAGTGTTGTACTTGCAGTATTGTAGTTACTCTTACATCATTGCAGTTTTATTGTTGTAATTATTATAATTATAATTGTAATTTTACCCTTGTAATGTTGTAGTTATAAGGTTGTGTAATCCTGCAGCTTTAGTAATATAGTCATAGGTGTAATGCTGTAGTTGTAATGTTGTTATAACTCTATAATTGCAGTTTTAGTGTTACAGCTACAAATGTAGTGTTGTAGTTGCAGTGTCACATTTTTATTAATGTAACTATATTGTTTTAGTGTTGTAGCTGCAATGTTGTAATTCTGTTCAGTTGTAGATGTTTTTGCAGCTCTTTTATCTTACTGGATTTTTTGTGACATTCAAATAGCACTTCCTACCCCCTGTGAAGAGCCGAAGGTCATTACTGTATTGGTAGCAAACTACATTATGGAGTAGTGAGAAGTAGTCGTAGTGCTGCATTTAGTGTGAGCCTACGGGGAAATATTTTGATGTTTGTGAGAGGACGGTTCTGACCATCAGGTCCGCCCTGATTTTTTGCTTTTTGACCTTTTACTGTGAGGGAGCCTCCTAGGCGAGGATGCACGCGCAGTAAACTCATGGTAAAATGCACTGTGCGTATTTACCGCTGGTGCTGCCGTGCTAAGGAAAGGCTGCTGTGGTGAGGCAAGAGTAGGATGCCCCGTGCGGGTTACACATGATCATGTGTGCACATGCATGTGCACCCATTTGAGGGCTGCAATTGGGAGGATTCCTGGCGTGCGAAGTCCTAGAACTGCACTTAGGTAAGCCAGTGCAAAAAAGGAATGTGCAGAGTGGGTCGTGACCTGGAGTAGCCCGCCTAATGAGATGGGTGTACACATATGAGGCATAGTCAGTGTGCTTACTGTCTTTTCAATTTAGGGACACTGCATTAAATGCCAATGTCGGTGTGGTTACTGTATTTACATTGTGGGGACACTCCATTAAATGTCATTAAATGCCAATGGGGTTTACCGAAACCAGAGTCACACCAAGGTACACTTTAACTTGTAAGAAAAGAATAATGCAGTAAGTTACAAGACCATAGTTGTACAACTTATGGGTCATCCAGGGATGTCATCTTTCTCTGACTCAGCTCAGGATTAGGGCCAATTACTGCTCTGTCCAGCTGCTTGAGCAGGCCTTGCATCAATCAGCCAGCTGTCAGTCCGTGCCAGGGGAGGAATGTCAGCTAGGAGGGTCTGAGACTTTCAGAGCACATGTGGTAACTAACTCCTGGATAATGTCATTTTGACCTATCCCAGAACACTAAGCAGGAAGGAGGGGACAGGGGCAAGGAAGTGATATGGCACATCTGGATTGGCCAGAGATGCAGACCTGCTGGACACTTCTGCCCCCACTTAAAAGGTCCTGCTCATGAGAGAGCTCTCTCTTTTGGCTGTGCTTCACTGCTGGGTGCTGGGACTGCAGTTGGGCATCATGGGCAACTAGAAGGAAGAACCCCCTGACCACCCCTTTAGGCAGGGAGTCTGCCCTTGAAGGACATCAGGCCCAGCGAGGCGCATGCCAGGGCCAGGCAAGCTGACTCTCTTCCCCCCCCCTTGCGGAGTAGTGATGGGAAAGACCGGGCTGGTGCAAGGAGGGCGTGTGGCCCAGCAGGAAAGAAGCCACTCAGAGAAAAGGCTGGCGCAGGGAGTCAGTGGGACTGGCACCCTATAATCTCCGACCCTTTTAGGCCAGGAGGCCTAAGGAAAGTGCTTCCGGTGGCAAGGGCTTATCACCAGGAGTAAAACGACACCAGAATCACTAAAATCAGCCTGTTGGGGGCCCGAGATATCAAGGGAAGAAGAATTGTGACCTTTTCAGATGCAGCGACAAAGCGCGTGGGGCTCCGCCGCTGCTTCAGACTGTACCCCCAGGGTGGGCCAGGGCCCAGGGGCAGCCCCAAGAGGAGCCGGGGGAGTGCCTACGCACTCCCCCTATGGAGGAAGAAGGGACCCCGGACTCAATTCCTGGGCCCCGTGAAGCGTTGCCCGTTCAAGGCGATGGGTGGTGCCGTCACGCACCCTCTTGAGGTGGTGGTGTAGGGACCCTGGACCCCATCCCGGGGCCCCCTGCGGCCAAAGTAAAGTCAGGGAGTGCTGTTGCGTTCCCAGTGAACATGGTGGAGAGGGGCCCTGGACCCCATCCCAGGGCCCTGTGAAGAAGGATGAGTGGGGGGTGCCCTTGTGCACCCCTGCAAGATGGCCACCAGCTGTGAAAGGGGCCAGCAGCCAAAGAAGAAGCTGGGGAGCGCCGTCACGCTATCCGTGGAGATTGGGATGGGCCCCCGGACCGCATCCCGGGCCCCACCAGTCGGCGGGACGCCATCGCACCCACCATGAAAATTGCATAAAGGGGCCCAAGAGGAGGAGGACGTCGGGGAGTGCAAAGTTGAGGAGGGGCTCTGGGTCACATCCCGGGGCCCTGAAGTTGCAGAGGAGGAGGGGGAGTGGTGGCCCATCCGACCGCAGCCCCTGCACGCGTCTGCCCGGGCAGACCCATGAAAAGGCTGGTGCCTGCGGCAGCACATGGAGGTGCCGGCTGTGCAGGGAGCTAGCGGGGCGGCCAGGGGTGGGATCCCTGAACAGCTCACCAACCAGGGAGCACTTACCTGGTATTGGCGGTGTCCGGGTGGAACCGGGCGCCCCCACGGCTGCACACTGACTCTGGCAGCAACGCCGCTCTCCCCAGCTCGGCAGGAGAGCTGCTCATTGGATATTCATCCTGCCCCAGGATGCCTTGCGAGGCACCAGCATTGGGTTATGCCCAAAGACAGCTTGTGGTGGCCCCAGGGAGATGGGGCCACCACCAAACAAGTGCCCATAGACAGGGGAGCTGCAGGAGCAGCGCAGCCTCCCCCCAGCACAGTTTGTGTTCCCACCCTAGGTAGAGTGGGACAAAAGAATGGTAATCCCACAAGGGTTCCAATACTAAGGGAAGCACAAGCTTGTTTGGACTTTTTTTCTGGCTTGTGGAACTGAGTTCTCTATGGGTGTAAGATGGTATTATGCAGTGTTAATCAACAGTAATCTGACTGTTAAAGAAGAGTAATTTGGAAGTAATCCAAAAGTAATCCTAACCTTTAAATTGCTTAAACATGTCTTGAGATGTTCCTTGTTGATGGTAGTTTGAGTAATGAGACTGCCAGCCACCTCTTTGCAAAGTAGATGGACTTAATTGCCAGAATTAGGTGTGCTCATTCTACATTACAATCAAATGTCGCATTGGAATACTGGGGATGGTTTTGCCAGGTGGGTTTTTGGATTATATTTCCCTCCGGGGGAGACATGAGAGATTACGCAATGTCGTCCAAGAGAAATGCCCTCACTTTGTGTATATTTGTAAATTGTTGCATAGTATTGAGTAGTGTGTGTGCGTAATCAATGTACTTTTACTTTACCAAAAGAAAAAGCACAGACTGGACAATCATTTATTGATTACCATTTTTGCGTGCTCATGAGTGGGGATTACTAGCCCATACAACCTACCTTGAGTAAGCCTTGGACTGCTCAGCAATGCTACCCTACGAGAGTCAAGCACTACAAGGGGTTGTTTGGTTCCCAGTGGTGGTCGTGTGTGGACCCACTTGTGCAGGCCACACAACTAATGACCCACCTTCTAACAATGTTGTGTGTGAGTGACCAGAGAAGTCCTTTTATCTCGTCTAGGGCGCAGCGTCTACTACTGAGACAAAAGAGGAGCACACGTTCTAGTTAGCTGATGGTTATAAACTACTTTAGAGGGCCTGTGTTATGTTTCATGGATTCCATTTTGCTTTCAAGTCATATCTTATGCTGCTGCAGCAACTGGATAAACATCTCTGTACAGTTATATGTTGCCCTTTTGTTCTCACCCCTTCATGCATGCCCAGTACTTTTTCCTTGATCGTGGGAACACCTACTCTTTCTAGTTTAAATGAGACATGCTTGTGGCTTCAAGAATTTCCTCTGGGATAATTTCCATCTAATAATAGGGAATGCTTTTTCAGAGCAGAAAAGAAAACGTTTTGTTAAAGGATACTTACTATGCTTCCACTGTTTTGTGATGGCAGAAGCAAGGTGCAGATATGACAGGCCTCGTTTTGTTCAGGTTTACCCAACCCCTTCTTAAACCTGTGAGCATTGAAAAAAACAACACATATGTTTCCACATAATCTGTGATTACAAGTAAATTGAAATTCTATGCAGAGCTCCTGCCAGCTTGAACTACTGTTACCAGCACACTTCACTACATGCAATTCCACCTATAATGATTTAGACTCCCTCTGCATGGGCATATCAACAACACAGCCCTTGATTTATATCACATAAAATATGTTTCTTAGAGGGCAACCCCTAGGCCTGAGTCTTTACAAGGATCAAGTCAAGCTTTGATACCAATTTTGAGGCAGACCCTATGCCCAGGTGTGATACTTTTATTAGGCCAATTGACAGAGGACAAATAAATTAAACAGTTCATAAAAATTATATGAAAATATAGGACGGGCCTCACCTAAGCGACCACCATGAGCCAGTTGGCTGTCACTCACCAAATTTCTCACTTTATCATCATTGGCAACTTTCCTATAATAACTGGAGGAACCGACACCAAGAATAAAGCTAATAGTGTTTCTTGTGTAGATTTTTCTTCTCTAAAACAAAAAACACACATCAACCTCCTATAGGTCCTAATTCAGGAACAAATAGCTAAGCTGTTTTCCTTAGAAAAAATATATTAAAAATGAGTCAGATAAGGCATATAGCATATGATTTTATTCTATGCTCATACTCCGGACTTGTATTAAAAGAAGAAGTGGATGGACTACAGGCATTTGGAACACATACAAATAATATTCAAGTGGGTTTAAAAACACCTCACCCACAATCATTTCCGATATAACATGGACCTGTGATATTTACCATATGACCACCAGGTGAACGCCTATCAGGAGGTTATAGACAGAATGTTTCTGGACTCAAGTTGTAGTTGCCTACAGTGGCGGCTCCTCCGCTATGGCAGAAGTCCGTCGCCCCACTGCCAGCAGCTGCAAACGTTTTACTACAAAACGATAATAAACTATGTTTATTATCGTTTTGTAGTCAAAGGGACAAGGCATTAGGGATGTCAGCCATGGAGGAGAGTGCACAGAGCACTCCCCTCAGTGTTCATGTATGTTTGGCCAGCTGTCTTGGGTCAGCCAAGCACACATGTGCTGTCTTCAGCCTGATACTGTGTTGCTGAGCTGGAGAGAGCAGGCACAGGCTCCCAGTTTGTCTGGGAGCGCCCTGGCTGGGCGCTCCCAGCCAATCCTAATTCTGCTCGAGCAGCATCAGGATTGGCTGCAGGGCAGGCTAGGAGCCTGTGCCTGCAGCCTGCAGGAGAGGAGTGGCATGGTGGTGGCGGCGGCAACGGCAAGTGAAGGTAAGTATATTTTCTAAAATTAAATTAATTTCCCTCTCTTGCCCCCTGCATGTGCAACTCCACCCCTTCAGAGCCCCGCAAGCCGCTCCAGGTTGCCTAAGAAGGGAGAACATTATTAATTTGCTTTTAGAACGTATAGGGCCATCTTTAGATCTTGACGGTATTACTGCCAATCCACCGCCGCAGCAAACCAGAGTACGCTATCAAGTAAACAATGTTCCGACTGCAGCATTTAGGCCCTCATTATCACATTGGGGGTAAATCCCACTTACCGCCATGCTGACTGCCGCCAACCTACCGCTGCAGTGGCGGATATCCGTTCACCATATTATGACACACACACACCAATCCGTCACTATTCAGCCACAGACACAAGTCCGCCATACCGCAGGTCAGTGATAAACTGGCGGTATCAAAACCTGCAATGTTACGCAAATAGAACAACCCCCACCACATTATGACCCATGAATCACCACAGCGGACATTCAATGGCGGTAAACCATTGGCGGTGCATACCGCTGTGCTCAAAATACACAGACACATACAATACAACACTACATTGGACAATTCAAACTACACACACCTGACACCCATACACACGGCACACCCACTCACCCACACCACTATAAAACACACACCTACATTACCCAAAAACCCTTTACCATTACAAATCATTGGCACACGACAGACACCACAACCACAGACAAGACCAGAGACACACAACAACCATGGCACCACAACGACACCCCAGATTCTCTGTAGAGGAGCTAAGGGTCATGGTGGAGGAAATCATCCGGGTAGAGCCACAGCTATTTGGAACACAGGTGCAGCAGATATGTATCGCTAGGAAGATAGAGCTATGGCGGAGAATCGTGGACAGGGTCAATGCTGTGGGACAGCACCCAAGAACAAGGGACGACATCAGGAAGAGGTGGAACGAACTACGGGGGAAGGTACATTCCATTGCAGCAAGACACCAGCTCACACTACAGAAGACTGGGGGTGAACCCCACCTCCTCCCCCACAGCTAACAACATGGGAGGAGCAAGTCTTGGCAATCATGCATCCTGAGGGCCTGCAGGAGTAGCAGGAGGACTGTACTCTGGTAAGTCAACTCTTTACTACTTCCACCCACCTACCTGCATGCCATCACATACTCCCACCCTTACCCTCACTCCCATCACCCCACCACCTCCCACACACCCCACCATAACATCTCACTCATCCCAATGCCAAGCCCTGCATGCACCACCAATGCATGGACACCCCTCACAGACCTGCATGGACACCTATCATTAAAGCATGAACACTAGAGAGAATCAGCTAGCCCACACATAACAACTCACACAAGGTAAAGCTGCCAGGGCAATAACAGCCATAGAGGGCAACCCACCCATGCACAATATGTCACACACAGAAACAATAACACTGCATTTACATCCTCACAGGTATCCCAGCCAATGTCACCGGAGAAGAGGTACCAGCAACATCCAATCCCCCCACAGAGGAGGCCCACAGTGATGACAGCGACTCTGCTCACCTGGATCTGGATGCCCAACCTGGCCCATCAGGGACCTCCGGACAGTCGGTTACCCAGGCACAGTCACACACCACCACAGAGCCTCCCCCCTCAGAAAACACCACCACAGCACCCACCCACCCAGCGTGCGTATACCTCTGTCCCCAGGACACGTCAATCAGCTGTGTGTCCACCACTACAGGGACACCAGGGCACACCACAAACCCAAGACAATCAGGGACCTGGAGTCAGTGGCAGTGGGCACCCGGTTCAGGGGACAGAGGCACAGGACCGCAGGATAACAGGGAAGCTGGGAGGACTGCTGTGCGCCAGGGGGAGGACAGGCCCAGGGAACCAACTCTCCAGGAGGCACTCACTGAGATCCTGGGAGCATACCAACATTCCCAGGATACGCTGGGCCAGATCCTGGACAACGTGCAGGAGAACAGGTGGCTGCAGGAGGATCAGTACCAGGTGATCAGGGAGGACTTGAAGGCCATTAACACCACCCTGGTCTCCATTGCAGACATGGCCAACATTATGAGGGAAGCAGTGTCACACCAGCGGGCCCCTCCCACTAGCCAGACTACTGAACAGCCCTCCACCTCCGCTGCCACTAGTGGACAGGAAGCCCTGCCACAGGACCAACAGGCCACCAGCACCCCTCCCCGGCAGAAGGAGAACCACCCCGCAAATGTTCCATGCGATCCAGGCAGAAGCCAGAGACTATTGCCAAGACCCCCACCAGGAATGAGAGTCTCCTGACTGTCACCCTTGTGTCCCTCTCTGTCACCCTGTCCACCTTGAACTGCCATTGCTCCCCTTCCTATGTCCCCATGGACACTTCACCTGTGCTACAAATAGACTGGAACTATACCCTGGACTTTCCTCCATCATCACCCCAGCCCATTGCACTTCTTCCTTTTCTTCATAGCACAGTAATAAACACACGTTGAAAAAATACAAGTATGGAGTATGCCAAATGATTTTAGTATGTATTCCTTTAACAAGGTTTAAACATTGAAATTCAACTGTACAGTAATGTTTACATAGGAAAGACCTGTATTTGGATGCAGTGAACACATCAGGAGCGATAGTGGGGCAGCAACATCTGCAAAAAGAGTTGCCAAAGGGTACAATGAGTGGCCGTAGAAGTGGGAAATCACAACCTGCCATTTACAATGTGAAACAAAAAACTGACATTGAAATGTAAAGTTACACTATCTTACCTGTCTTACCAATGGAAGTACTGACGTATCACTGCAGTTCTGTTGTCCTCATCCGCATCCTCCTCATCTTCACTGTCTACAGGGTCCACTGCTGCCACACAGCCATCTCTAGCCTCCTTCTCCTGCAGAAAAGGCACATGGCGTCTCAAGGCAAGGTTATGCAACATGCAGTATGCCACGATTATCTGGCAGACCTTCTTGGGTGAGTAGCATAGGGATCCACCAGTCAGATGGAGGCACCAAAACCTGGCCTTCAGGAGGCCAAATGTACATTCAATGATCCTTCTTGTTTGCCCATGTGCCTCATTGTAACGTTCCTTAGCCCTTGTCCTGGGATTCCTCGCAGGGGTCAGTAGCCATGATAGATTGGGGTAACCTGAGTCATCTGCAAATATTGTTGGGCAACTGTTAGCCACACACACTATCCCTTATGGCCTACACCATACCCATACACCAACATCCACTGGGTGGGAACCAGGGTTCACCTATTAGCCACACCCTATGCCTCTGTAGTTGGCCCATCGCATTTGGGATGCTGCTACTTCTCAGGATAAAGGCATCATGCACCGACCCAGGATACTTAGCATTGGCATGGGAGATGTACTGATCTGTCAAACACACCATCTGCACATTCATCGAGTGAAATTATTTTAGATTTCTGAAGACCTGTTTATTTTGCCGGGGGGGGACAAAAGCACTATGGGGGTGATTCTGACCTCGGCGGTAAAAGGCCCTTACCGCCGGTCAGAAGACCGCCATTCTACCGCCGCGGCCGCGGTAAACCGCCACGGTCATTCTGACCTCCAACTGTCAACCCGCCAAAAACCCGACATCCACGGAAGGCCGCCACAGCAGCGGGCAGCGATAAACTGGAGATGACCAAACCTCCACCGCCACGCCAACACAAACACGCCCATGCCATTCTGACCCACAAATCCACGCGGCGGTCTTTCAACCGCGGTATTCCATTGGCGGTACACACCGCCGCGGTCAAAATACACACACCCTTACAAAACACAGCCACATTGGACAATTTGAATTACACACACCTGATACACATACAAACAACACTCCCACACACCCATGACAATATAAAACACACACCCACGTCACCCACAAACCCTTACGACCACAATTACTGAGAGAAGGCCAGAGAGATTGAGAGAGAGCACAGGGAACGCTAAGCACAACACACACAGGAACCCAACATCATCACCCACACCACATCTACGCACACATCACCACACATCACCACGCACATCACCACAAACACCACCCCACACCTCATCCACACCACCCCATGGCACCCCAAAGACACCACAGGTTCTCGGACCAAGAACTCAGGGTCATGGTGGAGGAAATAATCAGGGTAGAGCCCCAGCTCTTCGGCACACAGGTGCAGCACACCACTATAGCAAGGAAGGCTGAGCTATGGCAAAGGATTGTAGACAGGGTCAACGCTGTGGGACAGCATCCCAGAAATCGGGACGACATCAGAAAGCGATGGAACGACCTACGGGGCATCCTCACGGCCTCGCTGGAGTACACGGAGGAATGGACTCTGGTAAGTCGATTCTCAACTACTTAACCCCTCCCCCCCAATCACCAGCATGCCAACCCACAACCCCACCCTCACCCCCAATCTCAAACCCCCCAGCACACATCCTCCCTGCCATTGTCCCACCAGCACAACCCACCCTAAACAACACCAACCCCTGAATGCCAACACAAACCATAGACAGCCATCACCAATGCATGACCACTGCACATACCCATCCCCCCCCCCCTCACAAACACCCTCACAACCCCTCCCACAAGGGAATGCCAGCACTGGGGGACAAGGGCACACACAAAATGCACGCCATGGCACACACAAAAACAATAACAATACTCTGTTACCCCTGCAGGGCCCGAACGCCAACACACCGCCACGGAGGGTCCAGATCTGTCCATCCCACCCCCAGAACAGCCCCCCAGTGAGGACACCAGCTCTGTCGACCTCGACCCTGACGACCAGCCCGGACCATCGGGGACCTCTGGACAGTCGGTTCCCCACACACAGACACAGGCCACGCCAGACCCAACCCCCTCTGGGAATACCAGCACAGCTCCCACCCAGCGGGCCCATGTCTCTGTCTCCAGGACGCGTCAATCAGCGGTGTGTCCACCACTACAGGGCACCCAGGCTGACCCAACACCCCAACAACAACAGGGACCTGGGGGCAGTGGTAGTGGGCACACCGTCCAGGGGACAGAGGCCCAGGAACACAGGGGAACTGGGAGGGCTGCTGTGCGACAGGGGGGGGAGGAGAGGCCCAGGGAACCCACCCTCCAAGAGGCCCTCACCACCATCATGGGAGCATACCACCACTCCCAAGAGACGATGGCGACGGTACTGGCCAGGTTCAGCGAGATCCAGGCACAGCAGGAGGAACGGTACATGGGGTTCAGCAATGAACTTATGACCATCGGTACCGCTATGGGGAGCATAGTCCAGGTCTTAAACCGGATAGAAACCACATTGCGGGACCATGTGGCACCCCAAAGGGCCCCTGTCACTAGCCAGGACCAGGAACAGCCCACCACCTCCGCCGGCGCTAGTGGACAGGAGGCCACACCACAACGTCAGGCCACCAGAACCCCACCTCCTGCTGAAGATCAAACACCCCGCAAGCGGAATCTGAGATCTCACAGGAAGACAGAGTAGGATGCCAAGACCCCCGCCAGCAAAGGATACCCCCTGATGTCATCCCACTGTCCCACATTGTCACCCTGTCCAACCTTGAACTGCCCCTGCTCCATCCTTCCACAGGCCTATGGACAAGGCACCTGTGAAACTGAGAACTGGACTCTGCCATGGACATTACTCCACCCCCTCCCATCACCGTATTAATATCATGCACCAAAATCTAGCACTACAAATAAACACTCATTGCACTTAAAATATTCAGGAGTCAGCCTGTATTATTTACAAATGTTTTACACAATACTGTACAATGATGGTCAGACAATTTGTGATGACAACATACCAATGTCAATACGCTTTTGTCCATGGGCTAAACAATCAGAAGTCACGCAGTGGGTCAAACAGCACTGAAAAGGGAAGGGAAAAGCAAAAATAAGTTAAAAAAGAACTGGGGGTAAATGCAGAAAGTAGAGATGCAGGAGGCTTTAAGGAAATGTTAAATTGCGTGGGTGATTCTTACCTGTCTGCTACTGAAAATACTGTTGGATGACTGTGTCCCTGTTGTCTGTGTCGTCCCCGTCGTCTTCCTCCTCTTCACTCTCCACAGGCTCCACAGCTGCTACAACACCACCATCTGGACCATCCTCCTGCAGGAAAGGCACCTGCCGTCGCAAAGCCAGGTTGTGAAGCATGCAGCAGGCCACGATGATCTGGCACACCTTCTTTGGTGAGTACATCAGGGATCCCCCTGTCATATGCAGGCACCTAAACCTGGCCTTCAGGACCCCGAAAGTCCTTTCAATTATCCTCCTCGTTCGCCCATGGGCCTCATTGTACCTTTCCTCAGCCCTGGTCCGGGGATTCCTCACTGGGGTCAATAGCCAAGGCAGGTTGGGGTAACCAGAGTCACCTATTAGCCACACACGGTGTCTCTGTAGCAGTTCCATCACATAGGGGATGCTGCTATTACGCATCACATAAGTGTCATGCACTGACCCTGGGAACTTTGCATTTACATGGGAGATGTACTGGTCAGCCAAACAGACCACTTGCACATTCATAGAATGGTAATTTTTTCTGTTTCTGTACACCTGCTCATCGTCTTTTGGGGGTACTAAAGCCACATGGGTCCCATCAATGGCACCAATGATGTTGGGGATATGTCCAAGGGCATAGAAATCACCCTCCTCAGGGAAAACAATGTAGCTCCGCATGTATTTCATCAGGGCAGACAACACTCTGGACATAGGCCCTCATTACAACTTTGACGGGCGGCGGAGGCCGCCCGCCAAAGTTGCGCCGCAGGAATACCGCACCGCGGTCTGAAGACCGCGGCCGGCATTCTGAGTTTCCCGCCGGGCGGGCGGGCGGCCGCCTTAAGGCCGCCCGCCAGCCCAGCGGGAAACAACCTTCCCACGAGGACGCCGGCTCGGAATCGAGCCGGCGGAGTGGGAAGGTGCGACGGGTGCAGTGGCACCCGTCGCGTATTTCACTGTCTGCAATGCAGACAGTGAAATACAAAGTGGGGCCCTCTTACGGGGGCCCCTGCAGTGCCCATGCCATTGGCATGGGCACTGCAGGGGCCCCCAGGGGCGCCGCGACACCCCCTACCGCCATCCTGTTCCTGGCGGGCGAACCGCCAGGAACAGGATGGCGGTAGGGGGTGTCAGAATCCCCTCGGCGGCGCAGCGAGCTGCGCCGCCTTGGAGGATTCAAAGGGGCAGCGGGAAACTGGCGGGAGACCGCCAGTTTCCCCTTTCTGACCGCGGCCAAACCGCCGCGGTCAGAATGCCCTGCGGGGCACCGCCGGCCTGTCGGCGGTGCCTCCGCGTCCAGCGGCCCTGGCGGTTACAAACCGCCAGGGTCGTAATGAGGGCCATAATCTTTGAAAACATAGGCTGAGACATTCCAGATGACATGGCCACTGTTGTCTGGAATGAGCCACTTGCCAGAAAATGGAGGACTGACAGAACCTGCACTAGAGGGGGGATCCCTGTGGGTTGGCGGATGGGGGACATCAGGGCTGGCTCCAGCTGGGCACACAGTTCATGTATAGTGGCACGGTCAAGTCTGTAGCGTAGTATTATATGGCGTTCTTCCATTGTCGACAGGTCCACCAGCGGTCGGTACACGCGAGGATTCATCCTTCTCCTTGCAAGTCCCAGCGGACGGTGCCTAGGAAGGACAACATGGAGCACAGAGTCAAGCAACCCACAGGTACGTAACCACAGCTTGCACAGTAATTGATTCGAAATGCAGTGAAAGGCTTGTATGAGTGGCAATGCAAGGCCTAGGCCTGTGTGACGCAGTTGAAATTAAGCCATGTGGGCCCTTGAAATGGCGGCTGCCTGACCTGTGAAGTGGGACAATGGGATGTGAGGTCAATGCGCTGCCGTGGCACACCGTGGCGGTAGGCGGTCGAAGACCGCTGTACGAAGCCGCATTGGTTAACATAGAAGCCTATGGGTTTCAGGAGCCAATGACGATGTGCGCAAACGGTCGCGGTACGCACCGCGGCGATACGCACCGCCGCGGGCGTGACCGCCATTTTCTATATGCTTCATCACTCGAGACCTGATCATCCACAGGAGAGGACCTATACTGCAAGTGCTGCTGTGACCAACCTAGGAGGGGTGCCAGTCGTACCCTGACCCCCCTGATGTCCCGGATCCTGGCGGTGGCCTACCCTGATTTGGATGGGCGCTTGAGAACATCACAGCAGACACAAGGGGGTGAGTATCAGCACATCCTGCTATCTTTACGCGCAGTGGAGGCGTCTGGGTGGGGGTGGAGGGCTGTGGGTGACATTAGGCCAGGGCGCTTTCTGTAGTGTAGTCCTCTCCTTTAGGCATGGCCCTGTGGCCCCGCCCCCCACCTCTGTTGGGTGCCAAGTACAGCTATCGATGGCCCAGCATCACACATGTGCGCATTTGTTGTCTCTAGACCTGTTGTCCTAGTCAGAATTACTGAGTAGTGTACCCCGATTACGCGGCTTAGTGCATGAGGCTCCTGTGTCTGTCCTCTCCGCCAACGGTGTTGACATTGCATGCACTCAACCTGTTCTTTGTTTTTCTCCCCCCACCCTTTTTCTTCATCTTCTTGTGCATGTGTGCATTAGCATCATCAGGCGGAGGAGAATTGGCATCGGAGCACGAGGGAGCTGCAGGTCACAAGGCCCCGGTGGGCTCAGGAACAGACACCGAGGGCACCAGTGATCCGGAGGGCGAAGGGAGCACCACAACGGGGACCAGTGGTGACACCAGCGACACCGACACGTCCTCGGATGGGAGCTCCCTAGCGGTGGCGGCAACATCCGGGCCCCCCGCCTCTACAGGTACAGCCGCCACCCAGCGCACCAGCACCGCCCTCCCAGCAGCCCCTCAGCCTACGCTCTGTGCCCGCTCGCCCAGGAAGGCGGGCGTCTCCTTCGCCCCAGGCACCTCAGGTCCTGCCCCTGTCACCCCTGCTGCCCTCAGTGAGGAGGTCATTGACCTCCTTCAGACCATCATTGTTGGGCAGACTACCCTTTTGAGTGCCATCCAGGGGGTGGAAAGGGAGGTGCATTGGAGCAATGCCTACCTGGAGGGCATTCATTCGGGTCAGGCTGCCCATCAACGATCGTTCAATGCTCTGGCCTCAGCACTGACGGCAGCCATTGTCCCTGTTCCCAGCCTCCCTCTTCTTACTGCCTCCAGCCTGTCTCTGTCTCCTGTTCCTCAGCCTATCCCATCCACACCATCAGACCAGCCTGCACACACCTCAACACCCAAGGCCTGCTCATCCAGACACAAGCACCACAGAACCCACAAACACTCACCCAAGCAACACCCAGATGCAGACATACCAACAGTCACTACCACCTTTGTGTCCCCCTCCTCCTCGTCTCCCTCCTCCCTCCCTGTGACGTCTATACTCACACCTGCATGCACACCACCATCAGCCAGTGCTTCCATCACCAGCACACCCTCCAGTACAGTCCGCACACGTGCAGTCACCACACCCACTGCCATTTACACGTCCCCTGTGTCTTCTCCCACTGTGTCTGTCACCCCCTCTTCCAAGACACACAAACGCAGGCAGACACCCACCCAACAGCCATCCACCTCACGACAGCCTCCAGAACAGGCACCTGCACCCAAAGACAGCACACCTGACTCTCCTACAACCACATCCTCTTCCTCCACTCCCATCACCACTACTCCTACCCTTTACCTTGGACCTAAAAAACTTTTCCTCGCTAATCTTAACCTCTTTCCCTCCCCTGACCCACCCCCTCCATCTGCAAAGAGTCCCAAGAGCACCTCAGCCACCACCAGCCCAGCTTCGAGTGTCACTGTGGTGCATAGGTTCTGGAGTCCACCCTTTGCCAGCAGTGACACTTCGATCAGCAGCCAGGGGACAGCCAGCCCCCCCCAGGCAAGAGGACCAGAAAAGTAAAGGGCCGCCGTGAGAGGACTGACACGGCTGCCCCCAAGGAGGAAACTTCGCCCACTTCACCAGCCACATCATCTAGGGGAGGCAAGGGCCCGAGAGCCCCATCTAAGGAGCGAAAGGGCAGCAGGGCGGAGAAGACAGCCAGCAGGAGCGCGGAGCAGGAGGGCCCCACAAGCCCCATCCCGGGGGTTCGGGAGGACACCAAAGGGCCCAGGACTCCGTCACCGAAGGGTCCAGCGACAGCACGGTCGGAGGGCGACTGAGCAGGGAGTCCAGGCCAGGTCTGGCACCCTTGACTTACTGGACGAGCACCGCTGAAGAGGGCCCCGCCGTGCAGAAGAGCACCGCTGAACAGGGCCCCGCCGTGAAGACAGGCACCGCTGAACAGGGCCCCGCCGTGAAGACAGGCACCGCTGAAGAGGGCCCCGCCGTGCAGAAGAGCACCGCTGAACAGGGCCCCGTCGTGCAGAAGAGCACTGCTGAACAGGGCCCCGCCGTGAAGACAGGCACCGCTGAAGAGGGCCCGCCGTGCAGAAGAGCACCGCTGAACAGGGCCCCGCCGTGCAGAAGAGCACCGCTGAACAGGGCCCCGCCGTGAAGACAGGCACCGCTGAAGAGGGCCCCGCCGTGAAGACAGGCACCGCTGAACAGGGCCCCGCCGTGAAGACAGGCACCGCTGAAGAGGGCCCCGCCGTGCAGAAGAGCACCGCTGAACAGGGCCCCGCCGTGAAGACAGGCACCGCTGAACAGGGCCCCACGTGAAGACAGGCACCGCTGAAGAGGGCCCCGCCGTGCAGAAGAGCACCGCTGAACAGGGCCCCGCCGTGAAGACAGGCACCGCTGAAGAGGGCCCCGCCGTGAAGACAGGCACCGCTGAACAGGGCCCCGCCGTGAAGACAGGCACCGCTGAAGAGGGCCCCGCCGTGCAGAAGAGCACCGCTGAACAGGGCCCCGCCGTGAAGACAGGCACCGCTGAACAGGGCCCCGCCGTGCAGAAGAGCACTGCTGAACAGGGCCCCGTCGTGAAGACAGGCACCGCTGAAGAGGGCCCCACCGTGAAGACAGGCACCGCTGAACAGGGCCCCGCCGTGAAGACAGGCACCGCTGAAGAGGGCCCCGCCGTGCAGAAGAGCACCGCTGAACAGGGCCCCGCCGTGAAGACAGGCACCGCTGAACAGTGCCCCGCCGTGCAGAAGAGCACCGCTGAACAGGGCCCCGCCGTGCAGAAGAGCACTGCTGAAGAGGGCCCCGCCGTGCAGAAGAGCACTGCTGAAGAGGGCCCCGCCATGCAGAAGAGCACCGCTGAACAGGGCCCCGCCGTGAAGACAGGCACCGCTGAAGAGGGCCCCGCCATGCAGAAGAGCACCGCTGAAGAGGGCCCCGCCGTGCAGAAGAGCACCGCTGAACAGGGCCCCGCCGTGAAGACAGGCACCGCTGAACAGGGCCCCGCCGTGAAGACAGGCACCGCTGAAGAGGGCCCCGCCGTGCAGAAGAGCACCGCTGAACAGGGCCCCACCGTGAAGACAGGCTCCGCTGAAGAGGGCCCCGCCGTGAAGACAGGCACCGCTGAACAGGGCCCCGCCGTGAAGACAGGCACCGCTGAAGAGGGCCCCGCCGTGCAGAAGAGCACCGCTGAATAGGGCCCCGGCGTGCAGAAGAGCACCGCTGAACAGGGCCCCGCCGTGAAGACAGGCACCGCTGAAGAGGGCCCCGCCGTGAAGACAGGCACCGCTGAACAGGGCCCCGCCGTGAAGACAGGCACCGCTGAAGAGGGCCCCGCCGTGCAGAAGAGCACCGCTGAACAGGGCCCCGCCGTGAAGACAGGCACCGCTGAACAGGGCCCCACCGTGCAGAAGAGCACTGCTGAACAGGGCCCGCCGTGAAGACAGGCACCGCTGAAGAGGGCCCCACCGTGAAGACAGGCACCGCTGAACAGGGCCCCGCCGTGAAGACAGGCACCGCTGAAGAGGGCCCCGCAGTGCAGAAGAGCACCGCTGAACAGGGCCCCGCCGTGAAGACAGGCACCGCTGAACAGGGCCCCGCCGTGCAGAAGAGCACCGCTGAACAGGGCCCCGCCGTGCAGAAGAGCACCGCTGAAGAGGGCCCCGCCGTGCAGAAGAGCACCGCTGAACAGGGCCCCGCCGTGAAGACAGGCACCGCTGAAGAGGGCCCCGCCGTGCAGAAGAGCACCGCTGAAGAGGGCCCCGCCGTGCAGAAGAGCACCGCTGAACAGGGCCCCGCCGCGCAGAAGAGCACCGCTGAAGAGGGCCCCGCCGTGAAGACAGGCACTGCTGAACAGGGCCCCGCCGTGAAGACAGGCACCGCTCCGCTGGGCCCTTCCTGTCAAGCACCGCTCCGCTGGGCCCTTCCTGTCAAGCACCACTCCGCTGGGCCCTTCCTGTCAAGCACCGCTCCGCTGGGCCCTTCCTGTCAAGCACCGCTCCGCTGGGCCTTTCCTGTCAAGCACCGCTCCGCTGGGCCCCGCCGTGAAGACAGGCACCGCTGAACAGGGCCCCGCCGTGCAGAAGAGCACTGCTGAACAGGGCCCCGCCGTGAAGACAGGCACCGCTGAAGAGGGCCCCGCCGTGAAGACAGGCACCGCTGAACAGGGCCCCGCCGTGAAGACAGGCACCGCTGAAGAGGGCCCCGCCGTGCAGAAGAGCACCGCTGAACAGGGCCCCGCCGTGAAGACAGGCACCGCTGAACAGGGCCCCGCCGTGCAGAAGAGCACCACTGAACAGGGCCCCGCCGTGCAGAAGAGCACCGCTGAAGAGGGCCCCGCCGTGCAGAAGAGCACCGCTGAACAGGGCCCCGCCGTGAAGACAGGCACCGCTGAAGAGGGCCCCGCCGTGCAGAAGAGCACCGCTGAAGAGGGCCCCGCCGTGCAGAAGAGCACCGCTGAACAGGGCCCCGCCGTGCAGAAGAGCACCGCTGAAGAGGGCCCCGCCGTGAAGACAGGCTCCGCTGGGCACCGCCGTCTCAAGCACCGCTCCGCTGGGCACCGCCGTCTCAAGCACCGCTCCGCTGGGCCCTTCCTGTCAAGCACCGCTCCGCTGGGGACCGCCGTCTCAAGCACCGCTCCGCTGGGCACTGCCGTCTCAAGCACCACTCCGCTGGGCCCTTCCTGTCAAGCACCGCTCCGCTGGGCCCTTCCTGTCAAGCACCGCTCCGCTGGGCACCACCGTCTCAAGCACCGCTCCGCTGGGCCCTTCCTGTCAAGCACCGCTCCGCTGGGCACCGCCGTCTCAAGCACCGCTCCGCTGGGCCCTTCCTGTCAAGCACCGCTCCGCTGGGCACCGCCGTCTCAAGCACCGCTCCGCTGGCACTGTTAACGGTTCACTGTGCCCACCATGCCTCCTCCTTGACCAGTGGAGACAGTGATCCACCTGATGGACTGTGGCTTTGCACTCCCCAGGATGGCACAGTGGGCAAGCCACCCACTGTAGAGACTTTGAGAGACTGTGGCTTTGCACTCCCCAGGATGGCACAGTGGGCAATCCACCCACTGTAGAGACTTGAGAGACTGTGGCTTTGCACTCCCCAGGATGGCACAGTGGGCAAGCCACCCACTGTAGAGACTTTGAGAGACTGTGGCTTTGCACTCCCCAGGATGGCACAGTGGGCAAGCCACCCACTGTAGAGACTTTGAGAGACTGTGGCTTTGCACTCCCCAGGATGGCACAGTGGGCAATCCACCCACTGTAGAGACTTGAGAGACTGTGGCTTTGCACTCCCCAGGATGGCACAGTGGGCATGGTGGCCCCTTCGTGGATCTGGCGTCGTGGACTCATGTGGCTGTGGTGCCCCCCCCTTCCCTTCCCCCTGAGGTGCCTGTAGGTTTGTCATCAGATGCCCCTGCAGTGTTCTCTCCAAAGGACTCAGGTCTCCTGTGTGGGCTTTGCCCTTGTGTTGTTACACTTTGGCCCACGGACACTTCGTTTTTCTTTTGTTGTGCAGGACTAATTGCCTCGGTTATCCCTTGCAATGTATATAGTTTTTATTTTTTATATATTTTTTGGCTAGTTAACCAATACTTTTCTGAGTCTATTTTGTACATAAATTTTTATTCACAATTTAATTATGTCTTTGCATTTTTCCGGGGGGTTTGGGTGGGGTCACTGTGACTTGTTGCTCTGCATTGGTGTGTACATGGTTTGGGGGGGGGGGTCGCATATGTGTGTGCCGTAACCTTTCGTCCTCCCCCCTCCCGTGTGTCGTAGGTGCAGTACTCACCGTTGTCGTCTGCGCCGGTGTTCGTACTCGTGGTAGATGAGCAGGTAGACGAGAGCAGGTAGGATGTTTAATTCGGGTTCCATGCTGTCCAGATTCCTCGTGGAGTGTGTTTCGGTGAGCGTTTTCCCGTTCGTAGTCTGTTTCCGCCGTGTTTTTATCAGCGGGGCTCCCGCCCCGGAAAAGGTGAGTCGTGATAGTGTGGGCGGTACATTGTCTGCCGCCTGCCTGTTGGCGGTGACCGCCAACCTGATTTGTCTGTCCCGCCGTGGCGGTCGGAGTGTTAAAGTGGCGGTCTCTGTTGGCGGTTCCCGCCAGGGTCAGAATTTCTTTTTTTGGACAGCCAGACTGTTGGCGGGTGAGCCGCCGCTTTCACACCGACCGCCAGGGTTAGAATCACCCCCTATGTGTTCCATCAATCGCCCCAATGATGTTGGGGATATGTCCCATTTCATAGAAGTTAGCCTTCACCGTGGGCAAATCCTATACCCGGGGGAAAACAATGTAGCTGCACATGTGTTTAATCAGGGCAGCCAACACTCTTGTCAGCACTATTGAGAACATTGGCTGGGACATTCCTGCTGCCAAGCCCACTGTCACTTGGAAAGAACCAGTTGCCAAGAAATGGAACACAGATAGGACTTGCACAAGAGGGGGGATCCCAGTGGGGTGACGGGTAGCAGATATCAGGTCAGGCTCCAATTGGGCACACAGCTCCATGACTGTGGCCCTGTCAAGTCTGTAGGTGAGGATAATGTGCCTGTCCTCCATTGTTCACAAGTCAACCAGGGGTCTGTACACGGGGGGATGTCTCCATCTCCTAGTCATCCTCAGCGGTTGCAGTCTAAGGGACAAAAGAGGGATGAGCCTGTCATAAGCTGTACATTGTAGCCACTACAGTTCAATGCATGATGTGGCGTATCAGTGGCGTATGTCCTGTATGTACAATAATGATCTGTGACGCAGTTATGATCCATGCACTCCCCCCCTGAAATGGCGTCCACCTGTCCTTTATGGAGGGACAGGTGGAAGTGAGGTAATTTCGCTGATGTTGTTCGCCGTTGTAGGAGGCGGTCAAAACCACCGTGCCACACCTCATTGGATAATATTGGGCCTAATGGGGTACAGTGGCCAATGGTGATGTACGCCAGTGGTGACGGTATGCACCGTCGCAGATATCACCGACATTTTTTGTCTGTTCACTCACTTGCTACCTGAACTTCAACAGGAGAGGACCTACACTGCATGAGCTGCTGTGACCTGTGTTTGGAACCTACCATGGCCCATGTGACTGGGGAAAGGGCCCCTGCCTTCACTTCAGAGGAGCTGGAGAGACTGGTGGATGGGGTCCTACCCCAGTACGGACTGCTGTATAGACCTCCAGACCAACAGGTGAGTACACTGTGAGCACGATGCATGGGGCATGAATGCATGGAGTGCTGTGTGTGAAGGCCTTGTGTAGGGGGTGGTTGGTGGATGGGCCCTGGGCAGCGTGCAGCATGTATGCTGGGTAATGTCTGTGCGTAAGGGGATGGGAAGGGCTATGGTGGGCCATGAGTGTAACAGCCAGGACGGTCTAACTAATACCTTTCCCTGTGTATATTTTGTTTGCAGGTCAGTGTCCATCAAAAGAAGGATATATGGTGAGTCACCAAGGACGTGTGGACCCTGGGGGTCTACGACAGGTGAAGTACCCACTGTCGGAAACGGTGGGAGGACCTGAGATGCTGGGCACGGGAGACGGCAGAGGCCAAGCTGGGGATGGCCTTCCAACTTGAAATGGGTGCCCGTCGAACCCTGACCCCCCTGATGTCCCACATACTGGCTGTGGCCTATCTGGAGCTGGATGGGTGATTGAGGGCATCACAGCAGCCACACTAGGGTGAGTACAGTGCCCATCATTACTACTTACGCATGGTGGGGTGGTATCTGGGTGGGGGATGTGTGTCTGTGGGTGCCCCTTGGCCAGGCTATGACATTGCAGAGTAGGTTCCATGTTGGGCAGGGATCTGATGTGAAATTCCTCCAAACTAGCTAGTAGGCATCCAATAGAGGGCAGGGGTGTGTGGGTCCCAGGTATGCTGCAGTTGGCGGTATGTGTCCCTCCCCATGCCCTCGTGACTAGCATTGTTACTGGTAGTGCATTGCATAGTGAGTAGGGCTTTTCCCTGTGTGTGAGGGTGCTGTGTACGCCAATGGTGGTGTTGGTGCAGCCACTGACCCAGTGTATTCCTTGTCTCTTCCCCCCCTTTTTGTTTTGTCATCCTGTCCTTATGTGCATTAGCATCATCTGGCGGAGGAGCAGAAGCACTGGCGATGGAGGGAGCTGCATCCCACAGGACCCAGGAGGCAGAGTCCACCGACGCTGGGGGCACCATTGGGACGGAGGATGAGGGGAGCACCACGGCGGAGACAGGAGGGGACAGTTCAGACACAGATACCTCCTCTGATGGAGGCTCCCTGGTGTTGGCGGACACCTCTGCGCCCACCCCAGCTACAGGTACAGCTGCCACCCCCGTACCAGCACCACCTTCCCAGCAGCCACTCATCGTGTTGGCAGTGCCCGGTCACCCAGGAGGGTGGGCATCTCCTTCGCCCCAGGCACCTCAGGCCCCGCCTCAGTTAGCTCTGCTGTCCTGAGTGAGGAGGCTACTGACCTCCTGAGATCCATCTCTGTTGGGCAATCAACCATTGTGAGTGCCATCCAGGGGCTGGCAGCCCAAATGCAACAGACCAATGCATTTCTGGAGGGCATTCACACTGGCTTGGCGGCCCAACAGAGATCAATCCAGGCTCTGGCCTTCTCTCTGATGGCAGTCATTGTCCCTGTTTCCACCCTTCCCCCTCCAACTTCCTCTACCCAATGCCATTCCCCTCAACCCCAACCCATCCCAATCACACACGCAGACCAGCATGCACACAAGACACCACATAAGAGTGGTTCAGGCAAACACAAGCACCACACTTCATCCCACAGGCACTCACAAAAACACCATCCAGATGCAGACATACCAACATCCACTGCCTCCACTGTGTCCCCCTCCTCCTCCTCCCTCCCAGTTGCGTCTACACTCACACCTGAATGTACTAAATCCTCATCCACTACCTCCATCACCAGCACACCAATCAGAACACACCCCTCACTGGCAGACACCACCCCAACAGCCATGCACATGTCCCCTGTGTCGTCTCCCACTGTGTCTACAACCCCCTCCCAAAGAACACAAACACAAGCAATCAGACACCCAACAGCCATCCACCTCACAGCAGCATCCAGCCCATGCACCTGCACCCAAACACAGCAGACAGATACCTCCTACAACCACTCCTTCTTCCATCACTCCCAAACCTTCTCCCTTTTCCCGCCCCAATGTTCCTAAGCAGCTTTTCCTCTCCACCATTGACCTCTTCCCTACCTCTTCCCCCACCCTTCACGAATGGCCAGGGTGGCTAAAACCCAGGCAAGCACCTCAGCCACCCAGTCCACGGGCCCAGTAGTGTCAACAGCAACTTATGGTGGGAAAGGATCCCCAGCACCAGGCAGCCACACAGAACAGGTGCCTGCCCCAAGTGCTGCCAGGAAGGTCAAGGAGCCCTCCCCAGCTGTGGCCAGGAAGGTCAAGGAGCCACCCCCTGCTGCTGCAAGGAAGGGCAAGGAGCCACCCCCAGATGCTGCAGGAAGGGCAAGGAGCAATCCCCAGCTGCTGCCAGGAAGGGCAAGGGGCCTGCACCAGCAGGCAGAAAGGACAAGGGGCCTGGTGCTTGGACTCAGTCGGAGCCCCCACCAACTACCATGGTGGTGCAGCTATCCGAGGCTGCAGGGGGTGGGCTGGAGCCTCCCCCCACCACCACCAGCAGCAGCAGCACTGCAACCAGCACCACCACCAGCACCACCACTGGCAGCAGCAGCACCGCCACCACCACCACCAGCAGTGGGCAGCCGTCCGAGGCTGCAGGGGATGGGCTGGAGCCTCCCCCCACCACCACCAGCAGCACCACCACTACCACCACCAGCAGTGGGCAGCCATCCAAGGATGCCGGGGATAAGCTGGAGCCGCGCCCAACCACCAGCGGCAGCATCAGCAGCACCACCACTGGGCAGGCGTCACCGCTGGCAGACAGTCTGTAGTCCTGCGTTCATGGGCTGTTGTGTGGCCTGCCCCCTGCAAATCCTGTGGGTATGACACCCACCTGAGAAACTGTGACCTTGCACTCCCCAAGATCTGCATCATGGGGCTTGATGCCCCCTCCAGAACCAGTGCGTATGGCACCCACTCACCCCATCCTCTCCAGGATGAAGATCACAGGGCACGATGCCCCCTCCAGAACCAGTGGTAAAGACACCCACACACCCCATCCTCTCCAGGATGAAGATCACAGGGCACAATGCCCCCTCCAGAACCAGTGGGTATGGCACCCATTCACCCCATCCTCTCCAGGATGAAGATAATAGGGCATGATGCCCCCTCCAGAACCAGAGGGTATGGCGCCCACTCACCCCACCCTCTCCAGGATGAAAATCACAGGGCACGATGCCCCCTCCAGAACCAGTGGTAAAGACACCCACTTACCCCATCCTCTCCAGGATGAAGATCACAGGGCACAATGCCTCCCTCCAGACACAGTGGTAAAGACACCCACTTGAGAGACTGTGGCCTTGCACTCCCCAGGACCAAGCACCGGGCATGTTGCCCCGTCCAGGACCAGTGGTGTTGTTCCTTCTGCCGGCTGAGGTGCCCCCCGTTCCCTGTCCCCCTGAGGTGCCTGCCTATTTATGAACTGATGCCCCTGCAGTGTTCTCTCTGTGTTGTTTGCAGGAGTCAAGTGGGGCCTTGGACTTTGTAATGTGGCCCTGTGGTCTACACACATTGAGGACTGGGCAGTGTCCCTTGTTTGTACATATGTATATACTTTTAGATTGGATTAACGTATTTCTACTTCATTTTTATTATTACACTCACTTACATCTATTCCTGTGGTCCTTGCATTATTCCTGAGGGGTACAGGGTGTATATGTTATGCTACTGCATCTGCTTGTATGTATGGTGTTGGGGGTGGGGGTGTTGCGTGTGTGTGTCATTCACTTTTTTCTCCCCCCTCACCTGTGTGCTAGGCGGCTGTATTCACCGTGGTCGTCTTTGCCATTGTTGGTGTTCGTGGTGGAGCAGGACGTAGAATAGCAAGGAGAAGATCTGCAGTTCAGGCTCCATGGCGGCGTGGTTCTTCTTTGAGTCTCCAATGTGGGGTCGTTTCCCTTCTGTGCAGTGTTTCCACCAAGCTTTTGATGTCATTGGTACCGCCCCAGAAAAGGTAGCGGATTGGCCTGTCATAATACAGTGAGTAGAACATGGGCTTCCGCCTGGCTCTTGGCGGCTACTGCCGTGGTGGCTATTGATTCCGCCCTGGCGGTTGGTGTGGTAAAGTGTCTGTCTGTCTAAGCTCTTTCAGCCATGGTCATAATTTGGCAGTATTTACCACCAGCCTGTTGGCAGTATTACCGCTGCTTTATCACCGACCACCAGGGTTGTAATGAGGGCCTTAGTGTCTTGCAGGTGAGCTGCCTACCGCCGCAATGGACCCCTCTTCCAAGCTGTGAGGCTGGGAGTTCCCACTACCATATTTAGATGTAGGTAGGCTTTTACCTCATTGCCCCCCAGTCAATCAACTCAGGTGTGGAGGTAGCACTGCCACAGTTGGCTTGGTGGGGAAGCACATCCAAATCTGCTCGAAGGGAAGGGTGGCTATCATCCTACCATCAGCCACTTTCTTTTATGGCACCGTCAACATGTTTGGGAAGTTCTTGCGGAGTCAGCGGAACTTAGGTGGGTTATCGCCTATGGGGCTGCCAACTTCTAAATCAGGCAGACAGACCGCCTAGTAGGTGGACGGGTTTTCAGTCGAAAAATCGATATCAGGAACATTACCGCCAAGATCTAAATCAGGCCCACAGTCCATGTATACAGGAGTTTTGTCTGTAAATCATTCCATGCGAAAGATGCAAGTCTTTTTGCCATTTTTAGGTTGCTTAATATCACCCAGACATACCTCATGGCATACAAAACATTGTGTCCACATGGATATTCAAAGCAATGTTAACAACCGCCCATCAGTTTGCATAGGGGCTGCATAGTGGGAAAAACACCCTCATTGCTAAAGGGGTGTCAAATACTGTTTTAATCCAAATGTGAAATAGCTAGTACGCCACAGTTATAAAGTGTCCTAAAACATAGTGCTCACACAACACTGCTTCATGAAAATGGCTATTGGTCCAGGGTAATATATAAGAAGTGAGATACCTTTTTTTCAGCGTCAGCGTCATACACTCTCCGCTATTCACCCTGCCCCAACCACAGCATTCACAAAACCGCTTTACAAAAACTGTTTCTCCATTCTCAAAACCCCAAGACAGAGTATCAGGAGCAAGAAGTCTCCTTTTCAGGTCAAATATTCTTTCGATACACCCACCGCCGGTTCTGGCAAACCGCCTTTGTAACTCCCAAGCAAGCACCAGCACTGCAACTCGTCATGTCTATCGACCAGACTACAAACAGCAAAGAAACATGGGTCTCATGTTGGGTAGAGACCTCCGTCAGTGCTGAACCGCTTTATGAGAGTCCACAATTTTCAACAACCATGTCCCTTCAATCAGACCCCAGAGAATGTATGAAATAAAAAAATAGGGGAAAAAAGAGTCAGCGCCACAAAGTAAATTAGTGTCAGTGCTCCACATTTTTTTAACTAAGAAATGCATCCATTCTGTTATGGTCCATCATGAAAGCCATATTGATAAAGGTACAAACCTTTGCATGGTGACTGTGCAGGTACAGAATTACTGGGTGGATTTCTGCATGGTATGTTCTCTTTGAAGTGATTTATGGCTGAGCAGGTGGTAAATGGGAGCAGGGGCTTCTCTGCAGGGTGGTGTTGGAGGGAGGTTGAGAGGGTACAGGAGGCAAGTAAAAAAAAAAAAGTTCCCTGGCAGAGCATTGCATGCTCCCCACTTGCTGTAGAAAAAGGTCGGTGGGCAGGAAAAAAGAGCCCTGACTTCTATTGCACCCAAAGCCTTGATTGATATTACCAGCAGGAGGTTCTGGCTGGTAATACTGTGTCCAGGTTTCCTGAACCTAGAAAAATAGGGTGCGAAAACACCAGGCAATTTGTGAGGGGGCAGAGTGGAAATTCACATGGAATCCTGCTAGGTCCAACTCGTAATCAGGCCCATAATGTTCTAGATGTTATACATAGTGTTTTAGTTGCAATATTGTATTTAGCTACTGTGCTGTTGCACAGTACTTTGTGTTTGTGGTGTTTGTTGGTGCTGCTTATTGCAGATAAATGAGAATGTGGAATTAACAAGGCCTGGGGCGGCAGCAAACGTTTTCAACATGTCAATGCTTTTGGTGCACATTTCATGTCTTCATCAGACATGTGGGATTCACACCGATCAAGCACATATCAGCAATACTATTTTTCCCCTTAACAACAGCTGGAGGAAACCTCAAGAACTGATGTCTTACCTTCCATGTGTCCTTTATTTCCGTAGTTTTGGCCTGATGCGCCATTAAAGTGGAATCTAAAAAAGTGTTTACGTATAAATCATTAAAATAAGGGAAAACCATTACAACGTTATCAATAAATAGATGTTTAAGTTCATTTATTCCATTTATTTTCAGGAGCTCAGGTCGCACTTGGGGATGCTGGGGTTGCCAGAGTGGACTTGTGTGACCACTCGATCCATGGCAACTAGTTAGGATGATCAGAAGGACCTGGAGCCTGAAACAGTGGCCCAGTTGCCTTCCAAGAGAAAAGGCAGGGAGCATGGGAAACTGGCCCACGGTCTGGGAGGAGGCTGACCTCAAGAGAGACACCCCAGCACCTACAGGGGAATAAGTGCCCGAACTGGGAGACCTACCCGATTTGACCCATTGGCAGCATGAAGGGGGTCTGACCAGGGAGGAATTCTGTGCAGAACAGAAGGGGTGCCCTACTCTCATGGGTCTTTGGCAGCAGGCCAAAGACCAGGCAACTGGCGCTGAGCCCAAGACTCACCTGATCTATTTGGAGAATGGTCTCCTGTTTAGCAAGCCTAAGGCTACTGAGCCTGGGGAAGCCCATGTGCTGGTGGTACCCCAGCGCTTCAGAGCCTTCCTATTGGGTTTGGCTCATGATGTGCCTCTGGCAGGACATTTGGGGCAGGGCAAGACCTTTGACAGGCTTGTCACCCACTTCTACTGGCCCCAAATGAAAAAAAATACTGATGCTTTTTGTAGGTCTTACCAGACTTGCCAAGTGAGTGGCAAAAGTGGAGGGAAATGTAGAGCTCCCCTCCAACCCTTCCCTATCGTGAACACCCCGTTTGAGCAGGTGGGCATTGACATAGTAGGGCCTCTGGAGCATAGGACAACCCCAGGCAGCAGGTTCATCATGGTCTTGGTGGACCATGTCACTCGGTACCCAGAGGCTATCCCTCTGAGGACAGTGAAGGCGCCTGTTGTGGCCAGGGCACTGATAGGGATCCCCGGTCAGATACCACCAAATAGGTGGTATCTGACCGGGGGTACCAATTTTATGTCCATGTACATAAAGGCCATGTGAACGGAGTGTGGAGTCAACTACAAGTTCACCACCCCTTACCACTTCCAAAGTAACATATATTGGTTGACAGATTCAACCGAACCCTGAAAAGCATGATTGCGGGTCTGTCAGACTCCATGAGGCATAAGTGGGACATCCTCTTGCCATGCCTTCTCTTTGCCTACTGGGAAGTACCACAGAAGGGGGTTGGCTTTAGTCCCTTCAAGTTGTTGTATGGGTACCTGGTGAGAGGACCTCTAAGTCTTGTGAAAGAGGGCTGGGAGCAAGCTCCTGGGAAGTTATCCCAGGATGTATTTAGTTTAATGCTGGCCTTCAGAAACCAGACTACTAGCTTCAGTAAGCTTGCTCAAGTGAACCTAGAGACAAGCCAGGAAGATATGAAACCACTCTGGTTGAGTTTCAGCCTGGCCATTAAGTGTGGGCCATGGCCCCAGTAGAGGTTTATGCTCTACAGGACAAGTGGAAAGGGCCATTTGAGGTAAAAGAGCACAAGAGTGATGTCACCTACTTGGTGGACTTGCAGACTCCAAGGATACCCCTGAGGTTCCTACAGGCGAACCGCCTCAAAACCCACTTTGAGAGGTCTGATTTAACCAAGCTTCTGGCTACAGATGATGGGGTGGAAGAGGACAGTAAACCTCTCCCTGACCTCCTGTCTGCCAGAGAGCAGGATGGGTCTTTAGAAGGTGTGGTCCTCTCCCCTTCTCTGAATTTAGAGCAACAGAGTGACTATCATCAGTTAATGGGAAAATGTTCAACTCTGTTCTCACTCACTCCAGGTGTCACCCATTTATGCACACATGATGTGGACACTGGGAACAGCCTGCCTGTGAAACACAAAGTTTACAGGTTAGCTGACAGAGTGAAGGCCAGCATCAAGGATGAGGTATCCAAGATGTTAGAATTAGGGGTGATTGAGCACTCCAGCAGCCCTTCGTCCAGCCCAGTGGTTTTGGTGCCTAAGGTTGCTGCACCGGTTGCCATGCCAGAACATCGGTTCGGTGTGAATTACCGTGGGCACAATTCAGGCACCAACATTGACGCCCGCTCCATCCCCAGAGCTGATGAGCGCATTGATCAGTTAGGGGCTACCAAGCTTCTCAGCACGTTTGATTTAATGTCGGGGCACTGGCAGCTTGCTTTAACTGATGGGGCCAAGGAGAGGTCAGTGTTCTCCACACCAGAGGGGCACTTCCAGTTCCGGATTATGCCCTTGGGGTTGAAGAATGCCCCTGCCACCTTCCAGAGGTTGGTCAATCAAGTACTGGCTGGGTTTGAGAACTTCAGTGCTGTCTACCTTGACAACATTGCTGTTTTCCACTCCAGCTAGGACGACCACTTGCACCACCTCTGGGAAGTGTTGAAGGCAATGAAAGCCGCAGGCCTCACCTTCAAGGCCAGTAACTGCCAGATAAGGCAGGAGTCAGTGGTGTACTTGGGACACCAGGCAGGAAGCAGCCAGGTGGCACCCCTACAACCCAAGATTGACACCATTCTGGCTTGGACACCCCTCAAGACCCAGGCAGAGGTGAGAGCCTTCTTAGGCCTCACTGCATATTACAGGAGATTTGTCAAGGGTTATGACACCATTGTTGCCTCCCTGAGGGAGCTCGCTTCCAAGAAGCAGCCTAGACAGGTGATCTGGACTGAGGCGTGCCAAACTGCGTTTGACACCCTGAAGGAGGCCATGTGTACAGCGCCCATGCTGCTGGCCCCTGACTTCTCCAAGGAGTTTGTGGTACAGACAGATGCTTCAGAGCATGGTGTGGGAGCGGTGCTCTTACAGCTGAATAAAAAGGGCCCAGATTAACCTGTAGTCTTCCTTAGCAGGAGAATATTCCCTAGGGAACAGAAAAGGAAGCTTTTGCTGTGGTCGGGGCACTGAAGAAGCATAGACCCTACTTGTTTGGGTCTCACTTCCGGGTCCAGACCAACCACAGGCCCCTCAGATGGTTAATGCAGATGAAAGGTGAGAACCCAAAACTGTTGATGTGGTCCATTTCCCTACAGGGTATGGACTTTACAGTGGAACACCATCCTGGCACAGAACACACCAACGCTGATGTTTGTCCAAGTTCTTCCGCCTTAGAGAGGAGAACTCTCAAGGAGTTGGGTAATTCTCCCTACTCTCAGCTGGAGGGGACATATGTTAGACCTGGCATCTTTTGGCATCTTTACCCCCTGTCTTTTTGCCTTCTGACCTCCTGTTTTTAAGGTATGCTGGACTGGTTTATTGTCTCTGCACACTACCACTGCTGATCAGTGCTAAAGCACAAGTGCTCCCTGTGAAAATTGTGTTGGTAATTGGTTTATCCATGACTAGCATTTTTGATTTACTGGTAAGTCCCTAGTAAAGTGCACCAGACCTATAAATCAAATCCTACTAGTGGGCCTGCAGCACTGATTGTGCCACCCACATGAGTAGCCCTGTAAACATGCCTCAGATCTGCTACTGCAGTGTGTGTGTGTGCAGTTTTGCACTACCAATTCGGCCTGGCAAGTGTACTTGCCAGGACCAAGCCTTCCCTTTTACTACATGTAAGTCACTCCTAAGGTAGGCCCTAGGTAGCCCAATGGGCAGGGTGCTGTGTATTTAAAAGATAGGATACTGCCAAATTTGGGTTTCACTATTGCAAGGCCTGTCTCACCCATAGGGATTGCATTTTAATTCCTCTTAAGTGTAATTTCCCATTGGGAACAGATAGAGATCTGGAGATGGGTGTGTCTGAACTCACAATTTAAAAATGCATCTTTTGGTAGGGTTGGTTTTTAGATTGTGTGTTTGAAAATGCTACTTTTAGACAGTGGACATTTTCTTCCTCAACCATTCTGCGCCTCTGCCTGCCTGTGCAATCCATGTCTGGGTCAGACTGACAGTTGGGCTGTTTGTGAATTCCCTCTAGACAGTGACACAAAGGGAGCAGAGGTGTGTCCTGCATATCCTGATGAGTCTCCTGGGCTAGAGTGGGGAGGGAGGAGTTGACACCTGCACCTGAAAGGGCTGTGCCTGTCCCCACACAATGTAGTCTCTGACTCCTTGGAGTATGTGTGGGACCAGGCCTGGACAAGGCAGGATCTTGTGAACAACAGAGACTCTCCTTTGAAGTTTGCCTACTTCAAAGGCATAAATAAGTATAAGTAGTGGACCGAAACCCCCCGACTTTTAGAACACTTCTGGATCAAGAGGAACCTCTACCAAGGAGAAGAGCTAAAGAGCTGTAGGCTGAGTAATGCCCCCTTTGCTGTGTGTGCTTTTCTGGGGTGGCCTGTAGTTGCTGCTTCTGCCTTAAGGAGGACAACGACTGGACTTTGCTGTGTATTCTGCTTGTGAAGTTTCTACAAGGGCTTGAAGTAGAGATTGCCTCCTGTTGGAAGTCTCAGGGATATCAAAGACTTTAGGTTCATCTACCTACAGCACTGGGAACAGTGTTTTGTGCTGCAACAGAAGAAAAACCACCACCACACCATCAACGATGCCGCTGCCTGCACCGTGACCTGACTCCGCCGCATGGAGGCATGTCCCGCTTCGCACCACAGCCCTAGTCTCACCGATGCTGCCACCTGACGCCGTCACTGAGCCTCTGCTTGCACCGTGACCTGGGGGCACTGCATGGAGCCCGACCCGCTTTGTACCGCCGCCTTGGGCCCATCGAGTTCAGCCCTTCAGCAATGACAACGCCGCTGCCGGTACTGTGACCTGGAGACACTGCACATTGCTCCGCTCCGCTTCACAGTGCAGCCCTGGTCTCACTGACTCCGCAGGATGCTGTCACTGAGCCGCTGCCTGCAGTGTGACCCGTGGGCAGCGTACATCGCATCGTCCCACTCCGCAATGCAGCCCCGATGCCATCAGCGCCAGCGCTCCTGACTTCCCAGAGTTCGATCTGGATCTGCAACACGTATGACTTCAAGGGCCCTACGACCCCTGCATGACCTCTGGAACTGACATCCTCCGCCGCCAGCGACACCACACACCGGATCTCATTGCGAGAATCACAACGCTCTACATTTCCAAGGTAATGTTTATGGGTCATCCCAACACTGTAATTGGCCTGTGATGCCGCGTTTGCCCTGAACTGTTGGATTTGTTGTTCACGATGCCATGATAGACCCAGACGGAGCTATTGACTTCAAGGAACTGTATTTTTAGGTTTATTCTTGCAACATTCATACATTTATTACTGTATTTTAGATTTTTCTCATTTTGGTCTTGTTTTACACATATAAATATTAGCTATTTTTCTAACGCTGGTGTGGTGTTATTTTGTAGTGTTTTCACTGTAGTACTGTGTGTTATGTACAAATGCTTTACACATTGCTTCTGAGATAAGTGTGACTGCTGGTGCCAAGCTAACAAAGGGGTGAGCAGGGGTTAACTGAGCTGGGTATCTTCCTTACCCTCACTAGAATGAGGGTCCCTACTTGGACAGGGTGTAAACTGACTGCCACTTAGAGGCCCCATTTCTAACAAATGGTATAAATAATTCTATTACCTCTTGCCAGTAGCTGTTAGTCTGCTTTTTGCTAAATCTTGTCATTGTTTTGAAGCTATACATGTGATTTATTTTAGGTAACAATGATTGCCTGTTTAAATGCATCCTGAACAACACCGTCTGTTAGCTCACCCAAAATACCACTCACTTTGAAGTACTGCCCAAGTGTTATTCAATTTTCTTCTGAACTTATTATAAATCTTACATCTAGGTCTTTCCACCTACTCGAGATGGGACAGTCACATAGGAACTATTGTCTAGTCTTAAGTTCCCCACTGTCCCCACAGTTTTATGGAAGACCTGAGTGGGCATAGCCAGACAGAGCTGGCCAATCTGAGTAACCATAGCCAGAGAGAACTAGCCACACATGGATATCATTGTAGACCTTATGAACTATAGTGACAAAACCCATATGTTACTTGATAATCCTCCAGTGATCCAGGGTGTACCCCTCCACTGAACTGCACTTAGTGTGTATCTAAACCTACTTAGTGTACTACGTCTAGTCTGCATCTGTACCCATTGACCTCTACCCGTTTAGTACCTCTACACATAGAGTGAAATGTATATTTTCTGTACCTCTGCCTTGCCCACAGGGTGAACTAAGACACTTCGTATGAGCACTCATTGTGGGTAATGTGTCTACTCTGTAGTAACTATGGGTAATGTGTCTACTCTGTAGTAACTATGACTGTCAGCATCTGCAAGCAATGAATAAACTGTGTTTAGCTTGTATCTGTATCCAGTGAGTGCAAGGTACATTGTGCCTGCATATTGGTAATTAATAAAAGCTATGCTGAAGGACTAACTGCTACATACCTCCCAGTGAAAGAGTTACTTCCTAAAACCTTCACCAGGACCTGGTTGAACGCCACTACCATCATCCTTATCCTCTATATCTTCCTGTCCAGTCGGTACCCCCTAAGCCACCTGTAACAACTGGATCCATTGGTCCATTGAAGAAACTGTGTCGAGCCTGTACCTGTGCTCAGTTAGTGAACTATGCAGTCTGTACTTGCAAACATTATTCTTCAGGTCCACAATGAAAGATAAGTCATCGTACTATTCGCAGAACATCTCAAATGCAGCACATCAACCATCTCTTCAAGATCATCTCAGAATTTTATAATCAAGGCTGCTACTCAATTTGTGAGTTTTACTTTCTGATGTTTTACAACTCACTGGCTGGTCATTTCATTGAAAAAGCTGAAAATTGAAAAAACTAAGAATATGAATCTCACTTTCAATTGTGAACACTCAGTGACATCCCCTTCCTGCATATTCCAAGCTCCAAAAATACTCAACCAAAACTCTGCACATTTAAGGTAATCTCCATAGTAGAAATGTATGCACTGATCAAGCCAATTTCTGTTGCTTGTTCACCAACTGACCCATGTCACCCATTAATTCGAAGACATGCTTCTAGATTTACCTACCATTATTCCATATAAAGCTATAATTAATTTGTTCCTCTCATATGGTAAGTTCTATAGCTGTCTAATAGTTTGACATTAAGCCAAAACATAAATAAGGACTTTGTGAATCATATCGGTCAAACTACACCCTGTTGTGGTCTGTGGGCATGGTAGGTTCTGCTCACTGCCCACGCAGGGGTCCTTGTTCAGGTGCCAGGCATAGAACAGACCATCTGCAGGGTAATTCAGCAGTCCCAGGGTTCTGGACAGGGTGCTTTCTCCCACCAGGACATAGATTGTAATCTGCCATGACAGTGGGCCACACAGTGCACCCTCACTCCCAGTCTACCCTGGTTAACAGAAAAGTTACGAAAGGAGTAATGAACCAGGGCTGGAGCATGAACAGCAGAGGTATGTATTGAGGAACGTTCACTTGCAGGATGTGCTTTCCAACCCAGTAGGCCCCTAGAAAGATCAGAGTCACATATCTCCTGTATCCCATAGTTATGAAGGCCCTCAACTATTTCAGGAGCAAGAGGAGTTGAAGTATGATGCAGTGTATCTGATATAAACAACTTAAACTGAGACACATGAACGGCGGAACCTACCTTTTTAAAAAGAAGGAAGACGAAGCTGAAAAGTGACAGGATTTATCTATTTAGAAATAGGAATGAGACCAAAATAATGTAGTCTTAATTCCAGAGGCAGAAGTCTTTTGGGAACCGGCGCAAGGACACATTTGAGGAAACTATACTGCCAGGCTAGTAAGCAGTATTTGGTCATCTATGAAGGTTTGCTTAAGTCTTCGTTGCCTGCTTTGCAACTCTTTAAAATCTTCTATTAAATATGAAGCAACTGGAAGAAAAGGAATGATATCTGGAGTCAAAGGAAAGACGCATCGATGAATATCTTGTAGAAGTAAAATAGAGATACTTTGCTTGACAAGTGTGTGGTGCTATTATATGTAAATATGTTCTACATTATTTTTGAGTCGTGTTTTGTGGCGTCACAAACACTCTGCTTCATGCACTTGTTAACTCTTTCCATTTGGCCATAGGAGCTTTGGGGTTGCGGTGGGGCAACTTTAACTGGAGGCTGTTTGGCAGGAGGAGGGCGGATTGGGACCCAGAGAGTGTGCAAGTGTATAGGCATCGACTTGCCAGTTATCAGGGCATCACATTAGGGTGCCAGAAGGGAGTGCATATCATAGTGTGTGTGTGTGTGCTTACCAGCGACAACTGATACCCTGGCCCGTGCCTAGGCATGGGGTGGATGTGAGGGAGTGAGTCTGAGTCAGAATGAGTGAGTGCTGGGGAAGCAGGTAGTGTTGCTGGGTACTCTGGCTCTGCCAGAGAGTTCATAAGGTTGACATCACATTTTACTAGTGTGGCTGAGGCCGTGGCGCTAGGTGGGATTGTGGCTTACTGCGATATACATTGTGCTGCTGCAGTCAGACCTGGTGCGCACCCTTGATTGCACGCATTACACTGATCATGGGTACCATGTTTGGCCTAGGGCTGGCAGCGGGTGGGCACCTTATATAGGTGCGGGAGTGAATGAATGGTTTCCTCAAATATATATACAGTGATCAATGTTTAACGCAGTGGGGCCTATTATTGAGTGTTGAGTGGGTCATTGAGATTCCCGCTCAATTTTACATTGAATATTATTGTGTGCTCATTGATATTTACGCTGAGATGACACTGTAATCAAACTGCGTTAATCATGTCTGTGTTGAATAAAAATTTTCTAAACATACAACCTATGTAAAATCTCTTTTTGGGGTCATTCAAACGGGTTTTTGTGGGAACATGCAGTGCTGTTGCTTTACACATTGCCTCCGAGATAAGCCTGACTGCTCTGAGCCAAGCTACCCAAAGCTGAGCGCAGGTTACCTAGTTGGTGTACTTGAGCACCCCGGACAGGGGAGGTACGTTCCGCCTTGCTCAGCTTATGCATTGGCCAACTGGACCGAGCTGCCTCGAACACGAGCATGTGTTACCACATCACTGCTGCACTCATAGGCTTGTACCAGCTACCTGTGGTATGAAGAATCTCACTCAAAGATCTAAGTATCTCTCACTTTGCGATCCCTAAAACAAGACACATCTGTCTTTCTTCAATAAAAAAATCCTCATCATCCCCCCTTTTAAAACCATGTTGGGGGATCATCCTCCATAAAGACATAAAAGCTCTGGAACATGCTCAGAAGAGAATGAGGACAATAGGTATTCTACTAGGATTTAGACCAGGATGAAATATATTACTAACTGGACACAACTCACAAAACCCCACTTGTCTCAATATGCAGTTTTGTTCCAATATCTCCCATTTCTTCTACTCATTTATCATGTAACGCTCTGTTGCAACATGACTATACAACACAATTGAACCAAAACCCTTCAACTACGCTTAATAAACAGATACTTATTCATCCACTGAAAAAGTGCTTTAGGCCTCGCAAGGGATAAGAAAGTGCTATAAATAAGCCACTACAATACAACTGTGGCTACTCTGTTTCTTTACACACTGAGTGAACTGTTATCTGTGGTTCACTTATGAATAATTACCTTGCCAACCACATCCCAAGAGACTAACTACTATCTATTTGCAAAAATACTTTCCACTACTGCATCCTAGCGCCCTCAATACTGTATTTTGCATATTCCTATCCAGGAACACAAGTATCTGCAGCCACTCGCAGGATCTCTCACTACACCTACTGAGGTCACTCTTGCACCTGTCTCATAGCTGTCCCACACCACTCTTTTAATCACCTCAACAGCCCAGAATTCCATTGCCATACCACTCCAATTCCATCCAGTAACTAAACGTGCACAAAGGACTGGAATGTGACATTAACCAGGCTAGCATTTAACATGATTTGTTCCATTACGGACTGCGTAGCTCACCTGCAATAAGAACTACCTTCATCTCGCCACATGGACTCCACTCCCTCCTCTTCTTCACTTCACAGCATTAAAAAATGCTGCAGAGAACATAGGACACTGGCAAACCACACCCCTTTACAGAGAACAACTCATATTTATCTACATGCCTCACATTAGTCATGCAACCTATGGTGCCTTCCTCTGAAGAGTACATCCACACCTTCTGTCAACTTCTCTTCTTAACACATTTCAATGAATCTCCGTGCCCCTGTTAACATAAACCACCAACCAGTGACACCAGATGATTATTCTCTTCTCCTCCATCCACTGTTCTCCAAAATCCTTTCTGCCTGCTGTCTACTGACAACCACTGCTCTTACATTCACATTTGTTAACCACGTCACCTTATCCTATTTCCAACTCATCATCCTAGTGAAGTCCCACTATTGCCTTCTGAAACATGCACTAATATTTGACTATAAGCATTTCTCCCACTACTGCTCCCTCTATCAAGACCTGCATCACTTCAAGCAAGCATACATCTACCTCCATCCCAGCTTACCTTGACCAGGTTAATAACTCCATTTATGCACCACTCATCTCTACCACTCACAACCTGTTCAACATCATTATTCAACCACTGTTCAGCTTTCATTATATTCACCTACACAATCTACCAAAGGATGTCTTTTACTTAACCCTAGATACACTTCCTCATACTCACTATCAGAACTAAATTGCATGCTCTCCACTGAAGACAGAGGATGACTCAGATGCTTGACCACTGGCCTCTAAAGGTTTCACATCAAGTATCAATACTGAACTAGAAAAAGGTCAAACGTCATCAAATACTAATGCTCACAGCCCAAATATCAAAACAGAACTATTATTTCTCTCCAGTGTTCTCCTGCACAATCTAAAGCTAACTTGTACATCTCCACCTCAGTAACTGTCTCTTATTCCTTCTCAAGGAGTCTCTCATCTCTCACAATACTGTTTATTTTCCATACCACTTTCATACATCATTCCCCTTACAACATTGCACAGAGCCTCCTTCAAATCTTACGATCAAGACATGCCAACCACCTTGCACCCGAACCAGCCCCTTTAAACCAGGAAGCATTTGGCTCTCTGCTTAACACGTTTTACTTTATAGATAATAAACTCCATACCTTAGGATGCTAACCTCCATGCTTTATGACTGCTGGTGTTTTACCATTTTTCAAAAAGCCAACCACCAAACCAATTTTCTTCTTCAACTACTGACCTGTGTTAGCTACTTCTTTGTATAAAAGAACTCTAAAATATTGTGTGTTCAATGAACTCACACCTTACCAGAATCTACACCACTCCCTAATTCCGACGTCTAAAACTCCAGTCTAATAAAACTGCCTTCATTTATGTTTATGACCTGAGAACAACACAAATGGCCTAGCTTCTATCTTTGTTTTACTTGTTATTGCAGAATTTTGCACCTTGCACCTTTGACTACTAGATTCTCCTTGCACCACTTTCCATCTTTCAGATCAGTGATTAGTTTTCTTTGTGCTTCTCCAACCAATCCTCCTCAGTGTCCTGATGCTCAACAAATTCATCATTAGTTTTACTCTTATGCTGATGACACCCATCTTCTCTGTTTGTGTGGTTAGGCTTTCAATCATAAAAGCTCAAATAATGTATGTCGGAAGTCAGGTAGTGATGGGTAGCAACTAGCTTAAATTAAATTTACAAACAATGTTGATTTTGGTAGCGCGTGGGAGTATGGTTCACTGGAGTCTTCCCTACTTGTCAGTGGGAATCACTTTTTGAAGTTTTAGGTCCTTGAAATCTGAGTGAGTGCCCTCTACACTGTTCTAATCTGATACAGTATATGTAGAGAAAAACATGTTATCTAACTTCGGTAACACTCTTTCTTGTGGATACTCTGGCCCGTATTTATACTTTTTGACGCTAAACTGCGCTAACGCAGTTTAGCGTCAAAAATTTTTGCGCCGGCTAACGCCATTCTGAAGCGCCATGCGGGCGCCGTATTTATTGAATGGCGTTAGCCGGCGCAAGCAGACCGGCGCTGCCTGGTGTGCGTGGAAAAAAACCACGTACACCAGGCAGCGCCGGCGTAGGGAAAAATGGCGTTAGGGCGTCTTAAAAATGGCGCAAGTCAGGTTGACGCTAAAAAGTCGTCTTAACCCGATTTGCGCCATTTTAAACGACGCCCAGACGCCATTTACATGACTCCTGTCTTAGTAAAGACAGGAGTCATGCCCCCTTGCCCAATGACCATGCCCAGGGGACTTATGTCCCCTGGGCATGGTCATTGGGCATTGTGGCATGTAGGGGGGCAAAAATCAGGCCCCCCTATGCCAAAAAAAAAAAAAAAAATGTATACTTACCTGAACTTACCTGAATGTCCTTGGGATGGGTCCCTCCATCCTTGGTTGTCCTCCTGGGGTGGGCAAGGGTGGCAGGGGGGGTCCCTGGGGGCATGGGAGGGCAGCTGTGGGCTCATTTTGAGCCCACAGGTCCCTTAACGCCTGCCCTGACCCAGGCGTTAAAAAGTGGCGCAAATGCGGGGTTTTCTGCCCCGCCAACTCCCGGGCGTGATTTTTGCCCGGGAGTATAAATACGACGCATTTGCGTCGCAGTCATTTTTTTGGACGGGAACGCCTACCTTGCATCTCATTAACGCAAGGAAGGCGTTCACGCTAAAAAATGACACTCTTTACTCATACTTTGGCGCTAGACGCGTCTAGCGCCAAAGTATAAATATGGCGTTAGTTTTGCGCCGAATTTGCGTCTAAAAAAACGACGCTAATTCGGCGCAAACGGAGTATAAATATGCCCCTCTATCTAAATGCAGATTCCTTACTTTGTGGCCATCCACAGGCACCTGACTGGATCTGGAAAACTCAAAAGCAGAGCATCTTCACACCAGTAGGTGGCATTAGGCAATTCTGCATGAACCCCATTCTGCTCTGGAGGTATCTAGCAGAGCCGCGCATCAGTGCCACCTACTGGCAGTGATGTCGGTTTCGTTCCATAAGCCTGTCTGCACCTGCAGGTGAGGGGCCCATCAAGAAAGTGGATGGACCAGTGTGCAGATTCCTAAAGTGGGACCTTTTTTGATTGGAAAGGAGGCCATTCCACAGAACAGGGAAGTGGGAGGGTGATGAGTAATCTGCGGTTAGAATGGTTATCCACCAGAAAGAGCATTACCAAATGTTAGTCGCTTGTTCTTCTATTGGATGCCTCTAACTGCAGATTCCTCACCTTGTGAATAGATACCAAAGCAGTACATCCCAAAGTGGTGGGTTCATTTAATGGCTCAGACTAAAAAGTCCAAAAGGACCAAACAGGCAAAATGCACCATCTATGCAAACCTGAGAGGCAAAACTGACTGTGAAGACAGCAGTGATTCATAACATGCACACTGATTGCCCACATAGATAGATGCTTAACAGATATCCAGGACAGCCACTCCACTTGCCAACACAGTGGTTGCCACCTTGGCCATGGTGGAATGAGCCCTCAAATCTTCTGGAAGCTGCTTCTTAGCCAATGGATAACAGGTGTTTATACAGAAGAATATACATTGTAAGAGTGTCCCTTTCTGCACAGCCTTGCACTTCTTTGCATCAGAGAACTCCACAAAGAGCTGATGGTCCACCCAATGTTCTTTGGTGTGATTAAGGTAAAAGCATGGAGCTCCTTTGGGGTTTAAGCAATGGAGTATCTCTTTCTGTTTCAAGGGATCAGGTGGGGAAGGAAGGTCAGAAGAGTGACAGCATGTCTGATGTAAAAAGGCATCACCATCTTCAGTAGGGATGTTGCTCGAGGCCTGAACACTAATTGGTCTGGAAAAAATGTGGTATTGCAAGGCTGCACCAAGAGAGCCTGATGTTCACTCACCCACCGTGAGATGTTAACACAATGAGAAAGACCGTTTTTAAGGTGAGGAGATGCAATGCACAACTTCGCATTGGTTCGAAAGGTTTCCACGGTTGAGAAGTGAGAACCAGATTTAGGTCACACTGTGGCATCCCAAATATTTATTGAAAGCCTTTAAGGAAATGCACCTCAGTTGATGATTTGAACAAGAATGACTGGTCCAGCAAATGTAAAACGGGCAAAAGGGTTGACAAAGAACCTGTTAAACTCCCCACAGCAAGTCCTTGCTGGGCCAAAGACAAAACAAACAGCAATAAACCTGACAGTTTGGCCTGCAATGGGTCTGTCAGATGGGTATCACACCAAGCTACAAACATCCCAGGGCCAGCATATACAGATTTTGTGGAAGGGTGTCTAGCCGCTAGGATCACAACATCTATTTTGGAGGGAAGTCAAAGAAGGTTAACTAATGCTGCTCAATCTCCACTCGTGGATGCCCAGGTTGTGCAGGCCCAGATGCAAACCTTATCCTGCTGCTGTGACAGGAGGTCCTTACGAAGCAGCAGCCTGATTGGGGGAGAATGCTCACGACCAGAGGGTCTGCATACCACAATGGTCTGCCCCAATCTAGAGCCACTAGGATAATTTGGCCCAGTCATTTCTTCAGAACTCAGGGCATGAGAACTAGAGGTTAGAAGACATACTGACATCACTAACTCTAGGCAGAATGCATTGCTGAGAGAAAGCCTTCTTGAGAACTTCAGCGGGCAAAAGTATTGACATTGCATGGTGGTGAAGAGATTGACCCACGGTTTGTCCCCATTGCTGGAAGATGCCCTGCGCTACTTCTGAGTGTAACTGCTAGGCATGATCTAACAGGCATTGTTGGCTGAGTTTGTTTTTCTTTGCTGTTTAAAGATCTCACAGGTGCTGCACCACCAGTGAAATGCCCAACTATTTAGCCAGTTCCAAAAGCATGGAGCCTCCTGGCAGAGGGCTTAAGATTTCACCCTACCCTGCTTGTTGCAGTACCACATGGCAGTGGTGTTGTCTGTGAGAATGTGTACCAGCTTCCCCTTGATGGTAGGCTGGAAAGCCTTCAACACAAAGTGAATCAACTTTAACTTCAGCAAACTGATGTGGAGGCTGGTCTTCACCACCCAGTACTAATAAATCAGTCACCACATCAACTATGGGTGGGGTAGGGGGAGGGGTGTGCCACTGGTCCAACTGTGGTTGCAGAGCCACCATTCTAGATCTCTTGCAGTCTCCTCCAACACATGAATGGAACATGACAGGTTCCCTTAATGCTTGATCCACTGAGATTTCAGATACCACGGCTGAACCGGCATATACTACTTGGCATGGTCACCGAACAGAATGCAGGCCACAAAGCATCAGAGCCGTCCCCACTGAGACCCAGAACAGAGGCTGAAACATTGGGATCATACCTCGAATGTCTTGGACTCGTTGATCGAGAGGAAAAGCCAGAAAGAGCACTGCACACAGGATGGCTCTGATGAAGGGAAGTCTTTGCAAGATAGACAGGTGTGACTTTGGCAGGTTGAGAAAGAACCCCGGCAATATCAAGAGGTCTGCTGTCATCTGAAGGTGATCTCAGACAAACTCTGGCAAGCCTGCCTTCAACAGCTAGTCACTGAGGTAGGAAAAGACTGAAACTCGTGACTTCTGAAGATGGGCAGTGACCACTGCCGTCACCTTTGTGAACACCAGAGGTGCACTGGTTAGCACGAAAGGGAGCCCATCAAACTGAAAGTGCTCGTGGATCATCTTTAACCGCAGGTAGTGCCTGTGGGACTGGAGGACAAGGATGTGAAAATAAACATCCTGCAGGTCCAATGTAACAATTAAGTCTCCATGATTCAAGGCAGAAAAACTTGGGCCAACATGAGCATCATGAATTTATTCTTTCACAGTAATGCATTTAGAAACTGGAGATCCAAAACAGAATGAAGGCCTCTGTCATTCAGCACAAAGTAGTGCCAGAAATAACATCCAATCCCTGCTTCTGAAGGCAGTACTCTCCCTATGTATCCATTGGCCACACGATTCTGCACTTCCTAACGCAAAATGGACAGTTGGTCTTCCAAAAGGTACTCTGGTGCAAGTAGCAGGTGCAGTGGGTCGAAAAGGAATGGCAGGATGCAGCCCCGTTGAACAATCGGAAGGACTCACCTGCTAGATGTAATACTTTGACACTGCTGAATTAAACAGCTAACCCTGCCTCCTACTGAAAGTTGGTGTGCAGCTAAGAGATCACTAGAGATGTTTTGAGGTCACTGCCGGAGGAATGGTGTTTGTGGGTCTATGCTGCCTCTGATGGTCTGGTTGTTGTCTGTTGGGCCCACTGCTCGGACCTCAAAAGGGTTGGAAGGCCAGCTGTTCAGTCATGGGGGCCAGGAGCTGTTGAAATGTCAACTCTGTGGCATATCGCCTACAAGGATGAAACTGTTAGGGTGTTTGCTGGGCTGGAGTACAATAGCCCAAACAGTGTGCTGTAGCCCGGCTCTCTTTAAAATGCTCATTGGTTGAGTCTGCCTTTTCAACAGATGGAAGCTGTCAAAGGTAATATCCGTCAAGGACATCTAGATGTCCATGGAGAAACTAGTGGGTCTCGTCCAGGCACGGCACCAGAGCATCATGCTCATTTCCATAGCCATTCCTAGGCAGTATGTGGTGTCTAGGCCCAATTGGATGACAAGCTTGCTTCATCCTGGCCATCGTGAATGGTTTGGACCAAAGAAGCTTGTAAGTCTTCTGGGACTACCAGTAAGATGTCACAACCATGTCCCACAGCGTGCTAGTGTAGTATCCAAGGCAAGGCAAGCAGAGGGAAAGCAAGCCTTGCAGGGGAAAACATTAGTTTTCCAAAGGTTTGTATACATTTTGATTCTCTGTCAGGAGGGGTAGTCAGTAAATTTCAGGAGTTCACCCTGTTGGTGGAAGCCTGCAGGATCAAACTTTCAGGAGATGGATGTTGAGTTAAGACAGCTGGGTCACTTGGGGCTGGTCTACGGAGATGAGTGACTTGTCAGTTGTGTAGGAGGAGGAGCATGCCTTAGTCCATTTTCCCAACAGTGTGTTAGTGTGGTCTTCCTTGAAGGGCAGGAAAGGATAAGTTTGTGCCTGGTCTGGCTGAAGAATCTCCATAAGCACATTTGTTTTTACCTCTATAGTGGGGAGGTAGCGGTTGAGGACCTTAGCAGTCCTTCTACTAACAGTTGTTCCTCTGCTGCTGTCCGAGGGACCAGCCCAGTATGTGGTGAGGTGTCCAAACCACAGGCATCTTGTAGGTCCATACATCTATTGTTCACATGGGGCATACTCTTCTCCTTCTGCTTCATTGTCATCTCCATATGGCTGGTTTTGGTCGGAGTCCTAGCTAAAAAGCTGGTGCAATATCTATACGCAGCTGCACAGCAGCAGAATAAAGACGAGCTAGATGCCTTAAGCATTGGCTGAGCTGCATTAAGATGTGGTTACTGCCTTGGACAAAGTAAAGGCAAAATCAGCTAGGAGTTGGATAGCACAACGGGTTTTTGCTCCTTCTCCGGCACCGCTAGTGCTGATGCTTGAGGGACCGACACCGATTTTAGAGCTGGATCCAACGTCAGCACTAATGCCGATGTGGAACATGCAGTAGGGTCGAGGGGCAAAGACGCACATGGGTTAAACTTATATGTGCCTCTGCTAGTCACTTCTGGAGCAGAATGGAGTTGACACAGAGTCGCATGATGCCATCTACTGGCATGCAGGAGGACTGCTTTTGAGTTTACCAGATCCAGTCTGGCACCTGGGAATATTCACAAGGTGAGGAACCTGGGGTTAAAAGTATCCATCAGAAGTTGAAGATTATCTTTCTCCTATGGATCTTGATGTCCGTTTGCATGTAAAATGGACAGGATGATAAAATATTGTTGCTGTAATTAAGACTTGATAGAAAACAGGAACTCACCACTTTCCCATGAGTCTCTTTGCTGAGAAAAAAGGAAACTTACAATAGCCAAAGCACGAAGCCGTTTTTGGATGAATCTGTGGACTGAAAGAAAGATTTACATTAAAGCAGACTGAGATTTCGCCTTGTATCGTGGAATGGGTGTGCCTCCTTTGCTTTTAGGTTGAAGTGCACTATCGTGTCACAGCTTGTCTTTACTAACTATCAAGGGTTCCTTTAGGGGCCATGCACAGCGTGTGCATGACCCACCATATGATCAACTACGAGCTACATATTGATGTTAAACCACCTACAGGACAGTGAAATACTTTGTGGCACACCTACATTGAAATGAACGCCTTTGGATTGTTAACGCGTCCTTCTATGATAATTTACTACACATCAGGACTCGTTTTAGGCCAATGAATCTTTTGACCCAGTTGAGAGACACCTTAGGACGAGATAGCTAATCAATATGTCAATCAATACGTCAATAATGTCATCAATATTTATTACCACAATGAATTTCACTTTAGTCAAAGATATTAATCAACTCAAGACACCACCATGACCTTGCAGTCATGAATAACCACACTAGTTTAGTAGAATTTTATGAGTTTTATTCCCTATTAGTTACAATTCTAAAAGCAGGTGTGTTAATCTCAAAACCAAAACACTCAATAACATTGTCATAATTTGGCAACTCGATTAAGGCTTTATCAAAGCAAGGTAAGCAATTAATAGAACATAACACAGTGTCAACATACTGTAGATTGATTTCAGCAGAGTGTCATCAACGTGTCAGTTCAACAAAGCATGGATTCAGTCGTTTGTCTATTTGCGTCAGTTTAGTGAACCCCTGTCCTAACCACTGATTAGCATTGGCATGTTTGGCTTCATGCAAAACAATTTAGAACACCAATGTGGAAAACATCTAGCTATGGTCTCTGTCAAAAGTAAGCAGTTGGTACCTGGAAGGGAAAAGCAAACAGACAAATCACAATTTCATTGTCATAGTTACCCTCCAAGGTTTGGGTCAGCACTCAGGTTCGGTCTTCGTCCTCAGGACATCAGTTGATTCGCCATCAGTCAAAACTCAGCTCTGGGGCAAAAAGGAGCACTTCCCTCATAAGGAGGTAAAGTGTAAATGGGCAATCTAAGGAAAGGGATGGTTTAAGTAAAACCATATAGGTCATCAAACAAAGTGACAAAGTTTCTGGATCAAATCGATAGCATTTCCGTAACCAATCTCTCCTGGTCTCCTGCTCCCTAATTCTCCAATTCACTTCCTGGTGACAGGGGTTTTTATCTCCTTTTCGTTGTACATTCCCCTAAAATTCAATTGGACAAATGTTGCACCTCACTATCTTTATCCAATTAAAAAACTGATTATGTCATTAATCTTTCACCCCACATTAGTTCACAAGCATTTTATTGGTCCATATGATTGACGTCTTCAGAGGTAGCACGTCCGGTATGAATTCATCCTTCTGTAATTCTTTGCACATCTTCTGGTCAGTAGCTCCATTGTCTGTACCGGTTCGAACGACATTGTACGTTATACTAATTTACACTGTTGCATTTTGACTAAAACATTTCTACAAGCAATATGAATTTCATGAGAACGGATCTACTATAGTTACATTCAGCTCCTAGTTTGAAGGAAAACAAGAGTTCATGCCCTTTTGCAAGTCAGCACACTGCACGTTTAGAAAAACACATTTAATATGAGAGCCAGGCAGCTAGGCTTCGGCTCATGCTAACTTAGGGCCTACAAGATTTATTTAGCATATCATAATCACCAATAATTAGTATAAAACCATTCTCTAACATAACATTAGTCATTTCTATTAGTCCACGTATACATTGGCGGCCACTCCCTGTGGTCACATTTCAAGCGCACATTTCAGCAAAAATACTCTAATACAGTTTCTATATGGCATTATTATACATTAGTTCATAAACATTTCATGTTAAATAGATTATATAAGCTACGCTCTCTCAGTCCCTCCTCTGATGATGTTCGTCATCACACAAACCTTTCCCTTTCAACCTTTCACTTTTAATTTTTCACTTTGCGCATAATGCGCATTTCAACATCTTGCCCTTTGTGTGAACTTTCCCAAATTTCATTAAACATTTTCTCCCTTTCATTTTTTTCGTTTCTTTTACTTCGTTTGGTCCAACGTCTTCTAATTCTTTCATTAATTTTGCATGCTCCCCATAAACCCAATAAACAAATCAAGACAATTAATAAACCCCCTAATATTTTTGCAAGAACCCCGTTCCAAATATTACTAAACCAGCTCCCTACACTGGCAATTCCCTTTCCAACTTTCTCCCAAACTCCAGGCTCCTTCAAATCCTTTAAATCTGCACTATCTCTAGTTAGGTTAGTAAGCATACCTCTAATATTTTTGCTATTGTCCGGAATAAACGAGCAACAATGGCGCTCGTTAAGCATCTTACAGACTCCGCCGCTCTTTGCTAAAAGAATGTCTAAAGCAAGCCGATTTTGAAGAGTCATAGCTCTTTCCGCAGCAAGTTCAGTATCCATCAGGAGTATAGCCCCTGTGAAGTTTGTCACAATAGTAGACAACTTTCGAATCTTTATGGAGTTTAAGATAACCCCTACTGAAGGAATTATGGCTCCAAATATGTCACCAACGACAGCAGCCGCTGTCTCTCGTTTTTGTCTAGCATGTTGTAATTCAGACATTTTAGGTATTTGCTTTAAGTCATCAATCTGGTATATCTTTGGCAAAACTATCTCCAAATAACATGTCCCATACCATCCCTTAGGGAGACGGTAATAAGCATTAAGCCCACAAATATAATAGATCCAAGGGATCGCTGGATCCTGTCCATTTAACATGAATGTCCACTTACTCTGAAACAAAAACACATGCCTGCATTCACTCGTTCCCACAAATAAAGTGTCATGATCAGATTTTGGCCTATATATACAAAGCCTTCCTACATGTAATGCATCTGTGGCTAATTTGCTCTGGGTGTTTATTGAGGTGTAAGCATAATCATTTGCATATGTGCGTTTTTCTAATCCCTTTTCTAATCTTTCTTTCAGTGGTTTGCGTCTATCATCAGTGTGATCTAAAAAGCTTTTCTCTACAGGTGAACAGGTCAGATTGTTGCGGTGTGCATAAGCTATCCCAAATGTTAGTGTCGGCTCAAAGAAACCTCTAACTAATTTTATACTATACTCCTTAGCTATTTTGTTCAGAAACTCAATCACAGGAACAAAAGAAAACACTACATCTAGATTTGAATAAAAATAGTGCACATGTTCCTGGTCATAGAATCTTGTTAGTAGCAAACTACAGCTTATCCCGTAGGTTAAAGAAAGACTATGGTAGGTGACTCCCTCTTTTACTGACAAAGGAATCTTTGTGCACACATAACAGTTTCTCGCCTCCATAGTATCAACATACTCATTCAGTAAACGATAGAAGACATTAGTAGAGACTTCCCCCTTTGAATTAGTTCCCTCATGCAAATATTTTGTATCTTGCTCAAACTTTTCCCACGGTGTTAATGTAGCAGTCTCAGGTTTTGAAGTATTGTTAGTCACTTTCTTATCCAACCATGGCATTCCCACAATCACACCTACAATTATTATTGCACATACAATACCTAAGATAACGCTTAACCAACCACATACTTTACCCTTTTTGCTACTACCTCTAGTGTAAGCCATGATCTGTAAGGAATCAGATAGCAGAATAGCTCAAAACAAACAATCAACTTGAGGACGATTTAAAAGCTCTCTCTCTTTTTTTTTTTTTCTTTTAATGCAAAGTCTCTCTTTTTCCTCTGCGTGTATTTACAGCGTTTCACTCACCCCAGGACCCTTTTGTCAAATCAGTTTAGCAGCTTGTCATAATCAGGTTTTCAGAGTCAATTCAGGTTTTAAATGTCACATCCGGTAATTTATAAGTCTCTTTTTTCAGCTTTCAGATTTCAATTTCAATTTTAACACAGTCTCTTTCTCTGATTGATTTCAGGTTCCGTAGTATTGGCCTGCTACTTCTCGATCAAAACAAAATGCTAAGAATTCTTGTTGCCATTCAGATGTTGTTGCATATGCCCATTCAGGACCTGCGTACCTTCTATTTGTGACTCTCTTTCTTTTCAGCCTGCGTTCACTCTGCAGCTCTCCTTCACTTAGACCCTCTTTTCTGGTTGTATCGATTTCTTCCTCTATTGTTTCACCTGGAACGATCTTTTCCCTTGCAGCTTGTTTCTTTGGCCAGTTATCACCTTTATGCGTTTTCTTCCTTCTTGGCCTTTCCGGACGCTGAACAGCACCCTCCTCTTGTGCTATGGTGTTTTCTCTTGACAGACCTGCAACTGGCTCAGGAGGTGTCGGTGTGCTTTGACCTACTTCTGTTCTTTCCCCCTCTTCTTCTGGATCTGTAACGGGTTCAAGCTCTAACCCGTATCCATCTACTTCTGGGAGAACCTCCCCTTGACTTAGTTCTCCTGCTGCCTCTACTGAGATAGGCTCACCGTCACCTCTCTCAAACTTGTTTACTGTTTGAGGTACTAGGCCGTCCTCAGTGGGCTCTCCTGCAGTCCCAGTTCCCCTTTGAATACTCTCCGGCCCTGAGACTTCCTTCTCTGGAGTTGTTGTTTCAGACACTTCAAGTTCCTCATCAGTTGGACATGTTACCTTCTTTGTGTGACTGGTATGTATCCAGTTTGGAACGCCTGCACATTTCACAGCAGTGGTTGTTGTCAGTATTATTTGATATGGCCCCTTCCAGTGCGGCTCCAAACACGACTTCCTTACATGCTTCTTGACAACTACCCAGTCACCGGCTTGCAGGGTGTGACCTGGATCACTGATCGGTGGCAATGTGTTAGCCTCCACCTGGTAGGAAAAAGAGCAGACCACGTCAGCCAAACCCTTGCAGTAGTCCAACACCATATCATCTGTGATATTCACAAGAGCATTTTTAGGTACCGCGGGTAACCTCATAGCTCTGCCCATGAGTATCTCATGGGGGATAGTCCTGTCTTCTTATCAGGTGTGTTTCTCATTGACATCAGCACTAAAGGCAATGCATCTGGCCATTTCATATTGGTGGCTGCGCACATTTTTGCCATTCTCGACTTCAGGGTACCATTCATCTGTTCCACTAGTCCTTATGCTTCGGGGCGGTAGCTACAATGCAGCTTTTGTTCAATGTCTAGTGCGGCACACAACAGCTTTATCACCTCATTGTCGAAGTGTCTGCCCCTATCTGATTCTAAAGAGACCGGAAATCCGAACCTTGGTATTCATTCTCTGAGCAACAGCTTTGCAACTGTGAGACTGTAATTTCTTCGTGTAGGAAAGGCTTCAATCCAGTGACTGAAAACACACACAATCACCAACACGTACCTCAAGCCTCCACATACAGGCACCTCAATGTAATCCATCTGCATCTTGCTAAACGGACCTCCAGCTCTCCCTATGTGGTTCAAAGTCGCCACAGTTCCTTTTCCTGCATTCATCTGTTAACAGATAATGCACCTGTAACAGGTAACCTCTGCGGCTTGTCTGAATTTCGGATTAAACCAATACATTTTGAACAATCTGATCTTTGCGTCTCTCCCAAGATGTGCCTGCCCATGATAAAGCCTTGTAATCTGTGACAGAAGGCTGTTTGGCAAAACCAGCTTCCCCTCCTCTGAGACCCACAAGTCGTCTGCCCTTTGTACACATTGCATTCTTTGCCAGGAACGTTTTTCTTCTCTGCTAGCACGGCCCTGCAGTGATTTTAACTCATCTAATGTATCAACCACCCTTACTGGAAAGTTTAAGCACGTTTCATTTTCCATTTGTGGTAACAATTCCCACTGATCCTTGAACGATATACAGTTCAATGCGCAAAACCTTGCAACTTGATCTGCATAGCCGTTTCCCATTGACACAAAGTCCTGTGACGTGAGCATTGCATTTCACCACTGCAATTTCAAGAGGTAACTGAATCGCATGCAACAAATCCTTAATCTGTTTGCCATTTTTCACTGGTGAACCTGAAGAGGTCATGAAACCCCTCTGTGACCATAATTGAACAAAATCATGTACAATTCCAAATCCGTATCTGCTGTCCGTATAGATAGTGACTCTCAGGTTTTCAGCTGCATGGCATGCCTTAGTAAGGGCAATTAATCCAGCTACTTGTGCGGAATACACTCTTTCGAGCCAGGAGGCTTCTATAATACCGGTGATTGTACACACAGCATAACCGGCTCTCAGTATTCCGACTGAGTCTCTCAAGCAGGATCCATCAACGAACATAATGCAGTCATTTTCTTCTGTGTATCTTTAATGTCAGGTCTGGGTTTGGTACATAATTCTGTTACCTCAAGACAGTCATGCTCCACCTCTTCTGTGTTATTAATCTCAGTATTTTCAACAGGAAGTAGTGTTGCCGGGTTCAATACAGTACATCTTTTCAGAGAGGCATTAGGTGACACTAGAATAATTGTCTCATATCGGGTAAGTCAGGCATTTGTCATATGCTGAGTTTTAGTTTAGGTCAACAAAATCTCAACTGAATGCGGAACCATTACTGTTAAGGGATGTCCCATCACTATGCCTTCACACTGTGTGAGGCTCTGACCAACTGCTGCAACTGCGCGCAAACAACCCGGTAAGGCTGCTGCAACTGGGTCCAAAGTATATGAAAAATATGCTACAGGGCGGTTTGCACCTCCATGGACCTGTGTTAAGACAGGCAAAGAACAAGCATCACATTCTTGACAAAACAGTAGAAAAGGTTTAGTGTAATCAGGCATACCTAAGGCTGGTGCCCTACACATGCACTATCTCAATTCCATGAATGACTCAAGTTCTTCCTCGGACAAAGTTATGGTATACGGGTCATCCTTAGTTTCCTTGCCTGTCAGCTTTATCAATGGTTTAGAGATAATCGAAAAGTTAGGAATCCACTGACGACAGTAGCCCACCATTCCCAAAAACATTCTGACATCTCTCTTTGTTGTTGGGGGATTCATCTGCAGTATGGCTGTCACCCTTTCTTTTGATATTCTCCTGGACCCTTTCTCAATCAAGTGCCCTAAGTATTTCACCTCTTTCTGACAATACTGCAGTTTCTTTGGGGACACTTTATGTCTGTTCTTTCCCAAATGGTTCAGTAAGGCTATTGTGTCATACCTGCAGTCATCTTTCGTTCTGGACGCAATCAGCAAGTCATCAATGTATTGTACCAGAGTTGAACTAAAAGGCAATTCAAACGACTCCAAGTCTTTCTTCAATATCTGATTGAAGATGGATGGTGACTCTGAAAACCCTTGAGGAATTCTGCACCAACTGTACACCTTGTCCAGGAATTTGAAACTGAATAAAAATTAGCTGTCCTCATGAAGAGGCACCGAAAAGAACACAACTGTGAACCACTCTGCATCACACGAACCTGGAACATGATTACTGCTGGGTTCGGCACTATGGGGCAACATTTTACCACAATCTGGTTTATTTTCCTCAAGTCTTGAACAATTCGAACTTTCCCACAAGGCTTTTTCAGACCCATTATTGGTGAATTACATGGGCTGCTCAATACCTCCTTCAGAACTCCTTGCTTTACAAAGTCCGCAATTATCTGCGACACCTGAATAAAAACATCTTGTGCCATGTGGTACTGTGGCACCTGGAGAAACACTGCATTTGGCTTTACTTGTACTTCAACCGGTTCTACTCCCTTTGTCAATCCCACTTCTTTTCCTGTCAGGTCCCACACTTTCTCTGTCACTGTTCCCTGCAACTCAGCTGGTAAGTCAGTCACTGTAATCATCGGGAATAAGGTTATCAGAGGGTAACCTTCATTTGTGGTCTCTGTTCCTGATTCTATAAATTGCCCATCATCCCCCTCATCATCACTATTTGTTTGCACTTCAATCCCTTCATTAGAACGGGTATTTGAACATTTCGTCTTGCACCGTAAGTCTCTTCCCAGTAGGGACACAGGACTGGAATCACAGACTACAAACTTATGCAGTCCCTGGAAGTTGCCAATTTTAACTTGAACTGGGTTGGTAATCGGATTTGTCAAGTACTGGTTTGCTACTCCTACCACTCTTATGGTACGCCCTGAAAGTGGCAATTTCGGAACCTCTGCACTTCTGACTGTAGAGCGTGTAGCTCCTGTGTCAACCAAGAATGAAACCTTGTGACCCATCACCTTTCTCTCTACATAGGGTCCCCTCTGATCTACTTCTAGGGACGCTGCAAGTCTGCACTCCTCACTGTCTGAACTGTCATCCGACCATTCATCATTTATTCCATCTTCACCATGTTGAAGCCTAATTATTCAGCACCCATTCAGATACAAACGACCGTTAGCCAGCTCTTTCTAGAAAAACATTTAATAATTCATTAGCGATAGAATAGAAAGACATGTACATGGAGGATGCTCTGTACTAGTGTACACGAACAGCCTAATACAAGGAAGTAATACACAATCTTTTATAGTATTAAACCACAAACATACTTCAACGTCTTATTGGTTCTTTGGCTTTGACGTATGATTGACGTATGACTACTCCTCCATTATGGCTGAGGTAGTTTTTCCTATTATACCATATATAGTAACAAAAAGCATAGAAAAGGATTTTACACAAGGTGGCCTATGTGCCTAATATCACATGGTCCATCTTGTGACAGAACTTGAGAACATCACGTACTCAGACTGGTACTCTCCAGAAGGGAGATCGCTTCAGCTAGCATGCAATGACGATGATATTTCATGATGGCTGTTCAGAGAGCAAGCCTTGCAACATAATGCGTTCCTAGCAGTAGCGAACTACTGTAGGTCTCTTTACTTAATGATAGGCCTGTGCAGAGATTGTCATTGTGTATCACAGGGGCCACTAGGCATAGCATACCTAAGAACTGTAAAATGCGATTCCACATTCCGCCCTCTGATACCCAATGACAAATCTAAGGGTCATGGTGTATTGCTCTCATTTATACCTCTTGCTCGTCCCTGTTGTCATCCTTATATCTTTTTCTTGGACAATGTGTGTGTTTCTGGTGACAGTTTTTTTTTTTTCAAGAGTAGGGCCAGGAAGGATGGACAAACTGGTATGAGCACACATATCGTTATCAGTGCCACGATCCCTATCGCTAGTACATCTACCAACCAGGTACCCCAACCCCTGAACCATGCTGCTATTCGATCCAGCATTCCTCCGACGTCTGTCCCATCTGCCACTTTCCCAGCTCCTTCTTCTACCTTTTTTATATCCTCTATTTCCTTTCTTATATTCCCCACGTTGGTGTCCTCTTCCTGCGCACCCCGCCAAGTGTTCTCTTTTCCCCCTTCTGTAATTCTGTTCTATGTGCCATTTTTGGTAGCACGAATGCTAGGTAGCAGGTACCTTGCCAACCTGCAGGCAATTTAAAAAAATTCAGATGTCCCACATATAATAAATATTCCTTTGGGAGGTGTCAGGCCTATGGACAAGCCTGTTGTGTCATTTCTTTTGTAGTCCAGGCTCAATGTTGTATTGCAAATACTATGTCCCACATCAATTCTGTTTTTTCTAGTGTCTGCGTTACCTCTTGAGCATTTGAAACACCATGGTGCCTTTATTTCTGTATCTATTGCCAGGCATGGTATTCGTTGTTCTGAGCCATGATCCCTTTCAGTGTAACCCTTCCCTCTTTCTGTTGAAAATGCATTCAATAAATTCTCTTCTTCTTTCTTCTGATCTAATCTCCTACACTTCTTTCTTCTCCTTCTATCTTCTTTCTTCAATTTATTTTACACTCTTTCTACCAATTTTCCTTACATATCACCTACATAAGGTTCATCTTCCAAACCATAGTCATCCCTTTTTCTCCTCATTTCTCCTTTGTTTATATTTTCTCTTATTCTCTCCTTTTTTCTTTTCCCTGTTCTCATTTCTTTTAAATTTCCCCCTAACATATTATCTAATATGTTACATGCCCCAAATTCTGTGAGGGGCATTTGAGTGTAATTTCTTTTCTCCTGGCTAGTGGTCGGTAGGTGGGTACATATATAACAATCAGACACATTTGCTAGTTCTTTGTACATTGATATCATTTGCACAAATGTACTGTCCTTATAATCTTCTCCATCTTCTTTCCATTTTGTATATTTCACCCATTTTGTTTTATCCTCCACCCTCTCATGTTGTTTTGAGATATTGTTGTTCTCAGCACCAGTTGCTACTTCACCTTGGCCACTTTTGGGGATGTAGTGTTCCTGGTCGAGCCATGGAATTTGTATGTCGTCTTTATATACTATCAGGATTGTTGTTAGTACTATAGCTGCTACCGGGGTGAGTAATGCTGTGACCACCACGGGCCACTTCTTCTGCTCCTTTTTCTTACGTTGTAATCTGAAATCCATGTTGCCTTATAGGGTGTGGTCGGATGTGGCTAGCACTTGAAACCAGTTCTATTGGTATGTAACCTTTGGTACCTCCTTATTCCTGTAGGAGTGCCACACGAGTAGTCTATTCCTTTCGGTATATTTTCGGGGCGACGTTGAATGCTATTTGACACTTGTAGTTATGCAGAGTATAAAGGGATGAATCCCAATGTCCAGTTCTAAGGGAGTTGGGTGCGATAGTCCACTGACCCGAGGGATGGCCCTTTTGTCCTATTTTTGCTAAATTCCTAATTGGAAGAGGCACCTCCCAATGGGGCTACAAGCCGCACTGATCCTAGTGACCAGCCGCTTCCATAGGACTGGGATCTGTACCTCTTGGCGCAAATTTTTCTAGCGGACTTTTAGTATTCTGTTCCTTTATATCCTGATGTCTTTAATACTTAAGTGGCCTTGCTTGACTCTCCGACTCCTGTGGAGAGTAGAACGAGCAGTTCTGAAAGAGTATCCTCGTGTCTTGAAGGACCCGCTTGCACCCTCCGACTCCTGTGGGGTTGCAGCACGACCATTCCAAGAACAATGTTCTGGTGTACTGGGAAACCCGCTTACACTCTCCGACTCCTGTGGGAGTGTAGCACGAGCAGTTCCATCAGTGTTGGCTGGTGGCGCTTGTTGAACGAAGGTTGTACCGCTGTGGTGAAGGTGGCATTACTCTCATCAGCAACTTTGTTGGCGGCTGGTCGTCCTTTGGTCCAGCGGCCTTCTTGGTGTGTGAGCTATGGACCCAGGATGTGATGCCCTCACACTTGACTGCTGTGGCTGTTGTCAACAGGACTTGGTGTGGTCCCTTCCACCGTGGTTGAAGGCAGTGACGTCTGGTGTGGCCTTTACCCACACCCAGTCTCCAGGATGCAGTCGTGTTCCGGTGGTGTACCTTCTTGGTGTAATAGCTGTGGATCCAGGAGGTCAGTCCCTCCTACTTTTCAGGTGACCCAAGCCCAGTCTCCCTGTTGGAGATCATTTCCAGGTAGTGTTGTCCAGCCAGGAAGGGCCTGCAGCACCTAATGCTGAAGGTAATGCAAACTGCTGTCAAAATGTCTTATCAGATAATAACTTCTCAGCACCAGACATGTTCATAGGCCAGTCAAACAGTATCTCAGTCGGTGCTCACTTTGACAACTTTGTCAAGGGTGCCTTTCTTGACCAATGAAGCAAGTGGTAGTGCATCAATCTAGAACCGCTCAGCAGATGCACAAAATCTTATAAAGGGATATATCTGACTGGTTTATGGGGTAACTAGCACACTCTTAAACTGAAATCAACACTCAAAAAATAAATAACAATTACACTCAGTAACAGTGGAATATTCACACAAACTATTTCACCAAACAAATGGTGATCCAAAGGTCAGGAGAAAACACATGTTACACTGGTATACAGCCAGTATATTTTTTAGCATAGCATTGTATCCTATTATTCTATTTCAACACCCTGAATATCTGCATCAATGCTGGAAGGGTTGGGACTTTGCAGGCATCACCGCCATCAGAAGTCACTTCCCCTTTCTCGTGCAAGTGTGATGTTCTGAAATGCTGATGTTCCTTTAAGATATTATATTTATTTTATTTATTTATATTTGGCACCCTCATCATCAGAAGTATATTGCTCATAGCTGTATTGCAGTACTACATAGCACATCCTAAGGTAGTAATAACTCTATCCTAATATAGGTATTTTCAATACCCAAAACCAGTTTGGAGGGTATTTAGTTGCAATCTACCAACACATGAAGGCAATCCATGTCACTGACCACATTAAGATGTACCACAGAAGACTCCCATTAATTATGAAAACATAAAACGTAACATAGACAGACGGATACAGAAACCACATCTTCCCGTCCATGTTCTGAAACCTAGGAAAAAACATGGATAGAAAAATACTCCTCCTGCCGCCAATTATATGCACATATATATACGTAGATACATACATCCTGCGTCCAGGGTGTATATAAAAAAAATCCTATAAACTTTAAAATTAACTAACATTCAGCTGTACATTTATTCTACAATTCTACTTGGTCCGTCATGGTAACATATCGTAACAATCCGTGGCTTTGCCCTTGGAGCCATGCCCAGAGTCTGTGGTTTTCAGAAATGGGGAAGGTAATCTTAACTGCCACAATTTAATACAGGGACGGGACCTCGCAGAAACATGCATAAAATAAAATACAATAAAAATAAAACACATTTGTGACAAATGTGCTGCATTTTTACCCATTCATTGCCCTTTTGACACCCTGGTTGCACTCACATGACTTCAACATACTACATGTACTGCAGATGTTTAAACATCCACTTGTGTTATTTTCTTTTAGCCTCTTATTAAGTGAAATCGATCAGTCACTAATACTTCATGTGTAATTATTATTGCTGCATTCATATGTTTATTTTAAATATCAATACACCTTAGTAGAAGTTTGTTATTACATAACTAACTCACTCTACACCCCAACAAGAACCCACATTATTATATATCTATTATTTCCTTATATTATTTACAATTCAGCACATAGTAACTCTTCTGTTAATTTCTATATCTTTTCTGTCATTGAACATGACTAAATTATTAGTATGTACTCTATAGAGCTATGAAGAAATACATAACCAGGGGTATGGAATTACCGTAAACAAATGCCCAGCACAATTCTTCCAGAATGCTCTCTCATCAGATGCAAATATCTGCAGAAACTTGAAAGCAAAATTTGCTATTCCCTGCTTTCAAAATATCTTCACAAACAATGTAACTAGGAAAGAAACATTCTGCTAAACTACCATGATATTTTAGGTGTCATTTCTGTGAAGCATCATTTAGTAAAATGTGCGGATGCATGGTGGTATTTCCAAAATTTATATTCATAACGGAAACATCAATGTAACCTTTTCATCAAAGTTAAACATTGCCACAGTAGTTCCTGGCATGAACAAAACTACTTTGTGCCAAAACTACTTTGTGCCAATATGCTTCGTATGGAAGAGCAGAATGGTGTCACTACCACTGAAGCCAGTCAATAAACAGAGAGACAGAATTCAAATAACAAAAGGTCTGTGATAACCAGTTTATGGCAGAATTCTTAAAGAAAATCACAAAGTGCACCAACGGTATCTGTTCCTGCATTTGTGCAGATTTACAGCTTTTATACATGAGCTAGCATTTAATGAGGCAGACCAGGAAATCGAACTCCTAGACAATATTTGTAAACACCATTTTAGCAGGAGGAAAATATGCATGTGTTTTTACAGGACAAGTAGACTGATGACACAAACTGTCCCATGGACAATTAGACATTTTATAAAATTCCACACTCCTTACAACATATTGTTAACTACTGCAAATGAATCCTCTGTTCCCTCAAGACTAAATTTGTTCACTGTAAGAATTTTTTCAACCTTTGCATGGGTCAAATGTTTTTAAATGTAATCCCTACATAAGAAAGTTCTTATTTGTTGTACACCTGTGGTTCCTAACCTTTTTACTCCTGGGGACCACCAGTGAAACATTACTGGAAGCCATGTACCCCCAAGCAATTTGCACAATTTAAATTTCAAACATGAAATAATTCTATTATATTAAAAAAATATGCACAAATCTAAACATTTTATTGGAAATGTTGGTGCTGCATCTCGGCGACTAACTTTTCAATTTTAGTTTTATTTAGGAAAGGTGAATCCTTAGGGCAATTTTTTAAAATTATCTCCGGGGCTATTTCTGTTATTATTTTTAGGTACATAAGACCTAAGAAAGCTTTTATACATAAATATGTGGTGGGGAAAGGAAGTAAACCATAAGTGCCTCTCTTCTCTCCCTATCCTTTTTGTCACATGTAATTATTTTTTATTATAGCATCTCTCATACCAGTGTAGGTGTTGGAGCACTTTATAGGGGAGTATAAGGTGTAGGATTCACATGGCATCCACACTGGTAGGCATTTTTCTAAGAGTGCTTGGTCTGGAGAAGCACAAAGTCAGCATTCAGAACACTACACAGTCGTTAGCGTTGTCTTTAATAATAAGAATGTATTTCTACACAGGCAAACCCTTTTTTTGTTTTTCTTTTGAGCAGCATAAGGAAAATTAAAGACTGGGAAAAAACAGCTTTCTAATTTGTGCTATGCAGTTGGCATGCAGCTCCTTAATTGCAGTTCATAGCTCACTGTGCTAGATTACTATTATGAACTGTACAGTAACTAAAGAATCTCTGTGACAAAAGCAGTAACCCACTGTGCCATCCACATAAAATACTGTTCTTTTCATGATACACATCCTTTGCAGCCTGCATATTAAGCATCTGCACTATCTTTCAGTCAAAAATGCCACTGTCCAAAACTCTCATTCCTCCCCAGCAGGTACATTAATCACTGGAGTTATCTTGACGCTTTTATTTTCGCTGTACAATGCTCTTTGCAGTGCTTTTAAAGCCATTAACAAGTAATAAAGTCTGAATTTTGTGTCTTATTACGTGTGATAACTTAACAATTAAACTTACATTTTCTACAGTGTATAAGCATGTTACAGCCATCCCTTGTCTACTTGCAAACCTTTCCCATACTCAGTCTAGTGCCAAATGATAGTGTAGTAATTGGAGTAGTGGTCACATATTTCAGGCCAGTGTATCGCCTTCTTACAATCCTCCCACAAATCTCATGGTACAATAATGCTAAACAATGTATCCAGATCCTTCCAAAGCAGCCCTTCCCATGGCTATTATTCTGTTTAACTCTGTACATTTTTATGTACATCGAGAGACTGTGTCTTGTGATCTCCAGCTGTGTGTTTGTATTACTGAGCACCTCCTTCCACATCTTGATGTTATGGATTGTGTGATGTGCATACGTGGACATATCCCATAGTAAATTGTGTGATCCCTCTCGCCCCTTGCGAATACACCTTTCCATTTCATTTGATATCTGTTCGTACTTCTGTTCATGTTTTCTAATTGTGTTAGCCACTTCCTCTTTACCCTGGCTATGGAATAACTGTCTAATTCTTTCACAAGGTCTCTTACGTTTTGCTTTTATTTTTCACTTCCTCATCCATCAAACGCCATGCCAGGGTGCGGCTTTCACGTTCCATCTCTGCCTGCTGTTGTAGAGGCAGCTCAGAGTGTTTGGTCCCTGTTGTGGTGCCCTCAGGCTGTAGTGTATTTCCCAAATGTCTTCAAACAAAATCGATGTTTTATTCCTGTGACTGTGCACTCGCCACAGGAAGAGAGCTTGACAAGCCCCTATTATCTCTATTTTTTTTTTCGTCCTCCAATCTTCCCTTCCCTTGTCAGCTCCCCCACCATGTTGAGGAAACCATTCTTCAGTTCAGTTTTTTTTTTGTTGTTTTTTTGTTTAATCCTCCACATACAGGACAGCCCCACATTCAAGGGACATCCCATATGCTACTAGTATGTAGGCGGCATTGTAAAGCACCACACATGTCCGCAAAGCCACAGAAACACTACTGTCAGTTTCCTTGCAAAGTCAAAGTCTAAGTACAGTAGTGCATATAGGCCTTCTTTCTCCGCTATTTGGTATGCTGGACTGTCCTTGGGGCTATGTTGATTTGTCTCTAGTTTGCCTTTACTAAGAGGGTTCCTCGTGACTGTCTTACCCTAGCCTTTTGTTACCAAACACGAAGACAATTACAATCGTTCCAGAAAACAGTAGGATGTCGGTGTATTTTTTTACACCGCTCATACCCCATGACACAGAAGGGATAACAAATAACAATGGGTACATTCACGCACGCAGTCTCTCTCTGCCAGCCGCAATTATTTATTAGTAAAAGCAGGAAGCAAACCAGTCTGCATTCATGCCACAATTTCAGCCAGCCATGTCCACCTTAGCTCACACAAAGTTTGAAATCAGACAGTACCCAAGGTGCTAGTGACGGCGTCCACACTGGCGTCCTTTGGGGCGAATCAAGAGATGACAGAATAGTCAGGAGGGAAAGATAACATATATCACACCCTTACTTTCCTGCCCTGGGGCAGGGTGCGGCTGTATGATATTGGAAGCTGGACCAGATCCTTGGCCAGTGACACACAGATAATGCAATAGCGGTGAACAAGTCAGGCAACCACATGTGACGGCAGAACCATAGACAAGCGTCACAGTACAACTAGCCCTGTGGGGTGATCCTACTCCCACCCCTTGCATCAAATATGTAGTGAGTGCAGAGCGGTGTTTGTACTGTTTGATGTTTGCAGATTAAATCAGTCAATTGTCATAAAAATCTGTATTATGTCGCCCAGGAGTCCACCCACCTATTCTTAAATTTTCTAAAAATTCTTATCCTAAATTGCAAATGCATGCAGTCAAAATAAATCACAGTACACCACCTTGTGGTGAAACCTTCCTTCATGAATCAAAAACCACTTTTGCACACACACGTATTTATAGCTCAAAAACCACTTTCACACACACACGTTATTTATAGCTCAAAAAACACTTTCACACACACACGTATTTATAGCTCAAAAACCACTTTCACACACACACGTAATCAAACCAGCATCTATAGTTTACACCATTTCACATGAGTAGCCGATAGTTCAATATGCCATAAGCATTGTTCAAAGAGCTGCAATATCACAGGAAACAGATAACATAACAATTGTTTAACACGACAAACAGAGCCTGCCTGCTCCACAGGAATAAACAACTATCATCCAGTTACTGGAATGAACCACTATCACTCCTATACACACAAGGACGCTGACAACACCTGCCAGTTCCTCTTAAATGGACACATAGACCCTGGAACGGACCACTACCATTCCATTCCACATCTGGGCAATGCCCTTTTAACCTGGGGTTGCCTTGGCGCCTACAACACCCTCTCTGGCCAGAGTTATCCGCCCCAGCCCCTCCGGCTGGGGACTGCAAACAGCGACTCGCGCTGTGTTCTGAAGCAACACCGCTAGTTGCCTCTATTCCTCGGACTTCTTTTTTTAACAGTAACAAGCTACATGAAATACAGGAAGCTATTCTAAGTATACAGCTGCAGCGCAGGGAGGAAGGAAATGGTGTAATACAATGGAAGGACCAAATTAACACAGAATGCTAGCAGCTGGCGGACGGCTATAGTTAACTATCTGAATGTTTTCACAAGGTGCATTATCGGAGCCTGCAACAGAGGACAACAGAGGAAGAAATGCCCTTGGCATACCACCGGAGACAGAGAAAAAAAATGTAGCAGGCTAAGGGGTACGGCAAATAGAAATATTAACCATAAATGCATAACCACTCTATGCAGGAAACATATTAACGAAACACCCCAGTTACCTCCCTGTTTCGCAATATTTACACCGAAAATACAGTAGAGCAAACAGCAAGAGCAGGACCACGAAGCAGCAATAGATACTCACAACAGCTCCAGCCTCCGTCGCAGGAGGGGCCCTGTCCAATGGGTCAGCTGTCGCCCCAACCGAAACAGGAGCCGGGCTGAAGGAAGCCATTCGCTGAACGAGACCGCAATTTCCACCAAATGTAGAAGCCTAATTATTCAGCACCCATTCAGATACAAACGACCGTTAGCCAGCTCTTTCTAGAAAAACATTTAATAATTCATTAGCGATAGAATAGAAAGACATGTACATGGAGGATGCTCTGTACTAGTGTACACGAACAGCCTAATACAAGGAAGTAATACATGATCTTTTATAGTATTAAACCACAAACATAATTCAACGTCTTATTGGTTCTTTGGCTTTGACGTATGATTGACATATGACTACTTCTCCATTATGGCTGAGGTAGTTTTTCCTATCATACCATATATAGTAACAAAAAGCATAGAAAAGGATTTTACACAAGGTGGCCTACGTGCCTAATATCACATGGTCCATCTTGTGACAGAACTTGAGAACATCACGTACTCAGACTGGTACTTTCCAGAAGGGAGATTGCTTCAGCTAGCATGCAATGATGATGATATTTCATGATGGCTGTTCAGAGAGCAAGCCTTGCAACATAATGCGTTCCTAGCAGTAGCGAATTACATTTGTAGGCCTCTTTACTTAATGATAGGCCTGTGCAGAGATTGTCATTGTGTATCACAGGGGCCACTAGGCATAGCATACCTAAGAACTGTAAAATGCGATTCCACAACCACGCAATGGGAACTGCTGCACTGTGTTATTTTGACTCATCATTTGACCTGTGGCCTGCTGTGGAAGCATCACCTGTTGCTGTCCCATTGGAGCTAATGGTAATTGCATTTGCTGTCTAGGTACCATGGGAACCTGCTGTTGTACTTGCTGCATTTGTGCTTGTTGAACACGTGGCATTTGTATTTGCTGCATGGGCTGTAACCCCTACATCTGAACCATGTTATTCTGGAAGTTTTGATTTTGACCTCTCAATATTGGACCCCTCACATTTTGGAATGTACCCACATCAGTGCTTTGTTGAACGACACCATTATGCACAGCATTTGGGCATTCCCGCTTCCAATGCCCCACTCCCCGCACACGTGACATGGTGACATCTTTTTCATCCCTTGCGCATAATTTTGAACCACAACAGTATTCAAGTCTGGACTGCGATTCACAAAACCTCGACCCTGGCCTCTCGGCTGCACCTGAAACACACCTTTCCCTAGCGGTTGCTGCTGTACCATCTGTTGGATTCCATTCCCCTGCATACCTGCCTGCGTTGCCTTAATCTGCATCACCATCACTTTCTCCTTCAATTTCCTCTGCTTCAGCTCAATCTCATCACTACAGTACTTCGCATACTGCAACACCTCATCAATCGGATTTGCTTGCCAACAGATCAAATGATTCTTAATCATCTGGGTAACCTCTGGTCTCAGCCCTTCAACAAATCTAAACACAAGATGGTTCATGTCTTTCGGCTCAATAGTTTCAGTGCCACTGTAATGTTTGAACGCTTTCAACAACCTCTCATAATAAGCATGGATTGACTCTTTAACCTCCTGTGAGGTCCGGTCGATTTTCTGCCAATCAGTCACTTTCGGCAACACTTTCTGTTTAAAAAATTCAATCACCTTCTGGTAGTACTTCATCACCTCCTCAGGTGGTGCTCCAGTCACCTTATCTCTTGCCGGTTCCTGCGTCGGCCAATCCACACCTCTCTTGCACTCAAGCCATAAATCAGGTGGAACAATGATCTCAAACAAGGTATTCAAGTCCTCCCAGAGACACTTCGCAAGCTTCACAAACCTGTCCGTCTGTTGATACCACTCTATCGGTTTCTCCCTCAACCTGGGGTAATCATTTGTGAAAGACAGAATGTCTCCCCTAGACCATGGTACATGGACTAGAACCCCTCCAGCTGTTTCTCTCATTGGTAATATTTTTACTGTCCCAGTGTCCGGTGAGGCTTTAGTCTGGCTTGATCCCGGCAGTCACCTTTCTCTTTATCTCTTTTCTTTGCCCATCTGCTTTCCCACTTTTCTAAGGCTCCCCAGATCTGCGCACTTTGCAGTATTTCTTTAAGATGCGCTTTTATTCCGGCCAACCTCATGTGATCAAAATCTTTAGAGTCTAAGTCTAGTCTGTAACTTCTTTTCAAATGTTTAGTATTCTCAATATCAATATTATATTTGTCTGCCAGGTTCGCCAACCTCTGATGCACCTTGCCCACTTCTTTAGTGATTTTGGGGCACAGATACCTTAACTCTGCTTCTGTGTATGATTCTAATCTGTTTACCCCTATTGTCCCTTCCACTAGTTCAGCGGCTTCCTCACCCAGTCTTACAAAGTTTAGGTAATCATCTCTCTGTGATCTCTCTGCGATCACTATAGCGGGTTGTGAGGTTTTGTTATTTCCCAGCCACTCGTTTAGCTGCTGCACGGAAAAGCCTTGCAACGAGATATTTCCTGACTGCATCAATTGTGTTTGTGACGCATCCGCACTCATTGTCGAGCACACTTGACCCTACTTGTCTCATTGCCTCCAAAGGAGCCCCAATCGGGCTAAGATCTAACAGAGATCTGAGGTGTTCAGCAGTTTGTGATCTTGGTGATATTGATCGGGGGTTCCTGTGAACCCTGCTCTTATTATTTCCGGGGTCCCCATCCCTTGATCACATGTGTCAGGTTTACCCTGTGCATATAGTGGTACAGGTGGTCCAACAGTAATTGGTAATGACATAGCAGCTGGTGTCTGACCTGGTCCCAAACCCTGCGGAGCAATAACTCCTGAAGCTTGGCTCATTGTGGCTGGTGCAGGTACAAACGGAGGTCCTGCTGCTGGGCTATAACCCGGAATCAGCTGTTGCTGCGGCTGGGGCAGCAATTGTGGAGTTGGCTCAATCTGTACTAACCTCGATTTTGTATATATCGGATCCGGCGGCACTATCAGATTCGTAGTAGTCTCTAGTACTGCGACGTCTGGATAGATTCTCTGTATCTGTGGCGGAGGTTGCAGCTGTATCTGCATGTCTGGAGCAGTGGGTACACTGACACCATTCTGTATCAAACCCGTATCACCAGTCTGTACTGTATCTGTAACTCCCTTCTCCTGCGTCTGGTTTCCAGGACCCGCACTAGTGCTCGGGCATTGTGAATCATCTTCTTCTATCCAAGACCTCTTAGTCTCTTTAGGCTTATTAGAGTCCTTGTCTGTCTTGCAGGTGGCTTTCTTTCGCTGTGTTTCGTCTCCCTGTGTTATTGCTGGAAACAATTTGAGCCCGTCAACTATTCCCCTTCTCCACATTTTGCTCTCATTGTCCCATCTAGCCTCAGCTGAAGTCTTTTCGGCCCTCTTTATTCTCCTTTCAAATTTCTGCTGTTTTTGATTAATAGCCATTAAATACCAGACTGCTAATGCCTCGTACTGAGCTGACCTCGGAGGTGGCTTTTGTACACTTAACATCCACCTCACGTTTTCTAAAATTCTTGTATTGAACGTTCCGTGTTCCGGAAACGCTAAACATCTCTCCTTCTCTGTTAATTTGCCCCACTGTTTTATCCACAAGCAAGGCGCAACTCCCTTTTCCTCCATTACTATATAAGCTGGAGTACCCTCAGGCGGTGTAGGTTCCCCCTCACTCGCCATAATGTATGCATCTCCTTTCAGAGCGCTCCTAAAAGCCTTGATAAAAGTAATCTTTGCGTCTTTTACTTTGTTTTGTATTTAATCAGGAAGTAACTTTAATTCCCAGGACACTCTTCACCCACCTTTCTCAACCTATTGCCTCTCACGGACGGCTGCCAATCCGTGCGCGACCTCTCTTGGCAACTGACCTATCCCAGCGCTGTACCACTGACGTTACACTCACACACTGCAGCTGACAAAGTCTTGCGGCTTGTCCTCCTCACTGAATTCACACCAAACTAATGCAATATATTGCGAGCACCTTTAACAACAACAACAACTCAAATTTGCCGATTTACCACAGGAAGGGTAACACATTCGCTTCAGAACTTTACAGACGTTTCACTTGCAGCCTCGGCTGCTACTCTCTCCTTTTCAGTTCCCGCATACGCAAGCAGAATTCGACCCGCAAATCCTACTCTTGACTTGTCAATGGTTCGTTCTAGTACACTATAGAACTTGCCAAATCTCCATCGAAGGTTTCACTTACACACTTGACTCCAACTTGACTTGTCAACCACGCCCGATTGACCAATTAAACCGCACAAATTACAACATAAACTCAAGTGTCTCCTACACTTGTCAATATACTCCGGAGTCTTAGACTGCGACAGGTCCGTACATTACCAACCAACCATGTGGATAATTGTTTAGCACAAAGCGCCACACTCATATGAAGTACGCCGACTTCCCTACTCTCATACTGTGGAGTATGCCCACTCCTCCTAAAACAACATTACCTGACTTAATCAAACACAAGCTTCACAATCACCTGCAAAATGCATAAGCTGAGCAAGCGCGAATCCTAAAACGCCGAGAACATTCCCAACTCACTTAGGCAGACTCCGAGATCCCGGGAAAGTCATGAAGAATTTAGAAACACATCATAGCTCCAATTTGCATTACCTCAGAAAAACAATCTAAACAATAAGTCTCCTTCCTAGGGCCCCAAAGGGCCAAACCGTCGCTCTGCTACCAGAACTGTTAACGCATCCTTCTATGATAATTTACTACACATCAGGACTCGTTTTAGGCCAATGAATCTTTTGACCCAGTTGAGAGACACCTTAGGACGAGATAGCTAATCAATATGTCAATCAATACGTCAATAATGT